>NC_091012.1:111545203-112170203 GCF_041146395.1 Eulemur rufifrons
TCATAGACTGTGCTTGGCTAACATAACTCTCTCTTTGGTAAGCTATGGAATTTTGCTTGTTTTACATATTTATTGGATGATGGTCTCATCTTTTGAGAGAGGGCAAACCAAGACTTCTCCTAACTTCTCAAAGAAACTGTGAACAAAAACAGATTCCCCCTAAGGAATAGACAGTACTCCAAACTCCAAGAGTTCACTTGGAGACCTCTACCAGAAACCGGTTCAGTAGGTAAGAGAAATACTACATTGGCTACATCCTCCTTTGTGGAACACTCTCCTCAAACTAGCTTTATGGTATCACAGATCACATCAGAGGACAACATTCATGAGGTAAGAATTCATTTACTTTATTCATTCACTTAACAAACTGCATCACAGGCCTAGAGCTACATCCCAGGACACTGAAGCACCTTGGGAATACTTTTTTAAAAATTCACAAACCCAGACTCCTCTTCACATCAATTAAAATTGAAACTTCATGAGACAGGACTGAGGAATCGATGTTTTTAAAAAGCCTGTAGTGATTGTGATAAGCATTCCTTCAGTCAGGAATGATTAGCATGGTCTCTCAAGAGTGACAAAGCCATTTTGGTTTACTGAGAGACACTGGACTGGCCCCCAACTCTTGGGCAGCGAAAACCAATTCAATAGGCAAATACTAGATTAGATGCTCCCTAGCTACCTCCAGATACAGGAGGCTCAAGATAAACTGGGCCTGCTATTATCTGCTGAGTTCTCTCTGCATCAATGTTTCTCAATGCTAATTGTACAGCTAAATCACCTGGGAGCTTATTTTTTAAATATCAATGCTGAACGCCCCCACACATACCAATTGAATCAGAATCTTTTAGGATGGGATCTAACCATCTTTTATAGGGCTACTTAGACAATTTTGACAAGCAAATAAGGTGAGAATCACTGATTTAGATTGCTCAACGAGTACCTGTGCCTGACCCACACCATCATCCTCTAGTATAAAACATCTATAATTTCTCCTAAAACAGATGATTATAGAAAAAGCCTACCATAACTTGCAGAAAGCACTAAAGAAGATCTTCCACAGTAGAACTGTGATCTTTAATTCTATCACCAAACTATTTAAAATGCTTACATGTTCAATTGGTCAAATAACCAAAAGGGAAAACAAAACCTAGAAAACCTCATTCCTATATTTTCCCCTACATCTTTTTCTTGATGAATATTAGGACTCTATATAAAAGAAAACAAAAATGTACAGCCAAGAATGAAAAGCATTCTGTTATGGCAAGGGGGATGACAGCCAAAAGAAAAAATTTAAGAGCAGCAATCCAATGATCTGCTTGCCATGAGGAGATAACTCAAATTGGAAGCCACTATAATGGGAATAAAAGAGAAAAAGACATAAGAATATATTTTTAAAGTGTGTTTCAAATTGGTTTAGCATTAGTCATCTATGTCAAGGGTTTAGCATGTTTAAACAAAGAAACACAGTCACAGATGACTTTCAATTCTCGGTATCTTCTGAGGCACTTACTTAAAACAGTATATAATGCTGACCAGTCAATGAATCATAAGTAATGTAGCTCATGGTAGGGTCAAATCAAGTACTCTAGCTGTGATTAGAATGGAGGAAAGTATTTCATTCTGTTTGGACCAAAATTCAGCTGGTTTCTAAGCAACTACTAAATGAAAAAAGACTTAATGTTCCCCAAATGCTATAAAAGGTAGTGCACTCATCCTAACTATATATTGTATATGGTAAGTAAAGTTGATTAAATAAGACTCCAGATTATAATATACAAGTCCTATAATAAACATGAAAGGTTATCATTATAGTAACAAAAAATAGCAGAGCAATAATCAGTTTAACATCAAGCCCCCCACACGCGCACACACACATCATACTATAAACATTAAATTAATCCAGCAAGGTCTAAATTAGGTCAGAAGACACATGGGACTTTACTTGATGGGAAGAAATAAGAGAGGAAGGCCGGGCGCGGTGGCTCACGCCTGTAATCCTAGCACTCTGGGAGGCCGAGGTGGGCGGATCGTTTGAGCTCAGGAGTTCGAGACCAGCCTGAGCAAGAGCGAGACCCCATCTCTACTAAAAATAGAAAGAAATTATATGGACAGCTAAAAATATATATAGAAAAAATTAGCCGGGCATGGTGGTGCATGCCTGTAGTCCCAGCTACTCGGGAGGCTGAGACAGGAGGATCCCTTGAGCTCAGGAGTTTGAGGTTGCTGTGAGCTAGGCTGATGCCACGGCACTCACTCTAGCCTGGGCAACAGAGTGAGACTCTGTCTCAAAAAAAAAAAAGAAAGAAAGAAATAAGAGAGGCAGAAAAAGCAGCAGCAACCTTCAGAGTTTCATTCCCATTTGTCCAGTCCCTGATGACGAGATGACCTTATAGAGCAGCAGTCTCCAACCATTTTGGCACCAGGGATGGGCTTCATGGAAGATAATTTTTCCATGGACTGGGTGCCAGGGTGGGGAGAGAGAGTTTCAGGATGATTTCAAGTGCATTACATTTACTGTGCAGTCAAATTTCTCTGCTAATGATAATCTGTATTTGCAGCAGCTCCCCAGTGCTCATATCACTGCCTCAGCTCCACCTCAGATCATCAGGCATCAGATTCTCATAAGGATACCTCAACCTAGATCCCCCATATGCACAGTTTACAGTAGGGTTTGAGCTCCTATGAGACTCTAATGCCACTGCTGATCTGACAGGAGGCAGAGCTTATGCGGTGATAAGAGTGATGGGGAGTAGCTGTAAATATAGATGAAGCTTTACTGGCTCGCCTGCCACTCACCTCCTGCTGTGTGCCCGGTACCTAACAGGCCACAGACCAGTACCAGTCCGTGGCCCAGGGGCTGGGGACTGCACTTATAAAGGATGTGCCTTAATAAGCCTGTCTCAACCTACAACACCTCTCTTGAAATCCAAAAGCTTTTTAAAAATTGAAAAGTAGATATCAATTTTTATTAGAATAGCCCAACTATTGCCATTTTAGATGGTCTATTCAATCACTCACAATCAACTGTGTATTTAATTAGTACCATGTGATGTAGAGATACAGATATAAAGGACTTCCAGGTAAAGATGATGGATTGAACACATCCATTTATCTTGGCTGTCTCCCAAAACTCCACTGAAATGACAATAAAAGGATTTTTTTAACCCACAATAACAAAGAGAATAGAAGAGGAGACAACCACAATGATATCCTAGAAGCTGACAAAAAGCCAAATCTTATGGTAGCTCTGAAAGAAGCCCTGAATAAAGTATTTGTACCCAAATACCCCTAAAAGACTCAGGAATTAGCAGCTCCATGCACACCTGGACAAAATAAATAGGGACAAAATAAATAGGACCCAGTAAAAGTTTTTTGAAAGACAATTGGATCTCCTTCAGCTTCCTGTCTCTGGCCTTGCCTCATTCTATCATAGGTTCAGATATTTATTCTCTGGAGGGTGTACAGAGGGTCTCTGAATTAGGGAATATAGACACAGTGGACCTGGATTCTACACTGAAAATAGGAGTTTAAGCAAAGATTAATATATTGTATGTGGAAGTTTCCATATTCCTATCTTCTTTATTCAGAGAGCAATTAAAAGATTATTTTGTGGAAAATCTGATGAGACCAAAAGACCTAAAGATATTCCTGACCTTGGTTCCAAAACTCAACTGCCCAGCCAAATCACCCAATGTACAGTTGACAAACTCCCACTTCATGCTAAGAGCTTCTGATCAGCTTTTTAGTGCCTCCTCTTAAACATGTACAAAACAGAAAGCAAAGCACGACCAGAAACTTGAGGTAAACCTGTAATATGCCATAAAACAAAAATGTTTAAAGGAAACAATGCAGGAAAAAACAAACATTTTTAAAAAACAATTAGTAATATTGTCAGAGAGATTTAAAAATGATATTACAGTTATGAAACAAGAGTAGGATGCTAAAAAAAGAACATTCAGACCTCAAAAAGAAGCTTCTGGAAATTAACATACAAAACAAATGAAAAATGCAATAGGAGCAAGACAAAGTGGAAGAAATCTCCCAAAAAGTAGAGCAAAAAGACAAAGAGGTAAAAAATAGAAGGGGAGAAAATTAGAGGCTGAGTAGGAAATTCAACATCCAAATAGAACAGAGAAAATAAAGGTAAAGAAATAAAAAAAATAATTCAAGAAAATTTCCCCAAACTCAAGGACCAAACTGAAAGGTACACAGAAAATTTCCAGATTGGAAGGGTACACAGGAAACAGTTAAAAACTGACAAACACCAAGAGGTATTATTGTGAAATTTCAGAGCTCTAAGAGCAAGCAAGAGATCCCAAAAACTTTCAGAAAAGCAAAGCAAGATTAAGAAGAATCAGAATAACATCTGATTTCCCAACACTAACAACAAGAACAAGAAGTCTTGGGGTAGGGAGAGACAGGAAAATTCTTCAGGTAAATGATTTCCAAATGATGATTCTATACTCAGCCAAACTATCAAATTAATTGCAAGAGAAAAATAAGATTTTCATACCTGTAAGGCCTCAAAAATTAATCTCCCATTCACCCTTTTCCAGAAAGTTACTAGATTTGCTCCACCAAAATAAAGGAACAAACCAAGAAAGAGGAAGGCATGACACCTCAGAAAGTGAGGATCCAACATAAAAGAGAGGATTCCCTAGAACAATGGTGAAGGAAGATTATAATGATGTCTGCTATTTCAGAGGCCCAGAGAACACTAGTCCAGATTGAAGATCAAAATACTTTGGGAGAAATGTCTCCAAGAAGAAACTGATATGATACATGAAGTATTTGAACATACTGAGTGAAGAAATACAGCTCTTAGGGAGAATATGGAGCTAAATTTGCGGTGAACATAGGAAACTAATGAGCAAAAGATAAAACAAGACAATTCTTAATTGCAGAGAAAACAAAGAGCTATGCAAGTAATCATAACATACACACTGCATGGCTCAGCTGTGAATAGGTTTACCTAGTCATATTAATGAAATCACTGACTCCTGCTCTAACCAATATGATATATGATAATGATAAAATGATAAATAATATATTAGGATCTAGTACAATATAGGGAAAACGTGAGTATGGGTGAAGGGGACAGGGACAGGAAAGCTAAATCTTCATCTTCCATAGTGGAAACACAATATATAACATCTAAAACTGAAAAGTTGAGAAGTAGTAGAATACATACTTAAAAAGGTAGGTAAAATGCCAAAAGCAGCAGCTAGTAAATGTTGGTAAATATTCTACTGAATACTCAGTACCTGGCATGTAATAGACATTCAATGAATGTTTGTTGAATTGCACTAACATGCAAAAGAATAACTATAAAAGTACGTGCCCAAATTCAAACATTCTGTAAAATGTTAGGGGCTGCTCTTAAAGATATTTTCCCCTTCTTTTTAACCCAAGTATCTAAACTTTCTGAATGAAAAAAGGAAAAAAATACATTTTGACTATTATTTTTAAATTTTTTCCCAGAAAAGATTAACGATGCTTCCCAAATGAAAAAAAAAAAATCAGATATTTCACAAGAGAATTTGATAGCACTATTAATATGCTAAATACCTCCTTGGATAATCAAGAAAAAAATCAAATCCAACATATACTAGAATGAAGCAAGGGATATTTCTCTTCAATATTATTTAGTACATTTAGATGTGATAGATTTAAATCTTAGCTTAGAACTCAGATGAGTATTTAAAATACATTTAAAAATTTATATCAAAACAATTTACCTGGTAAGCAACATATTTAAAAAGTTTTCCAGGCCGGGCGCGGTGGCTCACGCCTGTAATCCTAGCACTCTGGGAGGCCGAGGCGGGTGGATTGCTCAAGGTCAGGAGTTCGAGACCAGCCTGAGCGAGACCCCGTCTCTACTAAAAATAGAAAGACATTATATGGACACCTAAAAATCTATATAGAAAAAATTAGCCGGGCTTAGTGGCGCATGCCTGTGGTCCCAGCTACTCGGGAGGCTGAGGCAGTAGGATCGCTTAAGCCCAGGAGTTTGAGGTTGCTGTGAGCTAAGCTGACGCCACGGCACTCACTCTAGCCTGGGCAACAAAGTGAGACTCTGTCTCAACAAAAAAAAAAAAAAAAAGTTTTCCTGCTTGTTCTTGAAAAAGTTATATTTGTCATGAAGGAAGGATGGTTTGTTTTATATAGAATAAGACAGATACATTTTTATTCAAGCTTAACAAATTAAATTCCAATTAAAAATTTAGATAACCAGAATGTCTGACAAACTAGTTGATCATGAAAATATAATGGTGGAACTTTCATTAGGATAAGCAAGTCCTTGTAAAGTTTTCTGTTTTACCTTTCCACACATTAATGACAAAAGAACATTTAAATTACCACAGGTAGACTGAAAATAACAGTTTTAAAAAGCCTCTCCATTGAAGTGAGTTGAAACAAATAACTGAGCCAAAGCCAAGAGTAGTCAACAAAATTTTATTTATTCATTCATTCATTAAGTAAATATTTACTAAATAAACCTACTATGTGCTAGGCATTATTTGTTAGTTTTTAAAGCACAGGATAATTTACTCCTAGGTATGATTTTCCATCCTTTTCTATAAACCTGAAAATAAAACATACAAATCAAGAAAAATAATGGATCTGTTTACTTTGCATTGCAGTTATTTAACTGGAAGACAAATCATGCTATCCATTTGAACACAATTATGTAAAGAGGTACCTACCTTTTGTCTTCAGATAAAGAATTATGGTACACCATAGAGAACATTTTTCTTCTTACATGTGATGGTGTTGAGCATGCTCTGCTATGGTGGTTCCAAACACCAGTAAATATAGTGAGTTTTGCATAAGGCTTTATTTTTCTTCATATGACTTACTGCTATGTAAGTCCAGTAGTGCAGAGGCTGCTGTACTATTGACATTTTGAATTTTTTTGTTGTGAGGGGTCGTCCTGCGAACTGTAGTATATTTAGCAGCATCTGTGGCCTCTACCCACTAGATGCCAGCATCATCATTCCCGCTAGGTGTGACCAAAAATTTCTTCAGATGTTGCCAAATATGGGAAAGGGTGCAAAATTGCTTCCTGTTGAGAACCATCACTTTAGAGAAATACCTTAGAGAGGGAAAATGATTGCAGATAGAAAAAGGAGGCCAAATAAAACAATGACCTCTCTTTCGTAACTGTAGACTTCTGGTTTAGAATATGTTCAAGTACATCAACCTTCTTGATGTTACTGGTCTACCACATTTTAAGGTCAAATGTTTTCTAGGCCTAAATCTAAATTGAGGTAAAAAAGAAGTTCTATTAAAACAACTCTTAAAGAACACACAGGAAACAATTCTGCTCCATCTTCCACTTTAAAGAATGCCAAGGTCATCTTTTTGTTAGTTACCTAGCATAATCTCAGAAGTTTGGACAAATATTTGAGTACCTACTATGTGCCAGACATAGTTCCAGGTGCTAAAGAAAGACTAATGTATTAATTGCATTTACTGAATTGAGAAATCACTCTTATAAACCTTATTTAATAGGTAAATGTTTGTGACCTTGGATTTCACAAAGGATTCTGAGACATGACACCAAAAGCATGAGCAACAAAAGAAAAAATAGGTAAACTGGACATCATCAAATTAAAAAAATTTTGTACTTCAAAGGATATCATCAAGAACATAAAAAGATACCTAGAGAATAGGAGAAAATATTTGCAAATCATATATCTATCTGATAAGGGATTTGTATCGAGAATATACAAAGGACTCTTCCAACTTAATAAAAAAGACAACCCAAATAAAAAATGTTCAAAGGATATAGATAGACATTTCTTCAAAAAAGATGTACAACTGACCAATAAGCACATAAAAAGATGCTCAGCATCAGTACTCGTCAGGGAAATTCAAATCAGAACCACAATGAGATAACAATTCACACCTAGGATGGCTATAATCAAAAAGCCAGATAATAGCAAATGTTGGCAAGGATGTGGAGAAATTGAAACCCTCATTGTTGGAGGGAATGTAAAATGGTGCAGTTGCTTTGGAAAGAAGACTGGCAGTTCTTCAAACAATTAAACATAGAATTACCATGTGACCTAGCAATTCCACTCCTAGGTATATACCCAATAGAATGAAAACATGTTCACACAAAAACTTGTAAATGAACATTTATATCACCATTATTCATAATGGTCAAAAGGTCCAATCAACCCAAATGTCCACTAATGGACAAATGGATAAATAAAATGTGCTATAATCATACAATGGAATATTATTTGGCCATAAAAAGGAACGAAGTACTGATACCCGCTACAACATGGATGAACCTTAAAAACATTATGTTGAGTGAAAGAAATCAGTCACAAAAGGATGAATATTGTATGAGTCCACTTCTATGAAATGTCCACAATAGGGAAATCTACAGAGATGGAAAGTAGATTAGTGGCTGCTTAAAGCTGGCAGGGGCGAGGGTGGGAAATTGCAGGGGAAAGCAGATGACAGCTAAAGAAATATCGTTTTCTTTGAAGTGATGCAATATTCTAAAACGTACTGGGGTGATGGTTATACATATCTACGAATATACTAAAAGTACATTAAAATATATACTACTTATATAATAAAATGTATACTATTTATAATATATTAAAATCCACTTAATTGTATACTTTAAATGAGTGACTTTTGTGGCATGTGAATTATGTCTCAATAAAGCTGCTTTTTTTTTTTTTTTTTAAAAAGTAGCATTTAAGGTACAATGGAAAACACAGCCCTGGGACTATGGTTTAGTAATGAAAATGTCTTGTTTAAAATACCCTTGCTTCTGAAGAGATCTCATTCTTTTGATTGTGACATAGGAAATGATTATTGAATACAATTTAAATTATTGAAATGTTCCAGGTAAATATTTTATTTAAGACTATGAAAATCTTGAAAGCAGAAAAAAATTAAAACACAGGCAGCAGGAACCAGAGGATATAAAATGCAGTAATTGTTTAAGATGTATTGGGGGCATTAAGTAATTAGATTCGTGGGGAGGGATGCAAGCAAGGAGAGTTAAGGAGCTCTTATGAAAAGCCTCAGCCTGAACACCCTCTTCTTTACCACATTGCAGAGATGTTGAAAGAACAACATTCCTTTTATGCACTGTAAACCTTATTTTTAAAGAAGCTAAAACAATCCTCCATATGATTTATTCCAGTAACAAATAAGAAGTCAAGTAAATAATAATGGGCCAAACAAAAAGAGATTTAAGGAAACATAAAAAACTAAACCAGTTCCCAGGAATGGCTACTGGGAAGTTTCGGTAATCAGCATGCGTTATTGCTTTTTCCAGGCAGATCATAATAGGATATGATCTGGGCATAGCTCACAATTCCACTACTGAGATATTTCAACCTGTGTCGTTTTCAATCCAAATAAAGTCTGTTTCTGTGTTTGCCTTGTGTGATACATCAGTTAATTATCCTATCTCATTGAAGAGCTCCTGCTATGCCTGGTCCTTGGAGTTCATAGTTGCCCCAACCTGAAGAATCACCAACACCAGAAACAAGGAAATTCCCCAGGAGCCATTAGGGATTTTTTTTTAATCCTTAATAAATCTCAGCTCCTGCCTTGACCATTCCAAACAGCCCAGTTCACCATCAAGCTGAGTCTGGGTACCTTATACAGCACTGTGCTCCAGTTTCAAAGCAAAATTAGGGCCAATATGTGGTGGTGGTGGTGGTGGTGGTGTCGGGGGAAGAGGAGAAAAACAACCAAAGGCGGGACTGGCTTTTTCTGTAGAGCCTCAGATTTCAAAATGACTGTCTTGGAAACTGAAATGACCCAGATTGGGGGTGGGGGGCAGAGGGGAGAGGGCAAATATTCATTTCCCAGCGGGGTGGCTGTGGCTTGGCTTGGGAATGAGGAACTTGGGGGATGGGGGTCATCTACATAAGAAAAAGAACTGCGAATGGTCTTTAGGTGCTATCCATCCTAGAGAATCTCTGCAGTGTCAGCCCTGCACCGATTCCAGGATTTGCCAAACAAGATGAGGTAAGGCACAAGCCTGGAGCCCCCTCCTCCTCCTCCTCTTCGTCCTCCCCCTCCTCCCCCCGCCTCCTCCTCTCCCCAGTGCGCGCAGAAGAGCGCATCCCTCTGTGAGGTGCACCGCACAGCCCCCCCGCAGCCCGGGCTGAGGGGCTGACGTCACCCTTCTGCATTGAGCTTCAAGGACCCGTGGCAGCACTGGTTAGATAGGGAGCAGAGTTGGGGCGCTATCACTGTCACCAAGTGGCCGGGGTCCTCCCCCAGGGCGCTGCAGATTGGGTTCACGCAGTGATAGAATGACCAGATGGGGAGTGTAAGGATGGAGGGATGTAGGAAAAGGGTCGAAAGACTCATCTCCTGGGTCGCCAAGAAAGCTCAAAGATGCCCATGGCTTATGTAAGACCTTCTCCCCTCTGTGCGCCTCCACGCGGTGACAGCGCCTGCCCTTCATCAGTGCGCTTGGGGGACTCTGGTCGCCCTTGCCCAGCCAAGCAGGCACAGGGCTTCCGGCGGTGCCTCACTCCCGCAGCCCCGAGGGGTTGGGAATAACTGGAAATCTGGGATTAAAACCCGCGCTCCTGCGCCCGCTCCTAGCTGGCCACAGGTTAGCTCCAAGAGGTGCCGCGAACGGGCTAGTAAGGGAGGGTACGGTTGGGTGTCCAGCGAGGAAAACAGACGAATAAACCTGCAACTTTCCCCAGGGGCTGACCCTATCCCGCGATAGGGTTCTTTCTTAAAAAAGAAATCAATGCACTAAAAAATTTTTTGGAAAGGTCGACAACCTGCAGTCACCGCCACTACGCAGCCCCCTCCAGCCCGTGCTGGGCAGGGTCCAGGATCCTAGAAGCCCCGACCTACACCCTGCCATCCCGCAGCCCCGACCCAGCACCCCGCGCCTGTCTTCTTAAAGAGGGGGCTGAGATTGATTTTTGGTTTGGGTTTTCCTCCCCCCTTCCTTTCTCAGAGCATCATCACACAGACGGATGGACAGCGGCTCGGCCACCAGCCTGGCTTGGGCACTCACCCAGAAGACGAAGGAGTAGATGATGAGAAGGGTTTTGAGACAGGTTATCACAGGTTTGGTCTCCATTCTCCTCGATGCCATACTACGGAGCTCCAGCGGCGGCGGCGGCGGCGGCAGGCGGCGGGCGGGCGCGCGGGAGGGGGGAAGAGGCGGGGCGGGGCGGGGCGGGGCGGGGGCGCGTGCCGCGAGAGGCCCAGTGAGCGCGCCAGCGAGGCCGTGCGCGTGCGTGAGCGCGCACCCAGCGTGGGCTCCGGCTGAAGGAGCCGGGCCGGGCAGCGACTGCGCATGCTGGGAAGGCCGCCCGCATCCGCAATCTCGCGCAGGCTCAGACCCCCAGTCGAGGAGAAGGGCAGGGCTGGGCAGGGGGGTGGAAAGGAAGGGGAGAGCCTAGAGGCCAGGTAGGAGGTCAGAGCAACCTCTCCCACACCGCCCTGGCATTTAGGTTTCTACTTTGTACACAGTAGGGTCTTACATTTGCAGGGATATCTGCACCTGGCTATGAGAGGTTTATGAGTGTTCCCCGAAATCAGTCACATTTCTGCATTTGGACACCGGGCCTGGCCTTCTCCGATGGAAGTGGCCCGAGTAGTCATGTCCTTGGCAACAAGCAGGCCTTGTCTGTGCCAGGAACAGACTGTGACAGGTGGCTGGAGATACAGCTGGAGGGATGGACAGGAACTCAGAGACCCCAAATCCTTGCCACCATGATTATCTGTAGCCTCCCCCATTTTTTAGATTTCCTCACATTTTGAAACGATGAAGCCAAATGACAAGAAGGTTCTGTATGAGACATTATTGTTCCTGCACATAAAATGTTTAATGGAACACAGAAAAAATGTTTCCAGTGGCTGAGAATCATTTGCCTCCCTCCCCCCCCCAGGAAGTACAAAACACCTTACACCCATAAAGGAGAGCTGCATCAAGGAGGTTAAAAAATAATGTTCAAACACAATTTGGAAGTTCCTCAAAAAATTGAACACAGAGTTAACTTATGACCCAGCAATTCCACTCCTAGGTATCTACCCAAGAGAAACGAAAATATACGTCAATACAAAAACATGTACATAAATGTTTATAGCAACATTATTCACAATAGCCAAAATATGGATGTCCATCAGCTGATGAATAGATAAAATGTGGTGCACACATACAATGGAAAATTATTCAGCCACTAAAAGGCATGAAGTACTACTGACACATCTTACAACATGGATGAACCTTGAAAATATGCTAAGTGAAAGAAGCCAGACACAAAAGACTATAAAAAATTATCCATTTATAGGAAACATCCAGAACAGACAAATCTATAAAGACAGAAAACAGATTAGTGGTAGTGGTGGGGGTGTGGCAGGGATGAGGAGTGACTGTTAATGGGTAGAGGGTTTCCTTCTGGAATGATGAGAATTTTCTGGAATTACATAGTGGTGATAGTTGTACAATTTTGTGAATTTCTAAAAACCATGGAATTGTACACTTTAAAAGGGTAACTTTTATAATGTGAATTATATCACAATAAAAAATAATGTACATTCTACCGAGATTTCCTGTGGCTGATTTGTAGAGGAACACAGGTGGGAGATTTAGTTTGATTCCTGAGAGAATCTGCAGTCAAAGCAACAACACCATCACAGGCTATGTCAGTCACGGGTGATGTTAAGGATGATGTTACCTTTTGTGAAAGAGTAAAAAATAGAGTCAATAAGGCTTGGGAAAAGCCTGCCAAGGTCAGTTGTTACAGGAGTAATTATTACCTCCAATGAGTTATACCTGGTGTCAGGTCAGTGAAGTCATTGTATAAACAGGACACGAATATGAGGAAGAGGAGAACCTGGTTAAGGAAATACTCAAACATAACAAGGGTATGTGGGCATAGAAGGGAGTGGAGTATGGGCGCAAGTGCAAGAAGATTGGGGACAGATTGAGCAAAGCGTCTGTTATAAAGGGAGACTCTGCACAGTGATTCTCAACACTGGGTGCTCATTTGCATTACCTGGTGTTTAAAAACAACTATTAATGCCTGTGCCCAATCCCAGCCATTCCGAGTCATTTGATGGGGTGAGGATGAGGGCTCAGCATTTTTTAAAGCTCTTCAGGTGGTTCTAATATGAAGCAAGCATTGAGGGCCACTGCCCCTACCGTGATGAGCTTAGACCCAACTTCAGAAAGGAACTTTCTCTTTCACTTTTACAGTCCCCAGGCTGATGCCTACTGTTGCAGCAGCAAGGAAAGGATACTAAAGACTTCAAGTCCAGTGGGTATCCTTAGCTTCAAAAGGTCTTGGCCATGTATAATTACTCTGTAAAGGGGTCAGAAATCTCAATGTTCAGCCAACAGGCACACTGCCAAGGACTATAGATAATTTGGTGAGTTAATATATGACACCCAACAGCTTAAACTAACTCACCATTGCACAGTTTGTCTAAAGCATTTTTGGAATATCTATTAGGTCCAGATTCTAGAAAACTTGTACTGTTCTAGCAAAAATAAACTATTTAAATGTAAAGATAAATATGAATATTCAGTAATGTAATTAATAGATGAATTAACATAGCTTGTAGCTAGATCCTTGGTACTCAAATTATGGTTCATAATGTAGGGTGACAAACCAACCTAGTTTGCCCAGGACTGAGGGGTTTCTCTGTATTCAGGATTTTCATTGCTAAAACCAGGAAAGTCTTAGGCAAAACAGGACATATTGGTCACACTATTCCTGTACTAGCAGCATTGACATCCACTGGGAGAGCTTGTTGAAAATGCACAACTCAAGCCCCAGCCCAAGCCCATGTTAGCAAGATCTCCAGAGGATTCAGATGCACAGTAATATCTGTCAGTTTGTCATGATTGAATTGTGTCACCCCCAAAAGATATGTTGAAGTCCTAAACCCAGTACTTCAGAATGTGACTCTATTTGGAAATAGGGTTGTTGCAAATATAATTATTTAAATTAAGACACGGGCATACTGGAGCAGTAGGGGCCTTTAATTCAAGGACTTTTAAGTACAGATTCCTAAAGAAGAAGAGACACAGAGACACACACGGAGAAAGACATGTGACAACAGAAGCAGAGATTGGAGTGATGCAGCTGCAAGCCAAAGAATGCCAAGGATGGATGGTCACCTCTAGAAGCTGGAAACAGGCAAGGAGAGACTCTACCCCAAGTCTCAGACAGGATGGCCCTGCTGACGCTTTGATTTCAGACTCCTAGCCTCCAGAACTATGAGAGAATAAATTTCTGTTGTTGCAAGCCACTCAATTTTTGGTACTTTGTTACAGCTGCCACCGGAAACTGACACACTGTTGTTCTACAGTTGATCAAAATAGAACCATAGCTACCATATCACTAAGCAATTCCACTCCTGGATATATACCCCAAAGAGCTGAAAATAGGCATTCAAACAAAACTTGCATGTGAATATTCACAGAAGCACTATTCACAATAGCCAAAAGGTGGAAACAAATGAATATCCATCAGCTGATAAATGGATAAACAAAATGTGACATATCCATACTATGGAATATTATTCAGCCTTTATAAAGAGGGATGAGGTACTGATACCTGTTACAACATGAATGAACATTGAAGATATGCTCAGTGAAAGAAGCCAGACACAAAAGGCCATATATATATGATTCCATGTATATGAACTATCCATTATAGGCAAATCCATAGAGACAGAAAGCAGGTTAGTGGTTACCAGAGGCTAACCCTGATAGGGATTCATTGCTTAATGAGTATGGGGTTTCCTTTTGGGATGATAAATAAGCTCTGGATCTAAATAGTGGTGATGGTTGTGCAGCAGTGTGAATGTTCTTAATGTCACTTTAAAATAGGTAAAGTGGTAAATTTTATGTTATGTGTATTTTACTGCACACAGAAATAATATGTAACCACAGCAAGTCCAAAGGTCCTGCAGCCTGAAGGAGTGGTGCATTTGGACAACTAAAAGGAAGGTTAGCAAGGCTCAAAAGCAGGAAGGAAAGAAGGTATACAAGAGGTTGGGGAGAGGTCAGCCCATCTAGATCTTTTTAGGTAATATTGAGAATTTTAATCTTTTGCGTAAGAGTGAGGGAAGCTTTTGCTTTTTCTTTGCTTTAAATTCAGCAAGTAGTTCAAGGAGAACTGGACTGCCACCAAAGCACCTTCCTGGTCCCTGCTACTACTGTCACGCCCTCAATTTGTTGTTCACACGCAACCAGAATGATCTTGTTCAAACACAAACTATATCGTGTCACTCTTTGGCTTAAAATTCTCCAGTGGCGTTTCAGCATTGCACTTGGAATCATATTTCAGCTCTTCACCTTAGCTTAGAAAGTATAGGTGAGCTGCCTCTTACTTTCTCTGCCAGTGCTCTCTTTTAGGCTGAGTACTCTCCCTCTGCTGCTCTGGCCTTCTTTCTGTTCTTCAAACAAGAGAGACTTGTTCCACCTAAGGGATTTCAAACTGGCTGGTCCTCTCTTTGGAATGCTTTGCCTCCTAAACTCTGAATGGTTGGTCCCTTCCTTCCTGCCATTCAGATCTCAGTATAGATGTCACCTCCTCAGAGAGGCCATTTCAGACAAAAATAGCCAACCAGTCACTATCTGTTGTCATTCTCTGCATAGCACTTATCTAATATTTTCTTATCTGTGTGCTTGGGTTTTTTTCCTGTGTCTCCCATGAAAATGTAAGCTCTGCACGTGAAGGTATTTTTGTCTGTTTTGTTCACTATTGTCTTCTCAGCACTTAGGTATAGTAGAACTCAAGAAAATTGTTGAACAAATGAATGGTGCATGGTAGTATCTCAATAGATGCTTGTCAATTAGTTGAATAAGGGTGTGATATTAATATTTGAAATGAGCCTTGAATTATGAGTAAGATAATGATGGTCTTTGAGGATTGGAGAAGGAGATTATTACAGACTAGAAACACCATGAACAAAGACAGTTTGAAGAAAAGCAGAAAGCTCACTCAGAAAAGTGGCCAGACACACTAGAGGACTGCTATGGTTTGAATGTCTCCTCCAAAATTCATATTGAAACTTAATCCCCAATGTGGCAATATTGAGATGTGGACCTTTAAGAGGTGATTGGCTCATGACAGCTCTGCCCTCATGCATGGATTTATTCATTCATGGATTAATGGATTAATGTGTTAACATGGGAGGGGAACTGGTGGCTTTATAAGAAGAGAGACCTGAGCTAGCATGTCAGCATGCTCAGCCCTCTCACCACATAATGCCCTGTGCTGCCTCAGGACTCTGAAGATTCCCCCTAGCAAGAAGGCTCTTACCAGATGCGGTCCCTTAGCCTTGGAATTCTCAGTCTCCATAACTGTAAGAAATAAATTCCTTTCCTTTATAAATTACCCAATTTCAGGTATTGTTATAAGTAACAAAAAACACACTAAAACAAGGACCTAGAATAGGAAAAGATACAGAAATATAAGTTGGGCTGTGGTGGCAGAAGGTCTTGTTCATGCCAAGTTAGACTCTCTAGTGTAGGCAGTAGGGAGGAGTGCAGAGTCTCTCAATAGGAGAGTGACATTTTAGGAAAGTAACTTGGGAAGCAGTATGAAGGGTAAGAGGTTGCTGAGCAGAGAGACTAGAAGCAGAAGAAGAGTTAGAAGGTAATTGCAATGGCCTAACCTAAGGATGTGACAGTGGGCTGGGGAGGAACAATGGAGCAGTGCATCTCAACTCTGGCCACATTAAAATTCACTGGAGAACTTTAAGATGTATGAATGCCTGGGCTCCACCTCCCAGAGATTCTGGTTGAATTGGTCTGTGGGGGGGCCCCAGCAATCAGGATTTTTTAAAAGTTCCCCAGATGCCCCAGCTTGGATTGAAACTCCTGGATAGATAAAAGAAATTGTCCATAAATAAAATAGACAGCCCTCAGGAATGAGTAGATCTGAGTGATGAAGGAAAATATGACTGACTGCTAGTCTTAGTCAATTCACAGGAAAGCTTTTAAAACACATAACCCTGATATATGGTATATCCAAACATTGGACTAGCATACAGTTTTTAGCAAGTGTGTATATGAAGAACTCTTTTAATCACAAAGGAAAATTTTTGTTATAATATTAAGAAAAAGGCAAACAACCAACAAATGCATATGCAATATGACCTTAAATATGTAAAACCATAGAAAAGAGCTTGGAAGAAATGTGTATAAAATTTCCACAGTGGTGCCTCTGGATGGTGAGGTTATAGGTGATTTCATTTTCTCTTTTTTATACTTCCTTTATTTCCCAAAACTTCTAAGTGATCATATATTACATTTATAATCAGAAAATAATATTCTATAAAGGGAGTCCTCCACCCAAAAGATTAAAATATTACAGCTTTGGAATTTAAGGGGATAGACCTTGAACTACTTTGAAAACTTGCTGATATGAAATTAGAGCATATGTCCATTTAGATATATTTCCATATTTACTAGTATGTCTGAGTGTTTCCAGGATCCCTACCTGAGCACCCAAAAAGACTTTTACCCTGGGATTCAGAAATGTCTACAGGACTGAGACTAGACCTGCCAAGGGTATGTTTGCAAAAGCCACTCAGGAGAGCAGCACTCAACCAAAGATGGGAAAGAATTGAGCTTTGCAAACTTAGCTCAAGGAGCCTTGGGTAGTGTCAGAGGGTTAGGGTTGTTCTGAGGACAGCTTGATATAGATATGGAATGAATGATTGCAAGTCCTCACCTTTCCTCCATAGGGATTTACTCTGAACCTTAGAGGTTAAGGAAATGTTTTCAACAAAGCAAGATTAGAAAAAAATTCATAAAGATATCAGAGTACAATGTTTTGTAGCCAATATAGCCTGCATAACAAAAAATAGAAGGGACAAAACCTACTGTTCTCATTTCAACAGAATGACAGTTGAATGGCTCAGAACATAGTGAGGAAACATAAAAGACTCAGACAACTTCCCCTAAACAGAATAAGCTAAAAAGGAGAAAAAGGCCAATGCCACTTAGTAACAAGACTACATTCCTAAGACTTACAATGGAAGAACAATGTTAGCCAGAAAGACAAGGCTTATAAATACAGCTGCCACCTCTCTTCACACTGGGGACTTACTGAAAATGTTGGGAGGAATTTGAGAGCGGTTAGAGTTCTTCAATTTTGTTTTTGCTCTTTGACCCAGTAATTCTTTGTCAATAAATTTGCCCCACAAAAATAAATACATGTACAAAATATATATGCAAGGAGACTAATTGCAAAATTCATTATTGGAATAGTGAAAATGGAAATAATTCAAATATCCATCAATAGTGTTTTGCCATATATTCATTCATTCTACAAAATTATTGAACTCCTACTATTTGCCAGGCACTTTTCTAAGCACTGGGAATATAGCTGTGAGCAAAAAAAAAAAAAAAAAAAAAAGACCAACAACAAACAAACACACACACACCAAGGTCCCTATCCTCAGGGAGCTTGCACTCCACTGGGGAAGACAAAGAATAAAATAGATTTTAGCATATCCATACTATAGAATTATATGATATAGTATTTAAATATTATATACATTTAACTGTATTAAAACAAAATTTCCCCAGTTGCCTAATGGATAAGGCATTGGCCTGCTTAAAACAAAATTTCCACAAGATAAAATACATTATACACAATTTTTTATTTGTAAGTTGCAGAAGAAAATTATAATATCCTACTTTTGTGATTATAATCATAAAATGTATTAGTGTTTATGGGAAAAAAATCAAGGTAAACATACATGACCATCTTTGAATGGTCTTAGGAAGGAATATCACCTCCAAAAATGCTCACTTGATTTTTTATAAGCAGTATTATATGTATTATAAAAATAAATTATTAAAAAGAAATACTGTGTATAGAGACTAAACCCTAGAAATTCTTTCTGAAAGGTTGTTATTGGGACCTTATATTTATCCTGTGGCTATTGGGACATAGGGAAATGTAGATAAAATTTCTGTGTATTTAGGGATACAAAAAATTATAATTATGACTTAAGAATAATCCCTGAAGATCTCAACCCAATGGGAATACCATGTGAAGACAAGAATTTTTGAGGTAAGCTATATGGTTATAGCTGCACATGCAAAGAGCTCCAGTGTTCTTCCCTTTATGATGAATACAAATCTATTTATGGAAGGACTAGAACAGAGCTACTTAGAGCTGCTCCATTTTATGTATCCTTTGTTTCTTTCTGAACTCAAGAAGGACATGTCCCTTCTTATATACCTTTCTTAGAAATAAATATCATTGTCCATTGGGTTCAAAAACTATCCCACTGGTGGCTTTGCTTTCCACATTTATGTTGTATCTCAAAAGAAACAATGTAAATACCAGCAATAGGGGATTAGTTTTAAAAGTTATGTAATTGTGCAATAATTTTTCACTTGGCTCCCAGCTATTCTTTGAGTGTTCTTCTCTGTATCACAGGGAGCTAGAAACCCACAAACTACATTTTTCAGATTCTCTTTCCAACTGGTCTCCTGTTAGGTTTGACAATGGGAACTACTGGTGGGGAGATTATAAGGTGGGATTAAAAGAAAAGCCTTTTTTTCTGTCTCTGGGGAATCCCTCCAGCCGCAGTAGCAGCAGCAACAGTGACTACAGACAACTATTTGTATGAAAACCATGTATGGCAGTTCTAACAGCATTAGTAAGGCTATGGACTCCTGGATTCCTACTCATTGGTAGCAACACACCCAAAAGCTGCAGTGATAGCACTGCTCACAGATCAGCATCAAGTGCAGGCTTGTGGGCTCCAAGCTCAGAAGTAATAGAACTTTCTGATCTCTAGGTTACACATACCATGGTCAATTGTTTGCAAAACTAACCAGAATTCTTTCTCTCCCTTTCCATGCCCTTTTTTCAATGTGACTTTGCAGCTCTTCTCATAAAAAGTTGAATCTATTTCATCTCTCTTTGAATCTGGGCTGGTCTTGTTACTTATTTTAAACAATAAAATGCAATGAAAAATGACATTGTGAAAGTGCCAAGCTTAGACCTCAAGACAACTCACTAGCTTGTGCTCACTCTTTGGAACCCTGTGACTGCCATGAGAATAAGCCCATACTAGCCTGCTAGGAAATGAAAAACCCTGTGCATTGGAGTCTAGCAAGCCCTCTTGTCCCAGGTGATGCTTCAAATATGTAGAGGAGCCCAGCCAAGATCAGCAAAGCCAACCCAAAACCAACCGCAGGTGCATAAGGGAGCTCGACTGAGACCAGAAAACTGACCAGATGAGCCCAGCCTAAATTGCTGACCACAGAATTGTTTCTTAAATAAAACCAGTAAGTTCAGGGTGGTTTGTTACACAGATAGCTAACTGATACGCTTCTTTCTCCTTTTTGTTTTATCAGCACTTTTTATACCTTTGTAGCAAATTACTAGAATTAAATCCTTTTCTGCATTAAATATATAGTTTCTGCTTTCCTGACTAGACACTGACTTACAAATGCTATGCTATACATCCATCAAATTAATATTGAAGTAGAATATTTTGACACAGGAAATTCACACTGTATGTTTTTAAGTGAAAAATGAAATTACAAAAGGTACACATAGTATGATGCCAATTTGTAGATATACACACACACACATGTATACATACACACATATATACACATAATTTGGAGGTGTATATATAAATATTAATAATTATTACTTCACGTGCCAATATCTTATCATTTTGACAATTTTTCTTTTATTCTTTGCATTTTCTGCATTTACTAAATGTTCTGTAAAGGCATGTATTTCTTTTATAATTAGAAAAAGTTTTCTTTTGAATTGTTAATTTTTTGAGATATCTTGATCGATATTTGGTTTGGGGGAGCCATGAAAACCTTTGTAACTCCCTTTTTAGCAACATATTCGAAATGACTTTTATTTTTCAAAAAAGAGGTGACATGATAAGACTATTTTTACCCCTGATAACAGTATTCCAAGCTAGGTTATAGCCACTCTTGTTCCCTATAATCCATGATCATGCAGTAGCATCAGAAGTGGGACTTATATCCTTTTTTTCTTTCTGCCCTCTTTCTAAAGACCCCACGTCACCTTACCACACAGTACCTGCTGAAACATCCTCCTGACACATATCCCCTATCTGTTTCCAGCTCTGGATAATTCATTTTGAAGGTGTATGAATCTTTGATTACTGAGAATCTTTTATTAAAAAGATGTAATGCTTTTACATTAACTCCAATATCTATGATAAATACTGTATTCCTGTGACATGAAAGGTATAATTGATGGAGACTTGGCTCAGAAGAATTTAGCTGAAAGATGATAGTTCCAGGTACCCAGATTCTACACACAATTTTATCACTTTTAGTCAATTATATCATGTTTATTGACCCTATTTTTGAAATCCAAAGGTTAATTAATATTCACTGACTCCAGTAGGAATACTTTCTAGGTAATGGTGACTAGTCTATTTTAGTTAGGTTCATTTATTAGAGAATTATATTTGAATGTATTTTAACAAATAATCAATACATAAAAATGAGTATGTCTAAATTCCTATCAAGTTATAATAAAATGTATTATAAACATTAAATTATACAGATGTTATATAACCTAGGCTAGAGACCCATCTTATTGAAATGCGTGAGTGACTACATTTAAGGGGACGACTGGCCCAGGGTGGCTGAAGCAGTACAGAACACTGAGCTGATTATCAGTGAGTTAACTGCTGAATTCAGTCAATGTTGATGTATATATAACCCTGGCCCTAAATGGCCTTTTGTTAGAATTATCCCTATCAGTGAACTGATGGCTTCCAATAATTGGGTTATATCATCATCATCATCGGAAGGAAACATTTATTGATCAACCATTGGAATCAGGATTTGAACCCAAATAGTCTGATATAGGAGCCTTCAATCTTGACAATAGATTTTGGAGTCTGACTGCCTGAGTTCCCTCCTGGCCTCTGGCACTTGCCAGTCTGCACATCTGTATTAATAGTACCTACCTTATTGTCTTCATATAAGACAGTATATGTGAAGCATTTCAAGCAGTTCTGGCATAATGGATGCTCACTAAATACTAGTTATCATTATAATAATACTGTGCCGCCTCCTAATTATGGAAGTTTAGCTCTAAAAGGGACCTTAATGATGATTAAGTTCACTGTTTGCAATTGCAGGTCACATTCTGTTAGCAGATTATGAAATGAGTTTAAGAGCTCTGTTCCAGCATTTAAGAAACAAGAATAAAATAAAATAGAAAATATCAGACTGCATCGCATGTAATAAGAGTAAATGTTACTTCATGAAATGTTTGTTTTAGGGGGATAGAAGACATGATGGATGTTCTACCTACATCACCTCAGGTCTCTTCTACTGGTTCTGCCCATCCCCCAGCATGTTTGTGCTTCTCTCCTACATGATTTTTCCTCTTGTTCTTCAGAGAACTACCCTTCAGCTACTGGAGCCACATTAGCCAAATGTAATGTATTTATCTGTTGCTGCATAACAAATTTTTCAAAAACATGGTGACTTAAAATAACAAATGTTTATTACCTCACACAGTTTTTGAGGGTCGGGAATCCAAGAACAACTTAGCTGGGTGGTTCTGGCTCAGAGTCTCTCATGAGATTTCACTCAAGTTGTCAGCTGGGACTACAGTCATCTCAAGGCTTGACTGGGGCTGAAAAATCTGCTTTCAAACACATGTGGTTATTGGCAGGCCTCTGTTCCTTGCCGAATGTTGACTGGAAGCCTCAGTTCCTCAGTTCTTTGTCATGAGAGTCCATGTCATGGGCCTCTTCATAGAACTGCTCATAAAATGGGATTTTCTCCTCCACAGAGCCAGTGACCCAAGAAAGAGAGAATCCAAGATGGATGGTCTCATATCTTAATCTCAGAAGTGACATACCATCATTTCTGCTGTGTTTTATTGGTCACACAGACCAACTATGGTATAGTGTAAGAGGGAACTACACAAAGGTGTGAATACCATAAGGTAGGGATCATTGGGGGCCACCTTTGGCGACTGGCTACCACACGTACCATGAGCGGAAATGCCTGGGAGGTTAGCTCCTACTGGGGTAGCCTATAACCAGTGATTGAATGGTAATGAAGTATGAAAGCCCAGCTCTCTTGCCTCAAGGCTGGTCAAATTCTACAAAGTATTTCATGCTCCAGAGTTCCCTGTGGAATAAGGCCAAGGCTAGGACTTCACCTGAAATCTCATCCTTCCTTGATTTTGACCCCTTTCTTCCTCTCTCTGTTTCTTCTACTTTAATGCCAGTTTCTCCTGGGAGAATATCCTTGATAAATCACTTGCATTCAAATCCCTATCTCAACATCTGTGTCTGGGACTCCCAACCTAGGGCAAAATGGTGGTGGTGGTGGTGGTGTATGTGTACTGGGTCAGTATAAAACATTTCTGACTGTTAGTCATGGTTAAAAACATTGACTTTAAAAAAAATTCTGATTTATATCAGTCCATTTATTTTACAACTGAGTAAATTGAGGCCCTGACAGGTGACGTGATTAACCCTTAGTGCTTAGCTGAGCCCTTAGTTTTACTTTGACTTCCTATGCTAAACCTATGGCTGCTAAATCACTTCCATTAGTTTAAACTCTAACTCTGCCACTTGATAGTTGTGCGACTTAAGACAATTCAGTCTTTGTAGGCCTCAGTACCTTCATCTGTAATGTGAGGATGATAAGTGCTCTAAGTAGAAAGAAAATGTTGGACAGAAATAAAATCAAATTCAAGCCCCACCATTCACTGACTTTTTTCCCCATTTTTTTATTGTGGGTAAAATACACATAACATAAAATTTACAATCTTAACCATTTCAAATGTACACTTCTGTTTACAGGAAAAAAGCCAAACCCTGTAAAATAATTTTAAAGAGATTTACTGAGCCAAATTTGAGGACAATGACCTGGAGCCATGCCCAAGAAGCCTTGAGCAGGTGGACTCACTGTGGTGGATTACAGTTTGGTTTATACATTTCAGGGACATGGGGGTTACAGGTCAAGTCATAAGTTAATACCTGGGAGGCATACATTGGTTTGGCCGGAAAAGGTGGGCCATCTCGAAGTCGGTGGTGGTGGGGGGGCTTACAGGTTATGGGTGGGTTTAAAGATTCTTTGACTTGTAATTGGTTAGAGACATGAAGCTTTGTCTAAAGGCTTGGAATGTTTTAACATAAGGAGCTGTTTATTAGAGATAAGCCACCCGGACATATACAAATTGAGGACCTGCAGGTTTGTCTCCCATACTCTTAGGCCTGTTAATGGGTTACAAAGGATGTCCCCAAGAAGGGAGAGGGGCGTGAGGAGGCCTGTCTGACCTCCCTCCTCCAGGCAGGCAATTTAGTTTTAGGGTATTCCTTTGGCCACAAGGGGGTCCATTCAGTCAGCCAGTGGAGGGAGGGTTGAGCCTTAAGATTTTATTTTAGTTCACACTTCAGTACTATTAAGTACATTTATCTTGTTATGCAAACATCACCACCATCCATCTCCAGAACTCTTTTCATCTTGCAAAACTGAACTTTGTACCCATTAAGCAATTATTCCCCATTCGTCCCTCCCTGCAGCCTCTGGCAACCAACATTCTGTCTCTATGATTTACCACTCACTGGCTTTTTGACTTTAAACAAATAATGTATTTTTATTTCTCTCATCTTGGGTGAAAAGAGATTAATATTTTCCAGTGCATGGCCTCTCAAAATACCTGGTATATATAACCAATGGCATCTGGAGTTATTATCATGTACATGGAAGCGCTTTGTAAAGTGTCATAAAAATGTGACTTATTGTAGTTATTGTTATGACACTATACCTAAGAAGGTCTCCAAATTCTGCTTGGCCAAATGGGGTTATATATCAAAACATTATATTTTTGATCAACCTCATGTCATTATTTAAAAGCAAAATACGTTAATAGCATCACCAAGCTTGTTTTCCTCTTTTTCTCTGACATAGCAAATTAATTTTTCTTTATGGGCAAATTATCTAAAATATCTTTTACTAAATGAGTAGTTTTAGGATTTTTAGCTTTTTGTATCTCACAAACTGGTAATATTTCTGACAGTAAGGTCAAATATGATGTTTAGCCTCAAGGGGCTCTTATTCTTTGAATAAAGAAGTAAAATTATTTTGTAGGGTGCATTAACATGAATCCCTCTCTCCATGGGGAGCTACCATCACTCTATCCTGATAGATCAAATATTTCAATTTTTTAAGAAGTAATGTTTAATAGTTAAAAGCAAATGTATCATGTAAACAGAAATTTTAGCAGAAACCAAAAGAAAAGATGTTTCAAAATGTAATAATTTAAGGCCTATATTTAGAAAAAAACTATGTACATGGGTTAGCCTGTCTACAAGTTGGAAGAATGAACTTGCCTACACAGGGAAAAAAAATAAAGCCTGATTCTGGCTGAGGGATTATAAAACTAGGGAGATTTTTTTGTTGGTTGGTTGGTTGGTTGTTTTTGTTTTTAGTTAAAAAAACAACTGGGTTCATTGAAAACTATGATCCTCTTTGTAAAGAAACAAGCACTCATATACATTTCCAGTGGAAAATAGTATATCTCTTATGAAAGGCAATTTGGTAATAATCATCAAAATTACACATCCAATTTGGACCTAGGAATTCTTCACGACAGGTACTTGTGCACATATGCACACATGCATGCATGTACATATGTAAGAAAATGTATATGCAAGGTTGTTTATTGTAGCTGGTTGTTTTTGGTAATAGTAAAAGTTTGGCAGCCACCCAATGTCCATCAATTAGAGATTGGTTTAAAAAATTATGACACATTCATACAATAAAATGCTACACAACTATGAAAAGATTGAGTATGTTTTTATGTCCTGATATGCTACAAACTCTAAAATATATAATTAATATTAAGTAAAAAAAGTCAAGGTATAGTATAGTGCATATGCTAACTTTTGTGTAAAAAAGGAGAAAATATGAATATTTATTTTCAAACACTGGCAGGATAAACATGAAACAAGCAAAAAACAATGCTCACCCTCTCAAAACTGGAGGTAAAACAATAAAATGTACATATTCAATCCTCCCCTTGTATAAATGAAATGGATTACTAATTGAAAAAATGTTTCCCAAAGCCTGCTGCTGGGTTCTTTTGTCTGTAAAGATTTAAGCTATATCTCATTAACACATTGACTGCCACACTAGAAAAACATTTTTACCCTGGGGCCACAGATGTGTTATTAAAACAAAGTGATCCTTTCTAATTTGTTATTTTTTATTGTTTTCTGTGTGTGAGTTACATGTAACACAGTCCGCTTTTTAAAAAATTAAATCATCAATATTAATTGTAACAATAAGAACATCAACAAGTTGGTTTTCACAACCAACTGCAGGGTTTTGCTTCACGCAGCCCTGGGCTCAAAACTAGCCTGAGTTAAATACAACTCACATGGCAGTCAATGTGTTAATGTCAGTATGTAAATGTAAGTAAATCACAAGATATCTTCTGTGTGTTTCAATGCCAAATTCGAATCATCATGTAATGCCTTCTTCAGGTTATAAATTCACTTGATCATGGTACCTTAAAAAATTAAGTTCTCAAACCAAGCTATGTTAGAGATAAAGGTGAAAGACTCTGAACAGGAATAACTAAGTAGAGAGATGCTGATGATGTGGGGTGAGGGGATGGGGAGCCCCAGTAGAAACCATACAAATGAACAAAGATTCAATAGTTGTGAATGGTGACAAATAGAGAAATGTTCATTTTGATACCTGTAAAAAGTTCCTAAGTCTCCCCAACTGTGTATAGACACTGCATTATCTATCTATTAATAATTTACTTAGCTATTAGAGAAATACTGGATGGAATAAACCATCCCCCATCCTTTATGACTGCCTAGAGGTAGATGATGCCAAGAGAAATAGAAGGCATGTCCATCAGATTGAGTAAGCCTTGCTCCATCAGCAGGGATGGTCCAGGTAAAAAATGAGAGTGATGAAAATGATTGCCAGGTGTTTGGGCCACATTCAGCTCTAGTTATGAATCTCCTAGTTTGTGGATTATTTCTCCTGCCAGCCCTGAAAATGGCAAAAGGGGTTAACACAGTTGTAGATCATTAGGCCCATGAGCCCTGGAGAAAACAAGTATCCATCTCTTACCCACATGAAGGGGAAAACTTGAAACAGTGTAGGCCCTTTGCTCAGTCTCTGGAGGGAAGTGTGGAAAGGCTCCAAGGCTACAGTTGCCAACCCCCTGGCCACACCTGGTACCAGTCCACACCCTGTTAGAAACCGGGCCACAGGCCACATGTCACTGCACACGCACCCCCAGCCCCTGCCCCAGTCAGTGGAAAAATTGTCTTCCATGAAACTTAGGAACTAGGTCTCACAGCAGGAGGTGAGTGGTGGGCTAAGTAGTGAAGCTTCATCTGTATTTACAGCCGCTCCCCATCGCTCACATCACCTCCTGAACTCCGCCCCACCCCCACAGTCCCCCCCTTCCCCATCAGTGGAAAAATTGTCTTCCATGAAACCTGTCGCTGGTGCCAAAAAGGCTGGGGACCACTACTCTAAGATAGAGGAGCAGAAAGGATTAAATCCTCGAGGGCAGAGTTCTAACTCCATCCTTCCATTGGCCAAGGGGAAAACCCAAGCACCCTTGCTCCACCGTCCTATATGGAGGAAAGTGCATCTCACTTTCAATGCAATCATCCCTCACTCTGCTGTCAGACAGTCAGCATTAGTCACAGTTACTTCCCTCTGGACTTCTCTCTGCGAGTGTCAGACATCAGTATCCCAAACTCCAGAGGCTCATATGAAGCTGAGTGGCCACTCTGAAGCCAATTATGTGTCTTCAAGATAAACAATGTGCTGAGGATTAAAAAACATTACTTTTGCTCCATCCTCTTTGCAAGTCCAGTGCCTCACTCTGGCACGTGAATGGATTTGGAATTTATTGTTTATTCTCCGTCTTTGGGAACTCAGCCAAAACTGAAACAAAAAGAGTTTCATTCTTATATCCTCTTATGCAGTTTCTCTATTCTATAGTAGAATGTGGAATTGAGCTTATCATTAGCAACTCTTATAATACAAAATTGTCCTGCACATCTCCCCACTTAGGTAATTCGTTACCTTGTTTAGTAAACCGCAAAGGAACAATTATTCTCATCTCTATATTCCCTGTCATACCTAGCACAGGGCCTCATTGAACAGCTGCTCAATAAACATTTGCCTGAATTGGGCCACCTGCTTTATTTTACACTGATAAAATCAGCCAGATGCAGATAAAATGTTAAAATGATTTACATTTCACTTATAAACTTAAAATCTACAAATATTACCTTCCTTTTGAAGTAAAAATGCTTATAAAAAAAAAACCTCAGTTTATCAGGTTGGAAAATGTGCTTTTAGATTTTGATTTCCAATTCCTAGATAATCAAGGTAAAACAATTTTCAATGCTACTGGAAATTAAACCAATGGTAGAAATGTGTATTAAATGTATTGATTTGGTTTTTCAGGATCATATTTAGGCATCTTGTATATTGTTTCTTTATTTTTCTCTCCAGGTGCAAGTTGATGGTCAAGATGTTATTTTATAAACTTGCTAAAGTAATTAAATTATTTTTAGCTATTGGACAGCTGCAATTGCCCTTTCAACTTCAAACCATAGAAATAGAGCTCTACCAAAGCACACCTTCTCATTGATTCCAATTTTCTTCAAATTTGGTATGTTCCATGAACAAAATCCAATAATTGGTGAGAATTATACTATTGAAAGCATAAAATTGTGGTTACAAATGGGGAGAAAGTTTAGAGATTGGGAGAAAGTATTTGCAAATTATATATCTGATACAAGTCTTATATATGGAATATATAAAGAACTCTTAAAACTCAATGATAAGATAAATAACCCAATTAAAAATGAGGAAAATATTGGAGTAGATATTTCACCAAAAAAGACATACAAATGGCTAACAAGTACATGAAAAAATACTCAACATCATTAGTCATTAGGGAAATGCAAATAAAAACCACAATGAGATGTGTGTTCACACATACAAGAATGGCTACAATAAAAAGACAGACATTAACAAGTGCTAGTGAAGATGTAAAGAAATAGGATCCCTAATTCACTGTAGTGCATGTGTAACATGGTACAGCAACTTTGGAGAAAGTATCTATCCAAGAAAAATGAAAACAATGTTCATGCAAGGACTTGTATACAAGTGTTCATAGCTGTATTAATGATAATAGTCAAAACCCAGAAACAATCCAAATGCCCATCAACTGAAGAAGGGATAAACAAATTGTGGCATATTCATACAGTGGAATTTTATTCAGCAGTTAAACAGAACAAAGTACTGATACAGGCTAGAACACAGATGAACCTCAAAAACATTTTGCTAAGTGAAAGAACCCAGACACAGAAGACTATAGATTGCATGATTCCATCTATATGAAATGTTCAGAATAGGTGGATCTATAGAGAGAGAAATTAGGTAGTGGTTGTCTGGGGCTGAGTGTAAGAATGAAGATTGAAAATGGACATGAAGGGTCTTATTGGGGTAAGGGAAATGTCCTAAAATTGGATTTTTGTGATGTTTGCAAACCATAAATTTACTGAAAAGCATTTAATTGTACACTTATTATGAATGAATGTTATGGTATATAAATTAGATCTCAATAAAGCTGTTAAAATTCAGAAATAACACGTATTTTTGACTTATCCATGGTTTCACAGAAATTGCTCTTAAAAAATTTTGAAAGATAATCATAAGCCAAAACATTCATTTCAAAGAATCAGGATGTACCTTCATAATTAAAAAAAAAAAGAAGTGTCAAAGTGAAATGTCAGAGATATCAACTGTCAAGCTTAGTACTTAAGGGAACTGGACATTCCATACTTAATAACCTAAGAGAATAATATAAAAGTCTTAAGGAATTCAAAATTTGCAGTATAATCTAGCTGCTGCTAGCTGAACTTGACAGCTTAAAGAAAACAGAAGAGCATCTTCAAAGTCTTAATGTCTTGTATCAAGACAAAAACAAAAATTTGTGAAATTTCTATGATTTTATTCAAGGAATATCTTATCACTTCCAGCTACTGGCTGAGATTGCTGAAAACACAACTTAAATTTTCTTAGGCTGCTGCATAATAACATTGGTTTACCAGATATTTTACATAAAAGTTATATTTGGATTTGGAGAGAGTGGGATCCCAAGAATTGGAATGGGAACATATGGTAGGACTCATATAACTCAGTACTCCAAAACCCATAGAAGCTTCCTTCCTCTCCTGGTTGATGAGGCTGTCCTTCATTCTTTGAAGACCCTGTAACTACCTTACTGAGAGTGTTACCTTGAAAAGGGGAAAGAATTCTCTTGACTTCTTAACCCAGTGGTCCCCAACCTTTTTGGCCTTTTTGGAACCAGGGACCAGTTTCATAGAAGACAATTTTTCTATGGACAGGGGTGGAGGGAGGCATTGGGGGGAGGTGGAGTTCAGGTGGTGGTGCATGTCCCTGTTTTCCTAACAGGCCACAGATGGTACAGGGCCGTGGCCCAGGAATTGGGGACTGCAATCTTAACCCACTACTTCTGGTTATTGCCACACCTAAATTAGAATCAGGTTATGGCAGGCTTCAGTTGGCAAATTGTAAATTTACTAATGTATATTAGCAAGAATCAGAATCGGTTCAATAGGTGCTATACCAACAAAAGCAGGATAACATACTAGATCAAGCTAAATTCATGGTTTAAGAAGCACTCACTAGGAGATTCTAATTTCATTGTGGTACCTTAAGAATGTGGATGTGGTTCTAATTGTTTATTCACCTGGACTCAACAAGGGGGTCAGAGTAAAAAAAGTTGAGATGCTAAAGGTTTCTTGGTATGATATAGGTGAAGGAATCCAAAGACTTAGGAAGATAGAGATCTTGTAGTGGATTTATTATGTATTGCTTATTTACCCACTCTTCTCACATGGTTTAGATCTCCATTTTATACTTATGGCCTCTGCCATAATCTTCTGTAGCAGTGTGTACAGTACACAGGCAGTGAACGAAGTTATCACCTTAACATGTAGTTAAATCTAAAAAATGATTAACAATAACCCATTCCTCATTTCCTGACCTTTTCCAAACACAAAGGAACTAACACAACCTTCCAACAAAGGACAGAATACAGGGTACTCAATGATGTGATAGTGTGTGCTTCAGCAGTGACTAGAGACACCTAATGCTCACTAGCCTTGGAAGGTGGTGGGAAAAACACTCCACACTGCTTTGCTTCTGCTGGCCTCTTGGAGTACTGGCCTGTTGTCCTATGGATTACGCCACAGCCCCAAGTTGCATGACACTGCCATGTCTCAATTTTTGAGATCAGTGGGAAATTATAGGTTAGGTCAGTGATTTTCAACCAGGGGTTATTTTTCCCACCAGAGGATATTTGGCACTGTCTATACACATTTTTGATCATTGAAAGTGGGAGGGTGCTAATGGCATCTAGTGAGCAGAGATCATGAATGCTGCTAAACATCCCACAATGCACAGGACAATTTACCCCACAACAAAGACTTATCCAGCCCAAAATATCAACAGTGCTGAGGTTGAGAAACTCTGGATTAGGTCAATATAAAATATGTACTGGAAATAGAGGCTGACCAGCCCTGCTGTGTTGTAGATAGAGCAGGGGTCAGCAAATTTTTTTAAAGTGCCAGATAGTAAATATTTTAGGCTTTGTGGGTCATATGGTCTCTGTTGCAATCATACACAATACTCATAAATGAAAGAAAGTGCCTGTGTTCTAATAAAACTTTATTTACAAAAATGGGTTGTGTTGGGCCGGGCACGGTGGCTCACGCCTGTAATCCTAGCACTCTGGGAGGCCGAGAAGGGTGGATCGCTCGAGGTCAGGAGTTTGAGACCAGCCTGAGTGAGAGCGAGACCCTGTCTCTACTAAAAATAGAGAGAAATTATCTGGCCAACTAAAATATATATAGAAAAAATTAGCCGGGCATGGTGGCACATGCCTGGGTGTCCCAGCTACTCGGGAGGCTGAGGCAGTAGGATCGCTTAAGCCCAGGAGTTTGAGGTTGCTGTGAGCTAGGCTGACGCCACGGCACTCACTCTAGCCCAGGCAACAAAGCGAGACTCTGTCTCAAAAAAAAAAAAAACAAAAAAAAAGGGTTGTGGGCTAGATTTGGTCTGCAGGCAATAGTTTGCCAACCCTTTATATAGTGATTATCCTGAATGCTCTTGCTACAGTGGTTTTGTCTTTATTGTATGATGCTAATCCACAACAATTTTATTGTTTGATAATGCATTTATTTTGCAATAAACCATTTCAGTTACAATGAGTATTAAAAAATGATACACACACTCACACATACACAGATTAACTAAACTAAAAAATCTTTGTGATAGAGTTGATACTGAATGCAAAAAAAAATTTAGTATGGAAGTACATGGTTTCTCTCAAGCTGAGAAAAACATATAAAAAAATGGGAAAATCTAAAAATTAAAATAAACTTTAGGTATAATTTTCAAATTTATATTTTGGCCTCCCTTTTCCCTGGAAGGCTATAGTGGACAACACCAAGGTAATATTTCTATGAAAGTGAAATATTTATTTTGGCAACACTTAAACAAACTAAAATTGAAATTTCTCTGTATTTTAATATTCTGATGACTACTGTGTATGATTTGCTAGTACAGTTGCTTTCCTATAATTTGTGCAAGAAGCTGTTCTAATCTTTCAACTTTTATGTGTAAAAATGTACCACAAATGATGCTCTTAAATATTTGCTCTAGGCTTCTTGCTGACCTCCACAGAAAGCACTTGGACTGTTAAGAAATACAATAAGAGAAAGAACAGGTCACTAATGAGGAAATAAATTTATAGTCCCTCTCTGCTGCTTAGAGCTATTGTTGAAATGAATTTAATAATGGGATCACTAAAAAGGTCATTGAATACCAAATAGAAAGTCACTTAAGAATCTGCTAAGAAGGAGGAAAGGGCATTTTCTGGCCCTCCATTACTCTGTTCTGTATTTTCCCTGGTAGACATTTGTTCATCAGCTGCCTAGCATCCACTGCTACTTCCCAAGGGTACTCCAATTTTCTTTTAAGGACTATCTCTCTCTCTCATTAGAGTGGTCTTGGTGTAAGGCATTTCCAGGTTCCTGCCTCACCCTTTGGAAATGGAAGGCATTCAGTCTTTCCTTCCCTTGTCAACGTTGAGAGCCAGGATGGAGACTTTCATCTGCGCTTGACTAATCTGATGCTCTCTCCTAAGACTTTGAATCTTGAGGAAATGATGTAAAGAAACAATTGGAGGTCATGCAGTAATTAGTTATGTCCTGCTTTAAGTCGGTGGCTATGAATTCTATGGCCACTAGAGTGACCTTGATTTCTGCAAGCCCAAGCCTGATCTGCCACCTCTGCCTTCAGTTAAGAAGAGCTTCTATCAGTTATTTGAAAACAGAAAGCCATAAGTGACACACATCCTCCTTTAGCAGTACTTTTCCCTACATCCACCTCAAGTAAATTACCCTATAACTTTCCCTACCTTGATTGTCTCTGAGGAAGTAATTTCTTGCTAAAGGTAATTTACACTAAGGTGTTAAGAACTCAGTGTGTTACTCCTCCTAGGAGTCTTAGAATATGAAAGGATCTTTAAGGAGATTTTAGATGTTCAGACATTTAGTCCCTATATGACTACAGAGTGAAATGCCACCGTTCATTGACTACTTTCTTACATGTGTGTTACTGTGTTAGGTGAGGGCTTTATAGACAATCTCCATGACAATATTTTGAAGAAGGTATTATTATACCCATTTTATAGATAAGCAGTAAGAGGCTTAGAATAGTGAAAGAATTCGCTCAGAGTCATCCAGCTAATATTTGGGGAGTCAGAATTTGAATCAATATTATTTGACCCCAAAGTCATTTTCTTCACACTAGCATGTACTTCCCATCTGTATGGTAGGAATCTTCTGAGGAAAGAAGCATTTTCTCTCGCGGGCATTCAATTTGCATGTTTTACCATCTGTGTGTGGAACTGGCTCAGCACATGTACCCAAGTACAACATGCCAACAAGGAGGCTGACATTCCTTCCCTGTGTGGAGCTGGATAGGTTGGTTGGGCCAGGCCAGGAGTACTTTGTTCAGTTCTCTGCCAAGACCCAGCTATTATTTTAGCATATCACTGAGGTATAATTGACACACTGTAAAGTGTACAGATCTTATATATACAGTTTGGAGAATTTTGACAAAGATATACACAATGTAACCATCACTCAGTTAAAGACATAGAACATTTCCATCTGCCAGAACCAAAGTCAATCTCCCCACCCATAAAGGCAACTGGTTTTTAAATTACCATAAGTTTTGTTCTTGAACTTTTCATTTTTTTGAATATTTCTAATCAAGTCCCCAACCCATAGAGGCAACCAGTTTTTAAATTGCCATAAGTTTGCTTGTTCTTTAACTTTATATAAATGGAATCATACAGTAAGTACTCTTGTGTGTGGCTCCTTTCATTCAACCTAATGTTTTTGAGATTAATCTATGTTGTTGGATGCATCCTAATTAGTTCTTTTTATTGCTCATTCATTGTATGAATATACTCTAAAGTTTTTGTTTGCTCATTTTTCTGTTGATGGACACTTAGGATGCTTTCAGTTAACAGCTAGTTTGAATAAAGCTGCTCTGAACATTCTTGTCCAATTATTTCTGTGGATATATACATTCATTTCTTTTGGTTAATATATACTTAGAAGATGAATTGCTAGGTCATGAGGAAGGAATATGTTAAATTTTATTAGAAACAACAAGGATGTATAATTTCATATTCCTACCAGCAATGGATGAGCATTCCAGTTGCTACACATCTTCATCCACATTTAAGTGGGTGTTTTTGATATTTGCCATTCTGGTGGGTATATAGTTTTATCTCATTGTGGTTTTAATTTATATTTCCCTAATGACTAATAATGTTGAGCATCTTTTCATATGTTTATTGGCAATCTGGATATCTTCTTTTGTGAAGTGGCTGTTCAAGTCTTTTGTTCATATTTGTATTACTGTTGGGTGACTATGAAAGCCTATAGTACCACATATGACCAACCACACAAGTCAGGAAGCATAGCCATCAACTCAGTGGCATTCAATATTTACCCAAAGGTAAGCTGAGAGAGATGTTCTTGCCTAGTCTTTAAGGCCAGAGGTTTTAAACTCTCAGTAGTAGACCAACTCTGGACTGCAAAAGTGATTTGTTCAGTTAGTATTTTAACTGATATAGTTACTAATACATTAAAAGTTGAAATAACTCAAATCTCGCAACACTGGACCTACACTTTCCTCTCAGCAATATTGGCTGAGGCTGGGTAGTAACTGCCCTTTTGGACTATATATGTGCTTTCCAGTTTAACAAAGCCCTAATCCCCACTCCCTATTGTCTTATTCCCAATCTGCTTCACTCACTTAACTACATGGCTTCTGTAGATAGACATGGGAGAATTTCTGCTCTGGGCTCAGAATCAGGCTGGCTTCTCTGAGAAACTGATTTATTCTTTCTCTGTAAGTGTTGTGAATTAGATAACTTACCACATCTGCCTCTTAACTCTACAAATGTACAGACATATTTTTGACTCAATTGCAAGAGATCTAATGCATTTTATATATTTAACTTTATATTTAATCTTTTCCCTATCCTTATCTTTTTTTATCTTAAATTTCTCATTTACTTAAAATATCTTACAGAAAATTTATTTAAATCTTTTTTGGAACAAAGTGCATTCTGCCTCTGCATATCTTTTAGGAGTGATTTCTAAGAAAGGAAAGCCAGCCATTAGCTACAGACCCCAAATAACTCATTCTTTTCTCCATTATATGGAGGATGGTCAAAGAGGAAGAGGTGGTATAAAAAAAAGTAAGAGTTCCCCTCGCCATTTGATATGGTTGAGAAGTTTCTTGGAAGACCCTAGGCCTAGAAGCTCTGAAGAAAATAAGATCCTTGCGGAAACAAAAAGGAAAAGAGATCATGCCCATCTGGTCAAGTCATATTACTAAAAAATGTTATTATATCACTACATACCTAGCAGGATAGCTAAAATAAAAAATAATGATAACACCAAATGCTGGTGATGATGCAGAAAAACTGGATCACTCATACATTGCTGATGGGAATGTAAAATGTTCCCACCACTCTGGAAGAGTATGACAGTTTCTTACAAAACTAAACACATGCTTATCATACAACCCAGCAATTTCACTCTTGGTCATTTATCCCAGAGAAATGAAAACTTATGTTCACAACAAAAAACTGTACATGATTGTTCATAGAGCTTTATTTATAATATCCCAAAACTTGAAACAATCCAGATGCTCTTTAATGAATGAACACTTAAACAACTGTGGTACATCTGTACCAGGAAATACTACTCGGCTATAAAAAGGAATATTCTATCAGTATATGCAACAACTTGGATGGATCTTCAGGGAATTATGCTGAGTACAAAAAGATGATCTAGAAAGTTTACACACTGTGTGATTTCAACTTCATTTATATAATATTCTTCCAATAAAGGGCTGATAACTAGAATCTATATAGAAGTCAGGAAAATCAGCAAGAAAAAATTAAACAACCCTATCAAAAAGTGGGCAAAGGACATGAACAGAAACTTTTCAAAAGAAGATAGATTAATGGCCAACAAACATATGAAAAAATGCTCAACATCTCTAATCATCAGGTGGATGCAAATCAAAACCACAATAAGATATCACTTAACTCCAGTGAGAATGTTTTTTTATCAAAAAGTCCCCAAACAACAAATTTTGGAGTGGATGCAGAGAGATCGGAACACTCATACACTGCTGGTGGGACTGCAAACTAGCACAACCTCTATGGAAAGTTGTGTGGAGATACCAAAAAGAGCTACCAGTAGAACTACCATTTGATCCAGCAATCCTACTACTGGGTACTTACCCAAAGGAACAAAAGACATTATATAAAAGAGACATCTGCACTTTGATGTTTATAGCAGCACAATTCACAGTTGCAAAGATGTGGAAACAACCCAGGTGCTGATCTGTACATGAGTGGATTAATAAAATGTGGTAAATGTACACCATGGAGTTCTACTCAGCCACAAAAAATAATGGTGATCTAGCACCTGTTGTATTATCCTGGGTGGAGATGGAACCCATTCTGCTAAGTGAAGTATCCCAAGAATGGAAAAACAAGCACCACATGTACTCACCATCAAATTGGTGTTAACTGATAAACACTTAAGTGCACATACAGCAGTAACATTCATCAGGTGTGGGGCAGGTGGGAGGGGGAAGGAGGGGATGGGTATAGACACACCTAATGGGTGCAGTGCACACCGTCTGGGGAATGGACATGCTTCAAGCTCTGACTTGGGTGGGGCAAAGGCAATATACATAACCTAAACATTATAAACATTTGTACCCCCATAATATGCTGAAATAAAAAAATAAAAAAAAGGAAATTACCATTTTAACCATTTCATTTATTTATTTATTTATTTATTTAGAAATGGGGTCTTGCTATGTTGCTGAGGCTGGTCTCAAACTCCTGGCCTCAAGCAGTGCTCTCACCTCAGCCTCCTGAGTTGCTGGGATTATAGGCTTGAGCCACTGCACCCAGCCTTCATTTATATAATTCTTGAAATGACAAAATCACAGAAATGGAAAATAGAGTAATGGTTGCCAGAGGTTGAGGGGTGGTGGTTGTAGGAGGGGAGTGGCTGTGGCTATAAAGGACGCATAAAGAATTCCTTGTAATAGAACTGTTCTGTATCTTGACTATAGTGGTGGTCACGAACTACACATGATAAAATTGCGTAGAACTAAACAAACACACACACACACTCTCTCTAATGAGCGCATGTAAAACTGGTGAAACCTAAATAAGAATGATGGATTGTATCATATCAATGTCAATTTCCTGGTTGTGATGGTGTACTATAGTTAAGAAAGATGTTATCATTGAAGGAAATTAGGTAAAGAGTATATGGGATCTCTCTGTATTGCATCTTACAACTGCATGCAAATCTACAATTATCTCAAGATTAAAAATTTAAAGAAAATTATTTATACAAAAGTATTGACTAAAAACTTAGCTTTGAGCCAATCAACCCAGTATTAAAGTAAAAGGATTTAGATAATTATAACAATATTTATTTTTCTCACAAATTTGTAATTTGGGCAAGACTCAGTGTGACAGCTCATCTCTCTGCTCCATTTGTCAACAATTTTGATGAGGGAGTATAGTTAAAGACTTAATGTGTTTAGTGATTGATGCTGGCTGGGTGATGCTGAGATCATAGCTGAAAATATCAACTGGGACATCTACATGTGACTTCTCCATGTGGATTGGGCTTCTTCATAACAGGGGGACTTGGTCAATGATGAGAATCTCCAGAAAGATAGAGAGCCCAGTGGAAATTAATAATCTTTATGAAGTAGCCTCAGAAGTCATGTAGCATCCCTTCTGCCATAGTCACAGTCCTATACAGACATAAGAGGAATTATCATAGACCACATATCTTGATACAGAAGTTTCAACATCACAATGTAAGATGAACATGTTGGCAGGGATATATTGTTGTAGCCATCTTTGGAAAGTATAAATTATTATAGGGCCTAACACAGAGTAAATAGTCAATGCACATTTTTAATGAATGAAAGGAGAGGTAATATACCAACCAAGTATATTACTTCTTACCTCTCCTTATATCAAATAGCACGTTTGCCTTCTTCTATGCTCTGCTGGGAAAAGACCTTCAGTCCTACTTTTTGAGGAACTGGTTCTCAGAAATGTGTTAACACTTCTCTCCTGTTTTTGCAATGTGTCAACTTGGCAAGGCTGAACTATATTTTTTTAGCTATCTATTTCCTATATGTTTCTGGTTAGGGTGGGCCACGAGAGAGATTATTATGTGAGATTTGGAGGGCAGAAGAGAACAACAGCCATTTTGTAACTCACACACATTGTCACTGATGTGCTAACTCACCTCGTTGGAGTGAGACAGCAGCTGTGCTTTAACTGTTCCACTTTCCCCTGGCTCCTCTTTCACCTGCTTCTACTCCTGGGTTGGGCGTGTGGGTTTAGCTCTGTGATGAAGGCTCCCCAGTCTCTACAGGACAATCATACTACTAAGGTCAGAGGCAACAAGAACTAACAGGGATTTCAATCCATCCTTGTCTTTAGCTCGTGCTTGTGAGCTCCAGCTCATTCTTGCTTTCCCTCATATCATATCCATCCTCCCTTCCCCCACTGCCTGCCCTGTGGACTTTAAGCTCCAGCATCACAAACAAAGATAACAACCTTACAGAGACTGTTTAACCAGTTTCCACAATTGGGTGAGGTCAAATCCCTTTGTGTGTGTGCACATGCATTTGTGTGTAGTGGTTTTGCTTCTCTGAGTGAACCCTAAATCATACAGAATTTGGCATCGGAAGTCCTTTGTTCAAATATTTATGTTCCTATGACTTAATTTTCATACAGCTTTGTTGAGGTCTAATTGATATACATATTAATTTTTTCATTCATCCAACATTCACCAGATATTTCACTGAGCCTCTTCTATACCTCTATTCATGAAGTCTTTATTTTCAATAAAGACTATTTCTCTAACAGTGGGACAAAATGTAATTTAACTTTTGATATTTTTGAAAGATCTGTTAAATACTTAGATGAGAAAATAAATTTTTGTGAGAACCTAAATCCTATTTTTCTATGGAGGAAAAGAGAAAGAAGTATTTGAGGCTTTGCAGGAATAATTTTGTTTTATTTGGGGACTCTTAAAGGCAGGATGGAATGTTGGGATTTCAAGCTGTGAGAGAGATGTTTTGCTCTTAGGCGGGGTGGGGGAAGAAACATTTCTGTACATCCTATTATTTAGTTTTCACATATGCTGTGTTTTATGCAGTAACTCCTGAGGAGCTGGAGAGAGGAAAACAGAATGAGAGAACAAAGAACCTCTTCATAAACACACACACACACACACACACACACACACACAAACACACGTGCACACATCCATTCCTGGGATTGGGTGTTCCTTATTTTTCTGCTCTGAGGAAGGGGAATTGAGTTGATTAGGTAATTTGTCCAAAATGGTCTCCATCAAACCATCTCTCATGATAGTCTTACTGACAAGGGCTACTTAGCTGCTTTTAAACTGCATAAATCACAATTTAAAATCTTTTGCACAGAGGGAAACATTACTGTGACTCATTTTTCTTTAAAGATGGATAAGCAGCCGCTCATGCATTTTTAGAGACTCATATTTCTGTGCAGATGCATCTATTTTGCAATTTAAGGATTTCATTTTTATGAGTGATATTAAAAGCCTGATGTACTCTAATGCCACTGGATGTGTGAGACCCTTAGACTTTGGTTAATTATGTCTAATGTTCAGAGTATCTGGAAGCCATTTTCATGATGTCTAAATTTGGAAAGATTTAAAGCACATCGTTTTTCCAGAGCCTTTGAGTCTTCACACATTAAAGCATACAAATAAAAAAAAAAGTATACCTAAGTTTTATCCAAATTAGACCAAAACACCATATAGACACAACTGCTATACAACTGGGACACACTGGAATGACTGTCCCAGTCATTAATATATTGAAATACTTGGTTGGTCAAGAGATGCTGCTCTGAGTTCCACAAGCCACCCCCCCACCTGCCATTTAAGCTACCTCTGCCCTTCCCCAGCACCCCACAGACCACTCCTTGACCCAGAAAATAAAGAGCTATTGCCCACCGTATCTGGCTGCCTTCAGGACCCTGCCCCAACACTCAGGTGGGTCTTCAGTCCAGTGCCTGTGCTATATCCAGCTAATAAATATTTTTATCTCTCCTGCACACAGATATGGTGGAGAGGGGGCTGACATGGAAGTTGGGAGATTAAAGTTGGAGTCACTGCCTAACCTTTCTGGGCCTCAGTTTCCCCCATTTATAAAATGGGAAGGCTTGGACAAGATTATATCTAATGACCCCTCGAGTTCCATTCTGGGATTTTATGATTTAGAATCATCTGAACATTTTCCATTTTCACCTGGACATGTTGGTGTCTTGCAGAAGGAAAAGAATGGCTAAAAGGAGTTGGATAACTTGTTCCAAAAAGCTGGCCAAGCAGTGGGACTTGTCAAGAAAAAAGGCAGTGGAAACAAAACACTGTATAAAATCCCCGCACAACCATGCTGAGAAAACCATTTGCAATTCTGATTCTAAAACCTCTTAAAAATTCATATTGGAGTTGGAAAGTTCCCAGAGAAGGGCAGCCAAAATGACTGGACAAACAAGGGCTCTCTCTATCTGAAGGCAGATGAAAAGATTTGTGATTCTTCTGCTTGGAAAGGCAAAGTCGAGTAAGAGATAGAGTCAAAGACTATCTACATTTTTGAAAGACATTGAGGGATGAACACTGACTTACTCATCAAGCTTTTATAATCCTGCACCTGGAAAACAGCTCTTGACAATCGAAAGGACTATATTTAGATCCCTCTCTTTTCTGCACCCTTGATAGAGCTGTGAAGTCAGGGCGATAAACTTATGAAACTTGTTACCCCAAGAAGTACTATGAGCTATTTACACTGATTCAAATAATATAAATATCAGTTAATGGCAATGAATCTATAATACATACAGAGACACTGATGTTCAGTGCACACTGGGGAAGGTAATGCCAACCTCCTGTAACCTAGTGTGACCATTGTCCAAGAGAGAACGTAGACCAAAATAACACTTAGGTATGCTTCAAAAAGGACAATTTGCTTTTCTCTTTTTCCCCTTTTTTTCTTTCATTTTGTTAGTATTGTCTTACGGAAGTAATGGTCACTTCCAAAAAGAAAGTTCAAATAGTTCAGAAGACTATGAAATGAAAAGTAAAATTTTTCCCTTGCCAACATCCCTTTCCAAAGTGGTAACTACAGAAAAAAGTACCTGTCCATTTTCCATGTAAAATATATATGCATGATAATATGCATACAGTTTACTAAATAAAATATCTTGTGTACCTCTATATCAGGACACATAAACTTATTTAATTCATTTTAGTGGTTGCATAATATTCCATTGTGTGAATAAGCCATAATTTATTTCACCTACTAATGAACATTTAGGGCGTTTCCAACATTTGTAATGCTACAATGAATATTTTCATATCTTTTTTTTTATTTCAGCTCATTATGGGGGTACAAAAGTTCAGGTTATATATATTTCCCATGCCTCCCCATTCCCCCGAGTCTGAGCTTCAAGTGTGTCCATTCCCTAGACAGTGCACATCGCACTCATCATGTAGGTATGCGCCCATCCCCTCCCCCCACCCCATCCCCCCCAGTCAGAACTTCAAGCGTGTCCATTCCCCAGGCAGTGCACATCGCACTCATCAAGTAGGTATACCCCCATCCCTTCCCCCAGTCCCCACCTCTGTCCGATACCCAATTGGTGTTATTCCCAAATGTGCACTTAGGTGATGATCAGGGAAACCAGTTTGCTGGTGAGTACATGTGGTGCTTATTTTTCCATTCTTGGGATACTTCACTTAATAGAATGGGTTCCAACTCTCTCCAGGAGAACCAAAGAGATGCCATATCGCCATTATTTCTAATAGCTGAGTAATATTCCATGGTATACATATACCACATTTTGCTAATCCATTCATGAATTGATGGGCATTTGGGTTGTTTCCACATCTTTGCAATTGTGAATTGTGCTGCTATAAACATTTGGGTGCAGATGTCATTTTTATAGAATGACTTTTGTTCTTCTGGGTAGATGCCCAATAATGGGATTGCTGGATCGAATGGTAGGTCTACTCGAATCTGTTTAAGGTATTTCCATATTGTTTTCCGCAGGGGTTGCACTAGTCTTATATCTTGGTTCACTTGTTTGTTAGGATGCTGCTATATAATAACTTTCTGGGAAATGTATTGCTACTTTAAATTATATCACATGATACATTTTGGTAAAATGGCCAGATTTTTCCACCAACTTATACTCTGTTTATGAGTGTTACACTTTCACTATACTATCACATTATGACATTTTTTATGTTTCCATGTTTTTATGCATCTTCTCCTGGCTAAACAGAAAAAATACTCAGTTAAGTTTATTACTACTCTCCTAAGAGCACAGATGTTATGAGGATAGCAAAGTGATATAAATAAGCTTGGGAACTTGGAGAAATGCCATATAACAATATCTCTGTTGGCCAAATGGATGAAATCAAGAAGAGTTTTCTGATGAATTTCTTTCCCAGCTTCCTAGACAGGGTACTTGACCTGAATTTTAAAATTTTTAAATTTTATTTTATTATATATTTCATTCATAGAAAAGAGTATGCCTTATAATTTATAAAGAGTGAACACCTGTGTAGAGCCTTCTTTATGCCAATTAGATGTTGGGTTGAGTAAAATAATGACAGTTTTTGTCTCTGTCGATCTGATCCTTATGTAGATTGCACAGTCTCCCCTTCCTGCTTCCTTCTTTGCCTATTCCTCCCATTACCTGTATACAGTAAAGGAGAAATGATTAATAGAGCTTATTCCTTTTAATTGCATAACTATTTTGAAGGAGTTAATTACAACAAACACTGTGGGTTTATTTGAATTCAAAAGTGAAGGGCTTAGGATGTTATATATCCCAGGATTATATGCATACTACCTTACATTGAAGGAATAAAATTCTAATTGTGAATTTTCCAGTATTAAAAAGCTGATAGGAGTGTATTTGATGTAGTGGGCCTGGAGGGAGACCTAGATGAGGAGCGTGTGTGTGTGTGTGTGTGTGTGTGTGTGTGTTGGGGAGGTGGGGTGGTGGTCCCTGTGCTTTTGAAATATACCTGCTGTCTCTGGTTATGCAATTTGGTGAAAGAATGCCAGGGCTTGGCAGCTAAGTGATGTTAAGAAATAGCTCTTCTCTCTCCTCTGCCTTTGCCTACAGCATATAGTCCCAGAAACTGTTATAGGCAGAAAGATAACCTGGGTGTCCCATACCTGAGCCAGTTCTCACCCTACTCTACCCCAGCTGTATCCTACTACACCACAGAAACACAGGCCTTTGTGTGTCTGATCAAGAAGAAGGTGTTGTTCAAGCAGGAATGTGGAAACTAGACTAGAAATTTCAGAAGGCTTATAGATCTGGGCATTGGTTTGCTACTCCCTGGCACTTTGGTTTTTATTACTATGACTACATTTCTCACACCCTGAGACCATGGACATTCGCTGGCTTCATGTTGCTTTTTCATTTAAACAACCATACAGCATTACAGCATTTTTAAACCCCAGTGGTCAGAGGGATTTGTTTGCAGAATCTAATTCCCATAAATAAATAAATAAGAATCATTTCCTCTTTTGCAAGGCTGCCAACTTGTTTATTTTAAGGGGCAATTATGTCACTGCCAAAACCACACTGATAAATAATCTCCCCATATTTGAATTTTAAAATCAAGCCCTCTAGAGGGTTAGGCTTGGGAAGAACCAGTGATAGCTTATTTTGCTGGACTCACACTCGAGTTAAAATTCACACCCTAAAGAGAATTTCTTTCTTTCTATTTTGGGCTGAAGGAGAATAATGATGAAAGGGAGTTAAGACTTACCTTAGTGATTAGGGAGTCCCAGTGGATTAGACTTGCTAATAGAAACCCAATTAAAACACATTCTGGAAGGATTTTGTTAGAACTTGTAAATACCCCAGAGCTGGTTCTGTATTGTCAGCTTTTTTTTTCTTTTAAGCTTACAATTATATTTGTGTTGTATGTTGCATACTAAGTAGGACTAGAGGAAATCAGCCTCTATTAATCAATTCTTCAGCAACACCCAAGTCCCTGGTACTTTAGAGCTTGAGATGGCTTCATAATTTATTGTTGTCCACATGTCATGGTCTATCTTTTCATCAGAAAAGCCTATCATTACTAGAAAAATCTACATCGCTTCATTTGTGTCTAAAGATTAGAAAATGCTGCACTTAGTAAGTTCACAGCCTCACTGCCAACAGGCGGGCACCTGCCAGGTTGAGAGGGTACAGCCATCTGGAACAGCAGAGAACAGGGTGAGGAAAGCTTTTTCAATTTGCAGAGAAAGCAATTACTATAGAAAATGAGCGAGATGGGACCAAAAAATGAATGCCCCATCTACCCACCTGCTGTTCTTGATCTAGAAATAATTTAGTCCTTTGGTTATTTGCAGGGAGCTTTGGGAAGAAAACACATTTCATAAATCCCCATGGCTACAGAGATTGCTGCAATGGTTATCATCACGCCCAACGCCCCTGGATTCCTGTGGACTGTTACATGGCTCTGTTGACTCTGAGTCACCAACACCTGCTGTGGTGAGGAACCTTTATGTCCTCACTACTGATAAGCCCAGCGTGAGAGTTTGAGAGTGATGGATCCAAGAAGATGAAATGGCTGCTTTGGGCTCATTGCAGGTATTAACACTCTCAGTTTTACCTAGGGTGCAAGAAGATTGGAATGGTAAAGGTTATTCCTTTAACCTATTACATTGTGAGCCTGAGAATACATAGCCATATGCTACATATGGATGTTTCAGTCAGTGAGGGCCCGCATATATGACAATGGCCCTATAAGATTATAATGGAGCTAAAAATTTTCTATGATGTGTGCCTAGTAACATAGCGGCATCGTAGCTGTCATATGGTCAAAGCACAACGCATTGCTCACATGTTTGTGGTGCTGCTGCTGTAAAGAAACCTACTTCACTGACAGTCATATAAAATTATAACAATACAATCATGCACAGTATGTAATATTTGATAATGCTAATAAATGATTGTTACTGATTTATGCATTTACTGTGCTATGCTTTTTAGAGTGTATTACTGATAATACTTATTAAAAAAAGATTAACTGTAAAATAGCCTCAGGCAGGTCCTTCAGGAGCTGTTCCACAAGAAGGCACTGTTATAGGAGATGACAGCTCCATGCATGTTATTACCCCTGAAGACTTTTCAGTGGGACAAGATGAGGTAGAAGACAGTGATGTTGATGACCCTGACCCTGTGTAGGCCTAGGTCAATGTGTGTGCTTGTATCTTTGTTTTGAACAAAACAGTTTAAAAGTAAAATAAATGAATAAAAATGTATAAATTGAAAAAAGCTTATAGAATAAAAATATAAAGAAAGAAAGTATTTTTATACAGCTGTGCAATGTGTTTGTGTTTTAAGCTAAGTGTTATTACAAGAGTCAAAAAGTTTTTTAAAAAGTTACAGCAAGCTAAGTTTAATTTATTATTGAAGAAAAATATTTTTATGAATTCAGTGTAGCTTAAGTACACAGCATTTATAAAGTCTGCAGTAGTGTACAGTAATGTCCTAGGCCTTCATGTTCACTCACCACTCACTCACTGACTCATCCAGAGCAACTTCCAGTCCTGCAAGCTCCATTCATGGCAGGTGCCCTATACAGGTGTGCCATTTTTTATCTTTTATACGATATTTTTACTGTACCTTTTCTATGTTTAGATACACAAATACTTACCATTGTGTTACAATTGCCTACAGTATTCAGTATAGTAAAAATCTGTACAGGTTTGCAGACTAGAAGCAATTGACTATACCATGTAGCCTAGGTGTGTAAAAGGTTGTACCATCTAGGTTTGTGTATGTGCACTCTATGATGTTCACACAATGACAAAATCATATAATGATACATTTCGTAGAATGTATCCCCATTGTTAAGCAATACATGACTATACTGGAAAGAGCCTTTTATTGAATCTACTCTTTGGAGTCCAGGACTTTTTCCTGGAGTCTGTCTTCATCATGCCAAGCAACAAACATTCAATTCAGTGATTAATCAGCCAAGCTGGTTGTCTTAGTTTTGTTTCCCCCAGAAGGAAACCTCAAGACAAGTATCCAAATGCAAGTAGCTTGTTTGGGAGGTGATTCCAGGGAACACCATTAGGTGAATGGGGAAGTGAGTCAGGGATGGGGAGCAAAGCAATGTAACAGGTTTTCCAGCAAGATACCATGGTAGATCCTCAGGGAAACTTCAAGAGATAACATAGAACAGGGGGTTGGCAAACTACAACCTGTGGGCCAAATCCAGCCTGGTTTTGTAGAGCTTGTAAATGAAGAATGGTTTGTATGATTTAAAAATATCAAAAGAATATTTTGTGACACATAAAAATTATATTAAAATCAAATTGCAGTATCCATAAATAAAGTTTTATTCAAACACAGCAATGCTCATTCATTTACCAATTTTTTATGGCTATTTTTGCTGTACAACAGCAGAGTTAATTGCAACAGAGATCGTATGGCTTGAAAAGCCTAAAATATTTACTATCTTGACCCTTACAGACGTAGTGCTGGCCCACGATGTAGTAGAACATGCACCTCAGAGTTATCCAATCTGAGGAGCTGGAGAGCTGGAGTACTCATAAACCAATTCCCACTCATCATTGGATGAGGGCTCCTCCTGATAGCTGTAATGTCCCAGGACTTATACTTTGTCCTGCCATCAATAAGAATACCCAGGTATTCTGAATTCTATGGAAATTCACTCTCAACCCCAAAAGACATAATTTCATATTTTCCTTAAACATGAAAACACACATTTTATAAATTTCTAGTTTTTTTCAAATTTCTGAGAAAAATCATTTGCATTCTGGGCCCAAGAGCACAGAATGAATTAAATATCTCTGACTATTTCCCAATTATGGATTGAATTAAGCAATATAACAAGTTATATAGAAGAGTATTAGGTTCCAAATATGCTGCCTCTGTGGAACAGGGCTGGTGGTTTGAAGTGCTTTTCCTTAATCAACAAAAGTCCATGATAATGAGTCAATTGGAGCTGAGAATGTCTTTTTCTTCCACATAACTTCACCAGTTAAAATGGTATCAAAATTCTGATGGAGGCCGGGCGCAGTGGCTCACGCCTGTAATCTTAGCACTCTGGGAGGCCGAGGTGGGCGGATCGTTTGAGCTCAGGAGTTCAAGACCAGCCTGAGCAAGAGCGAGACCCCATCTCTACTAAAAATAGAAAGAAATTATATGGACAGCTAAAAATATATATAGAAAAAATTAGCCGGGCATGGTGGTGCATGCCTGTAGTCCCAGCTACTCGGGAGGCTGAGACAGGAGGATCGCTTGAGCTCAGGAGTTTGAGGTTGCTGTGAGCTAGGCTGACGCCACGGCACTCACTCTAGCCTGGGCAACAGAGACTCTGTCTCAAAAAAAAAAAAAATTCTGATGGAGATTAAGTTATATATTTAATTTCATACTTAACATTATGCTTGCAAATAACTGAAAATGATAAAACATAAAAGGCAGCATCATTGTCCAAATCATTGTAAAGCAAAAGTAGCGTTTACCAAGGCAATACTTGTTCTGGTGCCAGATTCTAGAGACCACTCTCATTCCCAAGATTGTATATGCTCAGCACAGCTACTTTTTAAATGAAGACTAACATGGCCAATTTCATACAGTCTTACACCGTAATTTACTTAGGTGGTCAAACACCACCAAACTGAATGGCAGCATAGGTTAAAATCCAAAATGAATAATTCAGAAAACAGTCAATTAAAAACAAAATCAATTTCTTATTCAGAAACTATTTCAAGTTCTTCTCTGGTCACTAAAAGTAAGCACAATTATTTCCTCCAATAAAGTTTTTAAAGGCTCATGAGTTTTTTTTTTTTTTTTTTTTTGAGACAGAGTCTCACTCTGTTGCCCAGGCTAGAGTGAGTGCCGTGGCGTCAGCCTAGCTCACAGCAACCTCAAACTCCTGAGCTCAAGCGATCCTCCTGTCTCAGCCTCCCGAGTAGCTGGGACTACAGGCATGCGCCACCATGCCCGGCTAATTTTTTCTATATATATTTTTAGCTGTCCATATAATTTCTTTCTATTTTTAGTAGAGGTGGGGTCTCGCTCTTGCTCAGGCTGGTCTCGAACTCCTGAGCTCAAACGATCCGCCCACCTCGGCCTCCCAGAGTGCTAGGATTACAGGCGTGAGCCACCGCGCCCGGCCTAAAGGCTCATGAGTTTTAGATGTTGTTTATCTCCCAATGTATCATTATATTGATTAAAAAGAAAAAGTCTATTTGTCCAAGCCCAGATTCATAGTTAGAACAAACTGTACACTTTAATGATTTTCTGTATGACCCCCTTAATTCATACTGTACATGTAGAGAACACCCAGATTAAGTGCTGCCAAATTTCATCTTGCCTGCATAAACTGTCCCCTGTTAATTTGAAGGCTAGCCTTTCTGTCTTGGGATTCTCTACAGACATACATGCCTCCGATGCAAAGGTATCTCAGTTTTCCGGTCTTAGGAGGAAGATGGTTGGTGGTAGTAGGGTAGGAAGGTACTAATCTTATCTACACTGGCCTGCTTCTGTTTTTCTGGCTTGTTTTATCTGTTGTTCCAAGGCCAGTAGGCACTTGTCCCAATAATTCCATCCATCCATTCATTCATTCATTTATTCTTTTTGATAAATTTTTGAGTTCCAACATGTCAGGCAACACCCTCTCATCTCCTCCCTCCACACTCCCAACTACCACACAAACACACACACACACACACACACACACACACGCCCCTTTGACTTATCTCAGGTAAAGCATGTGGGGGGGGGCTGAAGGAATGTGTGCACTATACTAGAGTCTGTCACATCACCACAGGTACCAGAACCACACGATAGATCTCCACAACTTTATTTTTGTTTATTTATTTATTTATTTTTAATTTTTTATTGATACATAATAATTGTACATATTCATGGAGTACATGTTATATTTTGATACAAGCATATAATGTATAATGATCAAATCAGGGTAATTGGGACATGATTCACCTGAAACATTTACCATTGCTTTATGTTGGCAGCATTTGAAAACTTCTAGCTATTTTGAAATATAATAAATTATTGTTAACTGTAGTTGCCCTATTGCACTATTGAACACTAGAACTTTTTCCTTCTATTTAACAGTATTACCCATCAACCAACACCTCTTCATTACCCCTTCCCACCACCTTTGCCAATCTCTAGTAGCCACCATTCTATTCACTACCTCCATGAGATCAATTCTTTTTAGGTCCCATATGTGAGTGTGAAAATGCAATATTTGTCTTTCTGTGTCTGGTTTATTTCACTTAAAATAATAGTAAGGTGAGGATGTGGGTGTTGACTCCAGGCTTGAGAGCTTCTGGGTTGAATCACCTGAAAAGCTCTTCAGGAAATTAGAGTGATTTTATTAATATCAGGAAGATTTACCTTCTAAACCTTGAAGGCCATTAGGCAGCTGTGTAGGCCAGGCTATCAAAAGAAATCAAAGTTATTAAGCATTGAGGGGTCAGAGTTCCAGTTAAGGTTTAGACGTATAGCCTTGTGGTTAATGAGATGGCTTTGGAAATGGATGATGATTGAAGCTCAGCTCTATGACTCTACAATCAGTTTTCTAATCAATATTAGAAGAATTAGGCCCTAACAGTATCAGTTCTGTTTCCTTTCTCCTTTAAATCATTCCTAAATATTTTCCTTATGGTACCAACCTTAGAATAGTAGATTTGCAAAAATAGTTTTTTCTATTTGTAGTGTACCAGTATTATGTCTTTCCCTCTTCTGTTGGATCTCTTTGTTTTGAACAACAACTAGTCTCTTATTTCCCTATGCTTGGAAGGAGTCTGTTATACCATGCACCAAGTACCATTGATGCCTGTGAGATCATATATGCCTTGGAATATTAAAATATTAGATTTGCCTTTTATTGCTTTTAATTGTTGATGCTCCTTAGGGTGTTTGTTATATAGAAGATGTAGAAAACACCTGGTAAGTGTGCTATAATCTCCCATCCTGCACAGGGCAGGTGTTGCTAATCAGCCATAGCCCTTTGAATGCAGCTTCAGAATATTTTTCAACACAAAGATCAGGAAACCTCTATCAAGATGAAGTCTATTTGACATTCTTGGTATATTAGGCTATGAATCCTATTCTTAGGGGTTAATATCAAGAAAATTACTTTTGAGATAGGTTTGAGCCAGTTTTTAATTTGGAAGGGATGAAAAGAAAGAAAGAGAAGAGCAAATAGAGCATTGCTCATACAAAGCAATGTTTTTCTGAGGAGAATGCTTATCGGATTTAATTTCCATTCTAGCGGATGGATTTTAACATTTAAACAGAATCGCTTGGGTCTGAAGAGACCTCTCATGGGTCATTTAGCTCATATCTCAGCACTACCACAAAATAGATCTCATTATTTTTCTTAAATCCTGTCTTTAAAATGAAAGTTTAAAAATGAGTGTCTAATGAGACTTTAAATAGTGATTTTATTACCTCCTCTGGTAGTATGTGTCATAACGTTCGTGTTCTAATAGCGTCATAACTTCAGTATTGTCATAGCTACCAATTCTCTAATATTTATTTAAAGTTTCTCCCCAGCATCAGAAGTCCATTGTTGCATCTTCTATACTTACTCTGCCTTTAACATTTTAAGCTAATGCAGTGGGCAGCCACAGCTGGCAGCCACTGAAGAACGCTAGCCATGGATGTCATGGATGGACTTCTCACCATAACCCCCTTGGACTTAACAGTTGCTCCTAACCATTTCCTAGTTTGAAATTAATCTCTCCAAACTTCAAACCTGGAGGATGGTCGGCAATCATGCCTCTGGCCCTTTGGATTGAATACTGTATTGTTACTTTTGAGTCTTGGCTTATCTCACTTGCTTGCTTCTCCATTTCTTTGTACCTAGGGTTGCTTCAGCCAGGAATCCCTGAAGTGCTTCTCCCTGTTGTTCAGCAATGATGCCTGTATATGGGGAATTGAGACAAATTCTTCTAAAGCCTCATTTAGAATGCTGACACTAAAACATGATTATATCTAGACTGTGCATGCCCAGATCTATTAATTTGGGTCCTTCTCACCCATAGATGAAGTGGAAAGTTATCTTTGTATTACGGTTTGAGTGGGTAGCCTCCCTAACCAAAAATATCTTTCCTACTCAGGAGAAGTTCTGGGAATTCAATCACTGAAGAGTCTTTTCTCTCAATTAATCACAAGGTGAGCCAAGGTTCTCTTTTAAACTGCTGATAACCTACCCATCAGTTCAAAAACTCTTTAGTATGAATTAGATATTTTTCAGCCCACTTTCTTCCCAAATAAGTGAGCACAAGTAGTACACTAGAGTCCTTGGAAAATATGTGAAAGGAAAGAAAAGACAAAAAAGTGGGTTATGGAAAAGCACCAAAGAAAAATTTTGCCTACTTCCCTATGTGGTCATAGGCTAGCCTGCAGTCAACTCCTGCATCCACAACAATAATACTTTTTTTATTTTGTATCCTTGAGGCTAGGTTCCAAATCAATATCCCTTCTACTTATCAAGTGTTCTTTATTCATTAATCCTACCTTTGGCTGCCTGAGACTTCAAAGATTACCTTCATGCTATTTTACTACCAGGGCCTGGGAGTCCTTTCTTCTTTTTCTCTTTCCATTAAATCTCGCCTCTCCTCAAGGCCAAGATCATTACACACCCTCCATAAAACCTTATCTGAGACTCCAAACCTTACTCTCAATTTACTTAGCAAACATTATTCCAGGGCATGAAAATGAAGAAAAATGGAACTATGTTCATTGAGTACCCACTATGTGCCAGGCATTGTGGTAAACATCTCTCAATAAGGTATCTCATCTATTAGATTAGAGCAGTCTGGAAGATTCTAATTCAAAACCTGTGAACATTCCAGGTTTTGCACTAGCTGGGCAGCTTTTTAGTATTTGTATGCCTGGAACTTCTGTGGATAAGATGAAATAAAACTTTTCTGAGAAAAGAATGTGAATAAAAATTCTATTAAGCAATTATTGGTGACAAGTAGCTTAGATTCAGCAGTGTGCCACTTTGCCAGTATCTATTTTTTAATATAGCCACTCCAGCTTTCTTTTTATTAGTATTTGCATAGCATATCTTTTTTCATCTTTTTAAATTTTAACATACCTATATCATTATATTTGAAGTGAGTCTCTTATAGGCAGCATAGAGTTGGATCTTTCTTTAAAAATCCATTCTGACAATCTCTGACTTTTATGTTTACATTTAATGTAATTATTGATATGTTTGGATTTAGATCTATTTTATTACTTATTTTTTTGATTATTCTATTTTTCATTTCTCTGTTTTCCTTTTCTTCCTCTTTTTGGATTATTTGAACATATTTTAATATTCCAATTTAATTTATCTATTATGGTTCTTTTACTATGTATTGTTTTTTTAATTTTCATTGTGGTTTTTTTTTACTGAGCATAGAAAAGGGAAACATTAAAACACTATTTCTAGTGCTTGTTCTAGGGATTATAATATACATACTAGAAAAAGACATAAACCTACAGATTTAAGAATCTCAGTCACTTCTTGGCTTTTTGGCTAAGATCAAGTGTAGTATCTGTTCTTATCAGATTTTTAAAAATCTCAGAAAATCTCAAATGGATAAACCCAAAGAAATCTATGGCCAGATACATCATAATCAAACCGCCAAAAACTAAAGACAAAGAAAAATCCCTGAGAGCAGCCAGAGAATAGTGAACTTTTCACAGTCTACTCAGAATCAATATTTTACTACTTCAAGGAGAAAAATATTACTACTATATGGATTCCTTTACCTTTCCCCTTTTATATTATACTTGCCTATAAAAGGAGCATATCCACATTTATTAAAAACCCTATCAGAAAATATTATAAATTTGGCTATTAATCATCAAACATGTTTTAAAGAACTCAAAAGGAAAGAATATTCTATTTGCCTAGATATTTACAATTTATGTTGCTTTTCTTTCATTCCTGATATTCCATGTTTCTTTCTGACAACATTTCCTTTCTGTCTGGAGAACTTCATTTAGCCGTTCCCTCAGAAAATGTTTGCAGATAATAAATTCTCTTAGTTTTTCTTCATCTGATAATATCTTTATTTTTACCTTCGCTACTGAAGGACTGGATTGACACTTCTTTTTTTCCAGCACTTTAAAAAAAATGTCATTTCACTTCCTACTGGTTTCTATGATTTCTGATGAGAAATTTGCTGACATTCAAATTGTTGTTTCCCTGTAAGTAATGTATCATTTTCTCTGGCTGCTCGCAGGGTTTTTCCTTTGTCTTTAGTTTTTGGCTGTTTGATTATGATGTATCTGGGCATGGATTTCTTTGGGTTTACCCTATTTGAGATTTTCTAAAATTTTTTAAATCTGATAAGAACAGATACTACACTTGATCTTAGCCAAAAAGCCAAGAAGTGATTGAGATTTTTAAATCTGTAGGTTTATATCTTTTGCCAAACTTTGGGGAAGTTTTCAGCTATTATTTCCTCACATATTTTTTTTTCTACACTGTGCTCTTTCTTTCTTTCTTTTGAGGCTCCAATGACACAAATATTCTCCTACAGGTCCCTGAGGCTATGCTTATTATTTTTAAAAATATTTTTTTTCTCTCTGTTGTTTGGATAGGATAAATTCTATTGATCTACCTACAGGCTCACTGTTTCCTCTATTATCTTCATTTTCCTATTGAGCCCATCTTGTGAGATTTTTTTTATCTTGGTTATTGTATTTTTCAGTTCTAAACTTTTAATTTAATTTCTCTTTTTATCTTCTATTTCCCTACTGAGACTTTCTGTCTTCTCATTTATTTTGAGAGTGTTTTCTCTTATTTTTCGGAGCATTTTAATAATAGTTGCTTTAAAGTTTTTGTCTGATAATTCCAACATCTGTGACAGCTTGGCATTGGTTTCTGTTGATTGTTTTTTCCCATGAGAGTTGAAATTTTTCCTGGTTCTTTGTAAGCTAAGTAATTGTGTATTTTATGCTGGGCATTTTGGAAGACTGGGTTATGAGACTCTGTGTCTTTAAGCCCTATGGGGAATGTAGTTAGCTTTGTTGTAACAGGCAATCAACTTGATTGAGTTCAGGCTGTACATTCCAACCAACCTTCTATGGCTTATGGTTCCAATGTTCAGTTTCCAAAGCCTTTGCAGTGCTATTCAGATCTGTCTCATATGTGTGCCATCCATTGGCCAGTTTGGGACCTAAGCAGTGTTCTTTCCCATAATTCAGTTCTCAAAATCTTTGGTATATTGTTTAGGGTCAGACCCATATGTGCAAACTAGGGAGAGAGCCTAGGAATTCACAAACAATTTTATCAGATTGTTTTCCTCATACTTTCCAAAATTTCCCCATTACTTTTTCTTCCCTGGGGCTCACCTTATAGTCTCTGATCCTCTTATAGTCTAAGAAAGGTGGAGTTTTAGCTAACTATGCTGTGCTGTGCACTTCCCACAACTATACCTATGTCTGGGACTGAACAGCAGGATGGAAGAAAGAGGGGAAAAAATCAGTGAGTGTTCACCTCATCATCCTCTTGGGACACAGCTCTTCTGATCAGAAACAAAGGTTCTTCTCTTTCAGAGTTTTAGGCTTCTGTAGCCCCCCATTGCTGCTGCTGTCTCTACTGCTAGTGTTGGTACTACAGGATTGCCTAGAGTGCAGGAGAACAGAGAAAAGGGAAAAACCCATGGGATTTCCCTCACGCTTTCTGAGCATCAGGAGGTCTCTTTCCTGCATTTTAAGACAGAAGTAGAGGGCTTCTCCCAGAGCTCTGTCTGTCCGTGCCCCAGTACTCACTTCTAAATTTTTGGCTGCATTGAGTACTCTAGACCAGGGATAGGAGAGGAAAAATAAACAATAAACTCAGCACCAGTTTGGTAGCACTTCCAATCCTGACCTTTTTTCCCAATCTGCCTGCTACTCTTTATTTTTCAGAATCCTCAAATAGCTGCCCTATGCATTCTGTCCAGGTTTTATAGCTGCATTACATGGGATAAACAGGGTGAAGTCACCCCATTTTACTTAGAACCAGAACATCCTTGTTCTTTTATATTTTGCTCCAAATATATCTCTGTATTTATCACAGAGTTATTTTTGTTATTTTTACAACTCAACTGCTGAATAACAATGTTGTGTTAGGTAGAGTAACCTGGAAATAGGGCCTGAGACAAGGATTCTTTTAATTGTATGTATTTAAGATGTATAGCATGATGTTTTGATATACATATACACAATGAAATGGTTATGACAGTCAAGCAAGTAAACATATCCATCATCTCACATAGTTACTATTTTCTGTGGCAAGATCACCAAAAATATACTCTCTTGGCAAATTTCTACTATACAATATTATTAAATATAATCCACATGCTGTACATTAGATCTCTAGACTTATTCATCCTACATAACTACACCTTTGTACCCTTTGACCCGTCTCCCCATTCTCCACCCCATGCTCCTGGTAACCACTGTTCCACTCTTTGTTTCCATGTACAGTGTTTGTTTTTATTTAGATTCCACATACAAGTAAGATCATGAAGTATTTGTCTTTCTGTGCCTAGTTTATTTCATTTAGTATAATGTCCTCCAGATTCTTCCATGTTGTTGCAAAAAGTAGGATCTTTTTTTTAAAGGTTGAATAGTAGTCCATTGTGTATAAACACCACTCTTTATTTATTCATCCATTGATGGCCACTTGGGTTGATTCCCTATCTTGGCTATAATGCAGCAATGAACATGGGAGTGCAGATACCTCTTCAACATACTGATTTCATTGCCTTTGGATATATATCTAGAGGTGGGATTGCTGGACCATATGGTAGTTCCATATTTTTAGTTTTTGAGGAACTACTGTTTTTCTATAATAGCTGTACCAATTTATATTCCCATCAGTAGTATATAAGTGTAACCCTTTCTCCACATCCTCTCTCACACTTATTTCTTGGAGTGTTCTCGGGAGAAACTTGTAAGGAAGGAAGTGAGAGAAGCAGAAAGGCAGGGGAAGAAGCTAAGCAAAGATGTGGTTTTAACAGAAGTCTAGCATCAGCCTGATACCACAGTGAGCTCTAGAGCAAAGATAGTACCAATGGTGTCTCCCTTGAGGCAAAGGGGATGGCCTTTTGCTCCTACATACCAGTCAGTCATTGGCTATGTTGGTGGGTATGTAACCTCTTAGACATCTCTTGGCAAGGTGATTCCCATTAGCTGGAGAGTAAGTCTCCAGAGAAGAGTGCAGCTGTGAGCCGTTAGCAGCCAAAACTCACAGCTGCTAAATATAAAATAAACAGAGTTAGTCCCGGTTCTGGGTAAACTGAAGTAAGCAGCTGGGGGATGGGTACTCTGGGTGAAGAATCAACACCATCATTATAATGATTAATCCTTCATTTCAGGCCAGGTGTGGTGGCTCACATCTGCAACCCTAGCACCCTGGGAGACCGAGGCAGGAGGACTGCGTGAGGCCAGGAATTCGAGATCAGCCTAAGAGCGAGACCCCTGTCTCCAATGAAAATAGAAGAATTTGCCGGGCGTGGTGGCACACGCCTGTAGTCCCAGATACTTGGGAGATTGAGGCAGGAGGATGGCTTGAGCCCAGGAGTTTGAGGTTGCAGTGAGCTATGATGATGCCACTGCACTCTAGCTGAGGCGACAGAGTGAGACACTGTCTCAAAAAAGAAAGAAAAAATCATACATTTCAGTGGTGATAGTCACTGAATGCTACAGTTTCCTTCCAAAATATAGAGAATCACTACTTGTGGCATTGCAGGAACCACGCCTATGCTGAAATAATCAGCCACTAGGACAATAGTTCTCAACATTTAGTGTGCATGAGAATCACTTAGGGAGCTTGTTAAAGATGCAGATTCCAACACCAATCCAGAGTTCTTATTCAGTGGATCTCCTATAGAAGCTTCATTTTAACAAGGACCCCTGTGATTCACTTTGAGATTATGGGGGTAGTCATACAACCCAACCTACTTCAGTGATGGCAAACATCATTCTGCTTTGTGTACTCCCACCTAAGTCTGAAGTTCCTATGGGCAGATGCTAAATTACAATAGTTTCTCCTATAGTAATGTTCACAACCATAAAGTGTTTTATACAGGATGTTTTAATGAAGCCCTTGTAGATTCATTTTTTTCTGTTGATCCAAGTAACCACTTTATAGAGAGCTTGAAATGAGGTGATTGTAAGTATCTGAGGCACAGAAGCAAAATCTCAGAGCATGAGCCATAGGAAATGTAGAATTCTAGGAGGCAGCTAGCCCCATCAGCAGTGAGTCATAAATTTTTTAGAATAATCTTCAGATAGTACAGGGATATCAGAGGCTTACTGACACAAGACACCCATCTCTGCCAAGTGCCCTCCACCATGAATAACAACATATGGCTTGGATGGACCTGGGAGAGGAGCATCTGTTTTTACAGCTGTGATTGTCCACACAGATTGGGGTCAGCATCAATCATATCATCTTTCACCAGAAAGGACAGAATATTGATCAGAACCCATGCTTGCCTAACAATACCAGCTCCACTTTGGGTATCTAGATAGTCTAAGACCAAAAATGAAACAATATTTCTAAAGGGACATCATAAAGCAAAAACTAATATGAGAAACCAAAAGGCCATCAAGTGTTCCTTTCATTCCTTTGTAAGAATTAGGCTGCCTGCTGTGAGAGCAAAGGATTTGCTTAGGAAGATCTGCTTAATGAGATAAAGTATCTTCCTGCAGTAAATCTAAAAAATAAGCAGTTATGCTCTGCTGGATTTTTGTTGTCTATGATTTTATTAGCTTATCAAACACGCAGTACTGCACACTTGAATAGGGCAGTTGTTTTATCTATTCTTGAATATCAAATAGAAGCTATGAGGTAGATCCAGTTGCAGTTTAGGAAATCTGACATATAAGGGAGCATGTTAAGATTTTATGGGCCATTGAAAGTACAGAAATTTTAACGATTACTCAGATCAAAATGTCGTTTATGGTCATAACAAATAAGTGGTTTGGGATTTGTTATTCCCAAAGGGAGTATCATTGAGGCTGACCCTTGCCCAAGGGCATGTTTATAAGTATATGAGCCTTTGAAAAATGGGTGAAGCACCTAGTTTATGTTCACTTAATGACTGACTCTTTGTCTGCTTCTGATGTAGAGTTAAATGAGCTTGTTGTTTGCTGATAAATCTTCCCAGGATTCAGGAGGTCAAAGTAAAGAAACAGTGTTGTTTGGCAACCCATGATCATTTGTCTTACTTCCTTGAGGAAGGAGAAGCTCTCAGCTGAGGTGATGAACAGTAAGCAAGAATTGATTAATAGGCATCATTTTTCTGGCTTCATTTATGTGCTTGTGTAAGCAGGCAGGCTAGACTAGTCATGTCTCTGAGAAGAGGTAAAAAATGACTGGGGATGAGTTGGGGAAGTGCAGGGACTTGTAAAGCTGAGATACCATTTGTCTCCTGGCTTCAGTAGTTTCTAGAGGAATCCTGAGACCATGCAATGAGTGGGAGTGAATTGGGCTAGACCAGTGTTTTACACTAGACTTTCTGGGAAGTCCACTCTGAGATAGAGCATAGGAGGCAGGATGTTTATTAGGGCTCACCCTTGGGATCAATATCTTGGGAAAGGAGGAGAAAGAAGCAGGAGCAGGCAGAGGGAGAAGACAAGCTGTGACGTGGGCCCAATAGCAGACTCCCAAGAGAGCTCCGGAGCTAGAATGGTTCTTCAGATTGGCCCCCAGTCCGGGCCAAGGTGGCTGAGAATTTATATGACTGTATTGATATGTCATTGGATATTGACCACCCCAGAAGGTCATCAAGGAGACCACCTCTTGGTTGCAGTGGTTCTCTTCAGCTGAGGCAATCCCTGAAAGGGCTGAGAGCTAAGGGATGTCTTCCATCAGCACTCCTAGCAGCTGAGACAAGGACTTCATTGAAGGGGAATCTGGGCTGTGCACCAGAGTGGCCAGCACACCTGGTCAAATTTGGGCCTTGGCTTATCTGAGTGATTTTACTGGGTAAGGGAACTCAGACACTGCAGGGCTAGTTATCAAAGGCAAGTCATGCTACATGAATTTTGTTGCTTCTGCCTCTAATAATCATTTTATTTCAAGATATGACAGGGAAGGTTAGATGTGAAGAGTTCTGGACCTGGCTCTAGCTCTGTCTACAGGGGTGGGGCAAAACTAGAGTGGAGTCAAGGGTAGAGGTGACACAAGGCTGGGGTTGTGTGTGGAACATCAGAATGGTGGGGTGGGAATGTCATTCAAGGCCCTCAGCAAAGGTCAAGAAGTCAATATAGGGCATCTAAAATGAAACAAAAGTCAGGTGGAGGTAATACTTGGAAGTCCATGCAGTCTGTTAGGATTTAGGGAAAGAAGGCAAGGCACAGGGATAAAAACGATAGCAACTATGCTTTATTAAGTGCTTATATGGATCAGGAACCCAGCTAAGCATTTTATGCATATCATCTCATTTAAAAATGCTTACAATTTTTTGTGCTAGCTATTATAATTTTCATTTTTATGGGCAAAGAAATCAGTTCAGAGAGGAGCTTACTGAAAATTATGCAGCTAGTAAGTGGCAGACATTCTAGAGACAGACTGCCTGGGTTCAAATTCTGGCTCTAACTTGATATGTGATCTGAGACAAATTACTTAACCTCTCTGTTCCTCGGTTTCTTCATTTTTACAATGAGAATAACATTTACCTCTTATAGCTGTTCTGAGAAATACATGCATTAATAACATTAAAGTACGGAGAGCAATGCCTAGCACAGCTTAGAAGCTATGTAATTGTGAACTAAGTGAATAGGTTAGTCTAACTCCAAAGCCTATGGCCTGTGTTCTTTTTTTTTTTTTTTTTTTTTTTTGAGACAGTGTCTCGCTTGGTTGCCTGGAGTAGAGCATCATCATTGTAGCTCACTACAACCTCAAACTCCTGGGCTCAAGAGATCCTCCTGCCTCAGCCTCCCGAGTAGCTGGGACTACAGGTGTGCCACACGACACCCAGCTAATTTTTTTTCTATTTTTAGTAGAGATGGGGTCTCGCTCTTGCTCAGGCTGGTCTCGAACTCCTGAGCTCCAGCAATCCTACCGCCTAGGCCTCCCAGAGAGCTAATTAGCATTATAGGCATGAGCCACCACACCCTGCCCCAAAGCCTGTGTTCTTGACTACTATGCTTCCCTGCCAGGATTTTGACTCTCAGAGATGTACAGTGAGAAAGCTAGGCAGCCTAAGTACCAGGCAGTAGCTATCAGGCAACTAATCACTCATTCACTTATTCAGAAATATTTATTGAGAATATATATGTGTTAGGCATTTTTCTGGATAGTGGAGATGAAGAAATGAACAAAACAACCAAATCCCAGCCATCACAGAGCTTATATTCTAGTGTGGAGACAGGCATGAAACAAAATAATTGATAAATAAATAATGGCAGGTAGTGGTAAGAGAAATGAAGGAAATGAGGCAGGAGTAAGAGCACAGGGAGCAATGGAGGTGGGGCTATGGGGAAGGACTATGTGCATGCTATTTTAAAAAGAGAGACAAGGAAAGGCTTTTCTGATGAGGTAACATTTGAGCAGAGACCTGAATGACTTGGGGAGGGACTCAGGCAGTAATCTGGGAGACAAGCCCACAGAGAAAATAACAAGAAAGGAAAAGATGGCCCTTCAGAGTTGTCCCAAGTCAGGTGATGTGGGCTGTGCTTAGAAGAAGAAGAGATCTTGGGTGAGGCCATTTTCTTCAGCAGAGACAATCTCCAAAGGGGGCTGACAGCTGAAGGCCGCCCTTGGGCAGCACTCCCAGCAGCTGCGGAAAGAAGTGTTTCATTCCTGAAGGGCAATCTGGGTAACACATCCCAGCTTCCAGCACCCAGTGCCTGCTTCAGTTGCTTATTCTATTATTTGTCTTACTCCTGGAGAAATCAATCTTTGCCACCACAAAAGGTATGCTGAACATTTTGAATAATTCATCAAAGTTCTTGTGCAAAAGTGCAAAGTTTGAAATCTTACTTTGGGTTTAAGTAGCTAGACAGGCAACGTAAATATTGGAACACCAATTCCTGAATAACACAAGGGAAAGGAGCAAAAGCCTAAATCTGAAAGTTCTTTGGAAGAGAGTACTTACTTGGCAGATGGGTGATTTTAAAATGTGACACCATGAATTCTTTTGCAACTTGATAACACATCAGCACTGCCCACACGTTCTCGAAACCACGTGAATGAGAAAGGCTGTCATTAGAGCTGGAAATTGCTTTGTGACTTTGGCAATGGGTTTGCTCTTAGGCCAGGCACAGATTTCCCAGTTTCTGAATTCTAACCAATAATTGCTGTTACTGTGTTTGGGAGATGACTGCTGGAGATTGTGGCAAAAAGATAGAATTCTCTGCCTTTTAAGGCACCTTAGTCACGATTTTGGCAGCACAGAAGCCTTCAACTTAATAAACTGAGCAGCCATTTCCATAGCAGAGAAATAAGCTACTATTTGACCCAGAGAGGAAGCTTTCAGCTGTTGTTTGTTGACCTGAGCTGAGGGAAACAAGATGACAGATTGGACAAGCAGCACACCATGCAATTTATGCCCTTCATGGACTGTCAAACATTAATTTAATTTAATTTTAATCATTACCATCTGGTACTTAAATAGCAAGTCAGACCCAGATAGATATTTCCTTATCTTGAACTGGTGAACAGAGCTGTGTTTTGGCCTGCAGCCATGTCCATATACCCTAAGGAGGGGGCAGGAACATCGTGGGAGGGGAGATCTGTATTGATGCCAGGCATGCAGCCATCACCAGCCCTGAAAGCCATAAATGAGACCTGCTGTTGGTGCTGATCCCACCATGGGTCAGCGGCCCCCTTCTCCTGGCCCAGTCATTGGAGGGATAAATGCTGAGTCATGTCTTTGTATTCCTGGACATTGACATAGGAGATTGGCTGGGAATGGTGTCTGGATGAACTGAGGCATCTGACTCTGTGGCTTAAACCTCTTGAGCAGCTAAAGTGACCAGTAGCCACAGTTAATCTGTTCATTAGGGAATTATTAAGCACTGATGATGGAAATAAGCATTGGGGCTGAATGACCTTTGAGGTTCCATCACGCTGAAAATCTGTGATTGTTTGTGTCAATCACAGCACCAGACCCAGTAGGGAATATAGAAGAAGTATCAGGCAGCATCCCTGCCCTAGAATTCAACTCAGTCCCAGGAGGGAGTCTCCTTTCTTCCCAGCCCCTAGTCTGAACCTCAGGTTATTGGCGACTGGTAGGGAGAAGAAGGGTTGCCAATCAAGTCCCAAGGTAGTAGGGGAGGGGGAATGGAGGAAGAAGCCCTTCCTGTTCCTGAATTTTAATTTCTCCATTGCTAAGTAGCTTGGCGCCCACAAGGCTGGAGGATGTCATTCAGCAAGCTAGCTCTGGCTTCAGGAGACAAACACCGAACCCTGTGCATTGCTTTGTGGGTAACGATCATATGCCCTACTTGAGAGAAGACAGCAAGTTTTCTCCTTTTCTTTGAAAATAAAGAGGTCTCTTTTTTCTGATTTCCTGCAGTGATTTTAAATATATGCATATTGCCAAAAAAATCCAGATAATATAGAAAAGTAGAAAGTAACAAATTGGTCACATATAGATACAGACCCCAGTTAACATTTTAGTATATATATCTTTATAAACATGCACACACATATATTTAGAAAACATGGGATCATGTTATAGGTAAGGGAAAACAAAATCTCTTGCTGGGTGATTTTCTTCTCCAGCCAGATGTCGGTATGACCAGAAAGAACATTCAGGAGCTTCAAGCAGGGAAAGGGAGCGTGGCATTGCAAAATTTGCCACTTCAAATTTCAAGGCTGGATGTTCTTTCTAGCTCAAGCTGTGTCTGTCCAACCCACCTCTTGGCAACCACCAAGGACAGACTTGCCAGCTCTTCTGAAATATGAGGCCACCTCTATTCAGAATATGAATCTTGTTTCTTTCTATGAAACATTACATTTTTCCTTTTCAAAAAGTAACAGAAAGCACTTTTCATCATGGAGGGCAAGGGGCAAGTGCAGCATGAAAGAAACATTTGCAAGAGTTAAAATGGAGCATGGTAAGGAAAGAGAAAATCATTGCCTGCCTTTCCTGAATACAAGAAGTTTAAACCATATTTTAACTTTTTCTTTATGTTCAAAGAGAAGACTATTTCATACAGAACCCATTTTGATCCATGTGGATCAAAATTAAAAGGATGTGATCTATAAATGTATTTTGTCCTAGGTCAGGATGAGATTACAGCTATCTCTTTGGGGGGATTCCAGTCCCTTCTGGAAGAGTGACCAGAGAGGAGAGGCCAACAAAGCCAGGCCATGTAAGGAATGGTGGAGTAAACCAGCTATGTTTTAGTAGAGAAGGGAAGTCTTAGGTCAGTTGGAAGATGAGCTGGACTTATTTTATATTCTTCTGGAAGTTAGAACCACAATGAAAAGATCAAACGTGTTGTGAGGTACAGAGCTGACACGTGGAATTTGCAGCAAGAAGAAGGGTGAAGGCAGCTAATATTTATTGAGCACCCACTATATGTCAGAAGTTGTGCTAAATTCCTTGTATTATTCAATCTTCACAGCAACCTTAAGAGGTAGGTAATATTGCTGGTATTTTTTATGTACGGAGACTCAGAGAGGTTAAGTAACTTGCCCAAAGTTAGTTATATAGCCATTAAGTGGCAGAACCAGGTTTAAACTCACATCCACTCAGCTCCCAAGTGGCTCTCTTTCCCCTGAATCACACTCTCTGTAAACAGAATGGGTGGTTCCCATGAGCTAATGTGTTCCTGGGTACCTGGGTGTATTCAAGCAAAGACTAGATGGTTATTTGCTGGGGACATTTTTCAGGGGATTTGTGCATTGATATAGAGCTGGAACACATGGTTTCTAAGAGTCCTTCTAACTGCATGTTCTAACAAGGTGTTTCTAGCTAAAACATATCACTCTTAAGTGCTTGTCTTCTAGGACACCTACCAGGGATACAATTAGAATTACTTTTTTGGCTGAGGCATCATCCTCAGAAAAAGGAACTCAAGGTATAATCCTAGTGAATTTCCCTTGGAGGACCAACTCCAGCAGACACTATTGGTGCCTTACCCATGCCCCCTCAGCACTCACCATGCCCATACATGCCCATGGGGTCCTGCCACAGGCACCCACAACTCTATACCTCAGGGCTTTCTCTTGGTTCTTGTAGGGCAGGCTGCAAGCGACAGAAAGGTAACACCCCCGGAAGCAGTTCTCAGCTAATGACAAACGAGAGTTAGAAGATAACTATTTCAGCCTCCATGGCCTTGTATGGGATAACTCTGAGGCATATCCCATACAGTCTCCCAGAGTTCCTCAGCAGGAATGAGTCTGAGTCCTAGTTGCCATAGGGGTAACTTGCTTTTTAACACACCATTTACTGTTTTTTCCCCCTTCCCTGTCTCATTTCCCCTCATCCCTACTGATGCTTCCAGGAATCACCTCCCAAATAAACTAGTTGCACTCAAACCCTTGTCTCAGGGTCTATTTTAGAGGGAACCCACATGATACCAAGATATCACAGTGTTTCTCAACCTCAACTATTGACATTTTGGGCTGGCAAATTCTTTGTTTGTTGGGGAGTGGGGGATGCTGTTGTATGCACTGTAGGATGTTCAGCAGCATTTTTGGCCTCTACCCACTAGATGCCAGTTCTACCCTGTCCCCAGTTGTGACACACAAAAATGTCTCCAAATATTGCCAAATGTCTTCTGGTGGGGGTGGAGGGCAAAATCAGCCCCAGTTGAGAACCACTGCTTGTTTGGGGTGTCCGTGGGAAGCTCAGGGAGGGTAGGATTTGGGGAGGCAGACCTATTGGGATGGGCTGTGGGCGAGCTTCTCAGCGAGTTTAGTGGAGGGCACAGGTGGGGTGAGGAGGAGGCTGTGTGTGTGTGTTTTTGGTGAGTAAAATGATGAACTAACTCATCCTGTTTCATAACTGTGCCTGGTGCCAGGTGTTCCCTTGTCCAAAGTAGAAGAACAGCTCAAAACTAAACTCAGTACCCCTTACGGGTTTTTTTTAGAAAAATTACAAGCACACAGAGACCATTTTTCTGTTTGTGTAACATCAGTTTTCAGGTGAGTTTAGTTTGGATGACAGGTCCTTAAGCAACCATTTCACAGCCTGTCAGTTTCTGGGTTGCTAGGGATGTTTGGACTTTTAAGAACTTGTGCACAGCTATTAAAAAAATCAATATGCAATTCCAATATGGGGAATTCTGTCAATCAGAGTAGTGGGTCACATAAAAGATGCAAATATTTTCTTACCTGGAGCTTTGGGCCTGATTTGGCTGGTATATGTGCAAATGAGACACCTGAAGAGAGTGATTTTCAGGATGGTAAAGGAAACTGCAGATGTAGGTTCCAAACCCCTATATTCTCTGTAAATAGAAGTAGCAAAGAGGAATAAATATAGGTTAGTACCTGTGATAAAGACTTCATTTTACCCATTAGATTCTTGGTGAAAAGGTTCTGATTGGGGTTCCTCATTACCACTGAATTCTGCTACCTTCCAAGGTCAAGCAGAGTAGCAAGCTGGTGCTGGATACCGTACGGGTCCTGCACAAATCCCCCTGGATCCCTTCTACCTGTTTGGTGTGCTCAGCACCCAATTTCAGTGTGCTTTTCTGCTAATGACTAGTACCTGTGACCTTCTTTGGTGGCTTGCCCTTGGGCTAATGGAGTTGCTTCATCTTTACATAAGACCCTGGGAGTTTATATCACCCTGGGGAGGCCCACAGCCAATGGGCAGGAATATAAAAGCCCAGTTTCCTTGCTTCATGTTGAAATAAACTCTAGTTGTAATTTGCACTCCAGAGATCTACCTTGGGATCAAGACAAAGCTGAGACTTTTCTTGACATTGCAACCTAGTTTTTTGGCTTCCTCTTTCTCTGTCCTGCTTTCCCCACTTTCTTTTGGTCTCCTCTTAGGAGCACTTTTCCAATAAAATCACTTGCATAGGAATCCTCATATCAGGGTCTGCTTCTGGGAAATATGACCCAAGACATACACATTCCAAGGTCTATATTTGAGTGCAAAGAAAGGTTAATTCTGCCACTCACGTGGAATGTTCCAAAATCTTATCTTCGTCTACAAAAATAGGCACTCATTAGATATTTCTTGTAATGGATGATGATCTTGCGCTAGAGGACTGAGAAAACAAATAGACCTCTACTACCTATACACTGCTTCCCCTGCCTGCACAGCCAGCAGGGTCACAAGAGACCTCAGGGTATGTTATTAAAGATTGCTCAGCCAAGGGAAGTAAGAGAAGCTCCCCTTGCTCATGTTTTAAATGACTTGGATCTTGGACACCCAAAGCTGTGCCTATGTGCTTTTATGCTTGAAAGGGTATAGCCATAGAGGATAATGATTCAGCAAAAACAGGTCTGCAGTGAGAAAAGTTGGATCAAAAATATACTGAGATCTGCTTCTGATACTAGGGTTTGAGAGGCTTTCCACAATTTTATCACAAAATTGATTGATGATATAGCACCATTTTTTTTAGTTCTTTCTACTTGTATGGCAGTGTTTTCTCGGGCACCACATCATTTAACCTTGTAGCATACTTGGAAGGTATTAACATCCCTGTTTTATAGGCAAGAAAACTGGGGCTCAAAGAGGTTATGCTACCTGCCGAGGGTCACATTTGTAGTAAGTGGCAAAGCTGGGATTTAAACCCACTTTGGTCTGATTCTAAGGACTATGAGTTTAACCACCCACCAGAGTGTGACACTGACATTGGCTCTCTTTTCTCTAAAATAATGAGGGAAAGATTTGTCAACATTTGCACAAGGCAGAAAACTATCTCATCTGGGAAGGTTTATATAGACATTTTTCTTTTCTAAGAGGAATAAGTAAATGTATATGAAACTGAAATATATTCAATGACCCTGCCATGTTACAATACAGATAATATTTTATATGGTGAAGTTTTCTCTAAGCTTAGCATTTCCTTATTACAAGGTCAACATGATGATTAATGGTCTATGCACAAGGTAGAAAATGATCATTTTCTTTGCAGTCATTTGGAGAATATTGGATCAGGTATAATTTCTCTATTTGGTACCTGCTAGGGTTGTTCCTGGGTTTTAATTTTTGTTTTTCCTCCTCCTCTCCACCCCCAGACTCTTTTGTTGCCCTAGAACTAAGGCCAGGAAAGCTGTAGAACTATGTAGTCTTGTTTTATCCAATTAATTCCCTCCAGGACTGAAAAATGTGGCTATTCCTGAATTCTAACAGTTTTTGCAAACCTCAAATGCAATATGAGAACACTTTTGGACCACAACCTTCCATGAAAAAAAAAATGACAATATATCCTGTATTTAGATACAGGAAATGTGTTCATAGTTTAGCTTAAGCAGTGAAGAAAGACTCCAGGCTTCTTTTTGAAATTTTAAAGTGTCATTTTTCAGCAAAAAAGAAAATAACAATTTAAAGAAGCTGGGAAGAATGAATTTTTATTTTCATTTGGAATTAGGTCCAAAGTTTAGAGCAAAACTCTCTTCTCTGGAGTTCAAATCTTGTTTACACTAAATAGAATATGTATGTCTTCCTGTTTGATAGGAAACACATGAATGTGTACTAATTATGAAACAGCCCCAGGCAAGTGATATTTAGGAAAATAAAATGCTAAGCATGGAACCACAAACCTGGAAGAAAACCTATGAGAACATCTAGTTCTGCCCTCATCTTCCAATGGAGGATGGCTAACTCATCCTGTATGGATTCTTTTCTATTTTGGTAGGATTTATAAATATACATTTTTTCATCTTTTGTGCCCATTCACATGACATTTCAGTTAATGGTGGAATGTCTGAAATCCTAACAAGCTGCCAGTACCTAACAAAACACCTGGCACATACAGCACTCTGTAGAAATTTCTAGAAGGTATGATTGCATCAACAAATAAAAAATATAAAAGCATGAATAGAAAATGTATGATGAAGCTCTTATTTGTATGATTAAGTAATAAAATAGAAACAAATTATGCCCTTTTGTAAACTATTCATTTCATATTCCATAGTGTAGGTGTTTTGTTCTTCTCAATGAGTAAGGGACCATGTAATATATATTCCAAACAAGGGCTCTTTGGAGAGGGAAAGGGTTGCATTAATAATTACACCAAGACAACAGGACTACTATAAGCAAACCTTGACCAATGGTCACCCTCTTAATGAGAGATTAGGGGCAGGGAAAATATATGTGTATAGGTCTTTAAACTAAGAAACAAGGGAGTTTTCCTATATGTGCACTGAGGTGTTGATCAGTTAAAACCAATTTGATAGTGAGTACATGTGGTGCTTATTTTTCCATTCTTGGGATACTTCACTTAGTAGAATGGGTTCCAGCTCTATCCAGGAAAATACAAGAGGTGCTACATCACCATTGTTTCTTATAGCTGAGTAGTACTCCATGGCATACAGATACCACATTTTATGCGCACTGTCTGGGGGATGGACATGTTTGAACCTCTGACTCCGGGTGGGGCAAGGGCAATATACCTAACCTAAACATTTGTACCCCCATAATATGCTGAAATAAAAAAAAATAAAATAAAGATTAAAAAAACAATAAAAAAGAAACAAGGGAGTTTTAACTCACAAATGAACATTTGGATTTGGAGGGGTTTCAGTGTGAATGCTTTGATGTTCTTACCTCATCTTGGAATTATGGTAAGAAATGGGTCAAATGACAATGATTCCTTTACAATAATTAGGAAAGAAGGAAAAATTAAACTCATCAAAAACTAAGCTGAGACACGCACACAGCATACCCCTCCCCAACACTCAACCCGCCCAGCTTCTCCCCAGCCTCTAACCCCACCTCTCCATTGTAACTTCCAGGACTATCTCCGCAGCTATTCCTTGCTTCCGGGACCAGCTAACACGTTTTTGTGGTTAGTTCCTTGTTGCTCACCAACTATGAGCTCCCTGAGCAGCCACAATTATCCCGCCCAGGTGGAAGGTGCTGTCGACCGCTTGGTCAACATGCATCTGCGAGCCTCCCATACCTACCTCTCTCTGGGCTTCTATTTCAAAGGCAACAACGTGGCTCTCGAGGGCTTGGGCCACTTCTTCCACAAGTTGGCAGAGGAGAATCACGAGGGCACCAAGCGTCTCTTGGTGTGAAACAAATACAGTGGCGGCAACCTATTCCAAGACAAGCAGGAGCTGTCCCAAGATGAGTGGAGTGGCAGTCTGGCCGCCATGGAAGCCGCCCTGGCCCTGGAGAAGAACCTGAACCAGGCTCTTTTGGATCTGCATGCCCTGGGTTCTGCCAACACAGACCCCAATCTCTGTGAGTTTCTGGAGATCCACTTCCTAGACGGAGAGGTGAAACTCATCAAGAAGATGGGCGACTGCGTGACCAACCTCCACACGCTGGAGGGATCCGTGCCCTGGCTGGGCGAGTATCTCTTCGGAAGGCTCACCCTCAAGCACGACTAGGAGCTTCCAGAGCCCAGGAGCCTATGAAGGTCCCCTCTGTATTCTTCTGGCTTCGGGATTTCTGCCTGAGCTTCTTTTTTTTTTTAGCCAGAAGGCAGCTTCTTAACACCCAGAGCATTCACCCAAGCCGCAGACCAAATGAAACCAAAAAAGTTCTTTTTGCAGGTAAAAAAAAAATCTAGGCTGAGAGGGGGCAAAAAGTGTGCAGAATAGCATGAAGGCTCTGTAGTCTGTTTAATTCTCTAGATTTTCTAAGAAGTTGTTCTTTTGTGAGTTACCTTTGTACTTTGAGGATCTGATAAACTGTATTTTCTCTGTCAAGAAAAATGTTGTATACAATTTTAGTTCTTTCATAATTTCTCTGAAGCCATTCGGGTACAAGTTTAAACTCTTTTGTTCTAAGATATATCCCTGGTTTTGCACAGCAGAGCACAGAACTGAGTATCTGGACTATATCATATTGTGTTGCCCCCAATCCCCAAACTCATGATAAAATTGCTTTTCCTTATTTTCAAGTTGGTGTGATGCCATTTGTCTATTCTGAGGAACACAATAAGAAAGAGCCCTGTGAAATTCATCTTTGCATCTCCCATTAGGATGCTACTGAGAACACTGACTATTGCATCATACATACACTGACCTCTTTATGAAGCCCCTCAAGAGAAATTTCATTCTGGTCTTACTATTAGGAGTAACAGTGCTTCTCTTGGATAATTGGTTTGTTTTTGTTTTATGGACACTGTAAATGATGTAACTAATTAAGTTTCCTTTTCACTGCCTGCTAGATAGCTTAGAGACAAATTTGTAGTCCAGCCAGAGTAAATGAGTAGGATCGTATAAGCATTTTTGTATAAGCTTCACTCCTGATTTTGTCTGTAAGTTACTACTTTCTTAATGCATGTTGTGGATCCGTTTAAGCCACCTTAAACCCCTTCTGGAACAAGGCTGTGTATAAGTAGATAAAGTAAATTGTTAAAATGCAGATTAAAAAATGGCTCTGCAATTCATTTTAAAGAAAGGCGAAGATAACTTTAAGGTACACTAAGAGCTAAAATGATTAGAATGGAGGGGGTCACATGGAGGTTAAATTCTAGAATCCAAGAGAGAAGCAGCAGCAAAATGTAGCATTTTACTTAAAATGTGTTTCACTTTTCTGGTGAGTTATTTTCTCTTAAATCCATATATTTGTGTACCACAAATAGCAATCTAATAAGCATATATTATTTTTCCTGCACTTTGAAAAGCTGGAATTAAAACTTTTTCTCAAACTGCAAAAGTCGAAAAAAAATCAATTCTTTTCCTACAGCTCCTTTCCTTCCTGAAGGAGGAAGACCAAAGGCATACTATCTTTTTTTTTTTTTTTTTTTTATCCTGGAAGGGTCAGAGGCATAGGAAGAATATTTTGCAGAGATTGAGACAACTGTTTTGCTTAGTTAAGGAGAAAACCATATCTTCCTGTTTTCATACAAAGTCTTTTGATAACAAGAAAGAATATACTGGAAATATTTTTCCTAGAGAAAGGAGTTTTTCCCATTTGCTGGTAGCTGGCAGTAGGAGATCTACAGAAGCAGTTAACAATTGTCTTCAGATTTTGATTGAAAATTTGTATCTCTGTACATAAATATATACTTAAAATTATTTTCAAATTATCATAAAGTTGTCCTGGATTTTGTCAAATGCTTTTTCTGCATCTATTGAGAGAATCATGTGGTCTTTTTTGTTCCTGCTTTTATTTATTTGGTGAATTGCATTTATAGATTTGTGTATGTTGAACCAGCCTTGCATCACTGGGATAAAGCCCACCTGGTGATGATGAATTATTTTTTTTGATGTGCTGTTGGATTCAATTTGCCAAGATTTTGTTGAGGATTCTTGCATCTATATTTATGAGAGATATTGGTATGTAGTTTTCTTTTTTGTTGTGTCCTCTCCTGGCTTTGGTATCAAGGTGATATTGGCTTCATAGAATGAGTTGGAGAGGATACCATCTTTCTTAATGTTGTGGAATAATTTCTGCAGTAAAGGTATGAGTTTTTCTTTATAGGTTTGGTAAAATTTGGGTGTGAACCCATCTGGTCCAGGACTTTTTCTTGTTGGAAGGTTTTTAATTGCTGCTCCAATTTCTTTGCTTGATATTGGTCTGTTTAGGAATTCTGTTTCCTCTTAGTTGAGCTTAGGGAGATTGTATGTTTTCAAGAATTTGTCCATTTCCTCCACATTATGTGGTTTTTGGGCATACAGATTTATATAGTATTCAAAGATAATGTTTTGTATTTCCATGATGTCTGTGGTGACCTCTCCTTTTTCATTTCTAATTGAGTTTATTAGAGTCCTTTCCTTTCTAGTTCTTTTCAATCTAGCAAGAGGGCTATCAATTTTGTTTATCTTTTCAAAAATCCAACTTTTGATTTTATTGATCTTCTGTATAGTTCTTTTATTCTCAATTTCATTTAATTCTGCTCTGATCTTAGTTATTTCTTCTGCTAGGTTTAGTATTTACTTGCCCTTCCTTTTCTAGTTCCTTGAGACAGTTTATTAATTTGTTGATTTTTGAGCTTTCTGCTTTTTGGATATGAGGATTTAATGCTATTAGTTTTCATCTCAGGAATGCTTTTACTGTATCCCACAGATTTTGATAACTTGTATCCCCATTATCATTTAGTTCAAAGAATCTTTTGATTTCCATCTATATCTCCACCTTCACCCAGTAGTCATCCAGCAATAAATTCACCCAAATACAAACATCTGAATGAAAAAAAAAAATCACATAATACTATGAGATCAATTGAAAGGCTGTAATTTGAGGTAGATTATTTGGAAAGAAGGATGAGAAAATTTCTTTCCAAATAATGAATGACTTAATATTTGTGAAACCATTACTCATTAGTGTCTTAGTGTCAAGAATGGGACTGTAGGAGAAAACTTTATTAAAGTCTCCCAATAGGTTAAAATGTTCTTTGGTCATGAAATAATTCTGGAAAAACACTAACCTGCTAAGCAGACAAATGATTCAAAGACATATGATAAAGTACTAGTTTGACTTTTTAAAATGACTTAAGATTCTTGCCAAATTTATTTGTGGAAAAATGAGGATGGGATGACATTAAATTTCTAGAGATTAATTTTAACACAGTCCCACAGTGATTTCTTCTATGGATAAATACTGTGTGTATGTGTAAGTACACAGAGAATTATAATAAATGATTCCTGTAGGCTATGACCAAATTCCTTACACCAGCCTTCAAGACTGTTTTTGGTCTACCATGTCTAATTGACCTTTTAAATTGAATTTTCTATTACTTTCCTATTGTTGATGTTTGGGAGGGGGGTTCTAATTGCTCCTCCTTACTTCTTTCCTTCCTTTCATCCAGGTGGAAATCAAATAGCTTTGCTGATGGTAAAGCTAAGTTGGAGAATGTGTTAGGACCTCCTATTGTCACACCCTGAATTGAAGAAAACATCTAGTTCCAGGAAGATATGCTGGAACAGAGAAAGCAGAGACCAGGCTGGACTGGCCAGAGACTGAGGGGAATGCTGGTGGCCTCATAGAGACCCAGGGGAATGCTGGTGGCCCAAGGGAAGAGGGGAGGGCTTAACAGGCCCCGGCCCCATTGCCTTGTCATTGTAATGACCTTGTGTTCAGGCTAATATGCCCCAATATTCATAAGACTCTTAAGAGTTCTCCACATTCACCCCTCTACCCCCTCTCAGGGACTCGTGTGGAAGTTTCCTCTCTCTTATAGAAGTGTGAGTCCTCTGTTTTATGAAAATATGATAAAGGTCTCCTGCAAATGACTGCAAGGACTCTCTACCATGGCCAAAGTGCTCAGTTTGCTGTCCCCAGTACCTGTAATGTTCACATGGTTCCCCTCACCTGGAAGGTCCTTCATACCCCCTTCACCAAATCAAACTCAGTCCACTTTTCCCCCTAGTTCCAGTCTGCCTTCTGTGAATTTTCTCCTGACCAACCCAACCTAGTCATTTGGCATGGGTTCATCTTGTAACCCAAACTGCAAGGGGATTTCAGTCTAGAGATCCATAATAATATGGATCATTGCACAAAGATCCAATTATTGAGACAACAAGGATTGCCAAGGAAAAAAGGAATTTTTAATATGGCAGACGTCTTGCCATGAGAACTGGAGAAACTACCTCAAATCCATCTCTCTGACTAAGAGAGATCATGGGCTTTTAAAGGATGGGCCACGTGCCTTGTTGTAGGTTGTGGCGCATATCACAGGGGGCTACGTGCATTGGGAACAGGTTGTGGGGGGTGGTGAATCTTGGCATCAAGAAGTTTGCCCAGGAGCCTTCAGAATCTCAGCTCCTTTATCTTGTAGAAAATCCACCATTTCTGGGAAGCAACTCAAAAGCACAAGTATTTAGTTAAGGAACAGGATTATATGGGGTTCATTGAAATTTGTTCAATGGGGAACCAGTTAAGATCTTAGTTCTCTTATGGCACTCACTAGGCTGTAGGCAAGTGAAAGCTTGAAGGCAGATAGCACAGTGGTTGAGCAATGGGCTCTGGGCCAGGCGACCTGCATTTAAATCCTGCTTGTATAATTCATCTTGGCCCAGTCCCTTCACCTTTCTTGGCCCCAGCTTCTTCATCTGTAAAACTGGACATGATCATAATAATGATAATACTACCCAACTCATAGATTGTAATGAAGATTAAATGAGATTAGCCATGTAAAGCCCCTTAAGTCATAGCCCAGCACATTCTAAATGCACAATAAATGTTAGCTATTTTTATCAACTAACTTTGTGCTATGCTAGTAGTATCTCAAAATAAGCTTGCTTCTCAGTTTCGGGAAAACAGATAACTTTCAATTCTAGGATGGCCCTTAATGATCATTCCTCTTTCTAGGCCCTATGCATGGAAGTAAAATGTAGGAATTTGCTCACTTTTTGATGTGCTGTTCAGTGAATAAGTAAGAGGTGAGGAAAAAAATGAAGGAGGACCACTTTCCCCTCAGCCAAATAAGTCGAGCCACCTTATTTAGGACCTGGGATTAATTGTTTTAATTAACACACTGCTGAAAGCAGGCATGACAGCATTTTAACCTCTCCCTCAGGAAGGACAAGCTGCACAAAGGAATAATTTCAGAGCTGAAAGTGAGTAACTGCTACTGCTACTCTTTGCATAGTTTCCAATTCTTGGGAGTTTTCTCCACCCACTCTTCGCCCACACATCCTCCTCCTTCCAGTTCGTGGTAGCCTTGGATATTTCAGCGTGAGGGAGCAGAGACTGAATAGGCACAATCAAAACTCCAGGCATCACTGAGGTCTTGAACTCTTTTGCATCAGAACCTGTTCAAAGCTCTTGCTTTGGGTGCACTATGTATTTGACTCTCCCTCTTTGGAAAGAAGTACGGTCTTAGAGGTTGGGTTACAAATGCTACTTATTTAGAAGAGAGAAACATCTTTACTACATTCGTGTCATGTTATTTATCTTTGCAAGCTGTTGATTCATCTTGATGAATAATTTATTAATCATAATAATAATGAAGCAGACATTAATCCATGGGGGCGTGGAGTCGAGGAGCAGGGAGCACACATTAGGAAAGAGTTTTGAATTAATGTAAGGTTTCAGCTCAGTGTAAACTCCCCAAGAAGCAGATATCCTCCTTAGGATTTTAGCAATTCTGATGGCTAAATTAGGGATCATTAGAACAAAGCAGAGAAATGTCTGGATTTCGCCAGGAGACCTCAAATGCTCCCCACCTGCATAATGTCAGGTCAAAGTGTTAATATCAACCACTTATTCTTGCTAAAAATTCATGCCCTATATCTCATAATGAGAAACATCACATAGTTCCAAATTGAAGGACATTCTACAAAATAACTGTCTTGTAATTCTCAAAAGTGTCAAGGTCAAGAAAGACAGAAAGACCAAGGAACTGACCCAGGTGAATGAAGACTAAAAAGCATGACAACTAAATGCACGAGCCTGGATTGAAGCAGGCTAGGGAAACAAAAAAACTGTAAAGGACATTAAGACAATTGATAAAATTTCAATAGGGACCATGGATTAGATAATGGTATTGCATCAATTGTAAATGTCCTGATTTGGGTAATTGCACAGTGCTTAAGTAGGAGAATGTCCTTGCTTTTAGTAAACACACACAAAAATATTAAGGAGTAGCTGAGCACAATATCTCTAACTTACAAATAGTTAAGAAAAACAATTGGTGGCCAGGTGTAGTGGATCATGACTATAGTCCTAGCACTTTGGGAGGCTGAGGTGGGAGGATCACTTGAAGCCAGCAGTTCGAGATCAGCGTGGACAACACAGGGAGATCCCATCTCTACAAAAAATAGAAAAATTATCTGGACATGCTGGTGTTCACCTGTTGTCCCAGCTACTTGGAAGGCTGAGGCAGGAGGATCTCTTGAGCCATGATGATGCCACTGCATTCTAGCCTGGGAGACAGAGCAGGATCCTGTCTCCAAAACAAAATAAAACAAAAACAAAAAAGGAAAACAAATGGTGAATCTGGATGAGAGGTAAACAGGAGTTCTCATACTACTATTGCAACTTTTCTATAAGTTTGAAATTATATTAAATAAAAAGCTGTCCACAAAAAGTCAATCTCAAATAATTTGACCTGACTGAATGCTTATTGGGACCCAACTGCTCATGGCTGTTTCCTCTGTATCTGGCAACTGCTATGTCACTTCCCATTGCTAGGGGTGGAAACTCTATCAGATAGAGAGTTGTTGGTTTTTTTGTTTTTATTTTTGTCTATAATTATTTGTCTCTTCTGCTGGACTGTGAGCTCCTCCAGGACAAGAATTTTTTATTCATCTTTGTAATTCCTGTATCTAGCATAGTACCTAACTTATACTAAGTGCTAGAAAATAATTTGTTGAATGAATACCATAATGGTATTTGAGTGACTATTTGGACTTAGATTTTTGGTCACAGGGTTTCATAAACAATTTAACTACCAAAAAATTCCAAATTCCTTTTTTCTTCCTGAATATAAATTATATACTTTCAGATTTGTTATTAGCCCTCATCCTCACATAGGATGTCAACAATTTTTTTTAAAAGAGAGTAGCCAAAAGAGGGAGGCAAGGAAAAGGAAATCCTATTATTTTATTGCCACACAAGTGATATTGCTGCTGGATTAAGTATTTTAATTTTCCAGGCCTTATGGTTTATATCTTCAAAGGAGGATCTGTGCTACTTGCTTTTTTGATGAAAAAAACTATTTCTTTCAGTCATTATATGCCTTTGGGACTACACAGAGCTTCAGGATTTAAGACTCTTGTCAACCTGAAAGGTCACAGAGCGGGATGGAAGATCCAGTTGGCTTTTCACTTTTATTCCTTTCTTTTATTAAGCTCTCATTTCACACTTGTGCATTCTATAAGCACCTGTACATATAATCTCATTCTTTTGGGGCTTCCTGTCATCATCTCAAAAGGCATCCCCTGATGTTCAGAACTTATCTGATGTTTACAACTAGACCTCAATATTATTACAAGTTGGGCAAAGGCTCACAGCCAAGCCATTTTGTTCTGTGAGACATAAACAATCTCACAAAATACCAAACTCAGAGACCATGATAAAATGAAACAAAACAAGGTCACTTCATAATTTCATCTATGCACAGATACAATCAAAGCCACTGTGCCTTTTTTTTTATTTATTTCAGCTTATCATCATGGGGGTACAAAAGTTCAGGCCACATATACTGCCCATGTCCCACCCATCCCCCCAAGTCAGAACTTCAAGCGTGTCCATTCCCCAGACAGTGCGCATTGCACTCATCATGTAGTTAACCCCCCACTCCCATCCCCCCTCCCCGAGTCAGAACATTCAAGCGTGACCATTCCCCAGGTGCCTTTCATAAAATGCCCAATCATAGGATTACCCCCACTTTCTGACAATATCTAATCTAGAGCAAATGAGCCTGTTCTTTGGTCCCTTCCCCAAATCATCTATACAAAGCCCAAATCCTATAATAGTTTCTTTCTATAACCCTCTTACTGAGACTACCTATGGTCTTCATGATGTGTGTTTTCTCTCAGTGCAACGAGTGAAAACCTAACATGCTGAACTACAAGCCATGTTCCCGGTTGTCTTTAGCTGAAGGGCATTGACACGTTATTCTGGGGAATATACTTCATGACTGCACATTCAATCTACAAATATTTGAGAGGTGTTTTAGGGATATCCAAAGTAGGTAGGTCCAGCTCCTTCTTTCATCTGATCAGAAAGTATCTATTGGTCACATTCATTTATTCCTTCAAAAAGTACTTATTGAACATTTACTCTATAGCAGACACTGAGATCGGTGCTGTGGATTAAAGACATAGTTAATGAGCTCACAATCTGGTAGGCAAGACTAACACATAAAAATATAACTTCAGTACAATATGATAAATTGTATAATTGTAAGAACCAGATAGTGGTTTGCAAAAGAGGGCATGATTACTTGTGTGGAACCAGAAACACTTTATAAAAGAAGTGTTACTTAGCCGATCTTGAAAGATGATCAGTGTTGACCCACTGGACAAGGGAGGAAGGGGTATTCTAGGCAGAGAGGAGGCACTTGAGGAATGGTCAGAATGCTTGGGATGAAAAAGTGTACTGGAAAGAGAAGTCTAGAGAGGAAGGCAGGACCCTGATCATGCTGGACTTAGTGGACTTAATCTTGTAGCAGCAAGGAGCTCATCAGAATTTATGGGGGGTGGGAATACAAATATAAACTGTAGTTCATGCACTCAAAGAGTTTACTTTTTTGTTGGTGAGATAAAATTCACACGTGAAAAAACAGTGGAGAGCAGCACAAACAATATAAAATTGTAGTTCTCATATCCTCTTGGTCTACCCTAGAACTTTCCTGTAAATAATTCCCATACAACTCACTGCCAGAGGGGACACTTTCTGGCCATGGAAGCATGCTTGGTCTCCAAGTGAGGCAGACCAGAAGTGCCAAGTGTTAACTTCTGCCCCTTCCCTCATAGTGACCTCAAACCAATAAGGGATGGAAATTAGTGGATAAATATCTCAGCATCCCCAGCTCTCATCGGGACAATTCTGAGGCATATTTTACACATTATCTCAGGTGCTCAGTGAGACTCAGCCCCAATTGCCCACAATGGTAACCCTTTCACCTACACACAGTTTATTGGTTTTTCTTCTTTCCTTTGCCATGCTTCCTGAGATCATACTCCCTCCTCCAACAAATTACTTACACCTCAATCCTTGCTCAAGGTCTGCTTTTTTCAAAACCCCAAACTAAGACAAGAATCAAGTATTAAATTATGTGTTATAGTTTCTATCAGCTCTAAGGACTTCTGGAAGAATTCATTTTTTTTCCAGCCAGCATGTCTCACACTCTTGCCCCCACCACCTTCACTCCATGTATTGCTCATTACCTTTCCCCTTGCCTGGAAAGCCCCTACTCCCATGAAAAGCTGCTGCTCTTGTTTTAGTCTCAACTAGGGGAACGAGTTGGCTGCCTTTCAAATTTCAAATAAAACCATCACATTTGGGGGACACTGAGAACAATGCCAGTCATTGTAACTTCTTAAACATTCATAAATACAACAGCTGGGGCTTGGTAAACACATTTTTTCAGCTAGTGGTCACTTGGAGTTATCTGAGTAATGACAACCTTAGTACTGGGCTTGGCAATGAATTTATTCATCTAAACATCCAGGTCATGGACCCACTGAGACTCTAGAGGAACATTTGAGCCTATTTCTCTGAAGCAAATATTAATGAGCCGGATATCTATTCTCGAGTCAGCTCACATTCCAATTATTATTAGCTGCTTACATCAGTAAATTTGTATTTAGCATAACACCTGTTGCAAAGAGGATCATGTTTCTTTATGCCCGTAATAACAACTTAAATCTCTAGGAGCAGTCAGAATTTGACATTGAATCTATTCCTATTACAGCATTGACTGGAAAAATCTTTTTTTCATGGTGAGATAGAGTGAGAAGTAAAACAAAACAAACAAAAAAAGAAATTAGAATGTGATGCTTTTTTTAATGATTGGTCAAGGCTAGTAAGAACTTTGAGAGTTTATATTAAAAAATAGAATTAGTAACTTAGACACCTATAAAATAAACACACAAAAATCAATATTGGGGGTGGTGGTTAAATGGACGTATACTTTTATCAAAGCTCATTGAACTAGATAACTAAAATATGTGCATGTTGTTGCATGTAAGTTATACCTTAATAAAGCTAACTAAAATTAATAAAGGTCACATATATGAGCAATAACAAGTTAGAAAATATAATCTAGAGAAGACTCCATTTAAAATAGCAAAATCTAAACTTAAATAAATAAAATACAATACCTAGGTGAAAACTTACTTGAAAAAGTTTCAAAACTTATGTGAGAAAAGCTAAAACATACTTCTGAAATACACAAAAATACACATGAACAAATAAAAAGACATACCATGTTCTGAGTTAGGAAGTTTCATTATTACTAAGATGTCAATTCTTAATTTATAAATTTGCATACTGACTGAATATTAAATAATATTAAAGTATTATTATTTTTTGATGTGATAAAGGTATTACAATAATATTAAAAAGATTTTTTATCTTTTGGAGATACATTTTGAAGTATTTATGAATAAAATAATATGACTATCTGGGATTTGCTTTAAAAAACATCCAGTGGTGGTGAGAAGGAGTAAGTGGATGAAAGTGTAAATGAACCAAGATGGCCATGATTTTTGTTTTTAAGAGACAGGGTAACTCAGGCTGGAGTTTTGCTTGTTACCCAGGCTGGTCTCAAACTCCAGGCTTTAAGCTATCCTCCCATCTCGGCCTCCCCAAGTGCTGGGATTATATGCAGGAGCCACTGTGCCCGGCCCAAGATGGCTATGTGTTTATAACTGTTGAAATTGAGTGATGGTACAAGAGGGTTCAATATACTACTCTCCTTAGTTTTCCATATGTTTTAACTTTTTCATATGGAAGAATTAAAGAATCAAATATAAATCAGTATCTTCCAAAGCCAAAACAAAAAGAAAGAAAGGTGGAGGAGAAAGCAAAAAGGAAGGAAGGAAGGAGGAAGGAAGGGAGGAAGGAAGGAAGGAAAGAAAGAAGGAAGAAAGGGAGGGAAAAATATATATGGCCAAGTAAGTTTAGAAAATATTTCAGATTATTTTTTGGCTCACAGTATACATTAACCAGTGGTGTCTTAATTAATTAAAAACTTTTAAATTGACAAATAAAAATTGTATGTATTTAGCATGTGCAAATGTTTTGAAATATGTATACATTGTGAAATAGGTAAATTGAGCTAATTAACACTTATTTTTTTGTATCGAGAACACTAAAAATCTAGTGTCTTAGCAATTTTCAAGAATACAATACATTATTATTAATTATAGTCAACATATTTTACAGTAGATCTCTTAAACTTATTCCTCCTGTCTAACTGAAATTCTGTATCCTTTGACCAACATCTTTCCAACCTTCCCTACAACACCCCAGGCCTTGGTAACCACAATTCTACTCTCTACTTCTGTAAGTTCACTTTTTTAGCTCCCACATATGAATAAGAACGTGCAATATTTGTCTTTTTGTGCCTGGCTTATTTCACGTAACATAATGTCCTCTAGTTCCATCCATGGTGTTGCAAATGGCAGGATTTCATTCTTTTCATATATATATATATGCGCCATTTTCTTTATCCGTTCATCTGCTGATGGATACTTAGGTTGATTCCATATCTTGGCTATTATGAATAGTGCTGTAATGAACATGGGAGTGCAGATATCTCTTTACCATACTGATTACATAACCTTTGGATATAAACCCAGTAGTTGGATTGCTGGATCATATGGTATTTCTATTTTTAATTTTTTGAGAAAGCTCCATGCCATTTTCCATAATAGCTATATTAATTTAATTTACATTCCCACAAATAGTATACAAGGATATCCCTTTTCCCACATCCTCTCCAGCACTTGTTACCTTTCATCTTTTTGATAGTAGCCATTCTCAGAGATGTGAGGTGATATTTCATTGTGCTTATAATTTGCATTTCCCTAATGATTAGTGATATTAAGCATTTTTTTTCATATACCTATTGGCCATTTGCATGTATTCTTTTGAGAAATGTCTATTCAGGTCCTTTGCTTATTTTTAAAAATCAGGTTATCTGTTTTCTTGTTATTGATTTGCTTGAGTTCCTTATATATTTTGGATATTAACCCCTTGTCAGATGTTTGGTTTGCAAATATATTCTCCCATTCTGTAGATTGTTTCTTCTCTATGTTGATTGTTTCTTTTGCTATGCAGAAGCTTTTTAGTTTGATGTAATTCCATTTGTCTATTTTTGCTTTGGGGATCATATCTAAAATATTATTGTCCAGACCAATGTTATGGAGGTTTTCCCCTGTTCTCTTCCAGTAATTTTACAGTTTTGGGTTTCTAAGTCTTTAATCCATTTTGAGTTGATTTTTGTATATAGTGTCAGATAAGGGTCTAATTCCATTCTTTTGCATGTGGATATCTCATTGTTCCAACACCATTTATTTAAGAGATTGTCTTTTCCCCGTTGTGTGTTCTTGGCACCTTGATCTATAATCAATTTAACAAAGGAGGTGAAAGTTTTACAGTGAAATTGAGGAAGACACAAATAAATGGAACGGTATCCTGTGTTCATGAATTGGAAGAATTATTATCGTTTAAATGGCCATACTACCCAAAGTGATCTACAGATTCAATGCAATCCCTATCAGAATTTCAATGACTTTTTTTTCACAGAAATAGACCAAAAAAACCCTATACTTCATATGGAACCACAAAAGACCCCAAATAGCCAATGCAATCTTAAGCAAAAAGAACAAGATGGAGGCATCACACTACCTAACTTCAAAATATACTCCAAAGCTATAGTAAACAAAATGGCATGATATTGGTATAGAAACAGACACAAAGACCAATGGAGCAGAATATAGACCCCAGAAATATAGTCAGTGATTCTTAACCTGGGTGGACGTCAGAACTATCCAGTGAATGTTTTTTTTTTTTTCTTTTATTCCCTAGATCTTGATGGGGACCAGTCATCCGTAGTTTTTAAAAGTTCCTCAGGTTATTCTAATGTACATCTTTGAAAGAGAATTACTGATTGTGAGCACATAAAATGACTAGAAAATTCCCGCAGTCAAGAAACTTGTTTGACATTGCTTACTTTGATATTTCCTAAACTTATGTGTCCAAGGAACACTTTTTATCATATAACACCTGTTATGATCTCCCCAAACCAGTGCTCTGTAACAGGCAGCAAAATGCAAGCTTGAGTTTCCTTGAATGCTATCTAAAAAAGTAGAAGTTTGGATGAGATTACCTCCAAGATATCTTCAAGCTGAAAAATTTGCAAGTTGTAAAGGCCAGATCTCTAGTGTTAAAAGCATGACTACTGACATAATTAACTTGTGCCTTTTTATTCAGCCAGGTGATACCATCAGTCACTATTGTGCAAGCAAATTTAAATGTGCTCTTAGTCCATATTTTTGACAGCTTTCTGTCTTCTGAGTTCACTCCCCTGTCTCCATCCCCCACCTTTCAGCTCAAATATATCATCTGAATAAAATTAGTAAGATCTTTCTAATGTCTCTTTTACTTTTTAGTGGAAGAAATAGAATTTACAGCACTACCTTAAAAATAAGCTCTGCCAATAGAATGTTTATAGCTTTTAAAGAGAAAAGTTTAAGAAAATATCTTTTTATTGACTCCTCCAATTAAAAAGCAAATGTCAACGGGAGCTGAGCCCTTTGGGAGTTAATGGTTGTTGCTAGGGTGACCAACCATTCTGGCTTATCCAGAATTGAGCTGTTTCCAGGGACACAGGACTTTCAGTGCTAAAAATGAGGACAATTGCAGACAAACCAGGACAGCTGGTTGGCCCAGTTGTTGCCAACCACTGTTTGAAAGGGATGGGGACGGTGTGTATGTTTCCCTGTGGGTCAAAGGACATTATACACTTGCCTTTATCTTCTGACTTTTTTCTACTTCTACCATCAGAGTGTCATTCGTCCCATTATTACTTTTTATTGTCTATTCAAAGGATGGTTTCAGGCTGCTGGGATAGTTGGAGAGTTGCATCTTTTTTCAATTTTATTTCTATCTTCACCAATTTTTGTTCTGTCATCCCATGACAACAAAAGGAATATAGAGTTGGAAAAAACATCCTTGGTTGATTTCCATTTACATGACAACTGTGCTGTATGTGGGTGAATATGCAGGGGCAGAGAGAGACAAACGTTGGAAAACATGCAGTTGACTGAGAGGCACAGAGCATAGCTTTGCTTATGGTTGAGCAATAAGCCAGCTGGTACCCAATTTGTACTGTCCCATATTGATTAATTAATTGATTGAAACAAGCATAAAAGCAATGGCTTATTTTGGATATATTAAAATAATTTCTTTACCCAATCCTCACTCATAATTTATTTGTTGTTTACTTGCTTCTAAGGGCATCAAGTAACTGAAAAGTTAATGCTTTTCCAGCAGTTTATTTCCACCATTCTACCTAAGTTTATTGGACTGTAAAATCAGCAGAGGTGATAGATTATTAGTTAGCATTTCTATTGGTAAGTCACTGAGCCAGAGGTTACAAGCATTACACAGAATAACAAGGCTGACTCCTGCTCTATTTTTTAGGCAGCAGTTTTTTAAAAAAAATATTATACATTTATTATCTCCCACTTTCTGTAGTTCAGGAATCTGGGCACAGCTTAACTGAGAGACCTCTGGCTCAGGGTCTCTCATGGGTTGCAATCAAGATGTTGACAGTGACTACAGTCTCATCTCAAGGCTCCACCAGGGAAGGATTCACTTCCAAGCTCACTAATGTGGTTGTTGGCAGGATTCAGGGCCCACAGGCTCTTGACTGAAGGCCACTCTCAGTTCCCTATCACATGGGGTTCTCCAACATGGCAGCTTCGTTAGTCAAAGTCAGCAAGATGTTCTGCTAGCAAGATGTATAACTAATCATGGAAATGAAATCACTTTTGCCATATTCTATTTGTTAGTGGCAAATCACTAGGTCTAACTCACACTCAAGGGGAGCCGATTGCACATGGGTGTGAATACCGAGAGGTAGGGACCATCTTGGGCAATATTAGAAGTTTGCCTTCAATGTAGCAGTGTCAGAAGGAGTGTCGCAAAGTGGTTGACAGAGCTGCCTCTGAAGCCTTGTTTGGATTCCTGGCATTACCACTTACTAGCTATAAAGGCTTGAAAAAGTTACTTAACTTCTCTGAATGTCAATGTCCTCATCTGTTAAATCAGAATAACAATAGCACGTAGCTCTCAGGGTAGTTGTGAAGGTTTTTATTTATGTGAACATTTAGCATGATGCTTGGCACATGGCAGGTACTCACAATGTGACTTATCTTAGCCACAGTTACCCAGCAACAGTCCCTGAGAGACAGACAGGTGGGTTAGGGAGCAGAGAAGGAAAGAAAGGCAAGCAAGGTTGGAATCTTGGCAAAAATCCCGCAGTGCATAACTTTAGCCTGGTCCTGTAGGGAAATTCTGCAGTGTATGTTAGGCCCCCAAGTTGTATATCATCTTGCGGTTAGGCAGCTGTGCTTTCATATTCCCACATTCTACAGCTATTGGCTAATAGCTACCCCAGTGTAGAGGGAGGGGATAGAAATTCCCAGCACTAACCTTCTGACTCTGTGGGCAAAGCAACTCCAGTAGCCTGAGGGCAGATTTCCTGAAGAGAAGTCCACAGAAGGTGCTGGCCTAGCAATGCATAGAACACTGAAGTTGATAGAGGAAGGGCGTGTAATGGTGAAATGGCAAAAAAGGATCTGAAAGGCTCTTTCTGGAGTACTGACATTGCCCAATATATTACCCAATAAAAAATGGAGGTTCCAATCTGAGTAGGGAGATAAAACAAGTTCACAGAAAACCTTAATCAAATGAACAATATAATAATTGCTGTAACCGAAGTTTCAGCTGGAGTCTTAGCAGAGGTTTCAAGCAGGTCTTTAGAAGACAAAGCAGAAAAGAAGGCATCCAAAATGATACTGAATATTGGTAGGATTTTATTAATAACAAGTAGAGATGAGGGAAGTGGCATGAAAAAAGATATGGAAGCACAGAATCTGCATACAGGTTTAGAGAACAGCAAATAATTCAGTGTTCTTGCAGGGTATGGTAGGACTACATAGGAAAAAACCAAGCATAGAAGGATTGTCGATAGATCACAGAGAAACTTAAATGTAGGGATGGTGAGATTGTATTTAATTAAAAAGGAACTGGGGAGCTACTAAAGGTTTGTGAGAAGATGAGCAATCATTGCCCTACTCTAGGAAATTAATTTGACTTTGTTGGATATGATGGGCTGGGGTAAGAAAGGAATGATAGGAGAAAAGAAATTAGAAGCTTATTACAAAAGACAATATACATGACTGGGAGGATTGGGAGTAGGGTAATGGTAGTCAGAATGGAATATAGCGTCAGATGCAGATGCTACAAAGGCAGAGAACTTACAGATTTGGCAATTGATTAGGTATAGGGAGGCGTAAAAGATAGGCTTTGAGCCTTCAGGAAAGGGGATAATTTGTGGGAGGACATGACGAATTTACCTTTGGACCTGTTGAGTGTGAGGTGCTGTTGGATTATCCAGGGAGTTATGTCCATCAGGAAGTTATGAACATATGAATAGAGCTTGAGAAAATAACTAAATCGAGAGATGTAGGTTTAATAGATGAAACCATAGACATTGATAAACTCATCAAGAATTAAGAGAGAGAGAAAACCTTTAGGAGCAGGAGGAGGAGGAAAATCAGGGCAGGACACAGAGTAGGAGCACCCAGAATTAGAAGAAAAAAATGGCTTCGCTATCATAAAAGTCAGGAGAAGAGAAAGAAGCTCAAGGAGAACATCGAAAGATGGAGAGAGGTGGAGAGGAATAGGGAAAAAGAGATAGCAATGGGATTGACAATTAGCAGGTTATCTGGGATGTTGGGTGAGAGGTTTCCATAGGGTGGCAGAAATGAAATTCACGTTTCAAGGGATAAATGGTGAGAAGGTTATGAGAATTTCCTTTAAGAAGTTTGAGTGCAGTGAGTTTGGCAGCTTGTGGGAGGCAGGATATAATTATTTTTAATACAGGATAGACCTAAAAATACAAGCAAGGGGAAGGGCCAGTAAAATAGGAGTAATTGAAAATATAAATTGATGGAGCCGGATCTAAAGTGTCACCAGAAGAGTGAGGTCAAGAGAATATCTGTATTCTTCCTGTCCTTTTAGGCTCCAGTCGAATAAATAAACTCATTCATGACAGCTTCCTGTAGTTGATGTTATTATCAGCCCCCTCCATTCCCTTTAAGGTTAGAATCTGTCAAATTGTGACTCAAATAGTGTCTCTAGTAAAGTGCCTAATTTCAGATGAAGCTTGCCATTTGAGAAAGCAATATGCAAAAGATGGCTATATCAGGATGAGGAATAGCAGATGCCTAACTAGCAGCGAGAGCTCACAAATCCACCCACAACACTCATCAGTATGGAGGGGAGCAATCACCCTAAAACAAGATGCAATTTACAGACCTAATTTTTGGTTTCTATGTGAACTAACATTTACGTCAGCACACAGAGAAAATAACCTTCAATTGGACTTCATATGCCCAGTCACTCTTGATACCTATAAAGGTAAAGATTTGGGGACAAGTTTGTTAGCCAAGGGCTCTAAATAGAACGAGAAATGAAAGAATCTTAAAACTAATCATTGTATTAGTTTCATCTTCAATATATTTTGCTGTTGTTATTTGGATTTCTTTTCTCAGACACCAAGGGAAGGGATTTGAGGCTCTAAAGTAGATCTGGAAACGAAGAAAATAAAGCTACCTTTATGATATTATTAGTATTTTCCCAGAGTATCACCCTGAATTACAAATATGAAATTAAACTTCTTAGATTGGGCAAGACCCCAACTTGTGCAGAAAGTGGCAATGGTAACTGTGTTGCCCTGTTAAGGGTTTAGTGAGGAGGAGGGAGGTAGAGACCTCTGGAAGTTGTGCACAGTCATGTTACACTGTGTAGCCATCTTCCTGCTGCTAGCTTTATATATGCCATGTTAAACAAACTGGAAATTCATTTAGCCATATGGTATGTATGTGAGGTGTTTTTTTTCACCAATATATGGCCCATATGAAAAAAAAAAATCTAAAGACCAGACAATGGAATGCAAAAAAATCACAGATATAAATCAAGAGAACATTGATGAAATAAAAGGAACCTTGAATATACAGATTAAAATGCCATAACCAGGAAAAACTGGTACTGAATGAGAATTCCAGTCACTAACCTCTCAGCTCCAAACCCACCCTTCTATGTTCCATTTGGTGATGCTGGGGCTTGGACCTGCAAATTACATTTTTCATCAGCCAGCTGGCTCCTTGTTAGGATCTGCCAATAAGGAGCTGTGGTGGTTTTTGAATTTACAGGCTCATAGCTGGAAGGAACTTGCCTTGAGTCTCACATGAGATTTTGAACTTTGGACTTTTGAATTGATGCTAGACCAAGTTAAGACTTTTGGGGACTATTGAGAAGGGATGATTGTATTTTGCAAGGTGAGAAGGACATAAGATTGGGTGGGGGTCAGGGGCAGAATGTTATAGTTTGGATATTTGACTCTCCAAATCTCATGTTGAAATTTGATCCCCAATGTTGGAGGTGGGGCCTAGTGGGAGCTGTTTGGGTCATGGGGATGGATCCCTCATAAATGCTTTGGTGCCATCCTCATGGTAATGCACGAGTTCTGGCTTTATTAGTTCCCATGAGAACTGGTTGTTTAAAAGAGCCTGGAACCTCCCTCCCCTCTCTCTTGCTTTTTCTCTCTCTCATCATGTGATCTCTGCACTGTTTGCCTTCCACCATGAGTGGAAGCAGCCTGAAGCCCTCACCAGAAGCAAATGCTGGTGCCATGCTTCTTGTACAGTCTGCAGAGTCATGAGCCAAATAAACCTCTTTTCTTTGTAAATTACCCAGCCTCAGGTATCCCTTTATAGCAACACTAAATGGGCTAAGACAGGGGCACTAGAGGGATATTGGAAGGCAGGAGGAGGGATCATCCTTTCTCCTGTAACCTTGATATTCCTGTTAGCATCACCCCAGCAAAAACACTTTTTTGGTTTCTGTCTCCAGCTTCTTTTGGCATTCCCACAACTGACCAATCTTGCCCCTTCAGAGATAACAGTAGCATCCAGGAGTATACACTCTTCAGAGATCTGAGGTTAAGCTCTGTAGGGCCTCTTCAAGCTCCTGAAATACCAGCACCAGCCAGATAGCACCACTTCCTAGAAGCTTGGAGAACCTGTCTCCAACCTTCTAGGTTCTGATAATTGCTTCCCTTCGTTTCAGTCTTAGAAGTGGTAGCTGTTTCTTGCAGGTATTGTCTCTGGTTCCCTCAGTGTTGCCCTTTTTTTTTCTTTTAGCTCTCTCACACCTGTGCAAACAGTTGCCTATATTAAATCCCCTCTGTTGAAATACTTAGTGTGGTGTCTGCTTTTATGAAAGATATAATGAGCAAGACTGAAACCTATCCTAGTACATTTTCTAGATTATGGAAATATAGATGTCCTGTGGGCATTAAGACAGAAAAAGTTACTTATCAAAAGAAAAAAAATCAGGTTGACTTTTTACTTCTGCACAGTAATATTTAACCCTAGAAAATAGCACAGTGATGCCTATAAACTTCTAAAGGCAAAGAGTTTTAAGAATGGTATAACTAGCTAAAATATTGTTCAAGTGTAGAGCCGAAAGATAAATATCTTCAGATATGAAAGAATTCAGGAAATAAGTTCCTTTGAAAATCTTTTTTTTGTACTTTTGGTGGACTATTTTTAAAAAATTGTTTTTAATTTTGAAAGATGTAGGGGGTATGAATGTTTTTTGTTATGAGGATAAATTGTATTGTGCTCAAGTCAGGACTTTCAGTGTACCCATCACCAGATAATGTACATTGTGCTCAATAGGTAGATTTTTATCCCTCATTCCCTTCCCACCTTCCCCACTTCTTAGTTTCCAATGTCTATTACTGCTCTTTATGACCATATATATCCTTCATTTAGCTCCCACTTATAAGTGAGAACATGTGGTATTTGTTTTTCCATTCATGAGAGACTTCACTTAGTATAATTATCTCTAGTTCCATCCAAGTTGCTGCAAAAGACATCATTTCATTCCTTTTTATAGCTGAGTAATACTTCATGGTATATATATATACCACATTTTCTTTATCCACTCATCAGTTGATGGGCACTTAGGTGCCTAGTATATCTTTGCAATTGTGAATTGGCTGCAATAAACATTTGGGTGTAGGTGTCTTTTTTATAAAAGGACTTCTTTTCCTTTGGGTAGATACTCTGTAGTGGGATGGCTGGATCAAATGGTAGGTCTACTTTTAGTTCTTTGGGGAATTTTATACTGCTTTCCATAGGAATTGTACAAGATTACAGTCCCACCAGCAGTGTATAAGCATTCCCTGTGCACTGCAACTGCACAAACATCTACTGGTTTTTGACTTTTTAATAATGGCAGTTGTGACAAGGGTAAGGTGGTATCTCGCTGTGGTTTTAATTTGCATTTACCTGATAATTGGTGATGTTGGGCATTTTATCATGTTTGTTGACTATTTGTCTATCTTCTTTTGAAAAAGTCTGTTTATGTCTTTTGCCCACTTTTTGATGGAGTTATGAGTTTTTTTTTCTTGCTGATTTGAGTTCTTTGTAGATTCTGAATATTAGTCCTTTGTCAGATATATAGTTTGCAAATATTTTCTCCCATTCTGTAGATTGTCTATTTACTTTCTTGATTGTTTCTTTTGCTGTGTAGAAACATTTTAGTTTAATTAAGTCCCACTCTTTTACTTTTGTTTTTGAGGTATTTGCTTTTGGGGTCTTACTCATAAATTCTTTGCCTAGACCAATGTCTACAAGAGTTTTTCCTATGTTTTCCTCTAGAATTTTTATGGTTTCAGGTACTACATTTAACTCTTTAATACATCTTGAGTTAATTTTTAAATATGGTGAGAGAAAGTGATCGAGTTTCATTCTCCTACACGTGGTTATACAATTTTCTCAGTGCCATTTGTTGAATAGAGGGTCCTTTCCCCACTGTATGTTTTTGTCTTCTTTGTAAACAATCAATTGGCCATAGCTATATGGTTTTATTTCTGGGTTCTCTATTATGTTCCATTGGTCTATGTGTCTACCTTTATATCAGTACCATGCTATTTTGGTTACTATAGCCTTGTAGTATAATTTGAAATCAGGCAATTTGATACCTCCAGATTTGTTCTTTTTGCTTAAGATTGCTTTGGCTATTTGGGCTCCTTTTGGTTCCATATGAAGTTTAGGATTTTTTTATTTAGATCCATAAGAAATGAAGTTTTGATGGGAATTGTGTTCAACTGATAAATCATTTTGGGTAGTATAGACATTTTAACTGTGTTGATTCTTCTAATCCATGAGCATGGGATGTTTTCCCATTTGTTTGTGTCGTCTATGATAACTTTCATCGGTGTTGTTGTTCTCCTTGTAGAGATCTTTCATCTCTTTGGTTAAATATATTCCTAGGTGTTTTATTTTATTTTCTTTGTAGCTACTGTAAATGGTATTAAGCATTTGATTTGACTCTAAGCTTGACTGTTATTAGTATATAGAAATGCTACTGATTTGTGTACATTAATTTTGTAACTGGAAACCTTACTAAATTTATTTATCAATTCTAGGAGTCTTTTGGTCGAATTTTTATGGTTTTCTAGGTATAAGATCATACTATTGACAAACAATGATAGTTTGAACTCCTCTTTCCCAATTTGGATGCCCTTTATTTCTTTCTCATACCTGATTGCTCTGACTAGGACTTCCAGTACTATGTTGAATAGAAGTGGTAACAGTGGGCATCCTTGTCTTGTTTCAGTTCTTAGGGAGAATGCTTTAACTTTTTCCTGTTCAGTGTGATGTTATGCATGAGTTTATCATATATGACCATCTTGTATCTGGATATCTAAGCCTCTAGCAATACCACAGAAGTTTTCCTCTATTATTCTCTCAAATAGGCTTTTTGTGCTTATTGCTTTTTCTTTTTCTCCCTCATGGATATCTATAATTCTTATATTTGTTTGTTTTGCATAATCCCATATTTCTGTCAGTCATTGTTCATTCTTCTTTCTTCTTTTTTCTACATTTGTTACTCACTGGGTAACTTTGAAATCCTTGTCTTCAAACTCTGAAATTCTTTCTTCTGCTTGGTCTAGCCTGTTGCTTAAGCTTTCTGTTGTATTTGAAAATTCCCTAAATGACTCTTTCATTTCTTTAAGTTCTGTTATCTCTTTTCTAATGTTATCTATCTCTTTAGTGATTTTTTTATTCATGTCCTGAATTATTTTTGTGGTTTCTGTGAGATGGTTTTCTACCATCTCCTCAATTCCATTCATCTTACTTGCTATCCATAATCTGGATTTTATATCTGTCATTTCAACAATTTCCTTTTGGTTCTAGCTCATTGCTAGAGAGCTACTGTGATCCTTTGGGGGTGTTGAGACTGCCTGCTTTTTCATGTTGCCAGAGTTTTTATGCTGGCTCCTTCTCATCTGGGGCCTCCTCTCTCAGCTCAAAATAGATAGCAGATATGTCACATCTGTTCCCCTTTGCTGGGAGCTCTGCTGCTTGGTGAAGATAGGGTTGTGTCCTTGGATGGCATGCTTGGGTCCTACTGTGGAACTTTGACCAGGCAGGAGAGGGGCAGGTATACTGTGAACTTTAAATGCTGCTATTCTGCTTTGTCTCCCCGGTTCCCCTGTGGTTGTCACTGGCTGCTGTAGCAGGGCCAGCCCCTGGTTCCAGGTGTGCATGTGAGGTGGGGCTGGCTGGCAGGAAAGGTCATGCATGTGGGATGGAGGAGGCCCACTAGGCATAGCAGGCCTGGGTACCGAGGTGCCAGACACTTTGGTGGGGCAAGGTGAATGCAGGGCATACCAGGAGTGCAGTACTTAACAGGTCTGTGGGGCAGAGGAGGCCCACATGGCATGGGATGAAGCAGGCACCCAGTGTGGAGTGGGCCAACAAGTCACAGCTTATGTGTGGGGTCAAGCGGGACCCCAGGACAGAGCAGACTCACAGGGCAGGGTGCCTATGCCGGCTGGAGCAGGTTCATGGGGTGTGGCGCTCATGCACATAGGCCAGGGCAGCTGCAGGGCAGGGCAACCCCTGGGCGCATGTTCCTCCTGGGTCCCATAGGAAATGCAGTTGAGCAGGTTTACCTAGGCCACAGCAGTGGGCAGCAGCCCACCCACAGTCTCCTGCTCTGCCCAGGCCCCCCAGCAATGGTGTGGTAGGGGTGCATGTCACCTGCCCATGGTGTACACACAAGCACCAGGATTCTCTGCTCCTTCCCTGCCTGGCAGGGGGAAGGGGGAGGTGGCAGTCACAGATCTAACCCCCTGGGCACAAGTAGCATTCCGGGGTTGGGATGTTACAATGGCACCAGCCTCAGTGTCCAGGGCTTGCAAGCCAGCCATCCCCTCTCTCCGGAGACAGCTCCAGTCAGGTCTCTGTATCAGTTCAGAGGCTTGCAGCAGTGGAGGGGCCCTCCCACTGCTCCACTGTGATTACAGTATCCTCAAGGAAAGTGTAGAGCCCAGGATTCTCTCTTCTGCCCCTTTCACACGTGTAGGTGCCTTCCCTAACTACCTCTGGTCCTGCTGAGCAACTCGTTCCACTTCCATCTTCTTCAATTCACTCCTGCCTCCTCTCTGTGGATTCCCTGAGCTCTTGCTCAGATGATCAATCCAAAGGTGGCTATCTATTCACCACTTTCAGTCCTCTCTGTGAGAGAGGCATTGTGCAGTCTGCTTCTAGTCCACCATCTTGGCCTCCTTCCCTGAAATCTTTCTGATGAAAGTAAAATAAGAAATTTTCCCAAACAAAAGGTGAATGGAGACTCTATGGCAAATTAACCAGCAATAGCATTGACTCCACTTAAATGCATGCCTAACACTAAAATAAAGTGGTAGACTGCAAATGTAAAATATGGCAATAAGACAATATAATTACTAACAAAACTAAGGAGGTAAAAAAGATACATATTCTAACAAATTGTTGCTTGTTTTAGACATGCAACTGACTTTTATATACTTGGTTGTTTTAAAATTCAGGAAACTTTCTAAACTCTCTTCTTAACTCTAATAATTTACAAATTCTTTCAGATTTTCTTTTTTTAATTTTTTATTGATACATAATAATTGTACATATTCATGGATTACATGTTACATCTTGATACAAGCACACAACATACAATGATCAAATCAGGGTAACTGGGACAAGATTCACCTGAAACAGGCATCATTGCTTTATGTTGGGAGCATCTGAAAACTTCTAGCTATTCTGAAATACAATAAACTATTGTCAGCTATAGTTGCCCCATTGTACCACTGAACCTCAGAACTTCTTCCTTCTATTAAACAGAATTACCCCTTCACCAACATCTCTTCATTACCCCATCCCACCACCCTTACCAATCTCTGGTAGCCACCATTCTATTCACTACTTCCTTGAGATCAATTTTTTTTAGGTCCCATATATGAGTATGAAATGAAATATTTGTCTTTCTGTGCCTGGTTTATTTCACTCAAAATAATGTCCCCCAGTTCTATCCATGTTTCTGCAAATGACAAAATTTCCTTCTTTCTCATGGCTAAATAATATTCCTTTGTGTACATACACCACATCATTTTTATCCATTCATCCCTTGATAAACCCCTAAGCTGATTCCATAATTTAGCCATTGTGAATACTGCTGCAATAAACACTGAAGTGCAAATATCTTCTGGTTACATTTTATGACTTTGCCTCAGATTTTCCTATGCAGAATTATTGCATCATTTGCCATGATGACAACTTTTCCCTCTTTTTAAATTCTTAAATTTACATTCAATTTTTTTTCTTGTTTTATTGCACTGGCTAGGATATCCCGTGCGATGTTGAATAGAAGTGGCGATGGGAGGCTTCTTTGTCATTTTTACTGAACTTAAAGGTAATCCTTTCACTTTGTCACCATTAAGTCATATTTTGGGGTGAAATTTCCTGGGTTCAATAGTTATGTTTCTCCATGTCTTTTAATCTTTCCTTTATAGGTTTTATCTCCTCTCTCTGGGCTACATTCTGGATAGTTTCTTTAGATCTCCCAACCGGTGCTGCCACAACACATTCCTCCGATGGCTTAGCTTCTTTCCTCCCACATTGCAGTAGTGCCAGAGGATGAGGGCTCCCACTTGCACCTTTCCTTTGTTCATGTGGGATCTATCTTATGTCCCTCTCAGGAAACACGAATTTAAGTGGGGTTTGTTCTTGGCACCCTCTCTACTTGGCAGTCCCCCACTTTGCCATCTCCTCCCAATTCTTGTTTTCCTCTTCCAATAGTACAGGGATGGTCCAGCAAGTTGTATGACTAAGGAGGCACCCAATGAAGGAATGAAATTTCAGTTTTCTTTTCTAGTAGGCATCTATAACTTTATGTGTGCTTCTCTTGAAGCCCACATCTTGGCTTTGAAAAAGGGAAGCACCCTTACACAATCCAATCAGAGAAAGGTTAATGGTAATGGTGAGGGGTCAAAACAGCTCACTCTTCAGATACTAGACAGCCATGGGATCTCCCTGAGTTCTCCCACTATACTGACTAGGAGAGGGATGGGATAGGGTCTGTTTTTTTAATCTGCAGTTCATATCATTTCCACTCGAGTGGCTGGACTCAACTCTAGATGATTTTCTGAACCTGCATTTAGGGTACTAATTAGACTTTTATTGTCAGCTTTAGAGCTTAACTATAATTACAGAGAAACAGGAAAATCCCCCTCAACATCCAGTTACACACACAAGTGTTATTTTTGAGAGAGGTTGTTCAGCCATTGGGATACTCAGCCATTACTGTCAGTTGTTTTCTCAACTTTACTCCTTAATGTACTGTGCTTAACTCAAATAATTAAATGTATATGTGTTTAGAAGAATCACTAAACCTGTTTGAGATCTAGTTCTGATATAGCAATTTATCTTATAATTTCTAAAATTATATCTGTTATAAGGGATAGTTTATTAAACACTTTAAAATGTATGAAATCTACACGATTCAGTAGACCCTATCCTCATCTTTGCATCCAAACAACAACAAATAAACAAAAACATCAACTTCTGGTTATTTTTCCAAATTAGAGTGAGTACAAGTACAATTTATTGATTGGGATGAACACACACTAGCACCATTAACAACTCTAATTAAGGGAGACATCAATTAAAGTAAAGCAGGCCTTGGGCTGAGAATAGACATGGTGAAAAAAAGTCATGATCTGCTAATTATCTAAATAACTAATAGACATTAGTGAGTTAAAGGGCATTATGATTCTCATAAAAACAGCGAAATTTTTAAATAAAATGTCATATGCTTTGTGTAAGACAAGTTAAACAAGACAGAAAAGTATTTTTAAAAACCCATAAAAATCCCCACAAATCCACTGATTTGAAGATGAATGCTATTAATATTTTGGTAAACATCCTTATGGGCAAGTTTTAAAAGAATCACATTTTGTCATGATTTGGGGTATTTCATACCTTACCATTCCAGATGCTTTTCAATATTCTCCATAACCTCTTCTTATTTTGTCATTTAATAGAAGATAAATGATTAGCCAGTCTCTGTTTGTAGACACTTGCCTGAGGGGGTTGACCTCCAGAAAACTGGAATATAAAGAGGTTATGGACCCTATTGAGAAGCATCAGAAAAATTTAAGAGTTGCCTTTAATTTTAGGGAAATTCTTGATCTTTAATATAAAAGACTGTATTTAAAGGCATACGTTAGCAAGTTAGTTTTGCCGTCTTGATCCCATGCTGGTGTTCAATGAGAGGTAAGTTCTTTTTGGTTTTCTTCTGGGTGGCTCTTTTTTATAGTTGTCTTTATGGTGTCTCCTTTCTTTGCTAAGCAGGACTGCCACCTAGCTTTAGTTGGCTAAGCTTTCAGAATGTCAGAGCTCCCACTAGATAATGAGGGGCCAACTTGAAGGTCCCTTCCAGTGCCTTTATCACCTATCACTTCAAGTACCTTTATCCCAGGGCACAGGAGCTCCTCATTTGGCCTATTGTTTGCAGGCAACAAAGATCTTAGAGCAAAAACTAGAATGATTGCTCCTTGTGCAATCAGAAGATAACAACAATGAGGGGATGGAGCAAAGGGGAGTATGCCATGGTCCTTGGTCAAGGGAGGCTGGCAGGGACATCTTTTTACCTAAGGAGATCTTAAGTTTTATACATCATTCACAATAGCAGATGTCTTGTAATAGAAATAATTACTTGATGAATGCCCAAATCAATGGTTCTCAACCCTGGCTGAACATTAGAATTATCTGGGAAGCTTTTAAACAGTATCAATGACTGGGTCCCACCTCCAGAGACACTGCTTTAATTGTTCCAAAATGTTTCTCAGACATTGGTATTTTTAAGCTTCTCAACGATTCTAATGAACACCCACAATTTCAAATCACTGATTGAAATGAATATAAGGGAGAAGAAATTTCATTTTATCTATAGTTTATATCATGCAAAATGTCAGTTTGAGCAGATGCTCAAACTTTGGGGAAGGAGAAATGGGAAAAAGAGTTAGTCAATTTTTTTCATTTTGGTCTTTTGTGCTTTAGTGCAGTCTCCTTAAAGCTAGGATGACCATTTATTTTATCATCGAAATCGGGACACTTTTGAGAGTGAAAGAGGGAGCTATTAACAATTATGCCAGAATAACAGTTGTTAACTGTAATTGTCCAGGCAACTTGGGACCAATTGTCACTATGCTTAGAGCTATGGCTTGGTTTCAGTAATGGCCCAAAGTTAAGCTATGCTGTTGTTGATGCTTTAATATTTGCCTGTTGGAAGACTTTTAAGTCATTTTTCAAAAACAGGTGTCTTCATCTTATCAAATTTTGGCAATCATTTTTTTTGGAAAGCTATTTTTGAGTGTTTAAAAAAATGTACTTTCTCAAGATTCTTGTTTTACTTCTCTACCACCATTCTCTTACAGAAAAGGAAATAGAACACACATACATTTCCTTTTTTAAAAAATTAATTAAGCACTGTGGATACATTTTAGGACCTCTAGCCAAAGTTTAATGAGAGAGAAGTTAGAAACTACTTGCTGTAATTAAGTTTTTAGTTTGCATGTGGATCTTGCACACACAAACTGGGTCCATTTCCCATTAACAAGAATAATTAAATGTTGACTGGACTTACAACATTTGTGAATGCATAGGCTTAAATAATTACCCTTATTGATTGGTTTTGTTCTTCTGGCTAAATAAAATGTCTGTAAAATCTCTTTACAGAAGTAAAAAGTGCCATATAAGTGGAAGGCATTATTATATCACTAAAGTTTGTGTTTTAAAACAGAGAATCCTCATTTTCCTGGGATGATTTAATTCAATGGGCTTTCAATATTTTTCTTAACCTGAGAACCATTTTATCAAATGAAATATTCCATAGACAATATATAGAACAGTTTAAAGACAAGCTGCTTGGATTGAAGTGAAAAGAGGAGATTGGGGTGAAGATGAGGGGAAAGAGGTTGTGCCTTGCCTGTTTAGTCTATTCACTCTCTTTCAGAATAAGGGCACAAGAAGAGAGTGGGAGAGTAACTTTGGGCTTTGGAAATCTACATTGTACTCCTAGTGTCAGTCCCAGCTTTCTGTTACAGGCCAAAATATTAGTTTACTTCCAGAAGTTTCCTTTTTGAAGGAAGATAACATAGTCTGCCATTTGCCTGCCACTCAAGGATGTTAAGTGAGGCAAAGATGATAAATATGACATGCTTTGATTTCTGTCAATTAGAATCTCAATAAACCTAAAGGACTTTAGGTTTGTATAACAAAATTATTACTAATTAACTAAAAAAGCACAGGCCCAGAGAAAGAAACAGAGACAGAAGTTAAGTTGTTGAGTTGGAGTAAAGAATGTTTTAGCAAGAACTCTACTCTCTTTACACCTTTTGTTATTCATAAAGCCAAGCTAAAAGACCTACAGCATTTTTTTCCATTTTCTTTCTCTTACAGCTATTTGCTCACCAATTGGTGAATGGATAAACAAATTGTGGTATATCCACATAATGGAATATTGTTCAATAGTAAAAATGAATGAACTTCTGATACACATGACATGGCTGAATCTCAAAAACATTATTCTGAAAGAAAGAAACCAGGCACAAAAGACCATATACTCTATGATTTCATTTATATGACATCTTAGAAAAGACAAATCTAATGCATAGTAACAAAAAGAATGTCAATGGTTGCCTGGGGCTGGGGGTGGTGAGGATTGACTAGAATGAAGTACAAGGAGCATTTAGTTTTGGAAATGTTTTGCATCTTAATTGTGGTGGTGCTTACAAAGGTTTATAAACTTCAAAACTAATCAAAATATACACTTAAAACAGGCACATTTTATTGTATATAAACTATTTGCCAATTTAGTTGATCAAAAAGTTTCATTGTCTTAGGACAAACACTAGTTTGTTCTTGGCACTGATGTCAGTGAAACAAGACGAAATATTACACTGAACTAGCCCTATGCAATATATAGATCAGTTGGTCTGCTGTTGTCTCCCAGACACTATTATATCTGCTTCTAGAAGCTTAAACTCTAGATGTGAATGCTATTATTGTATCTACGTCTATGTTTACTCCTAACTTCACTTTATTCTCTGATTTATTTAATTTTCTTTCACCCCATTTTTAATGCTTGCTATTGTTTATGTAGATGTGTACCCATGCAAGTTATATGAAATCCTCTCTAGTACAAGGTAGAGTACAATTTTGGTAAATAAAATAACTTATTTATTTTTTTTAAATTATAGCTGAAAGTAATGTGTATTTTTACCTCACTACACTGATACACATCCTAGCATGTCCACACGTGCGTGCGTGTACACACACACACACACACACACACACAATTACTAACCATCAATAGATTTAGAAATCCAATACAGTTAGAGGATTTGAGAGGATATCTCTTAATTGTGATAGGTCCAATAAATGAAATGTTTGTTGTGTTCTATGAGTCCTCTCCTAAAATAGAAATCTGATCAAATATGATTAACAGTGGGCACCCAGTAGTTGAGAAACCTGGCAAAACGTAATTCTAAATGGCCCATTGGAGAAGTATAGTGTGGATTTAGATGTTGCTTATCATGTTATTGGTAGCAATGGAGATTAATAACAATAAGCCCTGCTTTTAGGCCGGGCGCGGTGGCTCACGCCTGTAATCCTAGCACTCTGGGAGGCCGAGGCGGGTGGATCGCTCGAGGTCAGGAGTTCGAGACCAGCCTGAGCGAGACCCCGTCTCTACTAAAAATAGAAAGACATTATATGGACAACTAAAAATCTATATAGAAAAAATTAGCCGGGCATAGTGGCGCATGCCTGTAGTCCCAGCTACTCGGGAGGCTGAGGCAGTAGGATCGCTTAAGCCGAGGAGTCTGAGGTTGCTGTGAGCTAAGCTGACGCCACGGCACTCACTCTAGCCTGGGCAACAAAGTGAGACTCTGTCTCAACAAAAAAAAAAAAAAAAAAAAAAAAAAAAACAATAAGCCCTGCTTTTGTATTTAGGAATACTCAAAATAAGCTTTTCTTTCCTGAAATCAAAGCTGTCTCATGACACTGATGAAGTGTGCTGTTAAAAGGAGATTCATCATTGGGAAATGTGCCCAAACAAAAGTAAATAAATGAAGTTTTAGATATCGAGTTGATGGACTAAATCCAAGAAGAACCTTTATTAAGTGCTTTCATATCTTATATATGAAATATATAAGAAATATATAGAAATGTGTCTTTGTAAAGTAAGAAAAAGAATAAAAAAACATACAACTCCATTTGAAGGTACAGATGGTGTATGTGATTGTGGTAGGAATGGGCAGTGCAGATATGTTAATAAAATTATCTAAGAAAATATCAAGTTCAGATTTGCTAAAAATTCAGAAAAGGAAACTAAATAAACAATACAATATAAAATGTACAGCAAGAACTGTAATCTATAATTTTTGTATCAATTAAAATGTTCTTTGTTGGCTGGGCATGGTGGCTCACGCCTGTAATCCTAGCACTCTGGGAGGCCGAGGCGGGAAGATCGTTTGAGCTCAGGAGTTTGAAACCAGCCTGAGCAATAGCCAGACCCTGTCTGTACTAAAAATAGAAAGAAATTATCTGGCCAACTAAAAATATATATAGAAAAAATTAGCCGGGCATGGTGGCGCATGCCTGTAGTCCCAGCTACTCGGGAGGCTGAGGCAGGAGGATCACTTGAGCCCAGGAGTTTGAGGTTGCTGTGAGCTAGGCTAATGCCACGGCATTCTAACCCGGGCAACAGAGTGAGACTCTGTCTCAAAATAAATAAATAAATAAATAAAATAAAATGTTCTTTGTTGTAAGTTCAATACCCTTCCTTTAAACTATTTTTCATAAACACAAATGCACTATTGGCAAGTAAATTAAATTTTTCTTCCTTCACCATGAATATCCATAGAGAAATATTATCATCACATAAACACTTTTATTTCCTTAAGTTAAAAGCAGAGATAAACTAAAATCAAATTTCAAATGTTGGAGATGTGCAGCAAAACTTGTCATCAATATCATCCCTGTCCTTGACTCTTCCCACTTCAAGTGTGTTCCACAAGTAGGCCAGAAGTATCAGCATGACCTGGAAACTAGAAATGCAGACTCTCAGGCCCTACCCCAGACTTCTTGAATTAGAATCTACATGTTAACAAGAAATTCAGGGAATTTGGATGCACTTTAGTTTAAGAAGCCCCGTCCTAAACCATTAATATAACCAGAATTATTCAAGAAATGGCTAGGGACAGAGAGAATACCCCATGCTTGAGACTTTCAGTGCTAAAACTGGGAAAATCCCAGGGAAATTGAAACAAGATGGCCACCCCATAATTGACCAAAGTTCAATTTTAGAATTGAGGAGGAGAAAACTGTGGATGTGGGAAAATTATACTCTGGGTCAATTTCCATTTATGTTAGCTCTTCTCTCATAGTCTATGTTTCTGCTTACTAATTTTAAGTAAATAAATGAAACGAGAAACAGCTCTCTGCTCTGTGTGATGTTGGGATCTTACAGCTCTTTAGGTCCTCCTATGAATCAAAACATGAAGATCTAAGGCCTAAGAGGCAAAATTTGTTCACTTAGTGGGTCAACTTCTTACCACAGAGTTAAAATACTTGCTAGTCTCAAGGATGTCATTCTATTCCATTCCTTTCCTGGTTTCTCATTCAGTATTGTTGGGCTGCACCTCTGGCCTCCATGTGATTATCTTATAGTTACAAAAACTCTAGGGAAGGCCACCCTGGGTAGAGCTGTTGGCTCTCATTAGCTGAGAAAACAAAGCTCTGTTTATTCCTCTTGCTAGTGTCAGGGGAACCCTGGTTTAATTCCAACACAGGTCTACGTGTTGATTTCACACAAAGGGATTACCTTAGGCATCTGTGAAAGTTCTAAGGCAGCCTCAAAGGAGACATCTGACTCAACACTGTGTGACTAGGGAAAACTGGGTGTATATAACACACTGTAATTTTCTTTTAACACATGTGATTAGCAAATAGTTATGAAGTCAAGTAAATAAAACACCAATAATGCTTTCCCATTTATCATGGCTATGGGTGTTGATTTTAAAATCATCCCTGATAAATGTCCCTTTTGCACATTACTGACCTCCCATGAGTGTGAGACGAGTAGTCAAATTCACTGAAGCAGATGTTGCCAGTGCTCCCCCCATTAAATCCGCCAATCCCTTTACCATTTTCATGCTTCCTGGCTCCCTAAAGGCTTTCATTCATAACAGTAGCATCCACAAGTCTCAGTTGAATGACTTCCCTCAGGCAGTTGAAGGCTGATTTGCCTGGAGACATGGAAAGCTGGAAGTACCTGGGAATCTGTGTCCCCTGAGAGCAGCCCTTAACCAATCAGTCACTGAAAGTGAAGAGAATAAATATTCCAGCTCCCTTTCTACATGTTGGGGACAATTCTGAGGTATGTTTCATGCAGTTTCCACAAATCCCCTATGAGATTGCCCCAGAGCAATATTCTTTGTAACTTCGCTACCACACCCTGGCTTGGCCTCCTTCTTTTTCTAGTCCCATTTCTCCATTAGCATACTTCTTTTTCATGGAAATATCTCATAATAATTCATTTTCACATTAATCTTCCTCTAAGGGTCTGCCTCTGGGGAACCGAACCTAAGACACTTACATAATTTGAACAGCATTCAAATCTTTCCTGTCTTAAAGGGACAGAATGTTTATACAAATAGACATGCAGATGACCCTCAAGCATGTATAAAGATGCTCTACCTAATCATGGCAAGAGAAATGCAAATTAAAATTACACTGAGATACTATTTCTCACCCATTCAGGCCACCAAAATCTCAATGTTTGACAACATATACTCCACTGGTGAGATTATGGGGAAACACACACTCTCATATAGAGCTGTTAGAAGTATAATTTCTTCAGAGAAGAATTTGAAACATCTTTTAAAAATTACAGATGCATTTATCTTTTGACCAAGCAATTTGACTTCTAGAAATCTATTAAAAACACAAGATTACATATATCAAAAACTATTCATTTCACCACTATTTGTAATAGTGCAAGATTGGAAATAACCCAAATGACCCTCCAGAGGAGACAGGTTGAATGAACTACGTTACATCTAGACAATGAAGAACTAGTTTGTATTAAAAAGAACAAGGGAGACCTCTATGTACTGCTGTAGATAGAGTAATCTCCAGGATATGTTGTTAAAAGCAAAAAAAAAAAAAAAAAAAAAAGCAAGGTGAAGTAAAATATGTATAGCTTGCCACTTTTGGTATAAGAAAGGTGTTGGAAGACACACACACACACACACACACACACACTTCTCATTTCAATAAGAAACAATGGCAGGAATCCTTTGAAGTGAGGTATCACAGGACGGAAAAACATGCACCATATGTACTCGCCATCAAATTAGTACTAACTGATCAACATTAAGGTGTTTACGTGGTAGTAATATTCACTGGGTGTTGGTAAGGGAGGGCTGGGGGGGTAAACCCACAACTAATGGAATTGGAGCGTACTGGATGGGGGAAGGACACGCTTGTAGCCCTGGCTTGGGTGAGGTAAACACATTACATGTACCAAAATGTTTGTACCCCCATAATATCCTGAATTTAAAAAATAAATAAATAAATAAAAGAAACAATGGCAGGAAACAAAAATTTAATGCAAAAATTATTACTCTAAAGGAGGATCGAGGGAATAAGTGGGCAGGAACAGTGATAGAAGTTAAAACTCTGTGAGTGTAACTTGTTCCATAATTTTGACTTTGGAATTATAGAATTTTTTTCACAAAAGCAAAAATTAAATTACATTAAAAAGCAAAGGAATTTCTAAAATATAAAACAATTTTAGTGATGGAATCTAATAATTCAGTTTGGTGGCATAACCATAGAAGAATTATTTCAAATGACTTTACAATGCATCCCTTCTACATACCTTTACATTTTTTGAGGAATATATACTAAAGACCAAACAATCTCAAAGAAATTTTACACTGCACTCAATAGTCTTATTTTTAATAATAATATTGTTATTTTTGAGACTAGGATATGTAAAATAAGATAAATCAAATGATTATGTTAATGTCACTAGGAATAAATATTTTCAATGTAAGAGAAAAGGGATACACATATAAAATCAGGTAAGTTAAAAACCCCGTAATCTTGAATTTGCATTGGAATTAGCAATATATACTCATGATTGGTTTTCACTTTCTAAAACTGTACATATTTCCTAATTCTGTTCACTGAAAGAATGTAGAAGCAATGAAAATCCAGCATAAATGAGAATACCTAATGCCCCAATTATGGCCTCTAAATAGCATTTGCCACAAGAAAAAAAAAAAAGGAATCAGGATTCCTTAATGTTTGGTTACACATCTGAAGCAGGAAATGTATAAAAGTAATCTGAGACATCACATTGTTCCAGAAAGTGAGGAAGCTATCAAAGCCTATTTGAGTAGTGACAAAAAGGTAAAGCATGAAGGGACTATGGCTAATGAAAGATGGGACTGTTTGAGCATCAAAAGAAATAATGAAGCACAGCAAACATATAAATACCAATGAGTTCACAATATTATTTGCAAAAGGGGTGGCTTCTTTGGAGTTTACCAGAGCATCAACTCTATTCTGAAAATTGATTAATAAAGAGAAATAATCAAATGTTTATTCTATTTCTTATACAAGCTATGTTTTACAGTAACCACATAGTTGATGCACAGTGTTTCTAGCAGCAATCATCAAAAGCTGTCACAATCATTAGGTGGATGTCAATGAGGACCTTTATAATGGAGGAATCAGACTGATAACATCTGAACCCAATGTCATCAGTCAAGTCAAAGAAGGAAACAATGTGGCACAGCCAAATAAGATAGTTGAGGACAGTTTAATAAAAGAACTGCTACCGTTGGACAAATAGACGTCAGAGGACAAAGAAGTCTGTTGACGCAGTCTATTAAAGTCAGCTCCTGAGGCAGAGAGCAGGGTGGAGAAGAGTAGACAGTAGAAATGAAGGGGAAAACATATCTGATATGCAAGTCATAAATCCTTTCAGCACTAGTCTGACTCTTTTATAGACCTGAAAAAAACACCCAACTTCATAAGGATGCTCTGATTTCTCAATTCCTTCCTAATTTTGAAAACCAATAAGAAGAAGGGACCCTATTTGTTCATTCCATTTGCCAACTGGCAGACTAAAACACCCACAGTGAGATCCAAGATTTGGTTAGAATTCTGAGCTCCAGGAACTCCAGAGGAGGATAAAACCTGTAACAAATCCAATCTGGCCCCTTGGGACTCCTTTAAGTTGATTTTAACCATTAATTCTCTTAGACAAAATTTTACCAAAACTCTAAATCGTCCTTTCTCTTCAACAAATTCTTTTGGAGCTCTCGCCCTTTCTATCCATGAAAAGACCTAATGATTTTTGTCACTTAATAACTAGGGTGAATTCTCAACAAACTGGTTATAGAAGGAATATATCTAAAAACAATAAAGGCCACACATGACAAACCTGCAGCTAACATCATACTAAACAGGCACAAATTGAAAGCCTTTCCTCTAAGATCAAGAACAAAACAAGGACACCTATTTTCACCACTTTTATTAAATATAGTACTGGAAGTCCTAGCTAGAACAATTAGGCAGGAGAAAGAAAGAAAGAGCATCCACACTGGAAAGAAAGAAGTCAAATTATCCTTGTTTGCAGATGACATGATCCTATATTTAGAAAAACCTAAAGACTGCCGAAAAAACTATTAGAACTGATCAATGAATTCAGTAAAGTTACAGAATACAAAATCAACATTTAAAAATCAGTAGTGGTTCTAAATACCAACAACAAACAATCTGAAAAAGAAATCAAGAAAGCAATCTCATTTACAATAACTACAAAAAATACCTAGAAATAAATTTAACCTAAGAAGTGAAAGATCTCTACAATGAAAACTATAAAACACTGATAGAGAAATTGAAGGGGATACACACATAAAAAATGGAAATATATCCCTTGCTTATGGATTGGAAGAATTAATATTGTTAAAATATTCATACTACCCAAAGTGATCTACAGATTCAATGCAATGTGTATCAAAATACCAATGCCACTCTTCACAGAAATAGAAAAAACAATCTGGAAATTTGTATGGAAACACAAAAGATCCGGAATAGCCAAAGCAATCCTGAGTGAAATAACAAAGCTGGAGGCATCATACTACGTGGCTTCAAATGTACAAAACTACAGTAACCAAAAAAGTATGGTATTGGCATAAAAGCAGACATATAGACCAATGGAACAGAATAGAGAAGCCAGAAATAAATCCATGCATTTACAGCCAACTAATTTTCTACCAAAGTGCCAAAACATAGATTGGGGAAAGGACGGTCTCTTCAATAAAGGGTGCTGGGAAAACTGGATAACCACATGCAAAAGAATGAAACTAGATCCCTATCTCTCACCATATACAAAAATCAACTCAAAATGGATTAAAAACTTAAATGTGAGATCTGAAACTATGAAACTACCAGAAGAAAGCATAGAGAAACACTTTAGGATGTTGGTTTGGGCAAAGATGTTTTGGGTAAGGCCTCAAAAGCATAGGCAACCAAAGCAAAAATAGACAAATGGGGTTATATCAAGCTCAAAAGGTTATTCACAGATAGAAAGGATTCAACAGAGTGAAGAGACAACCTACAGAATGGGAGAAAATATTTTCAATCTATCTGACAAGGTATTAATAACCAGAATATATAAAAACTCAAACAACTCAATAGCACAACCCCCCAGGTAACCCAATTAAAAATGGACAAATGATTTGAATAGATACTTCTAAAAAGAAGACATATAAATGGCCAACAGGTTTATGAAAAAAATGCTCAACATAACTAATAATCAGAGAAATGCAAATCAAAACCACAATGAGATCTCATCTCACTCCAGTTAAAATGGCTATTATCAAAAAGGCAAAAAATAACAGATGCTGGTGAGGATGCAGAGAAAGGGGAACACTAGTACACTGTTGGTGGGAATGTCAATTAGTGCAGCCACTATGGAAAACAATATGAAGGTTCCTCAAAAAACTAGAACTACCATATAATCCAACAACCCCACTGCTGGATATATATCCAAAAGAAAGGAAATTAGTTTATCAAAGAGATATCTGCACTCTCATGTTTATTGCATCACTATTTATAATAGATAATATATGGAATCAACCTAGCTGCCCATCAATGGATGAATGGATAAAGAAAATGTGATATATATACACAAGGGTATACTACTCATCCATAAAAAAAGAATTAAATTCTGTCACTTGCAGCAACATGGATGGAACTGGAGAACATTAAGTGAAATAAGCCTGGCACAGTAAAACAACTATTGCATGTTCTCACTCATATGTGGGAGCTAGAAAAATTGACCTTCTGCAGGTAGAGAGTAGAATGATGGTTACTAGAGGCTGAGAAGCGTAGTGAGGATGGAGGAATTAAGAGTGGCTGGTTAATGGGTACCAAATTATAGTTAGATAGAAAGAATAAGTTCTGGTGTTTGATAGCACAGTAGGATGACTATGGTTTACAATAATTTATTGTATATTTTAAAATAGCTAAAAAGAAGTTGTGAAATGTTCCAGTACAAAGAAATGATAAGTGTTTGAGGTGATGGACATCCTAATTACCCTGATTTGATCATTACACATTGTATGCATGTATCAAAATATAACATGTACCCCATAAATATGTATAATTATATATCAATAAAAAATTTAAAAATACCTAGGAAGATCATAATGTGCAGTCAATTTTCATAATTCAAAGATATCATATTTTCAAATTTGCCAATTTGCTAACATTTATTTGTAACACCAAAATCAATATCTGTGGTGCTTTTGCCATCATTCACAGACATGCATGGAGCGGCAAAAAATTTTAGACACTTAACGTACATTTTTCTAGCTTAGATTGAACAAGGCAACACTCTGCCTTCTTGTTTCAGCTCTCATGTTGTAAACAGTATCTCTTTCTTGGTCTATTTGGTGCCACATTGTTCCCATTTTTGTGCTTTTAGTTGGTGATTTTGCTATTTAAAATGACCTCCAAGTGTTGTGCTGAAGTGCTGTCTAGTGTTCCTAAGTGCAAGAAGACTGTGATGTGCCTTAAAAAGAAAATACATGTGATAAGCTTCCTTTAGGCATGAGTTACAGTGCAGTTGGCCATGAGTTCAAAGTTAATGAACCAACAATATACATTAAATAAAGCGTCTTTAAACAGAAACACACATAAAACAAGATAATCTACTGATTGGTTGATGAAAATGTGACCAAAGGCTTGCAGCAACCTAACCTTGTATTTCCTCTAGAATCAATGGTTTAGTATTTCCTAATTCAGTGTTTGCAGTGACTTTATAGAACATGATTATTGTGCATAACAAAAATAGACTGTATTAAAGAAGATACTTTGGGAGGTGAAAGATGAAATGTCTGAACAACAAGGGCAAATGGGGACTATCTTGGACACTCTACTAATAAGATTATATCAAGTGTGTGTAGCCAGCTTCCACTAGCTTGCAGAGCTGACTGTGTGTATCTCTCTCCAATTCCACATTCATTGATGCCACATTGGGAGCTTGAAATTGGCCATTGTGGGAGTATTTACATCATGGAAACTGGCAAAGCCTGAAAATCAGGGTTTTTTTTCCTTGGGAGGGCCAGCTGTTAAACATTTACCAGTGCATCACTGACTATAAATCTTCTTTTCTGTATTTTGCCATTCAAGTTCTTCAGCAGTTTGGGGTCTTTCCTCAGGTCATTGATTATTACATATCCTGCTTATAAACTATAATTAATTTCTGCCTCTAGTTAATTCCTTTTTGGATACCTTCTTCTGAAGCAGAATGGACTAGGAAGCCCCGAATGTCCCAAACTTAACTGTGATAAAATTTGGTGAATGATCTAGATCTCACTAAATTTGTTGAAGTACAGGGATCACAGGGTAGTACCACCAATGATATCAGCTGCCTGTAGCACTGGAGAGAGGAATCCTCAGGCAGATGCCTGGAAGTGTGTGGCAAAACTTCATGCCTGCTGCCTTGTCTGCTGATGCCCGCGTGCCTGCCATTATGGAATAATTGCTCTTCTTTCATTCCACTTTCAATTTCTCTGATACCAAAATCTGACTGGAACCCTGATGGCAAAGGAATCTGGGAAATATAGTTTCCATGCTTTCAGTGCTCGTGGTACAAGGGTAACTTAGAAGGTGGTGATAGCTCTGAATATTAGCAAACTGTATGTGACGTGGAAGGCAAATAACTCTGATATTAATATATATTAATAAATTAGTCAATAAATATTTCCTGGCCGGGCACAGTGGCTCACGCCTATAATCCTAGCACTCTGGGAGGCCGAGGCGGGTGGATCGCTCGAGGTCAGGAGTTCGAGACCAGCCTGAGCAAGAGCGAGACCCCATCTCTACTAAAAATAGAAAGAAATTATCTGGCCAACTAAAAATATATATAGAAGAAATTAGCCGGGCATGGTGTCACATGCCTGTAGTCCCAGCTACTTGGGAGGCTGAGGCAATAGGATTGCTTAAGCCCAGGAGTTTGAGGTTGCTGTGAGCTAGGCTGACGCCACGGCACTCACTCTAGCCTGGGCAACAGAGCAAGACTCTGTCTCAAAAAAAAAAAAAATGTTTCCTATGTGCCAGGCGCTGTGCTAGGGCAGTAATTTTCAAATTATGGGTAAAAATCTATGATATGTTGTAATATAAATTTAGTATGTTGTTTCCAATATTATATTTTAATGAAATTAAACAAAGCAGACTAGAGAGATATAAGAATGCATCACACATAGTATGAGTACATATTGTTTGCAAAACTTTTGTCTTAGATTGATAGATATACATATGAGTCTACTTGTTTGCTGAATAAAATGCATTTCTTACTGTTGATCACAGTCAAATAAAGTTTGAAAAAACACATTGCTTTAGAGCAAGGATCAGCAAGCCTTTTCTGTAAAGGGCTGGATAGTAAATAGTTGAGGCTTCGAGAGCCATAGGGTCTCTATCGCAGCTATTCAACTCTGCCTCTACAGGATGAAAGCAGCACATATAATAAATGAATAGGCATGACTGTCTTCCAACAAAACTTTATATACAACAACAGGTAGGTGGCCAGTAGGATGTGACTCACAAGCCATAGTTTGCCAACTTCTGATTTGGAATAGTGCTTCTCAAACTATCTATGATAAGCACTATTTTTTTTTATTCTTAATTAATTGCAAGCCAGACCAATACATGGTCCTGCTGCCTAGGACAAATATACAGCTTATACCACATGCAACCCATCCAAGCCAGTTCAACAACACTCAGTCTGGTTCATGCCTTATTCCATGAGGTGAGTGTACTCATTATGCACTTAGACAGTATGGTAATATTAAATTTCTATAAGAGATTTTAAATACCTACTCTCAGTTTGTGTACTTATCTTCTTGCAGACTGGTAGCAAACAGTTCACGGACCAGCTCCCATTCAGAAATCACATTTTAAGTAGCAGTGCTTTAGAAAATACAAAGAAATAGAAGACACTGCCATTGTTCTCAAGAAGTTTATGAGCTAATGAAGATGAACCTGTTAACAAACAACAATAATACAAGGTAGAATATAAAATGTGCCCTAATACAAAAACTCATTCATAGCACATGAACATATTTTTCCCAAACCTGATCTAACTATCTGGAATGGTATATGCCATTTATAAAATTACAAATAAATTACTTAATGCATATCAACAATTATTAAAACTTTTTCTTTGATAACAAGATGTATGTGTGTGTGAATTTTATATATATTATATATATCAGAATTTTCCTACTATCTTTTTTTTTGTTTTGTTTTTAAAGGTGCTCTGTGAAATCTAAAAGGAAAAAATCCTCTCATGGACTTCATTATGAACAATTCTTGGTGAATGAAGACTTGGAAAACATCCAACTCAATTACTGCTGGAGTTGTGGTTGACCAACTGGAGGCAGAGGCTATTGTTATTTCTGTGTCAAATGGCTTGCTTCTCTCTCCAGTGAGAGCCATCACTCTCCATATGCTAGTAGGAAAAACCATTTAGGAAATATTTTTAGATTTACAAATATGTAATATGGTAGATGAGAGCCAGATTATAATGTGATGGAGTCAAACTTCTTGATATGAGAGTTTTCAGGCCATTCCCTTCCCCATTTTCTCTAAAATGGACTGTTTTGTTGCTATTCCCTTTTTCTGCCCTCTGAGGAGGGATTTCTGATGACTGGTCTGAACGGTTCTATGCTGGAGAATAGGAAGAAAATGGTGAAGGATGGTGTGTGCACAAGAGTTTCATGAAATCTTGATTTGCTAGATACAGGCAAGAGATCCATGTAAGCATGGGCTGTTATGTCAAGGTGCTGGCTGGAACGAGAGAGATGGGGGAGCACCTGTGGTATGTGATGGGAGTGTATGAGAGAAAAATACATAAGGAAGTTTAAGGATTATTGCTGAGGACTATATGCTTCCCTTCATAGAGTTACTGAAATATGAGTAAAAAATTTAACCTATTTAAAATTTAATTTTGGTTGTGTGAAATGTATTCTTTTGAAGACAACACCACATGAGGGACGGTTTTATAACACTGATATTAGTGTCTTCAAACTAGTAATGTTAACTAGAAACATCTTACCTTGTCCTTTCCCCCCATCAAAGTTCTTAATGTTTGAAGCTGGGTCTTCAGAATCTGTCAGAGCTAGTAAGTTTTCTTTTGATGAATACAAAACCAACATGGATAATGTTGAAAGATTCTCCTGAGTCATAGATTTGACACTTTATTTTTGGCCACTAAACACTGACTCAGTTAAAATTGAGGCATTTTTTTCCCCTTTATAAGAACCTATGAAATGGGGAAGAGATAAACAACATAATTTCAGTTTTACAAGTAGATGAATTTAGGTGCAAGAGATTAGATGCTTGATCTAGGGTCACTTGGTGAATTGGGTCTCCTGATTAATTAAATTGCAAAGCTGGCACAGACTCTCAGTATTTTTTTTGTCCCAAAGACAATGAACAGATGATTTTGGCAACTAGAAACACTACAGACATAGGAATGAGGGGAAGCTTCAATAAACCTACTGATTGTTCCAACAGCCTCTTCATCCTAATATCCTGCCATGAACACCAGGATGCTCTACAGAGATACTGCTCTTGAGGAAGGATCATTTGGGACTTTTTGTGCTTTGAAAAAGTCTTCACTACCATCTATATCCCAGACCCCACCTCCAGCCTCTCTTCTGCCCACACATCACCCTAGAAAAGTCATACGCTCAGCTACTTTAAGTTGGGCTGACATCTGGAGGGATTTGAGACACTGAATGTTATAAAATAGGATTTTTCTTTCACTGTTTTGAGGGGCAAAGATCCAGAAAATATTACCAGGACAAGAATGAGACAGAAAGAGGACAGAGTATGAATTTTGCTTGAGTTTATTTATTTTTTATTATGCTGTGAAATAGAAAGTTTGGGACTATTCTTGATAGCAAACCCACGAAAAAATGGGTCACAGGGAGGAGCACTCCGAATCAGACCTTTCACTAATAAGAGGAAGTTGCCAGCCTCTGAAATACTCCCCCATGGGTAACAGATCTATTAGGTAGATATCCTCCCTCTCCCTGCCAGCAGAACATGATTAATGTCATGGAAAAAGCTCAAGGGTGGTGACGGAATGCACATTTCATAAAAAGCCTAACTGTCTAAAACCTGAAATGTATGTATTTAATTTTCGCCAGAAATGGTTTGCAATCATCTTCCCTTGTCACTGCATTTTTCAGGATGGAGAAAACTCATGGCTTTGTGTTTGCGGAGTGACTGATGGCGCTGTATTCTTGGATGATTCAGGAAGGATTTTTAGTCTCTTTAACGTATTATTTTAATAAGTACATTTAAGGCAGACTATTTCTCCAATTTAATTGCTTTTGTGACATTCCACTGAGTTCCCCTAGTTTATATAACAAGCTGACTTTGTTGGAAGGGTGACTTGCCTGGCCAAGGGGAAGAAAAATCTCTTTTTGATCTAAACTTACTCTTCCTCCCAGCATTGACTCATCTTCCCAGATGCTTCAGCACAATCTTACTCACCTTGATCAGGGATATGGCAAGAATGAGATCACTGATCTGGGTCAAGAACTCTTCCATATTCTGTTCCTGGTTCTTCCAAGGCAGCATTTCAAACTCAGCATCTGGCAAATGGGTTGTAACCTTTTTCAGGTCACAGACCTTTTGAGTATCTGATGAAAACTGTGTTGATCCAGATAACCTGGATCCAGTCCCCTCTGAGATGGGATTAACTGTGCAAGCGATTTATTGAAGGAAAGACTTGTGAGGGAAATGGCAGGAGAGGAGTTCCTGGGGGACGCTAGGAGAGCCATCAGACTGAGAAGGAGATTCTGCCCCCTTGTAAATGAGAGAGCAAAGGAAGGAAGGTTAGATGGAAGTGTCTTTGACTTCAGAGCGGTTCTAAGAGAGTTTGGCAAGTCTATCTGGGAGTCCTCGAGCCAAAATTGCAGGTTAGCGGAGTCCCGCATCTCCGGTGAAGGCTCCTGCCTTAGTGTCCCTGCCGCACTCACTCACTGGCTGTGAGCAGCAGGTGTGGGGCGTGGCTTCAACGCGGTAGTGGATTTCAGAGCACAGCCAGGGCTATGGGGTCAGTTACACTCCGTCTGAAAGCGGCATTCTAATAGCTGCCATGGTCTACTCCTTGCACTGCAGAGATCTACTTCTCCACACAAGTTCAAAGAGCAGATCCTCCATGGTTCCCATGGGCCTCTCTTCCTGAGGAAAAAACTCAGAAAAGAAAGGTTAGTGGGACAAATTTCAGCCCCTATTGCTGCAGTTGATCCTGGGGCTGCAACCGGTACCTCACCCTCAGCTATCACCTGTGCAGTTCTTACTGGCTTTACCTTGCGGTATAACCCAAACCTTCATTCCTGAGAGGTCTGAGCCCTTGGGAATCACACCCTTCTAAGGTTGGGTTCACTACACTTGCCCATTCACAGTCGTAATTGGGCAACAGAGTACCTAGGGGCACCCAAGTGTATCACCTGGGCAACACACACACATTCCTCCCTACTCCCATTGTGTAAAAGCAGCCTTACTTCCTCCTCATGACCAGCATCAATTACTATTGCCGTGATTGTAACTCCTCTTCTTGCCTGCTGGCACCTGGACACAAGAAGCCCAAAGTGTCCTGGTGGCAGCCATAGCTTAGAGTTCCTTGGGACCCTCCCTACATCCTCTGGCAAGAGTGTGCCCTCCTTGAGGACCATGATCACCAACCCTGCAGAACACAGAGTTGATGGAACTGGAAGCACAAAGTCCTCCAGTAGTGTGTGGGGCCACTCATACTTCTACCTTTCTGTTCTCTGGATCCATGTATTCTTTCTACTGGGGACACAGCACCAGATAGAATTTTCTGATTTAATCATATGCTGTGTCCTGAAGGACACTTTCAGAGTGTTGCCTTCAAACCAGCACTTTGGTTACTCCTTTCAAAGGCCATTCCAGCCTTCTATGAGGCTAGCTGCCTGCTTCTGGACAGTGTGGTACCTGATACCAAAAAGTGGATCTCACAGTCATGGGCTCACTCCCACTTCTCGTTTGCAGTAAAATGGGTCCTCGGTCAGGTGTTATGTTGCACAGGACTCCATGCTTGTGAATCAGGAGTTCCATAATCCCTGGATAGTGGTGCTGGCTGATGCTCTGCAGGCAGAAATGGCAAACCAATGCCTGGAATAGATATCTATCCCTGGGGGAACAAACTGCTAACCCTTGCAGGATGGAAGGGGCCCAGAGTTGGTGACTTGACATCAAGTGACCAAGGGATAGTACCATATCTGTGGGCTCAGTGTAGGTCTCTGTTGATGACAGGTTGAACATTCAGAGTCAGCATTAGCTAGATAGGCCTTGGTAAGTGGGAGTCGACATTGTTGACCTACATCTCTGCCACCATGGCTACTCCATACATATGCCCATGGTGCCAATTCTAGGCAAGATGATGAAAAATGCTGGCTAATGTCAACTGGCTGAGTCATTTTGTCTACTTGGTTGTTAGGTGCCTCTTCTGCAGTAGATGTTTTATGGTGGACATTTATGTGTGATACCAAGATCTTCACACTTTGTGCCCACTCCTGTATGTCCATCCACATGCTCCAACCCCAGTATCCCTTGTCTCTAATCTAGCCTTCCCTTTTAGGCTTCTGACCAGATAACCAGACCATTGGCCACTGCCCATGAATATTTAAATATTCTTATTTCAAACCACTTCTCCTTCCACACAAAGTGGATGACCAGATACCAGATACCACTTCAGCTCCACCTGTTAGGAAAATTTTCCTTCTCACTGTCTTTTAAGGCCACTTCTGAATGTGGTGGCAATGAAGCCATCATTCATTTTCAGCTTTCACTTACATACTGAGCAGACTCATCTGTAAACCAAGCAAGAGCTTTATTCCCCTCCTTCAGTTATTTATATGGAAAGCCTCTCCCGTATGGCTACAGGTACAAACTGGGGGAGGAGAACTGGTAAAACATTTATGGATGACATGGGGGTCTAGGCTACCTGCTCATACAACTTGTGCCCTCAAATATGGCTCAGGCTCCATCCTGGATGTACCATTGGACTGAGGCTAGGTTTGCCTAACTTTATGACTTGGAAGTTCAGAAAGAATCCAACCCATATGAGGTAGATCCAGCTGCATGGTCACTTGGTGCCCATGGTCAAGTGTTTTGTTTCTTTCAGGGCCCAGTAACATGCCAGGACCTGTTACTCAAAAGACATATTAATTTTTGCTATGGATGGCAGGTGTTCGTTTCAGATTCCTATGACCTACATTGTTTTTCTCCCACTGAAGCTTGCTTTAAACTCCATGCTATATCTTTTTCCACCACTGACACCTGTAACACCATATGGTCTGTGGGATTGTATGGCCCAAGTGGCAGGATTGATTGTACCATAACCTAGATCTGCTATAGATCCCTTTCCTGCTCTGGACCCTACTCAAAGCTGGCAGCCTTACATTCCACCTTGTATATGGGCCAGAGGAATATTCCAAAGAGTGGAATGTGGTGCTTTCAGAACCCAAAGCAGCCTAACAGGTGCTGTGCTTCCTTCTCTGTGGTGGGAAGTATAAGATTCAGCACTGTTTTTTTGTTTGTTTGTTTTGTTGTTTTATTTTAGAGAGAGTATCCCAGCATGCTCCTGACCACTGAACTCTACTGGGACATTTTCCCAGGTCACTACCAGTGAAAGCTTTAGCAATTGAGCCACCATTTTGTGTCAGGGTCTAACCATACCCCACCTATCAACCAGGACAGTGTCTTCTTCACCTGCTAGGCAATCAATGACCAAGTTCCAACTCCACACTTTACTGCCTATATTCTCAGACCACTCCTGGTACCACTTATATAGTCCAGGTCCTTCAAGAAGTAGATGCCATAATAGAATTAGCCATGCAAGAAATTTATTAGGGAGGGTGCCTATGAGGGAAAATTGGGAGAGAACCAGGGAAGGCTGGAGACATCAAAGCAGATCTAGCCCTGGGTGAAGGAGAGAGGGAGAAGGCAGGAAGGAAGAGAGGAAGGTTGAGTGGAAGCATCTTAAACTGAAGTACAATTCTGAGGGAGTTCAGCAAGGCTTTCAGGGAGTCCTGGAGCCAGAGTTGCCATCAGAGGAGACATTGGCTTGGAGCAGGCTGGGGAAAGTGTGGCCTTGGCATCAACTCAGTGAAGGATTTCAGAGTGCTGGAGCCATCAGTCACATACTATCCTGACAGTAGATCCAAGAGGTTCATTTTTGTGGCTGCCACAAAAGCTTTGGTTCCTGTCACAGGAAAAAAAAAAAATACTAATATGCATACAGAAATGCAATGTATAATTTCATGTGGTTCATGGATCCTCTAAAGTTTATTCATTATCCCCCATGGGTGGTTAAGAGCACCTATTTTCAAAATTTATAGTTGATCTTATTTAGCAAGAATAGAGTGCTGTTGAGCTTTTGTCTGAAAGCCATACATCTTCAAAAATCACTATAAATTCCTGCTATGATTTGAATGTGTGTCCCTCCAAAATTCATATGTTGGAATTTAAACCCCAAGGTGATGGTTTTAAAAGGTGGAGCCTTTACGAGGTGATTTGATCATGAGGGTTCCCTTCCCCCTGCCCATGAATGGGATAAATGCTGTTTTAAAGAGGTTTCACACAGCATTTATCCCCTTTTGACCTTCAGCATTCCACCAAGTGAGGACACAGCCACAAGGCACCATCTTGGAAACAAAGACCAAGCCCTTACTAGACACTGAATCTGCTGGTGCCTTGATCTTGGATTTCTAGCTTCTAGAACTGTGAGAAATAAATTTCTATTATTTATAAATTATCCTGTCTGTCATATTTTGTTATATAGCAGCAGGAACAAACTAAGACAATTCCTTAAGGAGATATATAACTTCTTCATTAAAAAAAAGAAGGGCTATATGCTCTCAATGTAATGTACAGTTCTGTATACATTGTAGATAAACTGAATATGTTGAATGGGTATCAAATAAGGATCCCAGCCAAAATAGTCCCATTTTAAGGATAGTTTCAGCAGTAGAAGTGGGAAATAGCAACAGCTTTTCAATCATGAAGCTCTCTCTTGTTTTGCAGTTTGGCAGAGCAGAAATTTGGTGAATTGGTGAATCCACCAATCGTAGAGGGTTCATACCTTCATTGTAATAAAGAAGATGCACAATTTATTTAATCAAATAAAATAATTTTAAAATGTAATTTATCTTTCATAGGCAGTTCAGTTGAAGCAGTGCAGGAGAATATATTTCCAAATCCAGACAAAGGATGAAGCTGGGCAATTCATTTATTTCCTGTGTTTTGGATTCCCCTATCTTCTTTAATATTTACAAATATTTATTTACTTTTAATTTTAATTGAGATAAAATTTATATACTTACAAGTGCACAAGTATTAAGGAAACAGCTCAATAAATCTTTACATACACTCATGTAACCACCAACCAGATCAAGTGTTATTACTGAGTCCTGGGACCTATGTATATGCACCTTTGCTATATACTACTAAATAGTTCTGCAGTGTGGTTGCACCAGTTTACACTTCCAGCATCAAGCTGTATATTCTATATCTTATTCTTATAGACACTAGGAAGTATAATTCCTTTAAATCTTAGCCATTCTGGTGGAGATTCCACTTTTAAGTAAGACTAACTGAGCTACTATCAGTCAGTACAAATGCAAGTCAATGCTCTGAGAGCCTTTCTAAGAGAGCTTGGGGGTCGTTTCATTCTGCTAGATATACAGGGTTGTGATGTGGATTCATTTTATTGACTATATATTAAAATATTCTTAGTTCTTTGGAAGAAGGCTTATAGAAATACAAAATTATAATTACAAAAAAAAGACACTGTAAGTGATTGCTGGAAACTGTAAGTTGGGTCTATGGCCAAAATTGAAGTGGTATAAGGAGTGAAATGGCCACTTCAGGGACCAGAGAAGTGGTCAGATCCAGAAGAAAGAATGGATCATGTATTTTATTACTGAGAATAACTGTCCATTCCTACTTAAATATGTATGACTTCTTCCCAATGGCATGTAAAGAATTAATAATTTAGTTATCAAAAAAGTTGGATTTTGTTAGGTTAGAGAAACAGAGTTGTTTACATCCATAAAGTTCTGATGTTATTCAGCTTTTACTGATGAAAGGGGGAGGACAGGGAATCCATAAATAAATATAACTAAATAGTTTCTCTTCTTCATTCTACTCTAAGACCCTTGAGCAGGAAATATGTTTGTTCAATCTATTAATATGTAAATCAAATTTGAAGGCAAGGAATATAGATCCAGTACTTTCTTTAATCCTTTCCCTTAGCTACTCTCACCCTATCAAACTGCCTTGATTTCTCTATAAGGTTCTACTTCTAAAGGTATAGAAATAATTAAAAGTGAACAAATATTTATTAATTACTTTCCTTGTGCCACTTAAGGGGCTGGAAGCCCTTGTTTCTATTATCATATTTATGCTTCACACCAAGTATCTTGCTTAAGTTTGTCTAATCACTGTGAAGCTAAGAGTTTATATTGTATTAACTCTGCTTTAAAGATAGAAATATTGAGGCAAAGAGGTATAGTAACCTGCTTTTATAAAACTCATGATAATTTTAAGTTCGAATTATTTATTCTTTTATTTGACTTTTAGATTCAACTGCCAAGTCCTGCCAGTTTTGTCTTAGCTCAAGTCTTCCATTTCCGCAACTGCTTTCCTAATTCAGGGAACAAAGTAGCAATGAGACTGGTTTCCCAAATAAATCTACACAGCATTGCCAGGTCAGTCTTTTTTTTATTTCAGTATATTATGGGGGTACAAACATTTTGGTTACATGTTATGACTTTGCTACACCCAAACCATGATTTTAGGCATGCCTTTTCCCCCCTACAACGCTCAGTCTTGATGAAACAGTGCTTTCATTACGTCCCTCTCTCATGTCAAAATGTTCAATGGCTCCCTAAAGCCTGTAGCAAAAATTGCAAACATTACATAGGTCTTTAATGAAGGTGCTCCTCAGTTTTGTGTCAACATATTTTTCTAAAGACATCCACACACAAATACTGCACTTCAAATAATATGGACTACTTGCTGGCCATCAGACAAGCCATGTACATTTTCATCTCACACGTTTGCTTACAGTCCTGCCAATTTGAATGCCCTCCTCATTTTTCTCTGCCTATCCAAATGTTGCCAGTCCTTCAATGATCAAGTTATATCCATCCACTAACCTGAAGGGTTTCCTTATCAGTCCTGCAGGTGGTATTTTCTCCCTCTTCTTAAGTCTTGTGGCATTTCACCGTTGTATCAAACAGACTGCAAATATTTACAGAGTAGCAACAGACTGCAAGGTGACATAGCATATTTGAAAATAAATGATATACTCTTTGAACTGAAAGAGCTCAAGATGTGAGATGCCAACAAAAATGAGAAGTTTGAATAGGAAATGAAAGATAATATTGCTAACATTTTTGAGCACATACTATGTAGCAGACCATGCACTAAATATTTTCCCTGGACTTGCACATTTATTTCTATGAGTAAGCACCATTCTTATCCCCTATGTACAGCTTAGACAGCTGAGGCTATAGGACTTAGTCAAGGTCATCCAGCTAATAAGGGGAGAGATGGGATTTGAATAGCTCATATTCTTATCCTTTAAGCTGTTGACCTAAAGAAAGAAACTGAGGCAAAATTAATATAAAGAGTTTATTTGGGCCAAGGGTGAGGACTGCAGCCTGGGACACACTTCCAAGTTGCCTGGGGGAATGCTCCCTTCGGCTTTTGTTAGAAGCAGGATTTTAAAGGCAAAAGGGGACAAGGAGGGGGCTGATACAAAGTAGTTTGACAGGAATTCTCACTGGTTTACAGAAATAACATTGGTTAGTGATTGGCTATACATTGTTGAACTATGAGTTCAATGGATATGAGTTATGGTGTCCAGCACGTGGCATTTTATGGTTAGTTGGCATCAGTTAGTCTAGAGCCAAGCTCTAGACTAACAAGTGGCCTCAGGATGTAATTATTTAGCTCAAAGGAGAATGAGAGTGACTGCTATTGCATTTCTTTTTTGTTATTTTTATTTTTTTATTTCAGCATATTACAGGGGTACAAATGTTTAGGTTACATATATTGCCCTTGACCCACCCAAGTCAGAGCTTCAAGCATGTCCATCCCCTAGATGGTGCGCACTGCACCTATTAGGTGATAATATACCCATCCCCTCCTCCCCACGCCCACCTGCCCGACACTCCGTGAATCTTATTACTGTATGTGCACTTATGTGTTGCTCACTTAATACCAATTTGATGGTGAGTACATGTGGTGCTTCTTTTTCCATTCTTGGGATACTTCACTTAGTAAAATGGGCTCCAGCTCTATCCAGGATAATACAACAGGTGCTATATCACTATTGTTTTTTGTGGCTGAGTAGAACGCCATGGTATACATTTACCACATTTTATTAATCCATTCATGTACTAATGGGCACTTGGGTTGTTTCCACATCTTTGCAATTGTGAATTGTGCTGCTATAAACATTCGAGTGCAGATGTCTCTTTTATAGAATGTCTTTTGTTCTTTTGGGTAGATGCCCAGTAATGGGATTGCTGGGTCAAATGGTAGTTCTACTTGTAGCTCTTTGAGATATCTCCATATTACTTGCCACAGAGGTTGTACTAGTTTGCACTTCCACCAGCAGTGTATAAGTGATCCTACCTCTCCACATCCACGCCAACATTTATTGTTTTGGGACTTTTTGATAAAGGCCATTATCACTGGAGATAAGTGATATCTCATTGTGGTTTTGATTTGCATTTCCCTGATGATTAGAAATGTTGAGCATTTTTTCATGTTTGTTAGCCATTAGTCTATCTTCTTTTGAAAAGTTTCTGTTCATGTCCTTTGCCCACTTTTTGATAGGGTTGTTTGATTTTTTCTTGCTGATTTTCCTGAGTTCTATATAGATTCTAGTTATCAGCCCTTTATCGGATGTGTAGCATGCGAATATTTTCTCCCATTCTGTAGGTTGTCTGCTTGCTCTTGTGATAGTTTCCTCGGCTGTGCAGAAGCTTTTTAATTTGATCTGGTCCCACTTATTTATTTTTGTTGTTGCTGTGATTGCCTTTGGAGTCTTCCTCATAAATTCTTTGCCTAGGCCAATGTTTATAAGAGTTTTTCCAACATTTTCTTCTAGAATTCTTATAGTTTCATGTCTTAGGTTTAAGTCTGTTATCCACAGTGACTTGATTTTTGTGAGAGGTGATAGATATGGGCTCTGGGCCTGATAATTAAAGGGGACTTGGATTCTTCAGATAAAAAGTTTCTTTTCTTTCTCAAGGCTATCCTGCACTTAAGATGGGATCTCAAGTCATAATTGCTCCAGGAGAAAGACAGAGAGATTGGGAGGATGCAACACATTGAAAGACTAATAGGAAGGTGAATACAGAATAGCAGAGGAGGGCAAAAATTAACAATGGAGAAATAGACAGATGGAGTGAAGCATGAGCCAGCAAAATGGAGCTCAGGATTCTGGAGCTAGTTCCGTCAATATTTCATAAACAGATCTGTGATAGATTCTTGACTGGCTCAAATTTGGTTAGACATCTGGTTCTCACCTTTAAAACTATGGAAATGCCAATTTGTTGGTTTGTCAACAGTTGCACAGACTTCAAGGAATAACTCATACCAACCCAATGTATAAGAAATCAATGGATAAACCAGTTAACAATGTATTTATATACAATGACTCAGTTTTACAATATACTCAACTCAAAATTTCTTCACAAAACACTCCTAATGGCTTCCCATTGAACTTAGAGAAAAAAACAAAATTCTCACCTTGACCTCTCAGGCCAACATGGGCCAAATACTGCTGAACTTTCCAAATTTGTCTTGTCTTCCTCTTTTCCTTGCTCACTACACACTAGCTATACTCTCTTCTTTTGGTTCCTTGAAGACAAGCCCCTTTTCACCTCAGGGCCAACCTCTACACTATTCTTTCTAGCTGGAATATTTTTTCTCCTTCATTCTTCACTTAATTATATGGGAATCAGAAATTAAATACCTTAATTTCTTTTACTGACCTTAGTTAAAGAAATGTAATTTTTGCAATTATATTTAATGAAAAGCCTTGAGGGGAGATAATCTTATTAGCATAAGTACTTTGAGAATTAATTCAAAGTGTCATGCTGGTGGTTAACATCTTAGCAAGACAATGAAGAGAATTTCAGAGAACATTTATATCCAGTGACCATGTAAAAGGGCACTGCCAGAAAAATAGCCAGTTGAGGTGACCAGGAATTAGAACAAACCTGGGGTTTCGACTTAGGACAATGGACTTCATGGCTACTACCTCTGGCCGGGCTGCTAATAATTATTTTTCTCCTTGTCACTGTAGGCCCCTGCATACTGAGCATGGTTATAAAATTCGTAGAGACAACTGTATCCCAGAGAGGAACAGCTCACATAATGGCCTTACAAGGCTATCACCCACTGGGAAATGATGCCCTATAATAGATATATAATGGCATCAAAGGGTGGAATGATAAGGAAGACCCCCATCTATTGCCTGGTGCATCAGTCACCTGAGACCCCACCCCTCGGACCACCCCAACCTAATAAAAGTGGGAAAAACCCGGTAGATCGGGCTCAGAATTTGGTGGTGAGACCCCTCTGAGCCCGCCAGAGAATAAACCTTGATTCTCCGACTCTGTGTGCCACTCGATTTGTCCTCAGAACCACCCACTGTAACACATTTTTAAAGATAAGGATATGTGATCTATTCCTTGTTAATGGGTTAAGACTTTCAGAGAGATGTTCCATGACGAGGCTTATAAATACAAAATGTCTAGTGCAAACACTCCTCTCAAAAAACATGCTTGTTATAGGAACTTGTAATTTGTTTACTTAAGCAATAAAATATTTTTTGTCATAAGAAATGGAATGGGCTCACTGAAACTGTAAATGAACTTCCCAGCCTTACAGCTGAACCTACAGCTGTAGAAGTACTGGCATCACCTCAAACAAATCTGATCCAAATCCAGTGAAAAGCCTGGTTCCCCCAGTTATTCTCATTAGCTAGGACTCAGTTTTAAGGTCATCTTTTATGAGAGGCTTGATCTGGGCATGGTGCTTAAAATACCAAATTTTGGAAAATCATTTGGTAAAAATACAGAAGCCCAGACTTTTCCTACTTCAATGAAGCCAGGACCTCTGTATACTTTATTAGCTCTCCAGATAATTCTGATACCCACTGAAGTTTGAGAACAACTGGTCTAAATGTGTACCCTTCCTTTCATCCCCTTATTTTCTATTATAGCATCCTATTTGTTCCCCCATACAGTTCTTATCAAAAAATCTATTTACATGTGGTTTTCAGTCTCCCCTAATAGACTATAAGCACCATGAGGGCAGGAATCATGTTTTTCTTGTCAATTACTATATCCCCACAGCCTACTACAGTGCCTGGCACACATGTGGGGCTCAAAAATTAGATGTCTAGGTATGTGTAGAATAAAAAGAAAAGATTTCAATGTGGATTTCATTCATAGTTAGTGCAGTTAAGACTTGTTTTATAGCAGTGAATCATAAACTATTTTCCACCAGAATCTTTTTGGGAGAATGTTAATAAATATTATAGATAAAATCAGAACAGGGTCAGTTGTTCTGGTTTAATCAGGAATGGTTGTTCCAGAGTTCTGGTTACTTGGCCTCCCTTGGATCCCTGAAGGCAGTATGGAGCCTTGCTTCACAAATGGTGGTCCCTGGACCAGTAGTATCAGCAGATTGTGCAATAAGAATGATGGGTAAAACTGCTGAGATCTTAGCATGAATCAAGGCAGTAGAACCAAAAGTCATTGTATTCTTTACTATTACACAGAGGCACTTAAGAAAGCCAGGTTTACTTAAGAATGTCCTCAATGAAGCAGCAAAAATTATTAATATTAAATTTCAACCCTTGAACACATGTCTTTTCAACATTCTGTGTGATGAAATGGGAGGTAAGCCTTAAGCCCTTCTGTGGCATTAAGAGGTATAATGATTGTCTTGAAGAAAAGCACTTGTGCAATTCTTTGAGTTGTTCATTGAACTCCTGCCTTTTTCATGGGACACCAGTTTTACTTGGGGGAAAAATGGCTGATAAACTATGGTCATTCAGACTTGGATATTTGGAAGACATCTTCTTGAAAATGAATGAGGTGAACCTGCCACTTTAAGGAATGCAACTCACAGTATTTGTTGCCAAAGATAAAATTTGAGCTTTCAAGAGAAAGCTATAATTGTGTATAATTTGTGTCTGCTTCTCAATACTTAAAAGATTTTTCTAATGATATCAGCAGTAATATTAACAAATGTGATTTTCTGATTTTGTGTAATGAAATGTGCCATCATTTGGAAGATCTACATAATTCAGTGAACTAGTATTTCCAAATGATCAATGTGGAATCATGCATGGGTAAAAGATCCATTCAAAATGTAAGATAGACATGAGATTTAATGTGAAAGTGTAGAAAAGTTAATGATATGGTTTCAGATTCCACATTGCAGCTAATCTTTAAGGAGCTATCACTTGTGGAGTTTTAGTGTAACGCCACAATTATCTGAAAAGGCTATTAAAGTAGTCCTTTTTTTTCAGCTACTTATCTGTGTGAGGCCAGATATTCTTTCTATACTTCAAACCAACTTAGTGCCACAGATGGAATGCAGAAGTAGATGTAAAAATTCAGCTGTCTTTTCTTAAGGCAGGCATTAAAGACTTGTACAAAAATATAAAACAATGCTGGCCACTCTATAAACTTCATTTTGTTTTGAAAAATACTGTTATTTCTCATAAAATATATTATTTATGTTAACTTGTAATGGGTTTATTATTATTTCAAATGAATTAATAAATAAATAAATATTTCTCAAGTTTCTCAGTTCTACTTTCTAGTGTGATATATAGTGATAGATATATCCCACATAAGCAAAAGATTTTTGAGATCTTTATAATTTATAAGAGCATAAAGAGTTTTTGAGACCAAAACATTTGAGACCTGCTGCCTTAACAGTTTGAAAACTTCTTTCTCTGAGCAGTCCTATCCTTAGACAAAGAGAGCTAAACCCCGATGAGTCCTTCCTAATCCTTTTCTCCTTTTATCAGCTAGACCCCAAGTCTAAAAATTGCTGAATGCCTCTGATTTATTTCACATAAATATATATTCCTGTTATGCCTTCCTACGCGGAGTTTAATCACTTTGATTGAATTTTCAGACTTGGCCTCCACAATTCATTTTGGCAAAGAGCCAAGTCACTCCCTGGAGTAGCATATTTACAAACCAGCTCCCAGGGAGAAACTGCTCAACTGAAGCAACAGCTGCTAGGCTCCACCAATTTCAGAAGACAAGCTCATTCCTTGTACTTTTTTTATACCAACTATTCTACTCAATATCTTTCTGATGATGGGATATATTTTTATACAGAGCTAAAGAAAAAAATGTCAAGTGTTAGAAACAATTAAACAAATAAAGGGGGGCTAATATTTATTTAGCATTTGCTCCAAGCTAAATACTATTGTTTACATTACTTAACTTAATCCTCCCAACAACTCAATCAGATGGCTGTTATCATTCCCATTTTACAGCTGAGGAGAGCAGGGTTAGACAGCTGTTACAGAGGAGGGATGAAACCCAGGCCTCAGTGACTCCAAAGACAGATCAATAGTCAGACAATCTGGGTTGTGTCAAATACTTTATAGTGGGACTTCATGGATGTGGGTATGAAAACATCTCATATAAACCTTCAGAATTGCCTCAGACCAATGATTGTCAAACTGTGTCCCCTAGACCGGCAGCATCAGCATCCCCAGGAACTTGTCAACATGCAGATTCTCAGGCCCCGTTCCAGACCGGCTGAATCAGAAATTCTGGGGTTGGGGCTCGGTCGTCTGTGTATTACCAAGCCCTCCAGGAGATTCTGATGCACGCTTAAGTTGGAGAACCACTAAGGCCAGTGCAAGGGGAAGGTCAATTAAACAGCTGCTGAGGTTGCCAATCTATAAGGGTGGTAAAATATGACAGAAATAAGTCAGAAATACTGTGGCAGTTAACTTAGATCTCCTTTTCTCTGGGGAAAGTAAATGGGTCTCACTTTTATTCCATGTAGGTAATACATTTCTTGTTATGAAATTGAACATGTGACAGAAAAACAATATTTGCTATTTCTAATATTCTGCTGCCTTCTTCAAAAGGCTGATCCTAGTAACCAGAAAGGTTTTTGCTTGCTAAGCAAGAGCTTTTCAACATTTGTCTAACAGCCTTTACCTCCCTACTCCTCCTTTGATGCCTGAAGGATGAGCAGTACAGACTCTCCTCCCCTACCACGATTGTATTCATGGATCATCTTAGATCAGAGTCCCTAGAAGCAGAACCTGAGATGGGGATTCTTGTGCCAGTGATTTATTGAGGAGGCGCTCTCAGCAGAAGGGCAGCAGATTGGGGTGTCAGGGGAAGACCAAGGATGTGGTCGCAAATGGATATTAGTTTCAGCTTGATTTCACCTATGAGGAGCTCTGGAGTATAAATTTCACTACAGAGCTGGTCCTGCCTACAGAGAAGGGAGCCAAGTTTTTGTATCCCTGTGTCGGTCACTCAATGACTGTGGGCTGCCAGTGGTGGGGTAGGGGTGAGAGTCTGACCTCCTGGGCTAAGAGTGGTTCCTGGTGGCTTGAAAGCAGCACTTCAGAGAAAGAGGCAGCCGTGAGCAGTCAACCCTGACAGCAGCCGGGGGATGGATGAACCCAGGCCAAAGGGATCTTGATGGGGCACCACCAGCATCTACTACCTGGATGTTTTTTAGGTTTCTGTTAGTTCGTCTGGATATCAGTGTCCATCCCTGACTCAGGTATGAACTCTCCTCTCTGTACCCTGGCCTTAGAGAACCATAGTCCTGGACCAGGCATCTTCCCATTCCCGACTCAGTGTATGGGTCAAATCAAGCAGCTATATTTGTAGGATCCCAGATAGCTTGCAGAGGGGCATTGAACACATGAATTATGCCTCTCTATTGAACATATTTCTATCTTAGGAACATTATTGTTATTTCCTAGTTTTTTCTTTTGTGAAATGAAGGGATACATTGGATTATTTTTAGACCTCATTCCAGTTTTAAAATTCATTTGCCTAACGATTTTGCTCCAGAAAGCAGTTGTTGTGCTCACATTTCCTGTGGGGATGAGTTTCATAAAACACTGATTAGAAACTAAGTCTGGTGTCATTGACATAAGTCAGGAACTAATAAGATTGGGAAAAGTTTTAGCACATGTCAGGGAATTCAATTCCATTTGATCTGACCTTTTTTCTTTTATTGATAATTGATATTAATTTTTCTGGATAATTATTAGGGAAGAAGTTTTTCTTTATTATTTTTATTTCAATAGATTTGGGGTTATAAACGGTTTTTTGTTACATGGGTGAAATGCATACTGTGTCTGGGCTTTTAGTGTACCTGTCACCTGAATAGTGTACATGGCATGCAATAGGTAATTTTTCATTGCTTGCCCCCCTCCCAGACTCCCTTCTGAGTCTCCAATATCCATTATACCACTCTTTATGATCATGCATACTCATAACCTAGCTCCAACTTATAAGCGAGAACATGTGGTATTTGGTTTTCCATTCCTGAGATACTTAAGATAATGGCCTCCAATTCCATCCAAGTTGCTGAAAAAGACATTACTTCATTCTTTTTATGGTTGAGTAGTATTCCATGGTATATATACACCACATTTTCTTTATCCACTAATCAGTTGATGGGCACTTAGGTTGATTCCATATCTTTGTGATTGTGAATTGTGCTGCAATAAACATTTGGGTGCAGGTGTCATTTTTATATAATGACTTCTTTTTGGGGGGTAGATAATCAGTAGTGGGATTGCTAGGTTAAATGGTAGGTTTATTTTTAGTTCTTTGAGGAATCTCCATACTGTTTTCTATACTAATTAACATTTGCACTAACAGTGTATAAGCATTCCCTTTTCACAGCATCCATGCCAACATCTATTGGTTTTTGACTTTTTAATTATGGCCATTCTGACAAGAGTAAGGTACTATCTCATTTTGGTTTTAATTTGAATTTTAGGGAAGAATTTCTTTACATATTAAAAAGCTGCAGAGTTGATTCTCTAATCCCTGTTTCAATGATCTGTGTGTATATTTTCCACACAAAATGGACAGACACTATCATTTCCATCGTGGGATCTTAAGGAACCTAACAGAAATTAAGGCAAGACACCAAAACCATCACCGCATTGTCTCTATGTATTTCATTGTCCTCAGGTACAAGGTGATATTGAAAAAATCCCTGATGTAAATTGTTGATGGAAGGGCTTTCCCTACCAGATACTAGTCCTTTGTGTGATTTAAAACAAAGCACCTATTCTGGCTTATGAAATACTGAAAAGTGTCCCCTCTGAGTAGGCAACTTACAAAAAAGGGACCCCTGACTCCTGGATAAAAGGCCTGTAAGAAGACATAAGACTTGGTAAATGAAGTGCAGACCAAGCCTCAACTTTGCTCAGGTCTTCCACCTGAGACCTTTGCACAGGGCACAACTTGCATATCAATATGTGGTGTTCCTGGTCGTAGGAGTCTCATCATTGTGACTTGACTGGCTTTCTATTAGTCAATATGACCCCTATATTTGTTAAAAGACATCAATCTTACAAAATTGCTGAGTAGCACCATGTCTCAAGATGTGCCTCAACCTGATGAGAGCTTCCAAGACAAAAAGGCTCAAAAAGAATGTGTTCTGGATATCCTCTCCAAATGCAGTCTTCACTCATCACATGAGAAGACTTGCCCTGGAACTGTGGCACTGGACTAAGGGGCCCCTGCCATTTTAACTGTGGTTCTAGGGTCACTTGAGTTAGGAGATCTAAGGGGGCATTGCCATGTTGATCCTCTGTGAAGATCTTTCTACCCAGGGACTTTACAAGAGTCAAATCCTTAGCACAATATACATTAGAAATATCTGACATTGAATTATTTTTCTAAAGTACCTGAAAACTTATCACTGAAAAAAACACCTGATGATTCTTCTCTGACATTGAAATCACTGCAGTGTAATCACTTCCAGTTGCTACTCCCAGTGTTACAGTGGAGAAAGCCTAGAAGAAAAGAACTCTTTGGCTAGTTATATTAATTAATAAGATTTATTATGGACACCAAGGACCCAAAGGTCATTGCTAGAATTTTTATTAATCTTTGGAGTTGCAGTAGTTACATAGGAAAAGGAATAAAGGAAGAAAGGGGAAGAAGAAAGAAGAGATGAAAATAGCTTTGCAAAACTTAAGGCCAAATTTTCTTCCCCTGTTTTCTTTTTTCCTGATAATATAAAAAAATGTCTTCTTAAGATGAAATGAAAAGTTAAGAAAGCAAATAAATTCCTGCAGGATTGGGTTGAGAAGGAGGTTAAATTGTGTATATATAAAAAGAAACCTTTGGGACTTTTTGAGGAAAAAGTGACGACATTTTGGCAAGAAAATGATTCCAAGTTCTTTCCAATTGGAAAAAGAATACTATACCATTCATTTGGTTCAAAGAATAACCAGAAAAGAGATGAGGGCTCATTCCTCTGGGGGACCATTTGGTAAGTGGAAGGATACTCCTTTCTATGTAGGCAGTTTGAGGGCGAGCCTCCTCATTCCCATGATACCTTCTGGTTAAATCATTCCTATACTCTCTGCTGGAAGAAGATATTCCACTAAACCCCACTCTCTTTCTTAAGTACTTCCACTAAATTATCATGGACATGAAAGTCACCTTTGACATTTACTGGAAAAGTTGATTTTTTTTTCTGTAACATCATGAGCCTTTTTCCCCCTGCAAAATATGTTTTATTGCCTCTTCATTGCAAATCTAATTTGTAATTCATCTCTTGCTTGGTTATTTAAGTCATAGCTGCCTGCTGAAGAATATCAGTCAACCAGCCTGGAAACATTCTTCTAATAGTAGAGGTAGAATAATGTAAAGGAAATTACTTTATTTTGTCCTCTGTAAAATGTGTAATTTTTTTAAAAAAGTTTCACTTATGTTATTTAACATTTTAACTAAAAACTTTCAAATTATATCATAATAATTAAGCAATACAAATGTTGGTCACCTGTAAGAGAAATCTAGTTTTAATCACATTATAATAATTAAATAATGCAAATTTTGATCATCCAGAAGAATAATTGGTGGGAAAAGACTAGCTAAAATGTGGCAAGTAGTAGATGTATGGAAATATCCAGTGTGTTGTATGAGTAGATGCATGATAAGAACACAGGTGAAAAAATTAAATTGCTCCTGGTGGAGAATTTGAACCTAAGAAAATGCCACTCTAGGCATCCATGGTTTTACCACTTGCTAACAGATATTTCTTTTGGCTTGTAACATTAAGTGTTCAGTACAGAGAAGAGATACGTGCTCTTGAAGGATCCCCCCCCTCCACCTTCCCACAAATGATTGGAAAAAACTCCAGAGTTTGGGCACAGTGCTAGCTGTTTTTTTTTTTTTTTTTTTTTTTAACAATTTCATGATTTGACTCTATAAGTGAATGTCTGTCTACCTCCTTGGCCTGAAAATTGTACCACATCTGCAATATGGATCATTTGGCTTTTTCATTGGTCCTGGGGGACATGAACACAGCCCACAGATCTACCAGCAGCTGACTGCCTGGTAAATGTTTACTTGTAAATTAGCATGGGTGATAATTTATTAAAGTAATAAGCATAGATTACATTTAATGGCTTAGACATTATGCATTATGAACACAGTATTTTATATTTAGTTGAAGCAAATGTATATGATAATTAATATGATACTCAAATGTAACTCAGAAATTGTAAATTAGAGAAAGAGTTTTAACTAAGTCAAGCAGTGTATTACAGTGCATTAGCACTTAAATTAATTTAAGGCTTCAGGAAGGTTTCACCATGGCAAAGCAATATCATACAGTTCACCCATATCATGTGTTAGGGATTTATTTATTTCTTAGATTCTCTTCTTCTTCCCCCATAAACTGACTCATTCTGTTACTGTAGAACATTGTTTCTTTCTTGACAAGCATCACAGCATCAAAACTTAGGCTTCTGGAGCTGAGGTGAGTAATCTGTCAGCAGGGACACCATGACAGCCTGTTATGACACAACAAAGAAAGAAAGAAATGGATAAACATTAGCAACAGTCTGCCTAGGGACCTAGAGAAGGGGAGCTATGTTTCAGCTTTATAGGCCTACAGTTAAAATGTGTTTTCCTAAGGAAATGATAAGGGAACCAGTCTGAACTAATATTTATTTATTTATTGGATAAAGGAAGCTCAAGAGGAATCAGATGGACTCCAATATGTGCTTACTTAGGCTTCTGACTAGTGGGTCAGAGAGTTGAATGAAGTGCTACAGTGGTAGCCATGATTGGATTTTCTAGTCATTAGTAAAACCTAGGCATTGGCTGGTTTTAGAGAAATATAATCCTTCCCATTCCAGTTCCTTGTGTTTACCCTGTGGTTTGGTCACTCACAACATAGAGAAGTTTAGGGATAAATCAGATGTGAACTAATATATAAAATGGAGTACCATTCCACCTTTAAAAAGAAGGAAATTCTGTCATTTGCGACAATGTGGATGAACCTGGATAACTCCACTCTTAAGAGGTAGTTTTACTGCTTCGTAGTTACTTGCACTTACACTTCAACCATACCATACAAGTGTCCCTAGCCTATATCAGAAGTGTAGGTCTTATATTCCAAAGGTGTTCATTGAATGTATTTATCAGTAATCATGTGCCAGGCCCAGTGTTGAGTGCTTTATGTACATAATACCATTTAATATCCTTTCCTACTGTATGAGGTGGTAAGAGATGTAAAATACAGATAAAGAAACTGAGATGTAGGAATTTTCCTAAGTGGTCATGGTGAGAGGTGGATCTGCACCTGCCTGTCCCTGGAACCTGACTACTATGCTCAGATGACTCTTACCTCATTAAATCCTCACAACTTTAGAAAAAGTTGTTTCTATTTTTATCCCTATTTTTCGTACGAATAAACCAGGCTTAGTGAAGTTAAGGTACTTGCCCAAGATCACACAGAGAGCTGGAATTTTAACCTGATTTCCCAAACCTATGTTCTAAAACCAATAGCCTATATTGCCTTTAGGCTATAAAAATGTATTGGGTGAATATTTAGGGAATGTGTCCAGTGCTCTTCTAAGTATAATGAAGAACATTACAGAGAAGATCACTGCTCTTATGAGGAAGTTTTCATTATAGTTGGGGGACAGACAACAAATAGATAAACAAATAAGGAAATATCAGATAGTGTCATTAGAAAATAAAATAAAAAGGGGATAAAGGAGGCTTGGGAACCATTTAAGGTTACCTGGGACAACTTTGTTAAAGGAATGACATTTAAGGTGAAGTCTGAATGACAAGAAGGAATTAGAGAGAGCAAACTCTGGGATAAGAACGACTACCAGGAAAAAAAAAAAACATTTTAAGCTTTTTAAAAATAGGTTCCTGGGACTACATCTCAGGTTTTTCTTCATTTTTAATGGTCATATGAATGGGTCAAGCTTATTTTCAAATAAAAAACTTAGAAAGTCAACTTGGGAGTAGGGTTGTCAGGTTTAGTTAAATAAATAAATACAGACAAACAGTTAAATAGGAATTTCAGATAAATAAATATTTTTTTACTGTGTGTTCCAAATACAAGTATGCATGAGACATACTTGTAATAAAAAATTATTCATTATTTATCTAAAATTCAAATTTAACTGGGTGTCCTATATTGTATCTAGTAACCCTAACTTGGAGAGATGTAAAAGACTATAAAATATCATGAATTACATTTGCAATGGTGTTAAACACTTAAGGGTCATCTGGATAGCAGTGCTTTGAAGTGCCAGCTTTTTTGCAGGGTCCTTTTGGGTTACTTTAGCTCCACAGTAAAATTGTAGGCAGAAGAAGAAACCTACCTGACTTTGTGTGAGTCCTGCTGTCTTACTAATTATTGAAAAATTTAAAAGCAAGCTTTGTGGGGAGGAAAGGGTCATTTTTGGTTTTGTCTTTAAACAAAGGGATCCAAAGGCCTGTGCACTACGAAGAGAATGATGTGATTACTGGAGTGTTTTGAACTGTATTGCTGGAAATTACCCAGCATGGACCCCTTATAAAGCTACTCTGAGTGCTGAAGGAATACACTTTTGCTTTAAAAATGTTATAGGCTTTAAGAATATGCCCTTCTTCCTCTCTTAGTTATATACCTTACATCAGCTGTTATTAGCAGCTCAGAACTGGGAGCCAGATTGTGTCTTTCCTTCCTTCTTCCATCCTGATTTCAAGCGAAGCTGTGTGTGTGGAAATCATTTTCTGGAGTACTGCTGGCTAATAGCATTTTCTGCAATGATGGAAATGTTCAATGTCTGTGCTGCCCAATACAAACAGTGTAGCCACCAGTCACATATGGCTATTGAGCATTTAAAATGTGGTTAGTATGACTGAGGAATTGAATCTTCAATTTTGTTAAATTGTAATTAGTTTAGATTTAAATTGAAATAGCCACATGTGCCTAGTCGCTACTGTATTGGATAGGGCAGTTCTAGAATAAGAAAAGTATTGTGCCTTTAGAGCATCCTAGAAAAATCTATCACAGCAGTGATGAGTCTAAAGGCCACTCTAAATAAGCTAAGAATAAATTCTTTGCCTATTAAATAGGAATTTAGTGTGGATAATCTGTATGATCTTATTCCACTTGAAAATGTTATGCTTCTGTGAATTGACTGCACATTCTTCTTTTTTTTTTTTTTCAGTCTACAATCCTGGTAGAGGACAGAGAGTAGATGCTCATTGTATGGCTACTGAAATGAACTGAACCCAAAAGGACCTCCAAATTGTCTAGTTCAGAGATATAAAGAGTGTGACAAGTATATTGCCACTTCCTTTTCCAATATCCACGTGAGGCACACTTATCAATTATGCTACTCTTTCTGTCTGTCCCACACCACAAGCAGGCACAAAAGCCTTCTCAACAGAAGACTCCGAATATCCTGTTGACGAGATTAGGGACTTGAGATTAAAACTCATTTGCCATCTCTGTGGCTTGATCTGCCTATTTTATAGGTGAGGAAACCGGGACCTAGAGTGATAATATTTATCCAAGATGACACAGCTGACTAGTATTAAAGACAGTTATAGAAGTCAAATCTCCTCACCCTAAGTGGAGCATTCTTCCTAACTTAGACTCTCTACCTTCACTTTAACATGCTTCTTCCTTTTGATTTCCTTAAAATATATTTTCCCCTAATAATGGTGGGTACCTCAGGGGAATGGGAATGGGAAGATGGAGACCTAGATGGATGGAAAATGGGTGGATCTAAGATTTCAACCATGTGAATACATTATGTATTTCATTTTTAAAATAAATTGAATTTAAAGATTTTTTTTAATAAGCTCTTTAAAATTCCAGAAGTGCAGAGCACCTCAATAATTGATGCTTTAGAACGCTTTCTTTTAGTTTTTCCCCTTGGATTTCTACAAAGGACCTACTTTAATGGATTTTCTTAATTTACTTTGTAACTTTTGTAGTCTTCTGATGAAAAATAGAGCTAAAGGAAAATGTTTTGGTGTTATCTCTGTCTGAGGTATATGGTTGAAGAACTCACATGTTTTTATTTTGTCACCTAGATCTTTGCTACTCAAAATGTGGTCTGCAGGACAGTGGCACTTGCATTACCTGGGTGCTTGTTAGAAGCGCCAAATCTCGTGCCCCATCTTAGACCTACAGAATCCAAATCTATATTTTAACTAAATCCGTAGGTGATTCAAGTGCACATTAAAGCTTCAGAAGCACTGGTCTAAATGACATGGCAATTGCTATTTTGGCCAAAGTTAGTGTCCTGAGTTGGCAAGCTGGAAAGATACAGTAGAAAATCAACCTTGTTATTAGATATGACAAATTTAGGCCTGATTACAACCTTCCATTGAAAAGGGAGTCATGATTGGCTTCCAAGCAGCCAGCCATACTGGAGCTTGAACTGCTGGTTGCTCACTGTATCAGATCAACAATGAAGATGAACAAAAATGAGGATAATAATTATGATTATAATATTTACCATGTATTTGGCACCATACTAAAAGCTTTATATGTATTCTTTTAATGTTCTCAATAATCCTATTCTCATTTACAGATTAGTTAAATAATTAGCAGATAGTCCTTTCCAGCTTGCTTTTCTCTACTACAGAGGCTAAAAGCTTAAAATTACATTTCGAAGACTCCTGCAGCCAGAGTGCAGGGATGCCCCTCAGCTTCATCTCCTCCACACTTAAATGCATAAGTGAACAACATGCAGTGGAAGCCATCTTTTAAAAGTTTGGATCTTCTGCTCCATATGCAGGTGGAGATATCTGTTTCAGCTGGGGTAGCTATAATGGAATATCTGGTTTCAAGAGCCTTAGGTACCAGACTGTGGGCGGCTGTGTCAGTGTCAGTGGTGTTCTGGCTATAAAATAACCGCAGTGTGGCTGAACAATTTTCCTGCCTGTGTTGTGTCTGGCTATGTGGTGTCCAAGAATGATTTGCTGTACTCCCTTTCCCAAGAGATTCTGGAAGCTGCTTAACATCTTTTTTTTTTTTTAAGCCTACAGCACTAGGTATTCCCAGGCAGTCTCCCATCCAAGTACTAACTAGGCACGACCCTGCTTAGCTTCTGAGATCAGATGAGATCGGACGTATTCAGGGTGGTATGGCCATAGATAACATCTTTTAATAAATTCCTTTCCATTTATCTACCTAGAGTTGACTCTGCTGTTTGCAAGTAAGACCCTGGCTGGTATAGCAATTGAAACCAGTTAAATCACTAAAAGCTAAAAAATGGTGGAGCTGTTACAGCATGTGAGTACTGTATTCAGTTTTCCAGAGAATGTAACATTTGGGATATTATAAAGTAAATGTAAGGTTAATATTTCCCAGAATTACAGTGATGAAGATGAAACTAGCAGCTTTATCTGAAAGGGATCAATAATTTTTTAAGATAAGTTTTGCCGTGGAGTTTGGAATGTTCTATACCAAAAAACACATGTATCTCTATGGCCAAAGTCAAATAGAGAACTAAAACAATTACCCGGTTAAGTCGTGAAGAAAGGAATGAAAGGAGAAAAGAGAGAAGGAAGGAAATAAGATTTTTTGAATGCCTATTTTGTACCAGGCATTGAATTAGGGGCTTCTATAAACATGAACAAAGAGATTCTAAAGTAAGAATTATACAACTTACATTGCTTGGCAGAAAATGGTGGCTGGTGCTCATCAGGCTGATCAAGGGCAGTAAGAATTTTGATTAAAATAGATTTATTTGGAAGCAGATCAATTTTACTCCATTAAAATACACTATAAATGCTAATGAGCAATAATGATCTAATATGAAATTTCTGGAAAAAATAGATGCCATATGAGCATGTAATGTAGTTGGATAACCTCAGTTGCTTCTTATTTACCAAAAAGCATAAATGACTAAGTTGGCACCACACAAAGAACTCCTTATCCTCCATTCCTTGCTTCTTGCTTACCATGATCGTCCACTTTCTGTTTTCTGCCTCTGGGAACACTAGTGATCGTGGGGAATAAAAGACTTCATCGTCCACTTCTTCTGGCTTTCTGGGCAAGCAGTGTAGAAATGTCCAGTCAGAGGCAGCAACGTTAGCAGTCTAAAGAGATGAGGATAAGACCATGTTTTGACTATTATATGTGGCAGTCATATTCATCTTCTCCAGTATTTAAAAATACATATGGCCTGGGGTCAGCGATCAACACAAAAGGAGAGACAAATGGGGAGAAAGAAGGTTTTATCTCAAGACACCCTGGGAGAAATGTATATAGTACTTAGGGAATTTTATAGTCTTTTTTTTTTTAATTTGGGAGATCATCACTGCAAGTTAAACCACAAACTCAGTTTTCTGGTATTCTGTTTCGTGGGATAATGGGCATTTCTGTAAAGAACTATACTGGTGTAATATGTGGCTAAGAGCATAAGTCACCAATTATACTCCATTATATAAAAAAAAAGTTGCTTTGATGTGATTGTATTATATTCTGAGCTTATCTCCAAATTATGATTTTTAACACTTGAAGCATACTTTGCAACTAGTTAAATCGATTTGAATAAAAGCAAAGGTAGAAGTGAATTAAACATGATTATTAGCACTATGCACTGGATGTTGCATTCTTAATGTAAATGTACTAGCAGTTTTCAGTTTCTCCAGCACTTAATTCCTGAAAGTTACATTTCCCCATCCATTTCCATTGTTCACTTACAGATTCAAAACTACAGTTCCTCATACTTTCTTACCTCAAAATTACTGCCTTTGTACTAAAATTTTGTTTTACCTCCCACCCTAGCTCTAGGTTCAGAACATTCTGAATTTCTAAAATACTAGCAAAATGACATAGAAAAAGAGTAACATTTATACCTGTCATATATCAGTGAAATAAATGACTGTTCTTCAAGCCTACAGTCCCAGCACCAGAAAAACTCGTAAGATTGGTTATGTATGAGATAAACCATGTAGTTTAAAATGTCTCCATGAAAATATTTACCACATATATGACAAGGAGTTAGCCATAATATATAAAGAGCCCCCATAACCAATAATAAAAAGGGCACAAAAGTAGAAAATGAGCAAAAGATATGATAGCAATTTATAGAGAAAGAAATGAAAATGACCAATAAACATGAAAAGATGCTTAACTTAATTAGTAATTAGGGAAATGCAAATTTTAAAAAGCAGTGAGATATCATTTTTCCTTCAGATTTACAAAAATCAAAAATGTAAATAACTGAAAATGGAGAGTATATGGGGAAAGAACTATAATATACATCTGTGGGAATATAAATTGTTAGTCCTTTTTGGGTGGGCAATTTAGCAGCATCTCCCATATTTTAAAAAGTATATACCATTTCTCCCAGAAATTCTTCTAGGGATCTATTCTCCAGTAATATTTGCACAAAGAAATATGTATAAGGGTGTTCAGTGTAGCATTGTTTATAATTGGAATTTTTGTAAATAGCCTAATTTACCAATAGGAAACATTTTATGTCAGTTTCATACTTTGAAATTCCATGCAGCCACTAAAACGAATAAAAAAAAGCTAAATGAATGGACAAGAAAATCTAAGATTTTTAAGTGGAAAAATTAAGTCAGAATAATATGTCTAAAATACCATCTATAAAAAAATCAGTAGCAGTATGTGTATATAGACACATATATGTAAATGCATAAAAAATGTCTGCAAAGAGCCACATCAAATAACAGTGGTTATTTCTGGGACTAGTTACTATTAAGAGGATGAGGGAAAGACATTTTTACTTTTTCTGTTTCAAACTTTTGTCCTATTTGACATGCAATAATAAAGAACTTGTATTTATATATTGCTTTATCAATAAATATTAATTGTATTTGCTTAATTCCTTTCTCCACTGAGGTAGATTAATTGCTCTGTTGCAAAACCCCAGTGTGCACCTGACTGATTCTTTCAGAACAGTGTTTCGCTAAGTGTGGCACTGGAGCAGCACCATTGCATCACCTGAGAACTTGGTAGAAATGCAAATGATCAGGTCTCACCCCTGACCTACTGAATCAGAAACCCTGGGGCTGGCCCCCGCCCCCCAGCTGTGTATTAACAACTCTTCCAGGTGATTCTAATGCATGCTCAGGATTGAGAAGCACTGCTCCAGATCTTATTAATAGAAGGCATCAGAGTGAATGAGAGTCCCCCGGGAATGTCCTGGAGCGAGTTAGCAAAACCAATAGGATTTAGGGGTCTTTAAAAAAATAGAGGCAGGGAGTAGCCTGGGGAGCATATTTATGGGGCTTTTCTGAGGGGAGAAATAAGAAGAAATTGCATGCATCAAAGGTAACCTAATGTCTCTAAACAGAGCAAAGCATTCCAATGCCTCCATTGCCGTGAGAGGAAAAAGCCTGCTTCTCTCTTCTGCCTGGGTTTCAAATTCCTTTATCCAGCACAAAAGTGTCTTTCTAAAGGACACTGCTAATCTTTGGGAGGAGAGAAATTCCTGAGGGATATAGTCAGTCCTTCATAGGGAATGAAAGGACAGTCTGCTCTCCCCAAAGTGAATGAGTGATTAGATGGTTCTGGCCTTTATGAATGGAATTAATGAACCTTCAGAGAGGCATCAATTTGTACCTTCATTGTAACCTGGTAACCTTGGAAAGCCTGGAGCCGCTTTTTCTTCTCCTCTTCTTGTCCCATGCTTATCCAAGTGTCTGTAATTAATACATTGCCTCCACGCGCAGCTTCCAATGGATCATTCGTCAGTGACAGCTTGGTACCATTCTAGCATACATAAGCATGCCGGTTAAACAACTTCATGGAACAGACAAAGGCAATTATAGTTTTACATATAAGGAGCATACCTCCTTGGCATACTGCTCTGCCAGCTTGGTTATACTAGGATCCGGCTCATAGCCCTGCAGGAGGAAGAATTTAATGGTTATTTAGATAATTATATATGTTTTCTTATACATGCATCATTTTCTTTCCTAGAATATTCTCTTGCTTTCCCTTTTTAAAGATGTAGCCCAACAATGTTTAGTAGGACATGATTTTTACATCTAGAATTTGAAACCTTAATAGTGCCTTTTAGAATTTAAAAAGGTAACCAATTGCCCCGTCTTTCTGTTATTATTTCTCACCTCTTTAGTCATAAAGATAAACAATGGGCATGGTGCTTTCTGGCTCTTGGTAGCACCACTGCTGCTGCTTCTTGTTCCCCTAATAGCTTAAGAGGATTATGTACATAATTGTGCAACCTAATGCATTTTTGTCTGAGTCTTTCCACGTGCTGTTCTTTTTTGTCTGAAATGCTTTTCCCCACCTGCTCCATGTGGATAACCCTTTCAGGTCTCAGTTCAAATGTCCCCTCCTCAGTGAAACCTTCCCTGACCACCCCATCTAAATGCCAACAGCCCCCCATGGAACACACACAATCTTATTCTTTTGCATTCTCCAGCAAGTATTCTGAGTGCAGGGTGCTTGCTGTGAAATGGCATTTACATAACAACTACACTGTTTTCGCTAAGATTTTGTATTTTTTTCTGTATCCTTTGGTGAAGGCAGATTGGACTCAGACACAGGTGAGGCAAAGCCCGGTGCCTAAGGCATAAAATTTAAGGAGGCCCTAGAAAAAATTTAAGGAGGCACTCATTCTCAAGGTCATGCAAACACAAATTTTCCACCCTAGGTGTCTCGTTTGCTTACTCTAGCCCCAATTGTGGATGAAGGGATATTATGGGGGCAGCTAAAGCCGCTCCCCAAGTTATTCCAGGTCCCCACAGGCAGCCTCCCTGCTTCTATCCCTGCCCTCCGATCTGTTCTGTAGGTAGCAGTGAGAATTGTTTTCTCTGAAGCCTTGGATGTTTACTCCTTGTTTCTTAAGTCAAAGCTGATTAAGAGCATTGAGGCTCCCCACCTCCATCCCCTGCTTCTGTCTCTTTTAATTCTTCTCAACATCTTGCTGCAGGAAAGCCAATCTTATTGTTGTCCCTGTACACATCTTGCCCTTTTCTGCCATCACAGCCTTTCATCCTTGAACACCTCCCCCTCTGTCCCCTCCTGGGCATCTTCATCACAGTTGTCAGCTCCTCAAAACTCTAGTCCAGCCTCACCTCCAAGACCCTCCATATGGAAGTCTTGTCTGTTCAAACACCATAATTATCCTCACCTTCCTCCATCCTTCTAATTTTCCTGAATTCCTAGCATTTATTATGAATTGATTTTTATAAGTTTTCATCATGGCATTGTGGTGAATACTGTGATATGGCCCCTCAGATCCCCCTTCATGAATAATCATGAATAATGGAGTTATTCCCCCAGCTGCTGGGAGTGCTGGCAGAAGATGGCCTTCAGCTGTCAGCCCCCTTTGGGCACTGCCTCAGCTGCAGAGAACAGCCATGCCCAAGGTCACACACCCTTCCTGGGCGACCCACATTCAATGACTGATTAACAGGAGGGTATAGAAACCTGACCCCTTTCACCCAACTCCAGATAGCCAAAAGGCCATCTCGCATCCAGAATTCTCCACAAGATTGCCCAAGGCTGTTGTTGGGACTGCATCGCAGCTAGGTTTCTCCCCCTGCCCACTCCAGCTTCCTTCCCTTCCTTTCCACAGTTGTTCATTTCAAGGACATGCTCTCATAAGCATCCTGCATGTCCTGCACGCTAAACTCTCAGTTTCTGCTTCTTGGGAAACCCAACCTGTGAGAGGCATGTCCAGGTTTATTCGCTTGAAATTGTGTTTATTTGCACACGATTTTCTACCATAGTTCCTTCTTCCAATAGAAAATTCTTGAAAAAAGAAACTACTCAGATGTTGATGAGGATGACTGCAGACATTTCAGGAGCTTTACCACCCTCAAATAGCCATGAATTCTGGAGCCTTATTTATAGGCGTCTGGGGAAAGTTATTAATAAAGGCTTGCTAATTTAGTAACTAATGTTGTGAACAGTCATACTGATAAACATAAATGAAGAGATTTGAATATTACCCATGTGCCTTCTACCCTGAAATTTTAGCCTTCCCTTTGGAGAGCAGGTTTTATACTCCCTAAGTATAATCATTCTTAGTAAAGGAATCAATAAGTACTTAGAGAACCAACAGAGAGGTTTGGAAATTAGAAAATCACCCAACCTTGCATGCATTGGGCCATGACTTAGAATACAGAGAGGAATTCTTTACTCACATCTCAGCCATCTCAGCTTTCAATACTAAATCACTCACTAGCCTTTACGTAAATCTTAAAACCAGACAAAGAAGGTAATTAACAAACCCAGTTCAGTCTAAATATTCATTTAGAACAATGTTAAAATCATTACTATCGATAGTTTATGGAGCAATTTTACAATCATGGAAAAAAATATTTTTTCTTGAAAAAATGTAAGTTATTCTTGGTTGAAGAATGAGAAAATAATTATATTTTGGAAACTTTTGTGTTTTTTAAATTTACAATAAATCTCTTAGCTTTATCTTTAAAGGAAATAGGTCTACCACCAACTAAAAACTTAAAAATTGATGGAATGACTATGGCACTATCAGACTTTCCAGAAGAATTTTTAAAACTCTTACTCCCACCAAGATTTAACCAGGGTTTAGTACTCTTTATCATTCAAATGAGTTTCTGCATAAGAACAATACTGAAATTACTCTGTAATATTGGAATTTTTTCCTTTGATGTTAATAAAACATCTCTGACAGGCAATAAAATGTTTAAACCATATATTTCTTCAACAGAATAAAGCCTTTCCAAAAGAACCTTATAGCACAGAACAATTATTGTTAATGTATGTTTTATCTGCAAAAACCAAATGCAGTAAGTTTGCCTTCATACAGAGCCTTTCTTCAGACTAGATTTGTCACAAGAGTGTACTTACCCTTCCCAGAAAGTGAATAAAAGCCACCTTAAGCACATGTCAGATCTGACCCCTATTTCAGTTCATGCTGAATAAAAGAGGAGAATTATCTGTTGTAAGGGTCATCTCTCTGAGTCCTTAAAATTTACTATAATAGGATGGCTTCCAGTACATGCTGTTGAATATCCCTGCCATTTCTCTGTGGCAGGTACATTGGTTTGAATAGTGTCCACCAAAAATTCATGCCCACCCAGGACCTCAGAATATGACCTTATTCGGAAATAGAGTCTTTGCAGATGTAATTGGTTATTATGAGGTCTTACTGGATTAGGATGGACCCGAATTTAATATAATTGGTGTCCCTATAAGAGGGACATTTGTACAGAGAGACACAGACACAGAGGGAAGATGATGGAGGTAGAGATTGGAGTGATGCAGCCAAGGAACGCCTGGGGGTACCAGAAAGTGGGAAAGAGACAAGGAAGGATCCTGCCCTAGAGGCTTTTGAGGGGGTGTGGTCCTGCCAGCACCTTGATTTCTGGCTACTAGTCTCCAAAACTGTGAAAGAATAAATTTCTGTTGTTTTAATCCAACCAGTTTGCGGTAATTTGTTATGGCAGTTCTACAAAACTAAGATAGCAGGATGCATTGACCCAAACTGGTTCAATAAAAACACTAAAAAAATTTGGTGTTTTATTTTGTTTTAGCAGGATGCAGCAGATGATGCTGGTGTTCTTCCTAGATGCCCTCACAGGATCTCTTTTTATGGCTTTTGCTCCGTCCCCCAACTTGAGTGTGTTTTTAACATTTAGCCCTTGCAGCTCTTCTTCAGAAGATAGCCCTCCAGCTTCCAGGTCGCTTTTTGCACCAAAAGTGCCAGGGGATTTACCACTCCACCTTGCCTGCTGCCCTTGACCAATGACTGGTTCAGAAGAACGAAAGCCCACCTTCCTCACCCTAGGTTCGGACAACTCTGGGGAATAACTTAAACTCCAGAGCTCACCTATGGGATCAGGCTGAAGCTACTTTCTGTGGGACTGTGCCTGACATGGTACTAGGGTGACCAAAAACCCTGGTTTGCCCGAGACTCTCAATTTTAGCACCAAAAGTCCCATGATCATGGAAATCTCTAAGTTAGCAAACCAGAATGGTTAATCATTGTAAGTGGCACCCCCATTTGGATTCTTCCCTCTCCCTGCCCTGCTCCCCCTACAGGTCTCCCTTAGGAGGGCTTCCTTAATTTATTAAATCACCTGTATACAAATCCTCATTGAGGGTCTGCTTGTGAGAAACCTGCCCTAAGACACTAGAGACACTGGTGGCAGGGAAGGGTGAAAAGCGCATAAGAGACTTAAGGATTTGGGCATTTCGTGTTGGAGAAATTAAGCTATTAATTCACATTGTGTAACTCATGTTCCCAGTGGTTAGCAAATAAACATCTCAAACTCAAGAAACAAAGGGAGGGAGGGATTTTTTGTTTGTTTGTTTTGGAGATGAGGTCTCACTATGGACTCGAATTCCTGGGCTCAAGAGATCCTCCAGGCTTCAGCCTCCCAAGTAGCTGGGATTACAGGTGTGTGTCACCATGCCCGGCTACAAGGAGGAATTTTTAAGCCTCACATGTTCACCTCCAGATACCTTAGCTTCTCAGAGTGAACCACAACAGTGACAACTGAGATAATAGCACACACATTCTTGGTCAGAAACACACTAGTGCAGAATATTTGTGAATAGTTGTCTCTTAATGACTGGGTCAATTCTATCTTTTACCACAAATCAAGATTTTGTTTCTGAAACGGTTTCTATTTGGGGAAATTTTCCCTCCAAAGAACTCCTGATGGGACATTAGTAGCCAATGAAGAAACATAATGAGGGAAACAATTCAATAGAGATAGGTATTTATTTATTTATTTATTTTATATATACATATTTTTACGGGGCTAAGGCCTGGGAAGAGATAGGGTATTTAAAAGTTTCTATTGATATCTTTTATAGGTGGTTTGTGTTTGAGTCTCTTGTAAGGTTAATTTTTATCCTCTAAAAGGCCTGTTTATTCCTTATGGGGCTGATACTATTTTAACACAGGGCCTCTCCTAGGGGGATCTGCATGGTTTTTTTTGTTTGTTTTGTTTTGTTTTGAGACAGACTCTCGCTCTGTTGCCCGGGCTAGAGTGCCGTGGCATCAGCCCAGCTCACAGCAACCTCAAACTCCTGGGCTCAAGCAATCCTCCTGCCTTAGCCTCCTGAGTAGCTGGGACTACAGGCATGCGCCACCATGCCCGGCTAATATTTTCTATATATTTTTAGTTGTCCAGCTAATTTCTTTCTATTTTTTAGTAGAGACAGGGTCTTGCTCTTGCTCAGGCTGGTCTCAAACTCCTGACCTCAAACGATCCTTCCGCTTCTGTCTCCCAGAGTGCTAGGATTACAGGCGTGAGCCACCACGCCTGGCCTGCATGTTTTTATATTAGCATATTTATTTATGCATTTATATTATTATACAGGTAAAAACATTTACATGTTAAGAAATTCAAGCCATATAAAAGGATAGACTGTTGTGCTCCATATAACATTTCTTTTTTTTTTTTTTTATTTCAGTAAATTGTGGGGGTACATTTTGGTTACATGTTATGACTTTGCCACTTCCCAACCATGATTTGAGACGTGCCCTTCCCCCCCTACAACGCTCACCATGTGCATTAGTTGTGAGTTTACCCACCCCCAACCCCCTACCCCCAAAGAATATTACTACTGTGTGAGCACCTTAGTGTTGATCAGTCAGTGCCAATTTGATGGCGAGTACATGTGGAGCCTATTCTTCCATTCTTGTGATACCTCACTTCGGAGGATGGGCTCAAGCTCTATCCAGGAAAATATAAGAGGTGCTACATTCTTATACACCAATAACAGTCAAGCCGAAATTCAAATCAAAAATGCAGTCCCTTTTACAAAGCCTCAAAGAAAATCAGATATCTAGGTATATATTTAATGAAAGAGGTAAGAGATATATACAGAGAGAACTATGAAACACTAAGAAAAGAAATTGTAGAAGATGTAAACAGATGGAAAAATCTATGTTGCTCATGGATTGGTAGAATCAACATTGTTAAAATGCCCATACTACCTAAAGTGATCTATAGAGTTAATGCAATCCCTATCAAAGTACCACCATCATTCTTTACAGATCTAGAAAAAATAATTCTACACATAACAACATTTCAGTCAATGACAGACCACGTATACAATGGTGGTCCCATAAAATTATAATGGAGCATGTATAGAAACCTGATCTATGGCACTTGATATTGGCATTGCAGATAAAGTAGCAGAAATGATTGATATTCAATAACGGTGCTTGGATATTTGGTTTTCCATATAAAAATATATACATATATATATATATATATATATACATAAGCAAATAAGTATATACTATCTAGGTTTTTGTAAGTACACTCTATGATGTTCACATGATTGCTTGGAACATATCCCCATTGTTAAGTGACACATGATTGTACAGTGAAAATGAAGTTTCCCTCCTACCTCTATCCTTGAACCTCCCAGTTACCCTCCTCAGAGGCAACATCTATTACCAGTTTTTTGTGCATCAAAAGGGTTACATTGGGCCTGTGAAAGGAATCATGCCTTCCCATACGTTCTGTGAGAGATTAGCAACAAGGTAGGCACTATGCAGGGGTCATCCTCATAGCCATGTGGGACTCAGATTTTAAAGGCCAAAGGGCCCCTGAACTTGAGTTTTGAAACATTACGCTGGTATAGATGCCATCACTGTGACCTTCATATCAGTTTGACATTTTTCTACTAAATTGCAGTGTTAGAAAAATGACAGCATTGTTCCCATGCAGTGGGAATTCTATGCTGTCTGGATTTCATTGCTTTCTTTAGCCTTTGTGGTGGTAATGCACAAGATGCCAGTCATCATAATGGCCGGTATCAGGGCATTCAAAGGGATGATGATTCAGACATGCTTTTAACACAGACTTGCAGAATGAAAAGCATCAGACAAGACTACCTCTTATTGTAGAGATGGAAAATCGGGCTCTTAAGAGGCCAGATAGCTACTTAATAGTAGGGCTGGTAACATAACCTAAATTTTGTGGCCTAACCTGTGCTCTCCCTGAGTGGAAGAGAGCTTTGTTTTCCGTGGGTAATTGCATCTGGAGATGATTTAGAGGGGGTTAATTTCAAGGCAGAAAGTTTCCCTACCTTTGGAGTAGCCGCCTGAAGGTGCATACCAAATTTCGCTGCACTCATCATGATGGAGTGCAGGATGTTGTTCCCATCCCCTATCCAGCTGAGGGTAAGACCTTTCAGAGAGCCATAGTGTTCCTAAAAGGCAAGGGATGAAGGAGATTAAATCTGGGAGGAAATCTGCTTATTTGCAATAATTAGTAGTGTCAAAAATAAAGGAAATAGTCTTCATCTCAATTTTAGTGCCTTGTTGGAATGAATAAACTACTATTTTTTTGCATTATACAGAACAATTCAATAACATAAATGTACAATCACAAAAAATAGCAAAATGTCCTAATATCTTAAACCGAGACATCATATGAACTCATACAGAGACTAAGATTTTCATATATTTCAAATATGAACCTTAGTTGTATTCATTTATTCAGCAAATGAGCACCATCAATGTCCAGACACTGTCCTTGGCCCTGGAGATAAAACAATGAACAAAGGAGACAAAAATCACTGCTTTTATGGAGCTTACATCTTTTGGTATAAGAAAAGGGCAATACAATGTAACAGTGTAGCATGGTGGTTCTGAGCATGTTCCCATTTATATAAAGTTGAAAAACATGCCCAATAATGCTGTCGGTTGTTTATGGATATAGATGTGCGCAGTTAAAGTATAAACACATGGCTTGGAATTATAAACACGAACATCAGGATAATAACTTCTTTGTGGAGTGTGAGGAAATGGGGTCAGGCAGAGTTACATGGTGGCGCTTCAACTCTATCTGAAATGTTTTATTTAAAAACGTTACATTCTAAAGTAATTACTCCCTCAGGTTAAGATTTGATCAAACTGTGTAATGTGGGTACATAGGTGTTTGTTTTAGTTTTCTTGCGGTGTCTGTGTGTTTCATATATATTTATATAGATAAAAAAAGAGAAAGGCTAAGCCATTTGGAGATCATGGAACTAGTAGGTGACTAAGCTAGGATTTAATTCCAGGTCCATCTGATTTAGATTCCATGCTCTCAAGAAGCTGCTATTTGTTCATTCAGCTCCTACTTTTAGTATCTCCCATATGAAGGCATTGCATGAGGTCATGTATGGACACTATGATGAATCAGACAGCTCTTTGTCCCTCAATGAATTCATAATCTAGTAATGATAAAGCCCCAGGAGGAAGCATTAAATTATCTGGTGTATATGTAAAGCCACACCTGCAGACAGCCACTTGGTATCTGATATCATTGTGTCATCTTCTCTGCATGTATCTTATCCACATCTCCGAAGAGCTTCATTTTGAGCTTAACCTCACATTTAAACATGGGTAGCTTATTCAAATGGGGAGGAAGATGGGCCTATCCAATTTGCTTTGTCTCCTCAGAATCATCCACAGACACAGTAATCATGGCTATTAGGATTTCAAGTGGCAATACCATGTAGATTGGTGGTGGCAAACCAAACGAGATGAATCTCTCAAAGTTATTCAAGTTCCTAAATTGGGGGTACTCAGTTGGCTAAATATGAGCCTCAATCTATATATTTTGCACATTCTCAGTTTCTTAAAATGGTAGAAAGTGGCCCCCTCTTCCAAAGTGGTTTAGTAATTGACTGTTTTGAATATTTAAAGCACACTCCACTAGTCTTCACTCCCAAATCACAGACTCTGATGTTTGTAGGATCACATAAGGGTTATCCATTCTGTATGTCCCCGTGTTCCTATTCATACATTGTGTTAAATATGGCACCAAAAAGAAAAGTGATTAATAGAACAGAAGGTGAGAGAGGTGCTAAAAGGTTTTGAGAACAGAGTTGAAAGCAGAAGGATCTTATAGTATGTTTTTAACAATGCCCTGTTTTCCCCAGATGTGTAGAATGCACACATAAGCTATAATTCTTTGTTAAGATGATATTTGAAAATAAAATACCAATATCATAATTTAAGTAAATGATTCCATTTAAAGCTAGTCAGGAATTATTTGCTGATTTTGCTCTTTTGTAAGGCAAAGAAATAAACCAACCTGGAGCGTGAGGTAATCAGCCAGGATCTGGATAGGGTGGTACAAATCTGACAGCCCATTGACAATTGGAATGGAAGCTTCTTTAGCCAGGATGTCCAGATCTGATTGTTTATACACGCGAGCCAGTACAGCATCTGTCATGCTAGACAATACACTGTGGCAAATCAAGAAAAGATAATCTAAGTTAATTATGCTCAATAACTCCTTGTTTAATACAAGATCCTAAACAGCAAGAAGAAATGCTAATCATAGAATTTTTACTAACGACTACCTATCAACATGACAGATTTAAAAGCTAATATTATACATGTTGTATCACATAAGGCAGATGTTGTACCTCCCATGTCTTAGCCAGTGACCAGTGATGTTAGATTTTTTTTTTTTTTTTTTTTTGAGACAGAATCTCACTCTGTTGCCCAGGATAGAGTGAGTGCCGTGGCGTCAGCCTAGCTCACAGCAACCTCAAACTCCTGAGCTCAAGCGATCCTCCTGTCTCAGCCTCCCGAGTAGCTGGGACTACAGGCATGCGCCACCATGCCCGGCTAATTTTTTCTATATGTATTTTTAGCTGTCCATATAATTTCTTTCTATTTTTAGTAGAGGTGGGGTCTCGCTCTTGCTCAGGCTGGTCTCGAACTCCTGAGCTCAAACGATCCGCCCACCTCGGCCTCCCAGAGTGCTAGGATTACAGGCGTGAGCCACCGCGCCCGGCCAGATTTTTATAAAGATAAGAAATCAACTATGAACCCAGCAGACATGATGATGCATTATAATTGATAAATGGCAGTTGGTTAAGTTAAAAGGGATGAGACCAATAATAAGATACACAGAAAAATATTAATGACCTGTCATGGGGCTAATTTTCTTTCACATTATCCTGCAGAAAAATATACATTTTCACTACAAAATTGAAAGTGCCAGGGTAGCGGCCATAGAAGTACACAGACAGATCACTTTGCAGAGAGAACCTGCTGGGAGAAGTGCCTTTGGTACTTCAGGACCCTCTGCAGCATTCCTGCTAAGGCCACCCTCTCCCCAGGCTGTTCTCAACCCAATGACAGAGTAAGGTGGGGAGTAGGGGACTAGAGCTGGGCCATTCCTGCTGGACAGGGAACCTTCTCTGATGGGCAGTCTGCACTCTGGGCTCCCAATCAGCCTGGTCCACACTTTCTCAGAGCTGTGCTGCCATCTAAGGCTCTCCCTACCCACCTCTACTCATTGCCTCCTGGAATTAGAGGCTCAAAGATTGAAAACCATATTCCTATAATAATATTTTCTCGACTTTCAGATTTTTTTTCAAATTTTCATGAATTTCTTATAACCATGGTTCTTGGATTTTCAGCTTTCATGAATCAGCAAAATTTCCTAAAACATATGAAGATCAACAGAAGATTCCCAACTCTGTTTAGCCAATTAAGGGCATGAGAAACAAGCAAATAAGCAGGTATAATATATCATAGCCTTCATTAATAAAAAGGACATTTTTTAACACCAAAAAAAGTATGAAGGACAGAATTTCAAAGAATAATATTTGTAATGAATTAATTGAGCTTTATGAAATTCACTATATTATTCTTATTTTTCTTATTTCACCTCTTTTGATGAAAACTTCTTCATGGCAAGGTTAGTGGGAAGGATCAAAATTTGTAAACCACTGCTTTTAACTATCTAAGCACATTGTATATTATAGCATGAAAGATATGAATAGAAGAGCTATTTACAGTTTCTCTTTAAAAACAGGTGATGTCAGTTGACTTCTGGTGGTGAATTAAGACAAGGAGTTTTCAAATTTTGCTGCACATGAAAGTCACTTGGAGAGTTTTTTAAATTATTGATGCCTAGGCAATACTCTCTATCAATCAAGTCAGAAAAATCAGAATCTGTAGGGCTGGAATCTAGGGATCAGTATTTTTAAAAAATTTCTTAGGAGATTCCAGTGGGCAACCAAGGTTGAAAACCAAAGCTAGTACCTTGGTCCTCAGGTCAACAACATCATGATCACCTGGAAGCTTATTAGAACTTCAGAATCTCAGGCCCCATTCAGATTTACTGAAGCAGAGTCTGCATTTTAAAAGGTCTACAGGTGATTTCGTTTGCATATTAAAGTTTGAGACTGCAAATAAAGAGGGCATTGAGGCCACCATATTTTTGAAAATACCATCCATTATTTTATTAGAATCACAGATCAGACAAAAAAAGTCAAGAGTAGGCAAAGCTTCTGAGATGGCAACTCACAAAAACAGAGGACTTTGTCCATAATATCCTTAGCAGGGAGTGCTTTCTAGTTCAATTAAAAGAAAAAGGCATCTTAAATCCTCAAAGAAAAGAACAACTAATTACCTTCCATTAATGCCACTCTCCTTAGAGTAAACAGCTACTTGACCTATCTGATATCCTACGGTAATGGTTTCCAGACTAAGTGAAGAACTAAGAAACTACACAGAGGCCCAGGCTCTGGAAATAGAGTAGGCCCTAGGCCTTTGTATTGCTACCAAGTTCCTCAAATGATTCATATAACCTTCCAAAGTTCAGAAACCACTGTCTTGAAGCATAGACTGCTATGTTGGAAGAATTTTAAATCTGTTCCCTCTTTCTTCAAAACTTTATTGCAAATACTCTTTCCAGTACAAACTAATGTTTCATACTATAAGAATGCAGGCTTCTAACTCTATCATGGGAAAGTAACTGAGATGGAGGTAGATTTATAAGATCATAAGATCTACAATTATAATCAACTATCAATTCCCTATTTTAGAAGAATTGGTTAATTTTAAGATACTGAAAACAGAGAGAGAGAGAGAGAGAGAGAGAGAGAAACTGAGAGAGAGAAAGAGAAGCAGAGGGGTATTTGACCCTAGAGGTCATACTTCAGACTTCTTTAAACATAAATCACTTCCTAAAGTGGGTATAGATAGAATAAAAATCTGGATTAACATCGCAGTTGACCTCCTGAAATCTCATAGTCAGAAAAGCAGATTTGACTTCTATTTCAGCTTTTCAAATCATTTTAGGCAGCTAGCACCATGGGCTACCAACCTCTTACGGTTTTCATTAACTGTATAATGTGTTGCTGAGTTTTTGCTAGATTTAGCGCCTATCACATGTAAACATTATCTTAACCTCAAAGATGAAGATATCAAGGCCTTCTAAAACATTGAACTAATTACAGTAAGATTAGGAAAGAGTGAGGAAGATGAGGTTGAAAGATAGAAATGCTAGGGGAGCACTTGGAGAAGTCAATGCCCTCTACAGGAGTCTTTTGAGAAGCTTGATAAAAGGCATTGTGTCTCCCACTCTTTAACAAGTCCTCATCCCCAAAATCTTGAAGCAAAGCAGCCAAAAGACAAGCATGCTTTTATTTGTTCTGTTTATAATGCCAAGTTGGTATCACTGGAAACTGTATGAGATAATTTCATGGGAGGGTGGCTGGTTGGCTTTATTGAGGTTGCCCAACACTTTCTAGAATAGAGGTTCTTTACCTTGGCTGCACATTAGTACCACCTGTGGAGCTTTACAAAACCCCGATGCCATATTCTGCTCTTTGGAAGGTTGAATCAGAAGCTACGATGGTGGGATCCACATCAATGCTTTTAAAGCTTTCCAAGTTAATCCAATATTAAGATTACACTGAGAACCATTGTCCTAGGGCAGAGATAGAGAGAGACAGAGAGAGAGAGATCGAAGGCAGGAGGACAGGGGGCTACTGTGCTGCTGGGTGGCACAATGGGTCAATGTAGAAGAGGAAAGTCTTAGTAATTGCTGAAATATCATGCAATAAGAAAAGTAAGGGCTAGCACCATGATATGTTATACTGGAAAGAATAAGATTTCATATGCTTATGAAAAAAGTATTTTCCTTTCACCTCGGTTACTACCAAGAACAGTCCCATGGCAGCAGCAGTAGCTGTAGTTTCTCCCCCTGCCCTTGACACTTGTAAACATCCCTAGTGTCCAGATTTTTGTCTCTAATATTGTTCTATACAAACAAACAAACAAAAAGGGGAACCAGAAACCATCAGAGGATAGTGAATTCCATGTCCTTGGGCAGGACAAAATCAGAATAGGTCTATAACATTCTGTTGATGCCAGGAAGCAAGAGTGATTTTTAAAATGGCAGGGATACTTCTAAAAGGAAAAAGAGTCAACTTAAAGGAGCTCTCTAGTTTATCAAGTCATGATTATTTATAGTAATAAAAATCATTAAATGAAATAAATTGTGCTTGTAAAAGGCCATGATACTTATGAGAAAAGAGTTAATATAAAGAAAATGTATAATACCTAACGGTAATATCAAAGATGGTAGATATTACCATAAACAAATAAATAGGAAAGTATTTATATACAACTATAGATACAGATAGATATTTTGTGGTTTTTTGTTAAGTACACTTCTGTTCATGTAGTGTGTGTGTGTGTGTATATATATATATATATAATTATTTTATTTGCATAAACCACAAGGAATTAACATAATTTCTAAGCCAAATAGTCCTAGAAACAGTAGAAACTGTGCTGACAGACCCCATCAACATTTGTGGTCTTATATATGAGTGAAGAAGAAAAGGAGGACAGCACCAGTTGCACACACAATTTCCAATTAGAAAGATGATATAACCATTTATTCCAAAATAGTGACTTGATTAACTGTCCTGAAAAAGAAATCTGTATTTTCAAACTCACTTTTCTGTTTCTCTGGGCATGACATATTTTGATGATTTAACTAATTACAACACAATGCCAATAAGAAAGGTACATGTTTTTAAATAATGAAACCAGGCTAGGTTAATATATTATAAAAATATTACAATGGGTAATGTACTGCCAGAGGTTAAAAACAAATAACACTAAAACACCTCATCCTCTAAATTTTTTACAAAATCAGAATCTACATGAAAGACAGCAATAAGGATCCTGTGGTAGACAGAAAATGGCCCCCCAAAATATCCATATGCCAATCCCCAAAACCTATGAATATGTTAGCTTATTTGGCAAAAGGAATTTTGCAGATATGATTACATTAAAGATTTTGAGATGGAGAGATTATCTTGAGGTGGGCCCAATATAATCACAAGAGCCTTTATAAGACAGAGGCAAGAGATCAGAAATGAGAGAAGATGCTACGATACTGGGTTTGAAGATAGTGGAAGGGGCCATGAGCCCAAGGATATAGACAGTTTGAGGAAGATGTAAAAGATAAGGAATCTCCACTGAAATCTCCAGAAGGAACACAGCCCTATGTGCCCATTTTAGTCTTTTGACCTCCAGAACTGTAAGATAATACATTTCTATTGTTTTAAACCACTAAGCTTGTGGTAATTTTCTAAAGCAGCAATAGGAAACCAATATAGATCCCATGAAAGAAAGTGAAAATTATGTAATAAAAAGATATTCAGCCTAGTGGCCAGCAGCTTGAATTTAATTCATCTTGAATGTAGCCACCAATTCCCACTAACCAACCAAAATTCAAGTGGTCAACAATCCACTTAACCTGCATCCTTGGCTTCCTGAGATGATTTTTTTTTCTTTCTAGTCTTGTAAACCCTGAGGAGGTGTAAAAACAGTCTCTTGTAGAATTCTCAACAAGCCAGCAATGTATAAAAGTTTAAATTCCAGGACCATGAAAGAGTAAAAACGAAATGAGGTTTCACAGTGGCGACTGTAATCCTAGCACTTTGGGAGGCCAAGGCAGGAGGATCATTTGAGGCCAGGAGTTTTAGACCAGTCTAAGCAACATGGTGAGACCTTGTCTCTACAAAATCATTATAAAAAAAATTAGCCAGGCATGCTGGTGTGCACCTGTAGTCCCCGCTACTTGGGAGGCTGAGGCAGGAGGATCACTTGAGCTCAGGAGTTCGAGGCTGCAGTGAGTTAGGATTGTGTCACTGTACTCCAGCTGCCTGGGTGACAGAGCAAGACCCTGTCTCAAAAAAAGAATGTTTAAGAATAAAATATAAAATTAAATCTATGATATTAATAGCATTGTGGCCAGTTTTGTTGTCAAAATATTAATCAGCTCTGTAATCAATGTGATAGTTTTGTTCATTTTTTTCTTTTGTAAAATGCTTAGAGAAGGGAAATTTGAAATGCTAGGCATGTGATTAAGTTAAATGTTTAAAGGCATTTGATTAAGTTTTCAATCAATGTTTAAACAGTTGAGGAGACTTGTTCATTTAATATGCATTTGATTTATTGGCTGTATATGTAGTGTGTGAATGTTTAAAGCAATGAAAACTTGAACATGCATCAGAATCACCAGGAGGACTTATTAAAACACAGTCAGTCTATAAGAGTTTTCTCAACATTTTTTCCTAGAATTCTTAAGGTTTCGTGCCTTAGGTTTAAGTCTGTTATTTACCATGAGTTGATTTTTGTGAGAGGTGAGAGGTGGGGATCCAGTTTCAATCTTCTGCATATGCTATATCAATTGCTGTACTCCATGAGCACTTTTTGAGCAGAAACATGATTAAAAAATAGATAGTGAAAAAAAAAAACCACAGTCATCTATATTTTTGATTCAGTAGGTCGGTTTGAGGCCCGAGAATTTGCATTTCTTAAAAGCTCCCCCAAGGGCTGCTTATGCTGCTGGTTTGGTGACCATGCTTTGAGAACCAGTGATTTGGAGGAATGTTTGTTATTTTGTTTAAAAGAATACTAAATGTTTCATAAATTCATAAAGTTAATAGATTGGATTATAAACAAACGACAAAGAGTAGGGAATATTCCTGTAGGTAAAAAAGCCCCTTGGACATTAAAGCATCTGTGGGCAAAAGGGAGCATGACAAAGCTTGACAGACAATGCCACTTTAGTCCTCCATCAGCCACAGAAGCTGCAGGTGAAGAGGAATCCAATGATACGGGGGCGAGGGGAGGCAGCTCCCAGGTTGTTTTCACATTGTTCCACTTAGAGGAACAAAGATATTGTTCCCCCACTTAATTAGACAATTCGTTCATATTATTTTGTCAATAGCATAGGTTTCTACTTCATGCTTAAAGTTGCTATAAATCATAGAGAAATCATCATTCTTATTCTTATTGTTCCAGGCTACTAAAAATCTTTAAAAAATAAAAAACAAACCTTTCACTGGAGACAATGTCAACCCTATAACTAGAGCTGGACTACAGGCACATTAGCAGCAATCTGGGCTTTATATAGCTCTCCATCAATTCAAACCCCTAGCTTTAAACATTGTAAAAACTCTATTATACATGCTACAAATGAAAGGTTGGTAAGTTAAAAGTACTTTCTGGTTCTGACTTTTCATTTCAGCCTCTTTTCACTTCCATTAAATATATAGAGTTCTGCTCGCCTTCAAGTGCATTTCTGTAGCTTTGCAGACAATCTTAGGCATCTGCCAACAATGATAGTGAAAAAGCTTTTGCAAAATCCAAATTACCCAAATTTAAAGTTTCCCACATATTCCAGTTTGTCCTGGATGTTTAATAGCCAATATTAGGATTTTTCAAAAATGATTAACAAGTTAAAATATTCATTCAATTTATTTTACCTAAATGTTTAAAATGTGGGTCTACTTTCCACCATCATTTCTTTTCCTACTTTTTAGAAAAAGGAGAAGCATGGCTTGGGATTTTAAATGAAAAGATGGTTCAGGAGACAAAATGTTAACATCAATTATTTCTGGATGATGGTGGTATCAGTGGCTCTATCTATATTTTTGATGTCTTTCAGTATTTTCTATCAAGAATAATACTGTAATGATCAGAAAAAAATATCATTCCCCAACAAAAAGAAAAGGTGATTTTGAAAGTAATTGAAAATGAACTAAGGTTTCTTAGAGCAATGGCTAATTCTTGGCCTTGGTAAAGAAATGTACAAGATGAGCCTGGAACATCTTGTCATACCAAAAAGCAAGGCAGTTATCAAAGACTGGTGGAATTAGGTCAAACTGACCCAACTGGAACACAGATCACATTGGCTAAATATGGGACAATTTGAGCATCGATAAGAATAATCATTGCAATGAATTGAAACCATCAAATGTATTAAAATCCAACACGTTTATAAAGATACTAAAAACACCCAGAAGAACATTGAGAAGAGTTATAGCAAGACCAATTCTAACTCAATTTAAAAGAGAACTCTCAGATTGTATAAACTCGTGGTCAGAACAGTCAGACTACATAAAAATAGAACAAGCTACCTCAGTGTGTAAAGAGTGCCCTAATACTGGCTATCTTCAGGCAGGGCTCAATGACCATTCTGAAGGAGTGATGTGGAGGAGACGTGAAAAGGATGGTTGATATAAATAAATCCTTTCCAACCCTTAGTTTCTGTAATTCTTTGATATTTTTTCCTTTGGTATAAAATTGAAACTTATTTAGAAATTAACTAAAACACCCTGAAGGCTAAAACAAAACAAAGCAAAACAAAACAAAAAACACAATAAGCAAAGTCCTCCACTACCCTAGAAAAACCTGGTGCAGATTTTTGTGTGATTAGGTGAACAAAATACAAAAAAAAAAAAAAAAAAAAGCCACAAGTAGGGTGCTGGGACAGATCTTAAAAGAAAAGGTGGATGTTGATGAGATGGACAATCACACAGCAATCCTGATGCTCTTAGAAGGAGTTGAGTTGTTTTTAAAATATTGCAACATGGTTGAATGTGTCACAAAAGCCAAAGGCAAACAGAAGCTGCATTCTCATAGGGTCCTTCCATTCATTCTCCCTTTTGTTTCCATATTGCCTTGCTTGAATGAAACTGCATACCTTCTAAACTCCAGTTTGCTATCCAGCTTCAGTTGAACAGCTGACTGGGAAATAGTGGGAGGGAATTTCGGTGGTGCATAATGACACCATCGAGAATCTTGTAATCATTTTTTTTAAATGAATGCGTCTTATTTTTCTTTTTGTCAAAGCAGGCCAAAGCCCTAGAGGAGACATAAGCTTTATCCCCAGTGTAAATTGATCAAGGGATAAACTCTCTGACTGAGTTTCCCTCTAGGAAAGAGAATATTCTAACCCTTCGGCGTCTTTACCCAGATTATCATTTTAGTTATATCAGCTATAAGAATGATGAGGAAAAAAGATAATAAGATAATATTAATACCTTCAGCAAACATAGATAGGCTCTTCTCAAATGGGCTGGTGTTGGAAGAAGCCAGAAATGTTGAATGAAATTTCCATATTCAATTTACTAATGAAGGATTCTATAATGGCCAGATTGTTTTGGCTTACATGTTAGGTTCCAAGTTTGGAGATCTCAGAGAAAAATTGGTGGGGCATTCAGAATTACCTCCTCAAAATTTACTATTGGAAATTCAGTGTTGAGTCAGTATAAGGTGTTCAGGAAACCACAGAGAGGGCCAAATTGAGTCAGAGCTTGCCCTGAGATTGGGTCAGATCGTAAGTTGATTCAACCAACATTACTTGAACTTCTTCTGTATGCTTGCCTTTTACAAGTATGATCTCATTTATCCTCATATAGCACATTGAGATAAGTATTAGTATCTCCATTTTGCAACTAAGGAACCTGAGACTCAGAAGCATCTGGCCCAAACTATAAGGGCCAATATATGATAGAGCTGTGAATTGAACTGAAGCCTGACTCTGCCTCGAAGCCCCTGCCCTTGGCACTACAGAACACTTTTTAAAAAAGAAGATATCATCATTCATGCTGTGATAGATTGGCTTTTGTCATCATTAAACAAGGATATACAATTGTTGTGCCTGCTAGTTTCTTGGTGTAAAGATTCATGGAGTTATATTAATATCATATTTCCCATTAGGTGCCAGCATATTAGTACCTAATTAGGTATATATCTCCCATTAGTTATCAGTATTTTAAAGCATTTTACCAACAAGCATAAGAATTTACATTTTTTGATCTTAACATCATTGGCATAAATACCTTAATAACAGTATTCCAGCTTTTAAAAATATTCCTTTCAATATGACAATGGTTCACTTCTCTTGAGGACTATGTCTCATCCATAAATCCCTCTATAACTTCCATCATTTTAGGTATCAGAATAACAATGACTGGAAACCCTTCTATGTTGCCACAGGTGCGTGTGTATACATAGTTATAGTGGGTTGAGTGGTATCCCCCCAAAATTCATGTTTCACCCAGAAACTCAGAATGTGACCTTGTTTGGAAGTAGGATCTTTGCAGATGTAATTATTTAAGATGAAGTCATACTGGAGTAGGGTAGGTCCTAAATTCAATGACAGGTGTCCTTATAAAAAAAGGATAGGATACATAGAGGCACACAGAGAAGAAGTCCAGGTGAAGATGGAGGTGGAGTTTGGGGTGACACAACTTTAACCCAATGAATGCCAAGGATTGCCAAGAGCCACCAGAAAGGGAATTGTGGTCCTGCCAACACATTGATTTTGGACTTCTAGCTCCCAGAACTGGGAGAGAATAAATTTCTGTTGTTTTAAGCCACCAAGTTTGTGCCATTTTGTTGTAGCAGCCCTAGGAAACAAATACAGTGGCTTATGCTGGTTTTCCTTTCTACTAGTTTTACATTAGCTAGACACACTTTAACAATCACTACCATAAGTAAATTACATCTATGGGGAAAGTAATTAGAGTAGAACAACGTTACATTATTTGGTTTTATACTGAGCCTTTCATACACATAGTTCCTGAAGCTGCATTACTAAGTTCTGTTTTAAAGGGAAAATGACTGTGAAGCTATTATGTACCTTTCAATAGTGCACTCAGAGCATTAGGCATGAACAGCTGTCATTACAGAAGAAACTGAAAGCCTTGAAACTGGATTGGTAATATGCCGTTGCTAAGTTTCATTTGATTTTAAACTTCCAAAGAATCAGTGATCTGAGTCACGGTAAGGTGTCAAGTTTGGTGTCACATCTACAAGCCTAGAGCAAAGAAAAAAAAAATAGAATATCCAGCTTTTAACCCCAGTAGAGCACCGGGAAAATAAATGACAAAATCTGATAATACCTTCAAATCTGAAGCAAATTTAACTAAATGTATATGTGTATGTTTTGTGTTTTCTGCTATGTTAGGGGGTGGGAAAGAGTTGCTAAGAGAGAGTTCTCAAAAGAAAGACGTAAGAAATCGGCTTGATTCTATCTGATGAAAGCCAGGGCCTTCAGGGATCCACAATGAACCAAAAAAAAAAAAAAAAAAAAAAACTCAAATCTTAAGGCTGTCTTCCCATGGCTATAGGATATATTCCCTTACCAGTTAGAGTACATCTCAGGTAAAGGAAATTTAGAAAGATCCAGATGAGTGATGGAGCCCCATTGTGCAGAAAAGAGTTAATATAGCAGCCCTGAGCTGGCTATCCTTCAAAGCTCTGCTTATGAGGTTGACCCTTGGCTGACGTCTGGGAACTTGGACTTTAGGCGGGTTTCTGCCATTCTCAGAACTGATAAAGGTGGCTCCTGTGCCTAAACTCTTTGTATATGCACCGTGATTGATGTTGAACACCTGCTTTCCTTCTGGGAGTCTGGAATTTCGGGTTCACGCTAGGCAGAAGGTGCTCTGTGACCAGTCCCCAATAAAAGCCTTGGGAACTGGTTTGCTGGGGGAATTGAGTGCATCCTGTGTGACTCCACTGGAAGAGGACTCTTGGAAGCTTGTGCCTGGCTTCCACTAGACTTCACTCCGTGTGCCTTTTCTCTTTGCTGATTTTGCTTTGTGTTCTTTTGTTGTAATAAATCTTAGCCATGATTATAACTGTATATTGAGCCCTTTGAGTTCTCCTACCGGATTATTGAACCTGGCCTGGTGTTGGGGACCCCAAACACATCAGCTCCTCCAAAATATCAGTGGACAGCTAACTTCAGTGTTCTCCTTCACTCACCTTCAGATTCTAGAATAACCAACTCAGACTCAGCTGAGAATTCATCCACAATATTTTCTATAGTGAACAAGGCTTATTATTGTAATCAAGGAAGAAAAGAGCAATATATTTTTATCTCTTTAATTGTAACATCATTGTACTACTTGTTTATTATGATCTAGTTTTAAAAATGTTGCTTAACTCTAGAAGATTTTATTATGGTAAGAATACTTACATGAGATCTAAAAAGCTTCTACACAGCAAAAGAAAAAACAGCGTGAAAAGGCAACCTACAGAATGGGAGAAAATATTTGCAAACCTTATATTTGATCAGGAGTGAATGTCCAAAATATATGAGGAACTCTTACAACTCAACAGCAAAAACAAACAAACAAACAAACAAACAAAAAAGATTAAAAAGTGGGCAAAAGATTTGAATAGCCATTTCTGCAAAAAGTCATACAAATGGCCAAAGGGTATATGAAAATGTGCTTAACATCACTTATTATCAGTGAAATGCAGATGAAAACCATAATGAGATAGCACCTCACACCTGTTAGGATGGCTATTTTCAAAAAGACTGAAAATAAGTATTGGTGAAAATGTGGAGAAACTGGAACCCTTGTACATCATTAGTGGGAATGTAAAATGGTGCAGCTACTATGAAAAACAGTGTGGAAGTTCCTCAAAAAAATTAAACGTAGAATTACCATATGATTCAGCAATCATACTTCTGGGTATTTATCCAACATAATTGAAATCAGGATCTAGAAGAGATACTTGCACTTTTCATGTTCCTTGCAGCATTATTCACAATAGCCAAGATGTGGAAACAACCTAAATGTCCATTAGCAGATGAATGGATAAATAAAATGTGCTATATACACAACGGAATATCATTTAGCCTTAAAAAGAAGGAAATCCTGGCACATGCCACAACATGTATGAACCTGGAGAACATTATGCTAAGTGAAATATGTCAGTCACAGAAGGACAAATACTGCATGATTCCACTTATATGAGTTATCTGAAATCGTCACATTCATAAAAGGAAGGAGGAGAATGGTGGTTGCCAGGGGCTAGGGGGAGGAGGAAATGGGAGTTACTGTTCAGCAGGTATAAAGTTTCAGCTATGGAAGATGAACCAGTAAGTTCTAGAGATCTGCTGTACAGTAAGTTTTATTTTGAATGTTTATTTAGGTTTTTTATTCCCTGATCTGATTTTATTTTTCCTTCCTTTGGTGGGTGAGACCAAGGACCAACCTGTAAGGGCACTTTTTAAAACTTCAGATTTAAAATATTTATTTGCAGATTTTAGAATATTGCTGGCTTTCCTTCTGTTCCTGTACACATCCATCTCATTGCTGCCTTAGGCTTTTGCACCAGCAGTTCTTTCTGTCTGTGATGCTTTTCCCACAGCTTTGCATGCTTGGCTCTGTCTTTTCATTGAGTTCTCAACTGTCACCTCTTCAGAGAGGCCTTCCTTGACCACCCAATCTAAGGCAGTCCCCACCCCACCAACAAATTACCCTGCTTTAGCTTTGTTGTAGCACTTATTTCAATCTACTCTTCTATTCATGCTTTATTTGTTTAGTAAAAGCCTCCTAGCCCCAGAATGTAATTTCCACTCCAACAGGAATCTTGTTTGACTTGATCAACATTTTATTCTCAGTGCTAAAACAATGTCTGGAAGAAAAACTAGGCATTCAATAACTATTTTTGGATAAATGAATAATTAAATCATTGAAACCAATAAGTGACACTTTGGAAACTGTACTTAACAGCTTTCAAGAGACTGGCCCAGTTTGCCTTCTTATTTTTCATTTCTGTTGCTACATTCACTGTATACCCCCTAAAATTTTCCTTCACCAACACGCAGGCACTTTTTATTCGACCAGGCCCCCAAAGAAGCCAGGCAGGCAGATGGAGAAGCAACACCATCAATCAGTGCCAGGTGTGCACTATTCTCTTGATTTGAAAGGGCCAGCGCTGCATTTAAACATCATCCAACCCTTTTGCATCTTAAATAGTTAAACTTCTACAAAAGGCAAAAGGAGCAAACGTCATCCAATTCCTCTGCATCTTAAAAAGTTCTACCAAAAGCAAAGGAGGCAATTACTATCCTGTGCATATTAGCAGGGGAGATGTCATTAAGATTCACTTCCTTGCTTCTCCTGTTCAATTTCTTCTGTGGAAGGCAGTGGATTTCTCTTGTCTTCTTCAATTTAGATTTATTGAGTTTCTGAGTCTCAGCATATCTTGTTTGTCAGATATTTTGGCAGATTAAGCAGTAATGAGGTGCATAGAAGAAAAGTCAGATTTCTGCATCAGCTACCCCCATTTTCTGACATCCCCCATCTCCCATCCCAGCCTCTTCTGATATTGTACTATCTTTATTTTCCTCATACCCTGAGGATTTCCTCCTGCCCCTTCTTAATTGCACCTGCCCTTAAGGTACAGCCTTGTGCAATTCTCCCACAATGAATCTGTGGAGCTCATTTTTTTTTTTTTTTTTTTTTTTTTTTTTTTTTACCACTGAGCTTCTATTTCTCCAGCTCACAACTTCACCCAGGGTATTTACTCCAATGGCTTGCAAACATTTGCACTTGGAGGTCCAACCTTTAATGTAATATGTCCAATACCTAATCTTTCACCTTCTCTACAAGGCAGAAACTCCCTTCACTTTTCTACTTCTGCCTTTCCCTTTGTTGATTGTGCTTGGTATCCTTTCACTGTAATAAATCATAGCCATGAGTATGACTATATGCTGAGTCCTGTGAGTCTTCCTAGTGAATCATCAAACCTCAGGGTGATCTTGGGGACCTCCTGACAGGGAAGCCAATGCTTTCCATAACTTATTTCACTGCCCCTTTCATGGGCTGAATAGAAGCAGCATTAGGTGGGTAGTTGGAACAACAAGGCCTTTTAAAAAAAGACAGCATGATTTAAATCCTGACTTAGTCAGTTTCTTAGCTCCATTAACGTCTTTGAGCCATGCTTTCCTCTTCTATAAACCTGGGCCAATAATACTTATTTTGCATGATTTTTACAAAGATTTAGAGATAATACAAGAGGTTCATAGTAGACCATACTCCTTTAAGGAGTAGCTATTATTTTCATTCCATCTTTTGGATAAGATGAAACAATCAGAAAGAATTATATGGACCCAATTTTAGGGATCCATATATCCATGTAGCAATAGGACTAATTATATGGACTCAAAAAGTCCCAGTCATGTTGGAACTTGTGAGCAGACTATTTTTCTTAGGATCTATGTAGAGCTCCTTTAACTAAGCACTTGCAGTGGGAACTGTGGGTAAAGCAAGCCCAGAAAAGAGCACATTTATACTTATCTTCATCTTTCAACCCATGCTTGGCTGTTTGTCTCTTGCTTTTGGGGTCCTGCCCACTCCACTGATTTCTGGGCCCTAACCTCTTTCTGGCTGCCAATCTGCACTGCTCATCTCTGTTTTGAATGCTCAGCTGTTACTCCAACTGAACCTTTTTCCAACGACTAATTCACACATGATTCATTCACCCTCATTCACCTGGTCCTCTACGGAGGTTCCCCCCTGAAACTTCTCTTTTCCATGTGTCTCTGGCTTCATCCCTTGACTACATTGTAATATTTTCTTTTGAATAAAGCATATTTAATTTTTTTGGAAGCATAATTATTAGGCAAATATAATCCCAGTCAGTGGCAGCATATTTGAAAGAAAAACTCATTTATGTTCATTTATTTTTTTTGTTCCTAGCATCCAGGGGATAATCCCATTTCTTAATACTGTCATTGTCCTATCTGAAATAACATAACTAAAAGGTTTAAAGATGAGTTATTTGAAATCTCTTCAGCAAGTCAAATGAGGTGAATTCTTTAGTATATACTAGGGTGGTTGCCATAAAAAGCAGATGGTGTCTGTAAGGAATTACTTTACGGCATATCATTTTCAGGAAAAAAAAATCATTAGTCTTCTCTATTGAGGGTAAAACTTTTAACAAAGACATTTGTTCTGGATCTCTCTGCCAGACATGATATAGTGGTGAGAGCACTGCACGGGGAGTCAGGAGGCCTGTGAGGAGCCTTTCACTATAATATAGTGGGTAAGAGCCCTTCCCCACTTCGCCTTTCATCTAAATAGAGGTGAGCTACTAATATGCCAATGGAATGTAAGTGGAAGTGATTGTGCCATTTTCTTGCTAAGGTGGCTTTGAAGCAAGTATGCCTTCTCTAGGCTCTCTTCTCCTAGGTCCTGCTTGGATCTAGGAGATCCACCCAGGGTGGCCTTGGAGGCTGTATGTTGAAGACGGCAGAGCCATTCTCAGCCAGAGTCCTTGAATGACCACATAACTTAATAATCTGTCCTTCCCTCTTACCAAACAGGAGCATTTGTACTATGTTAAAACATTGACATTTGAGATTTTGTGTTGTTATAGTAGCTTGTATGTCTCTAATTAAGTTGTTTCACCTCTTTATGCCAACATATTTAGGTTGTTACAAAGATTAAATGAGTTAGAACAATGCCTGGCACATAATGAATGCTCAATAAATGTTAGTTATTGATATTATTACCTACTCTGATACTAACCAGTTATGAGTCATCAAACATGTCAGTTTTCCTGGACCTCCATTTCCTCAACTGTTAAATCCAAGAGTCATACTTGATGATTTCTAAGTTTTTCTAAGTTTGAAATTTTATAATCAGAAGTCTCTTCAAAAAATTGTGGAGAAAAAAATTATCTTAATCCACGGAAAGTGGCCAGAGGATGAGACAGAGGCATTCAGAACATCAGGAAAAGACGGAAAATAAATAACAGTATAAAGAACAATGAGAAGGAAAACCATTATTTAAAGAGAAGCATGTTTTCTTTTTGAAATTTGTCCATCAGATTTTCAAATAAGCTTTGGAGAGAAGAACATTTACAAACCGGGCTGTGTCTGTAAGACTTTCATTCACACCCAAATGAATATCTTGTGTGGTAAGAAAACAAGGGTGTCCTCCCAGAAGTGCAAAGCCTACAATAAAAAAAAGAAAAAAAAGTATTTTGAGAAAAAGAACTAAAGTAGGAAACAAAATTATGAAGAATTGGCACAATCTCAACTGAAAAATGAAAATCTTTAAAGCTCTCCAACCTCTCTGATAGGGAATTCCCAGGCAAAGCAAAACGAGGAATTGAGAGAAGTAGATGAAATTTTGTGCACAAGAACTTAACTCTCCTTCAAGTCCTAAATAAGAGCCTATTTTTTTACCCCCTTGTTCAGGATCTGGCATTAATGAAGCATTGTTCCCTTTGGGGGGCTATGTCTGTTTTTTTAAAAAAATATAATTACTTTTATTTAATGATTTCACTTATATGAGGTACCTAGAATAATCAGAATCACAGAGACAGAAAGTAGCATGTTCATTGCAGGAGGTGGGGGAGTGGAAATGGGAACTTTTTTTTTTTAATGGGTATAGAGTTCCAATTTTACAAGATGAAAAGAGTTCTGAAGACTGGTTGCACAACAATGTGAATGTATTTAACACTACTAAACTTGCACTTAAAAACAGTTAAGATGATACATTTTATATGTATTTTACTATAATTAAAAATTTAAAGAGAAATACAAAAAGTTAAATAGACAAAGTGACAACTAGGAACAAGAAATAAAATAGAATTCAAATATTCTAGCATATTAGTTAATGTGGCTCTGGTGCACAAGCATCATAGCTTCCTGTCATCCATGGCAAAAAGGGAAATATGATAGATTTCATAACTTTTACTAAAAGGGGAAAAATGTAGTTCTTTGGAAGAGGTATAATTTCCCTCAGTATGAAATCCTTATTCTCATATCTTTGTAGGTAGCATCAGTTTGTTTTGTTTTCACTGTTCACTGAAAACTTTTATGATTTTTCTCTGTCTTTGATATACAAAATCTTTCTATGATGTATCTAGTATGGGTCTTTTCTTCATTTACCCAGCCTTTAGTGGGCACTATCAATCCAAACCTATGTGTCTCAGGAGGGAATTTTCTTCTACTATTCTTTTTTTTTTTTTTTTGAGACAGAGTCTCACTCTGTTGCCCAGGCTAGAGTGAGTGCCGTGGCGTCAGCCTAGCTCACAGCAACCTCAAACTCCTGAGCTCAAGCGATCCTCCTGTCTCAGCCTCCCGAGTAGCTGGGACTACAGGCATGCGCCACCATGCCCGGCTAATTTTTTCTATATATATTTTTAGCTGTCCATATAATTTCTTTCTATTTTTAGTAGAGGTGGGGTCTCACTCTTGCTCAGGCTGGTCTCGAACTCCTGAGCTCAAACGATCCGCCCACCTCGGCCTCCCAGAGTGCTAGGATTACAGGCGTGAGCCACCGCGCCCAGCCTCTTCTACTATTCTTTTGATATTTCCACTTCTTAATTTTTTTTGTCCTTCTATTCTGCAACTTCTGCAACATCTACCATAATTATTTTGGAGTTTATGGAGCTATTTTCCACATCTCTTTACTCTCTTTCTTCTGCTTTATATGATGAAAGAATTTCTTAATAATTTTTAATACTGCCACTTTCTAATTGGGTCTTTAGTTATCTAATTATTCTACTGACAATTTATATCTTATTTATCTATCTATCTTGATGATTTAAAGTTTATGTTTATGTTATAAGATCCTTAAGTCATTTTTTTAAATGTCAAAGTCTTCTGATTTTGTGACTATAATGTCTTCTCTTGTCCCTGTAAAGATATTATTTATGACATTTTAAAAGGCTTAGTGTGCCCTATTAACTCTCTTTACTCAGGTGTTTACTTTTGAGTTTATTTGATGTGTCCTTTTCAGGGTGTTACTTTTCTTAAATATTTAGTGATTCTTAGTTGTATATGTCTGTTTTTGATCCTTTAAAATTATAAAGATGTCCATCCAGGAGAATGAAAAAATACACTGTAGTGTGAGTATGGGATATCATGGATTACAATGGATACTACTCAGTAATAAAAAGGAATGAACTAATAATGCACACAACATGGATGAATCTGACAACATTATGCTGAATGAAAGAAGCCAGACACAAAATAGTAGATACTGTATACTTCCATTTATATACAGTTCTAGCTTAGGCAAAACTAGAGTGGCAGAAATTAAAATAGTGCTTGCTTCTCTAGAGGGTGACTGACTGGGAAGGAGCACTGGAGGATTTTCTGGGGTAATGGAAAAGTTTTCCCTCTTGATAAATTTGTGGGTTACATGGGTATACGTATTTGTTAACACTGGTTGAACTTTACAGTTACGATCTATATAAGGTATAAAAATTATATCTTAATTTTTAAGAAATTGAAAATAAAGTAAGTATTGATATGGTGGTTTTGAGTCACCAAGAGTCTACAAACTCAAAGGGTTACCCTACTGTTTTCTTTATCCTTCAACCAAGACAAAGCTAAGCACCACTCATATGTTAACTCTCGCCACTTGTCAACCCTCCATGCAATGTGAGGTTACTGCAAATACCTAAGCAGATAAGAATGGCTCCTGCCCTGCCCTCACAGCATGTTCCATTGGTCTGGGGAGGATAACACACAGAGGAGTCTGCAGCAAGCCACTCTGGGCACAAGCAGAGGCCTTTTATCACATACTATAGGCCAAAATCAGGGGAGATGGCGACATCCAATGAGAACTTTGCTACCTCATTTGAGACAGGTTCAATGGGCATTCTTCAATACATAATTAAAAGCAAATAAACATCATTACAAGACAGAGACTTGTCCAAGGCATTTTGCAAACATTACTTTTCTCCTGTTTATTGTAATGTGCCTGATTTATCTTTTGGGAAATATACAAGTCACAATTTGCTACTCTCATTTGTTTCCCATGAAGAAGGAAATCATTAATTACATGATGGATTGGGGTGTGAGGAGTTTTGGACTCTTGAAAGGGGAATTTGACTCAAGATCTCATGAAACACCCCACTGAAGCCTTAACACAATTTGTATATGGACTGTTATTAAATGATATTAAGGAATCACTGTTTTTGTTGGATGTGATAATGACATAGTAACCATATAGGGAAAAATCCTTATATTTTTAGAAGATGCAAACTGATGTATTTTGGGATCAAATGTCATTATAGCTTTAATTTACTTTCAAATACTTCAACAAAAAAATAAATAGATAAATCAAAGATCTTTCTACTTTTCTGTTTATTTGAAACTTTCCTAAAAAAAGTAAAAATCAAACAAACCTAAACAAAGCAATAGTCCTCATTTCTGTTACTATATAAAATGACATAATTATAGTCTTCCTATTTTATACTTAAAAGTGTTCCCTTAAATATGCCCAGACCAATTTATTTTTTTTTAAAGAGACAGGGTCTTGCTCTGTCATCCAGGCTGGAGTGCAGTGGCATGATCATAGATTGATGCAATCTTGAACTCCTGGGCTTAAGCAGTCCTCCTGTCTCACCCTCCCAAGTAGCTGGGACTACAGATGTGCACCACCATGCCTGGCTAATTTTTTCAATTTTTTTTGTAGAGACAAGAGTCTCGCTATGTTGCCCAGGCTGGCTCAAACTCCTGGCCTCAAGCAATCCTCCCACACCGGCCTCTAAATGTGCTGGGATTACTGGCATGAGCCATTGCACTTGGCCAGTTTTTAACTAGAGGCCACCACATTCTGACCCTAGCAATAACTATTCACAGAGCATGATCATGTGCTGGCAACTTACAAACATTCTTCCATTGAATTCCTCACTCTGGCAAAGTACACAGTAGATATCATTATAAGAATTTTATAGATGGCAGCTGAAGTTGTGGGACTTGGAATCTTACAAATTGTGCAAGATTGTTTTGAAGTCTCTATAGCCCTAGGCCTTGCCATAGGGGAGCCAGCCCCAGAGCCAATTCGCATTGTGATCTATAGAGACAGAGCAACGTAGTGGAACAGGACCCAGTCTTCTTCATCTGGAAAATAAAACAGTTTGCCTAGAGTCATAACGTCCCTTACAGATCTGAAATGCTAGGTCCCAGGTAGAATCAGAGAATATGCAACACCCAAACATTCCTACTTGCTACGGGTCCTATAAGGAAGAGTCTGACTCCATTTTTGATTTTTGACTGCTGACAGCTGTCAAACCCACCTCTCCCCCTTCCCCTCCTGCCCTACATCTGAACCAGCTAGAAAGTGCAAGTGCTCCCTCCTTTGGCACTAGCAGGAGATTCAACTCACACAAGCCCCAGCCTGTTCAAGGGAATGCTCACCTCAGCCCCATCCCCAAACCACAATAAACCCTCAACCCACTATCATTTCCCTGATTCTCAGGCTATTTTTGGACCAGCTTGGGAAACAGCCTTACTCTCTCCAGAAAGCCGCATTATGTGAGTAATAAAACTTTTCATACTTTTTTGTTGCATGTATGGTATTCTCACTGTTAACAATCGAATGAAATTTTAGGTGGACAGCACACCTCATTTTTGTGGAGTGACCACAACAGTTCCTGGCCTCACTGCATGGTTCTGAAATGTATTCATTCATTCTAAAAATATGTGCCTGGTGCTGTTCTAGGCAGTGAGGAAAGCACTGTAAAAAAAAAAAAAAAAAAAAAAGATACAAGTCCCTGCCTACATGAAACTTACATTCTAGTGGGGAGAGACAGATTATAAACTGAATAAGTAAATTAAATATATTGTATGTTTGATGCCGATAAGTGCTACAAGAAATGTAGAGCAGGGAGGGGGAATAAGGTAAGTAAAGGATAGGAGTCGTCATTTTAAGTAGCATGGTCAAGGAAGCCACAATGATTGTGGGACAGTTGAGTAAAGACCTGAAGAAGATGGATGAGTGAGCCATGGAGAACATACAAGATGGTGGGAAGAGCATGTGCAAAGGTCCTACGTAAGGGTTATGACTGGTGGGTTCAAAAGACAGCAAGAATGTTGGTGTGGAAGGTGCAGAGTGTGTGAGGAGGGGAGTAGTAGGAGGTGAGGCTGCAGAAGGAAGGTGGGGAGAAGACAGCAACTTTGACTTTTGTCAGAGCAAGATGGGAAACCATTGGAGGGTTGGAGCAGAGGAGTGACATGATTGCACTTATGTTTTAATAGGACATCTGTAGTGGGGCAGAAGCAGGGAGATGAGTCAGGAGACTGTTCCAAAAATCTGGATGAGAATTGATGGCATGGACCAGGTGGTAGCAGCTGAAGTGCTGAGAAAGTAGTTGAATTTTTGATATATATTGAAAGTAGAGCCAGCACTCAGCTGTTGACCTTGTTTCCTACCTCACTGAAAAAATTGCAGCAATCAGAGAACGTCCAGCCTCCACCACCATATTTCCCTACTTGCCAGCATCTGTGCTGATATACTGTGCTTTGCTTCCTGTTAAGCACAGGTGAACTTTCCATGCCCCATGTAAGGCCTCCACTCATGCACTACCAGCCATCCCCTCTTGACTACTCAAGCACATTGCTCTAGAAATTCTTCCCTTTCGCCCTTACATTACCTACATCTTGAATGAGCTATTCTCATTTTTTCACTAAAAACCAAATACAAATTTGCTCTTGGCCCTACTTTCCCTGCCAGGTATCCCTTTAATTCTTTGCTCCCTTTGCTGCAAAACTCTTTGTTCTTTCTTTCTCTCTCTAGTTCAACTTTACTCATTTCCATCAAACTTATTCCTATAACGCTTTGCCCCCCACCACCACTGCACTAAAACTCCTGTCACCAAGGTTACCATTGACCTTCACATTGCTACATCCACTGGCCATTTCTCAGTCCTCTTTCTTCTTGATTTAGCAGCATTTAACAAAGTTGATCTCCACTTTCTCCTTGATAAACTTTTTTCACACAGTGTCCAGGACACATTTGCTTAGTTTTACACTGATCTTAGTAGTTGCTCCTTCTCAGTTTCCATTGCTGGTTCCTTCTATTTTCCTTGGCCACTGAATATTGGTGTGCCCCAAGGCCAGCCTTTGCTTCTCTTTACAATTGTAACCAGTCACATGGCCTTAAATACCATCTGTATGCTGGTGACTCCCAAATATCTCTAAGCCAGATCTCACTCCCAAACTCCAGATTCATATCCAACTGTCTTTCAACACCTTTGCTTGTATGTCTAATAGACATCTCAAACTCAATACACCTAAGACTGAACTCCCAATCTTCCCTCTCTAACCTGCTCCACCTGCAGCTTTCACATTTACTCAGGCAGAAACCTTGAAGTCATCTGTGTCTTCTCTTTCTTATGCAATACATTGGTAATCTTGTTGGCTCCCCCTTCAGAACACATCTGTCCCTCTTACCCCCTCCACTGCTACCACCCTGCTCCAAGCCTCTATATGTGATAGCTACCTATTGACACAGGTTTCACTACTTTTACCTCATTTCCACCCCCAGCTCCCACAGTCTATTCTCAAGCAGTCAGAGGGATCCTTTTAAAATGCAAGTTAGATCACAATCCCCCTTTTGTTCAAAACCCTCCAGTGATTCCCCATTTCACTCAGAGTAAAAGCCAAAGTGCCAAGATGGTACACATGTTTCTTCCTCAGTTCTAGGCATATTCTTCTTCTTGTTGAGAGCACTTATCACTTTCCAATATACTATACCATCCATTTATTTATCATGTCTATTGTTTATTGTCTGTGTACCCAGTAGAACGTAAGCCCCATGAGGACAGGGATTTCCTCTGTTTTGTTTACGGATGTATCACTCCTGAGCACCTAGAATAAAGGCTGGAAAATAGTAAGTGCTCAATAAATAATTGTTGAGTGAATGAAAGAGGGATTTGGACTCTGGAGAAAGGACTCATTCTTCTCACTTGCAAATACCCCTCATTTTGTTAACAGAAAGAAATTACTACTGTCTGTGAAGTGAGCTAATGGAATTTAATGATTCATTTATAAATAGGCAAAGTCAACTAAACAAATATGAATACTGCACCTTCATGAAGAAAGTATTTATTGTGCATCTACTCTGTGCCTAGCACAGAAATGAGTACTATTGAGGGTTGAGGACTATGGAGGAAGAGTCCAAACAAAGTTTAAGATCTCCTGACAGGTCTGATCCAAGACACACTCTTTCTTTGACTAGAAGTCATTTTGCTGTAGCAACTCAGAATTAGTCTGTTGCCCTTCCATTTCCCTCTTTATGCTATAAAGAAGATTCACAGAGAGCCTGAACTTATGAGATAGAAGTAGGAAGAGGGGTCACAAAAAGTGTTTACAAGTAAGAGCCAAAGACTTGAGCAGTTCGTGAAAGAGAAAAAGTGGGCGGATATTGCCTTTGAGAAAAAATTGCCTTTGCAAATTTTGTCACTGATCAAAAAGAAGCCTCAGACCCCAGTCCAAAAGCACAGGTCTAGCATTTGCCAGTTTTATCAGGCCAGGATGGCAACACGTGCTTCAGGAGGTGTCAGAGGTTCTGAGAAGCCACTAGGAGCTGCCATTGCTGAGGAAAAGAGGACAGAGGGATGGGTCTCCACTCTCCACCCTTCATCCAGAGAAGCTGGCTTTTACCTATTTCATTTATGCTTTCATATCAGCTATTATTGAACAAAGGGTTTCTTGTGTTAATTTCTTAATTTCTGTTTGGGAAAATAAAAGTAAATCTTATTTTGCTCTTTTTTTGCCTCACAGATCCCTGTAGGCTTTAGAAGAAAGAGTATGAATAGAATTCATTCACTGGCAAGATGAGGGATCTGAGGGCTCTTGCTGTTAGAACTAAGGCACTCATTAACCTCTCTGTGCTTGGCTTTTATAGCTGCAGAATAGTATCACAATTTTTATATTGGCATCTTTGTAAAGATGATGAATTTGAAACGGCTATTAAAGCTCCAGCTTCTACTTCACCTTGAATGTGAAATACCAATGTTAAATAATGAAAAGAACCGTCTCTTAGAATGCTTTGTACATTTTTCTATTAGCTAGTGCATTTACCAAGATTAATAAATGCATCCGCCTCTCGGCTCAATTAATTTGCAATAAAAGAATATAATCATCAGCAGACACACAGGAGAATTGTCTGGCTTGCCAGACAGGCATACGCAAAGAGTGGATGAGGAATGAATGATCTACAACTACACACAGCGACATCGATACATCTCACAAACATAATGCTGAGGGAAAGAAGCCAGACACAAAAGAGCACATGCTGAATGATTCCGTTTATATAAAGTTCAAAAATAGGTAAAACTAATCTGTGATGTTAGAAGCCAGGATAATAGTTACCCTTGGGTGCAGAGAATAGCAACTAGAAGCAAATACAAGGGCGGGGGGTGGGGTTTGGGTGCTATTAACATTCTGTATCTCTATCTGGGTGTTAGTTACAATGGTGTGTTCACTGTAAGAATTTGAATTCATCAACTATATACACTTAAGTGATTTGTGCATTTTTCTGTAGATGTGTTATACTTTATGAACATGTTACATAAACAATATGGTTTAAGTTGGGTGGAGAATTTTATTCTGTCTCCTGAGATAAGTAGAAATATGGCTGTATCTCTGACACTCCAACTTGCAATGGACTCCTCAAGGACTGTGCTGTGAGGATTACCCCATCCCAGGGGCTGGCAAAAGTCTGGGGCAGTAACAGTTATAATTACATCTTATTTTCATTGTAAACACCAAGGTAACAAGTGGTACCTGTTGAAAAATTGCACCAAAGAACAACTATTAAGATGCACATATGCACGATAGAAATGCTCTGCCATGATTTTTATTGGGATTTAAAGTTTCTGTAAGCATTTAAGGCAGCTACTCACTTTGACAAATTCTCCTACTGTTGAGTTTGGCAGGATGCCATATGCAATTAGATCCATACATAACTTAGTCAGGATAATGACAAATACTCTTTCAACTATAAGTTTTAATGGTTATATGTTCCTTTCCTCATGTATTTGTTTTTTTTTTTTTTTTTTTTTTTTTTGAGACAGAGTCTCACTTTGTTGCCCGGGCTAGAGTGAGTGCCATGGCATCAGTCTAGCTCACAGCAACCTCAAACTCCTGGACTTAAGCGATCCTACTGCCTCAGCCTCCCGAGTAGCTGGGACTACAGGCATGCGCCACCATGCCCGGCTAATTTTTTGTATATATATATATTTTAGTTGTCCATATAATTTCTTTCTATTTTTAGTAGAGACGGGGTCTTGCTCTTGCTCAGGCTGGTCTCGAACTCCTGACCTTGAGCGATCCACCCGCCTCGGCCTCCCAGAGTGCTAGGATTACAGGCGTGAGCCACCGCACCCGGCCATTCCTCATGTATTTGTTATTGTGGTTTGCCATTTTGTGCAGATTTCAGAGGCTTTCTTTACATAAAACCATCATTTAACCAAAAATGCTTATTATCATGAGTAGAAACAATTTTACAAGAATCAAACATGACTATTACATGCCTGAATTAAATTAGATACTTAAAAATATATATTTAATAATAGCTTCCAATCCTGAGTCTGCTGTTTATTAGCTATGTGTCTGTGGCCATTTGCTGAACCTGTTTCAGCCTGTTTTCCTCAATGGTCTTGCCCTCAGAGAGTTGTCATGAGGATTAAATGAGATAATACATGCAATTAATATAGAGCACTTGGCACTGGGTCTGCATTCGAAAACTTATTAAATCCACACTCTTGTTTTATTAACAGCTTAACTACCATATTATTGTGAATGGGGAAACTGATCACTTATTTAGAAATATTTTTATACCAAATATAACATTTGAACAGGGAAAAGTGGTAGAAGCACCACCAACTAAGGAAAATTCATGTTAAAAAACTTAAAATTGGCCGGGCGTGGTGGCTCATGCCTGTAATCCTAGCACTCTGGGAGGCCGAGGCGGGTGGATCGCTCAAGGTCAGGAGTTCGAGACCAGCCTGAGCAAGAGCGAGACCCTGTCTCTACTAAAAATAGAAAGAAATTATATGGACAACTAAAATATATATATAAAAAAAATTAGCCGGGTATGGTGGCGCATGCCTGTAAACCCAGCTACTCGGGAGGCTGAGGCAGTAGGATTGCTTGAGCCCAGGAGTTTGAGGTTGCTCTGAGCTAGGCTGACGCCATGGCACTCACTCTAGCCAGGGCAACAAAGCGACACTCTGTCTCAAAAAAAAAAAAAAAAAAAAAAACTTAAAATTGAGCAATTTCTATATATTAATCAATTCTCTTGGTGACTTCAAAAAAGATCACTTGTATTAAGTACTGATGGTAAAGTAAAAAAAAAAAAAAGAGAAAATAAAATTCTGCTCAACTCATGGAAGACCAGTATTAGAAAGAAGCAGAATTTGAGAATTACTGACTAGCTTATTCATTTTTTCCCTGCTATCTGTCATATGCTGATATGGTCTCTTATAGGAGCCAGCTTTAAAGAGCAAACTGTTCTCATCTGTTTTCTTCCAAGGGTTTTAAATGTTAGGTGACACCTTATATATTTCCCTTCTTCCTCCTTCCTTCTCCCAAAGGCAAGGGGAGTGCATTAGTAAGACTTGAGATCTGAATCCTGGTACCATTTGTATTAATTGAGTGAACTCAGCAAGTCATTTAATTCCTCTGAATTTCATTTTTGTTATCTATTTGATGAACTTCATTATTGATCATAACAAAGCAAAAATCACATGCAGCAGTTATTTGTTTCTAAGCCCTAGAAAGCTCTGATGCCTGTAAGGTAGGATAAGATATTTGAAGAATCAACCAATGTGTTTTTGTTAGTAGTACTTCCTCCTCAACCCTGTCTGATTGCTCATTTGGGCAGTCATATTATCGATTCATGTGAGGTCTGATAGGGCAGAAATGCAGAGACAGAGAAAAGAGGCAATTTGTGGCTTATGAGTTTCAGAATAGACTTTTTGAAACTCATTGCAGAGATAATAGCTTGAGAAAAAAAGAAAATTTGAATTTTAATAGCCTAGGATTGTAGGCACAAACAATAGATTTGGAAGAGTACATGGATAGTCAGAGCCAGTTTTTCCTCCTGCTTTACTGCCTGGCCTCCAATACTGGGAACTGAAAGGAGAAGAGCAGGAGCGAGAGAGAGAAGCAACAGAAATTGAAATCAATGGACCTTTGGCACTGTACCCTGCTGTATGCCCCCCTAGGCCAACTGCCAAAGGGCAAGGAGCATGACAGAAATCTCAGATGAGTTTGGGGAACCCCAGAACTGAGAACATCTGTGTCTTGCTTTTAAGACAGAGCTCTAGGATGCAGTAAATGTTATAGAGCTCACTGGCACCCAGCATGAGGAAAAAACAATAGGGATGGCTTTGCAGTATCTCTGTACCCAGTGTGGCTTGGCGAGCTGCCAAGAGGTTGACCAAACCAAGAAATATCTCAGGTCTTGTGATTAGAGAGATGCAAACCCAGCAGTAAATGGGAAACAGCCAAGATCCAATGGGAATACAGAAGTCCCAGCAGACTCCAACATGGACACTTGATGATGATGTCCTGATGACCAAGGACCACATCTCCATACCCCTACATGCCTTGACATTCAGATACCTTCCAGGATTTAGCCATGTCTGTAGGGAAAGGGAGAGGTGACCTGAAATTGACAAGGTAAACCCTGGAACAACTGAAGATTGCCTAACGTTGCAGAGATTAAATTTCCAGAAGAACGGAGACACAAGAAAAAGTTCTTTACATATTAGAAAAATAGACACATTTCTTACCCATATGAGTTTGAAGTCAGAGAATTTATGCCCACCTATATTTTGTCCCGAACATGAAGAGCTATATGGGACTTCTACTCAATTCCTCATGGAATTTCTATGGATAAAGTTAATTGTTCTGCTTGCAGCTTTTATGAGCATTGGAAAGATCATCACAGGCTTGCACTGCTAGTCTCAGTAAAAGTGTTTGCTTTGTATGCTTGCTAAAGACGCAGACAAATCCCCCCACTGGGTTACCTCTCCCAAGTCCTCACACTTGCGCCCACTCTTCAACACAAGTGTGAGTTTGTCGGTGGACTCACCTGTTTCTGTAGACAACCTTGTTCGAGTACTTCTTTTCTCAAAAATCATGCCTAAGGACTTCCCTTGCAATAAAGGCAAATACTGTAAATTGAAGACAAGAATACAATTAAAATGCAAAATATATTTTATATCTAATACCAAGGATTATGTTTTAAAACTTATCCTTTATACTATTCAAAAATAATCACTTTTTCCAAATAAGTGTTCAAAATATTGTTTAAAAAGTGAATTGAAAGCGCTTTTTTTATATTCTATTCAGATATGGGAAAAGAACAGTAACTCCCACAGCTTATTGACATGTAATTAGAAAGTGGTATTAATTGTTTTGGGTTCAACCTATGTACTTGTTCCAAAGTATATTAATATGTCATACTGGGACCATCTTCTTACTTAACTCCATTAAAATTTTCATTCAATTTTCAATGATCTTGAAAATGTTTGGTTCAGAGGTGTTTTCTCAGCTGGGATCATGCTACTCTGTTACAACATGGGATGCTAAGACTCCTACTTAGGTAGATGATGAAGCCCCAGAGTTTTAGCTACATGTTCATCATGCATCCTTATGGGAATGCAAAGGCTTTGTTTCTGCAAGTCATTTGAAAACAATCTGGAGAGTTTGGGTGTGGGGTGGGGCTCTTTCTTCTTCCTCCTCTATATAAATGGACTTTCTGATAGAATGAGTTCTGGAACAAATATTAATAGATCCCTGCCAGCTAACCTTCCTCATAAACAAAGTGTGAAGAACAGAGGCCTGGGTATGGGGAGAACTTTTTTCTCATCATTTCGGTTGTTTTATAAGAACATCAACTCATAGCAGTTGGGGTCACTTTTGTCCTCAGTCTGTTCCTAGGAACTTGGAGAGCTAGCCAACTAGATAAGAAAATCAAGATCATGTCGAACTTTCTCAACGTGAAACCAACTCCTTTAAAAAGCATTTGAACAAGCTTGGAATATGAAAAGGCTTTCACAATTAAGCAGTCTAAATGAAGCTATTGCATTAATTAAGCGTGTTTCAAACATAAATTGCTCAAAATGCAGAATAATGCTTACAGCTAACAACCATATCTCATCTCTTCTCCTACTTGGCTACCATTTAATTGTTTCTTTGCTATTCTAAATGCTTTTTTAAACACTTTCACATAATTGTGAATTTTTTGACATTATCCTATGATAATATATCTGATATGCATCCAGAATTGAAATTTGTTACTAGAAAAAAAAGTATCATCCCTATTTTTAATTTGATAGAAAATACACAGAGAAAAGAAGGGAGTTATAAAAATCAAATCTTTCTGGACAAATGATTCCTTAGGTTCTGATCCAGTTAACAATGAATTTCAGCATTCCAAGTGAAAGAAGTACAATGACTTATCATTGAATAACTGATTTTTATGCTTTTTTATATGCTTGTACACTCAGCGATAATCAATTACCTCGACTGTGTGATTTCATTACTTAGCTACTGTTTAGGAATTTTAATGTATTTCCTTTCTTGCTCTTTCTTTGGGAAGGCTGCCTTTGAAAAGGCTGATTGGTAGTAATGGAAGGTAAAAATAAAATGTTACATACCTCTCCTTTCTGTTTTATCCTAAATTTCAGATCTGCTGATAGCCATAGCATATATTTAATTTCTTCTCCTGTAAAGTTCTTTAGAGTGAGTAGATCACGACCCTTCAGTTGTACTTTATTTTGTAGTGGTTGTCCACACCTACAAAAAAGAGAAAGAGAGAGAGAAATGAGTATTCAGGAAAAAAAAAAACATATACTATGGTGATTCTTTGTTTTATTTTTTAAACAAAACAGCAAATCACATGTAGCCTCATGTGTCTCTGCAAAGTGTTAATGAAATTGATACGGCAGTGGTTTACATTTTAGATATTGAGTATTTTGTATGTTTGAGAGAAAAGGATAATTTCTGGAAAGAGATCAAGTTCTTGTTTGCTTGAAATAGCCATATGTGTGGCTTTTCTACTTACCAGTCATACAACATCAGGCAAGTTACTTAACCTCTTTCTGCACCTAGATTTCTCACCCAGATAATGAGTATAATAATCTTATAGGCTTGTTGTGAGGAAGAAATAATTTAATACATACATGTAAAGCAGACAGTATCTAGCATATAAAAAGCATTTGATAAACTTTAGCTATTATTATTGAAATCATTAAACTGTACAAGCAAAATTTGTAATGCACAATAGAAGACAATTTCATTTTTCCTCCTACTATCCTTCAAATCTGTTCTTGGAGCCTTGTTCTTTTTGTCCCTGTATGAAAATACAATTGGCCCTGTAACTTTTCTAGTAACTTTCAAAAAAATGAAAAAAAAGCTCTCTGCTTGTTTTACTACCTCAAAGAATCTCAGTGAAATGATGTATAATAACAGTATTATAATAATAATGATTTTTTTTACAAAACCTTAAAACATTTACTACAAGTTAACACCTTTTCCCTTCTAGCTTATGCCTGATTCAAGCTGGCTCCTCTATGGGGGAAGTGGGACCATGAGCTGTTTCCTCTATGTCCTTGCCTTCAGTTCCTCTAAGCAAAGCCAAGGGAAGGTGGGAAGTTAAGACACAGTGAAAGTTTGGTTCTGTTCCAGCAATATAGCGTTGGTATGGGTATTTGAGGCTAACTCTTTTTCTTGTGGGGTGTTTTTGGCAGTCCTTTGGAGAACCTCCTGATCACTAGGAATCTCTTACAGCAGTCCTTGATGCAGACAATTATAATACATTTCCTCTGGCATCCAAGAGAACACATCCAGCCTCTTTTTGCTGAGGTTTCCCCAGCTCTCCAGGAAGTCATGATCTGAAACACTACCATGCTAGTTCTCTTTCTCATTCCATACTGGTTCATGGGAAGCTCTCCATGTTCTTTGCCCTAACAAGAGTCAGGCCCATCCCAGTATAGATGCCTCTCTTATTCTGCCATCACAACAACTAGCTAACCAGTCCCTCATACTTTAGATTTCTCAGATATAGGCCTGACATCAGTTTATTGTGTCCCTAAGCTCTCCTGAACATATTAGTCCCATTGGATCCATTTCCCTAGGCTTGGAGTGAGGAATGAGTACCCCTTCATGGGGAGGGGGCACATCATACACAATGGAAAAACTCTCCAAAAATCCTCTTCTAATCCCCAACCCCTCACTTGGTTTCTGCAACACATTTTATAAGCTGGAAGTGGATACCAAGGGGTTTGCAAAACTGATTCTTGCCTATCTCCTTTGCAAGTCCATTTTTAGTGGTCTAGCATCTCATTTGAGAATGAGGGGAGAGTCAGTACCTATTGTGCTTAGGTAGAAACCAAGACAGAAAAAGACCTATGTTAACATTCTGTTACATTGTGATGACAGTAATTGTTATTTGGGGTAATCAGTATATAAAATGGACAGCATTTGTTCTTTCATTATTCCCAGTGTTATCTGTATTTAACAATAATTAGTATTGTCTACCATTAGAAATTATAAATAACCAAAGGCAAATGGTGGTTCACAGGTATTAAACATTAATTTTACTAGGAGTAAAATAACTGCCACAAATTCTAACCTCTTAACCTCAGGCATGAATTCTAACCTTAAGAAGAGAGACACTTGGGATGAAGAGTAAATCCTCTGTTGGGATTTATGTGGGCCTTTTGGCAATGATGACAATATCATAGGTAGGAAAATCACAAATTCACTCAATTTGTTGTTTCCACTGTATGATGTCAAACAACTTAGACAAATGAACATTTCACTAAATATCTAACTTTATGGCAGAGTTGGTTGGTTCATTTAATGCTCAGTAGGTGAACAGATATTTTCAGTAGACATTTTGTGAGATTGAGCCCTTCAGAGATTCTATTAATAGTTAGCGAGGAAGAGAATCTCTACAAGGATTGAGAGTTTGTGAGTTGGTGGGCTAATTTGTTGATTGATTTCATATTCAACTATTAATAGAAATTACTGTTTTTATCTTAGATGTAGAACAAAATTTTGGTCAACACTCCCTTTTCAAAGAGGTATTATTGTCTTCAACTTTTAAAAATATGTGAATCATAGGCTCTCCAAATGGAAATTTCATTAGAGCAATGGTCTTCAATTTTTTTTATTACATACACCTAACAGTAAAAAATTCTGAACATGGATCCATAATGTACATTTACTTATTTATAATATATGTGCTACTATACACATTATGTACAGATTATGTACATAACAAAACATACACAAAAATAAAAATTAAAAAATTTAGACTAAAAAGAACTAAATATTTTAAACATAAGTTTGTAAATATACAAAAACATTTTGCTGGCTAAAGAAGTTTCTTTAACAGCCTTTCATGTTCTTCCTTCTACAGGAACCCTAGTAAAAAGCTTGCAAGACTGTGTCCAAGTTCTCCATCATAGTAGTCACTTATTGATAACTTTGGAGGCATGGCATTTAGGCAGGAAATTTGTATTCACATATGAATTTTGGTTATGTACTTCATTCTATCACTAATATTAATTAGTGATAATATTAAGCAACACCTGGAATATACTAGTACTGATACTGTTGAGAAATAAACACTTTGACTGATATTCATGCCTTTTTCAGGGTCAACTAGAGCATTCTTCTGGGGATTATAAAACAGGTTTTGCATATCTAACCTAAAATGGAGGCATGGCAGCTTAATCTTTCCCAATTCACATTTAGGGCAGCTTTGAAGTATTTTTTCTTCTACAATAAGAGCCAAGCAACATAAAATTACAGAAGATAAACTTTCTTGACTCCATGTCTTAAAATAACACATTAATATTCAATGGTTTAAGACTCCCTCTAATATTATTTTAAAAGGGAAAAAAAAATGCATTCCTGGAAACCCCACTCCCTCTGTTTCAAGGGATTTGGGAAATATCACTATGGCTGTTGAACTCACATGCATCAACAACAGGAAAAACAACCCATGAGCTAATTTTGAGGCCTTATTTTTTGCCTAGAGCTCAAGCTCAGACTCCCGGTTTTCTTGGAGTCCACAAAAGTTGAGCCTCCAAACTGCTATACTTCAGGGATTCAATATGCTCCCCCATTCTCAGCCTCTGCAGGCTTTTGTTACATCCTCTCTCCTGAATGTTCACAGGACTACAGGCTTTATTTAAGAGAATATCATATATCTTATCATTGTGTTGTTCTTCTTGAATCTCAGGGAAATAGTATTGGAAATAAAAAAAATAAGAAAAATGTTCAAGGAACTAAACTTTTCTCCCCAATTTCCATGAAAGGAAACAGGAAAAGGGAGGACTGATGACACCTTTTGCTACTTCAAAAGCTCCAACTTCTTTGTATGTTTGGTAAAACTCTGAAGTGCAACCATCTGGTCCGGGACTTTTCCGTTTTGGAAGGTATTTAATTGCTGCTTCAATTTCTGTGATTGAGTTCTTATCACCCCCAATAGAAGACAGATTGAGGGAAAGTAAAAGTTCTCTAGGAATTTCTCAAACTTGTCTTTATACACTTCAAGAAGTTTCTAAATTGGAGGTGGGATTAAGCTTGTATTTCGGTTTAGGGTTAATGTTCTGCTGTTGAGATTGCATTGTGAGATATTTCTGTTTCCATTTCTCCACTGACAGAAGATTTGAGTATAAAGGTAGAAAGAATACACAAACATCCTGCTTGAATCTTTCCTTTTTGTCAAGAACCTTTGATTTTCAAATTTATATAGAACAGAAACTTTATTTCAAGTTTTTTTCCTTAGACCACAAGTGATCAGAACAATCTTTTTTTATGACTCTGGACTTTCCGTGGCAGGTGCTGGTAATGTTGCCCTCACTCTTGTTGCTCTGGGATTGCATCTCCCACAAAGGTTAGCAGATAAGCTTCCCTCCTCAGTTTCCTTGTGTCCCTTTGTGTTTGTGTTTGTTTGTTTTGCAGTAAGGACACTTAACATGACATCTACTCTGCTCACAAATTTGGAAGCACACAATACCATATTGTTAACTATAGGCACTATGTTGTACAGCAGATCTCTAGAACTTATTCATCTATTAATAGAATAACTGAAAGTTTATATCTACTGAACAACTCCCCATTTCCCCCACTCCCTAACCCCTGACAACCACTATTGTATTCTCTGATTGTATGAGTTTGACTATTTTAAGTATATTATAAAAATGAAGTCATGTAGTATTTGTCCTTCTGTGGCTTATTTCATTTAGCATAATGCCCTCCAAAGCTTTTTTTTTTTTCTTTTTTCAAAAATAAAATACAGGCAATTCTAGCTTTGCATGGTCATGTGGGACTATAAATAACCATTAAGTCTGAAACTGTGCAAGGCAACCTTAATAACTAGTGGGAAAAAAACCACAATTGTTCTGTGACTTTTAAAAAGTTTTGTCAAAACATTAAAAACTCTGTTATTGTCAGTTATAAATGTGTAGTGAAGTGAAAAAATAGTAAAACTGATATATCTTTAGTATGCTGTAATTTAAAACATTAGAAACATTGAGAATGACAGTGCTTTATTTCTTTGTAAAAACTCTATCAGTAGTAGTTTGAACAATGCTTGTCTTCCCATCATATAACTTAACGGATAGAGCAAATATTTTTTTCTATGCTTTGGTGGATTGTCATACTCATTTCTAAGTTTCAATCAACTTCCAACATTTATCATTTGCACTTTCAGTGTTGTGTAATATCCCTGAGAGTTTCTTTAATGTGAAGTGTTTTGCCGGTGTCACTTCCTCTGGGACAACTTTATCCATTTTGTCGCAACAACTTTCTGCATTTATGTCAATAACTTTGTCTTCACTAAGTTCCTCTGCCTGTATATCTAGAACATCTCAAACAGCAGCAGGGTAACAACCCACAGTCAGCTGTTTCTTTTATAACTTAGATTCGATTCAAATTTAACTTCCAGTGTTAGAACTTTTTATTTCTGTGCTGCACTTTTATGTCTGTCAGCAATCCCCTCTTTCGATTATCCATTTTTCTAGAATGCCTATGGGTCTATCACTGGGAACAAAGGAGGTAGACTATATACTCTTTGCTGTCTGTACATGAGCTGAATGACAGATACAGTGATCAATCATAATTAGACTTTGAAAGAAGTGATGTGACTGGTCACTGATCATGTGTCATTTACATAGTGGTTCGTGGACTGAAGGGTTAGCAATGACGTTTTTATTTTATGCAATTATTCACAATTAGAATATCATGGTAACTGAAATTTGAACTGTGTTCTTGCAGGACTGGTGTTATTAACTAAACTGTAGTAATTAAAATACATGCATATTGGGATCATGCAAAGGAAGGGCTGCCTGTCCTCCAAATGCTTTCCCATCACAGGACTCTGATATACCATTCTCTCTGTCCAGCACACTTTCCCCTCAGCTCTCAAGGCTAGCTGCTTCTCATCCTTAGGCTGGGGGCTCAAATACCACCTCCTATAAGACTCCTCCCATGACTCTGCTGCCTGAGTAGATACCACCTCCTATGAGGCTCCTCCCCTGACTCTGCTGCCTGAGTAGTCTTCACTTTACCTTCATTTTATTCATAACACTTATCACAATTTTTGATATATGCTTATGTATCTGTTTTCTGCTTCCTTTTAATCTTCTCATTGGATTATGTGATCCACAATGTCAGGGACCGTGCCAGTTGTATTCACTAATATACACCCAGTGCTTATTGCAGTGCTTGGGACATAGTAGGCATTCAGTAAATATTTCTTAAGTAAATGAATGAATGCCTGATAGTCTCCAGGGCAGAAGAAGTAAATCAGTTTGTGTAAGAAATCCAGCAGACTTCTGGAACTGAATTTGAAGAGATTCGTCATCATGGATCTTCAATGTCCTGATCTAATTCTGATGACAAGACACACCCCCACCAAACAGAATTAATGTTGGGGAAGAGCAAGTATGGGCTGTAGCCCAGGCTGAACACAAGGCCTAAGAGAGATGGAGGATAATTGATTGTGACCTAGTGTGTTGCTAAAGCTGAAATCCCCTAGGGCCCAACCACTCTGGCACAGTATTTGCACTACTGGGAACAACCATTGGACATAAGTACATGAAACAAGAGCAAAATAACCTTGGGTCTTAAGCATAACACTGTGGATCAAGGGTCAAACCCTGGAAAAAAGGAGACCTGGTGGGGCCAGAGTTTGCCCATAGCACCCTGAGGGCTAGATCAGAAGTACAGAAATAGGGAACAATACCGATACTTTGGTTTCCTCTCTCCACAAGCCCCTTTTGGACAGCATAAGTCCCCAGGGTTCTTGGGACAAAAAGGATAAAAAAGTAGATACTGCACATCTTATCATACCAGCATGTGAAGGCTTGAGTGACTAATCAGAAATTTTTTTAAAAAATTGTGTCTCAACTGGTGAAGGAGGTCATGCTGTTTATACCACTGAAAAATCATTAGAGTAGTCACCACCTTTCTCAGTTCTATCCAGGAGGTGGGGCAGGAAATGTTTGCTTGGGAAAAAGAGCTGTTTGTCATAGATATCAAGAATTAACCAGGAAAATTTATCACTGAAAGGAAAGCAAACACAATGGCCCCAGTTTAAATTCCTATCCTGTTTACTATCTCCTGATAGACCTACCCTTGGCTTCAAAATGCAGCTGCCACTGCTCTTTCCTAAGCTATGTTAAAAAGTAGAGAAATGTAGAAGAGCTCCACAATTGTACCACATTGAAACGCCTCTGACACAGGCCTCCTCTTTTTCTGGTCTGTATCAAGAATTTTCTTGCTTTTTGATGATAAAGCCATACTTCAATTAACCAGGTAAAACCACTGGCATAAATGGTTATTAAGTTCCCCCAGAGACCCCATGCCTCAGTTGGAGGCAGCTTACTCTGGTTCATGAGCACCAGAACCAGGTCCAAATCACTATTTTAGTCTTCCTGTAAAGTGCTTGGTCTTCTTATCCTAAAGTGTGCAAGAAGTAAACCAGAAGTAAACAAGCAATCTCCTTGATAAACCAGACCTAAACCACATTATCATTCTTTAGCCCACACATAATAGGGAGGATACAATGTTGGGGAAAATAATGGGAACCACATACAAATTCTCTATCAAAACTGTCCTTGCAGTCTGGTTAGAGCTAGAGCCTTCCTTATATTCATTTTGTTCCTTGAAAAAATAATTACAGAGATTTCTTAACCCCAAATCACTAAATGTTAACAAGCTAAGTAAGCCAAGGCAATAATAGACCCTGTATTACTTTTACCCAAATATCTTCCTTGCTACAAAATGTAAGAGTATTCACTACTGGCAGAATGAAGCCTTTCATTGATACAGTCTGCCTTTTCTAGCTCTGGTAAATTGTTTGTAGGGTGGGGGAGACTTGGATGTGTTCCCTGGTATAATTGTATTTTGTTGGAAGAGAAAGTGCTTGATTTGAGTAAAATATGGTCAGTCAGAAACTGACTTTGCCAGAGTAGGAAAAAATTCAGTGTTAAATGATATTCTGATCCCCATAGAGAATTTGAGATAAAGACTTTAGCTTCTGGAGGCATAAGAGAGAGCCAGTAGGCCTTACGGCTGAGATTTTGATGTTTCTTTAATCTTGCAGTAATGCAAGAGTTAAAGCATATTTTCTTTGTGTTTTCTTTCCTTTACTGAGATATTTTGGCTATACCTAAAAAACGATATTTGGCAAAGATAGATTGGTCAACTTCATCAATTTGGAGGGATCAAAGTAATAAAAGTAGTAAAATGAAAAGAGCAGTAACTTTAAATGTTTGAATTATAGTCCTAGTTTAGCCCAGATTTAGAAATAAACCAGCGGTCCCCAACCTTTTTGGCACTAGGGACTGGTTTCATGGAAGACAATTTTTCCAAGGATGGTGAAGGGGGGAGGCGGAGTTCAGGCGATGATGCATGGCCTGGGCCATGGACCTGTACTGGGCTGCAGCCCCAGAGTTGGGGTCCCAAGGAATAAACTATAACCTTGGGAAGGTCATTTGCCATCTCTGGCCTCAATTCCTCATCTGAAAAATTAAGAAAGTGAACTAAATCAGTGATACACCATGTCTTTGTCTTCCCCAACACTCATGAAGTTTATAAACACAAGATTTCTTATAAGCCATCTGGAACCATTTAAATTCTCAGCGGTGTAACTTTAACTCCATCTTTCCTTTTCTTCTCAAAAAGGCATATTAGAATGCATGAAAGGGACAGTAACTTTATTTTCACAAAAATCCCTGAACTGATCCCACTGATGTGGAAAAAACACAAATCATTTCCAAATTTATTTACTCTTATTAACAAAAATAATTTATTAATAAAAATTTACTTGAAACTTTCCTCACTGTTGCCACATACCTATATTTGATATAAATTATTGATAACTGAGTGACTAGGTGGTTGCTAAGATACCCTGGATTGTCAATATTCCAAAATTGTGAAACTTCTCTTCATCTGAAAATTGAAGAATTCAGATAAGGGCTAGGTTTTTACAGACCTACTATTAAAGAGATGGAAACCTGAAACTGTCAAAAATTCTGTGGCTTTTTAAATCCAAGTTAAATCGCTAAATTACTAAAAATAGCAAACTTGGGAAAAAATTCTACTATTGGCCAAAGGAAACATCATGACCCCATTCCATTCCTGGTCCCATGTCTTGTATGGTTTTCTGAAGTCAAGTTATGATTTTTTAAAAGGCATTCATTTTGACATAAATGTGAATAATCAAAGAGCACTGTTTTCTCCCCTCTGTGCAAGAACAGGGATGGCCTGTATTCGCTTTGTCTGAGTGCCCACGTGTGTATGGATGGGCATATGTGAGGAATGAGGGAACATAATGAGTTATGTGAGCCCTTATAAAGGTCTGGAATGAAATGCCTGAAAACTGGTCACCTCTGGCTCCAATCCATAACCTCCACAGAATTGGGTGGCTTAGCTCAATATTCTTTGAAGAAATTTCTATTTGTGAGATGAAATTGAACTGCACTTACAAATTGGTCTTCTCTGATAAAGAAAGAGATTTTTTTAGTGGCTTCTTAAAAAGCTCTAAGTGGTTTCCCTAATAGGCAACAAATCACAGGACACTCTTTGTTATCCAAATATAACCAGGCTCTAGAGCTTTGTTCATGAGATGGAAAGCCTGTGAATTGGGTGTTTTCAGCAGTCTTGGTGTTTGATCTTAATGATTTTGTAAAAAAAAATAACTGACTAAAAATGATTGATCTAGCGGCTTGTGTGGATGGCTTCAGCCTCATTTAAGCTGTTATTTTATCATGTGCATGGGCAATATGGATGCTCACTTCAAAACAGTGTGATTTTTGTCTTGTGGCACTGCCAAACCCTAACCACATATTTCCTGTTACTCTGGAGTGGTAAACTCACGTGGTATGTTATGTAATAGGGGCCCTCCATCGTTGCCAAGAGATACGGGGGAAAAAAGAACTTGAATTTCTGTGGAAGGCTGACAATCAAAGTGAAAATATAGCACAGGCAGCGTTGACAGGGAAATTTTCTGTTGTTGAGGCGTTTGTCAAAGGTTGTAGGTCTTATTGAAGATCAGTAATTCTGAATTCATCTATCTGACAGGTAGTGTGACTAATACAGCAGGAAAGAAAAGTGCCCATGCCACATGAGAATGCCATGTTGAAACCATTTCAACATTGTCTCATTTTTTCAATAGAGACCCACACTACTGAGTTTCTAACAACATGGGTGACTCGAGGCTTTCATATTTTTAAAAAGCAAGTATAGATTTGGGCTGATTTAGCCAAACTTTTGCCTCAGCCCCTGTGCACTGTGAGAGATAGCCAGCCAGGATTTTCAAAAATGTAGTCTGGCTACTGGATATAGACAATAGAATATTAGTAAATATCAAAAAAGCCCAACTATTTGGAAGAAGTTTCTCTTATAAAATTTAAGCTGTAATAATTATAAAAAAATCAATCATCTCTGTATTTTTTGAAGAGCGTAAGTTTAAGTTTCAAGCTTTGGTTATTCATTCAGTTGAGGATTTTCAGCTAAGTGATGAATCTTCCTTGAACACTGTGGAATAAAATTCCATCACATTTTTATCTGATGTAACTCAGTCGGATGGAATAATAAAATAAATAATGACCACTGGTCTGCTACTTTACAGGTTTCACAAACATTATTTCATTGATTATTGCTAGACTGTGAGTTCATGTGGCTGTAATAAAATGTCTTATTACTTTATTTACCACTATATCTCCAACACCTTGCACAGGGTGTTGGCACAAAGTAGGTGTTCAATACATATTTGTTGAATAAATGATTGAACCACCCTATAATGTAGGCAGGGAAGGAATTATCCTTTTTCCCATTTTGTAGGTGAAACGACATTGCTAAAAACTTTAGTGACTTGCTCAAGGTCATACAGCCAGCAAGTGGTGGTGCCAAGCCTTGAACCTAGTACTTTAGACTCCAAAACCTGAGCTTTTCTCCATACTCTTGAGTTATATGGTCTAACTCTGGCATTAATTGGTAAACCCCATAATCTCTCTGGGCACCATTTACCTTATCTATAAAACAAGAGAAGGCATTATTCCATGGCTCTGAGGTCTCACCTAGGTCTAATATGGCCTTAATTTACAATGCCATTTACAGTGTCATTCTGGCTTCCGAGAGCCTTTAATTTACCACAGAAGTGGTGCTAAAGCTGTCAGGTTGTCCAGAGAAAGGAGACTCAGAGCCACTGTCACAGGCCCACTTCCTAATAGCAGGAGAAAACTTCAGACCAGAAGATTCTTCCTTTAAGGAGTCAGGGAGGTTGCTTTAGGTTGCAAATAGGCTTTGGGGAAATTCTACCTGATTATTAACATGCAACTACTCCAGAAACATTCTGGCAATAATGTCTCCACCTGATAGTCTGGCTTACCCAGGTAACTCATCTCCCCTGTTCCCTTCCCCTTCCCCACTGACACACTCCATGCCATCTTCAACAACATGCTCAATAGCTATAAACAGGATGTAAGCTTTTATAATGAATTCAATTGGAGACAGCCTCCTTTGCACATGCCACCAAGAATTCCAGGGATGGACTGCAAATCTGGATTTTATAAAAAGTAAAAATACTGCTATACCAATCACATATAAATCTCCTTTGCAGAAGCTTTGTCAGTATTTATTTAGTTGCTTTTTGGAGTCTTTTTTTTTTTTTAAAGGAACTGATTAGCCTCAACACCTTACAGTGATATATTGTTTTCCAGCAAACCCAAATATAAGCTGAAGGCCCAGTGTAAATTAGTTCCCTTAATTTCCTTCAGCCAGTTGCTTGCTTAGAATGTACACAAACAGAACATGTCAAGAACGTTTAGTCTGTTATACCTGCCATGGTCAGCTTCCCCCACAGTGCACGATGAAATCTGATTACAGAAGGACTAAGAAATGAAAGCTCGGCTGGAATTAGAGACAGCTGTCTCAAATAAGAGTAGAGCAGAGTGTAGCACTACACTCTGCAGAAAGAAACCTTTTGTAGCTGCACTCCTCTGCAGAATATAATTTCATTTATCACCATGGTTCCTAATTCAGACTCAAATCTCTGGCCTTCACTTACCGAAGATGTCGAACCACGAAATTGTGACCATTTCTAAGAGCTGCATTGTTCAGCAGGTTCCTCAAATTAAACAGCATCTTCTTTTGATAGCAAAAAGGATGATTCTATGCTCTTGAAAACTCCACAGCAAGTTAGCCAGTGGGGGCCACCTAACAGCTAAGAATGCTTTCAATTGCAGTGAGGGAGCAAAGGTAATATCACCCCTTCAGCTCCCTTATCAGCGTCCCTTGGTTAGAGATACCGCAGGGCAGGGTGCAGGGACATTTGAACTTTATGCCAAGCTCCACCACTGTGTATTTTTCTGAGAAGAAATCCTGACTCTTTTGCTACCCAGTCTTCTCATTTTTCATAACATATTTATGCTGCCACATGCATGTATAAAATAAATTGACAAGTACTCATTGAGCATATAATATATGCAAGGCACTGCAGTGCTGGCTGCTGTGAAGGTACATAGAAATAAGTCATTCAGAAAATGTGATTTGGCAGTGCAAAAACCCAGATGTAGATGTGACATTCCTGAGTATTTCCATTGGTTTCACTTTCCTCCATCTAATTCCCAGCCTTTCCATAAAAACAAATAGAAAGAAGTGCCCTGAAAGCTATTGTTTTGGTGGCAGGAAGCTTAGAGAGGTGATAGTAAAAAGATCTCAGTCCTGGAGCTCCTTTTGTGCCTTGCACATAGTAGGTCTTCAATAAATAAATAGTTACCTATTAATTCTAACAGGAGCCCACAGTCAGTAGAAATGTGTGTGTAGGGGGGGTTACTATATGCTCCTCCCTTGGCAGCCTCTCCAGGTCACTAAGCGGCCATCTGCAGCTTCACATTCATTCATTTATCCTCAGTTATAAGTCAGATGGTTCAAAGTCTATTGTGTCAGATACTGGGCTAGGCTGGGGTTTCAGAGAAGGAAGACGATCTCACCTTTGCAGAGTTTACAGTTAAGTAAGGGTGATATGATTTGTAAATCAATATCCATAATACAAGTCTATAGGAGAGGTTCAAACAATATAGTCCCACATAATAAGAGGAGGGGGAGTCCTCTAAGCTAGGAAGGGTAGGAAGCAGGAGTGGGGGCTGCCTCTTCTGGTCAATTTATATTACTTTAGCAAACCCAGGTAAACATTTACTAGAAGTTTGTAGAATTCCAAAAAGTGTTATTTAAAAACTAGGAGGGGCGGCAAGAAGGCTGACTAGAGACATTGGTTGCCAGATTGTCTCAGAAAGAAGGTAAAGCTTTAGATGGAAAAAACAAAACAAAACATAGCACAGGTGTAATTCTGAGAGGACAACCTGACAGAGATTCCATGGTAAGAAGTTGCGCAGTAGAACAGGAAGGAGCAAGATTTCGGAAGAGATCGACCCCTGAGGAATTTGGAGCCCCATGGAAAGGGTAGGTGGGAGTATTTGTTTTTCCTCCCCTCACACCTCTGGTAGACTCAGGCTCCTCAACTGTTGGAGAGCTTCTCTACCCTCACAAGCCCAGATGCTGCTGCCACCAGTGAACTGAGAGATTCTTGAGGACAGACCACCAGGCTGCCAGCCCCCTTGGGTTGCTTCCCCTCACCACAGACCTGAGCCAAGGCAGTGGGTGCCATACTGCTTTTCCATCCAATTATGTGCCTTTGTACTCCCCAGGGAGCTTCAGTCCTTCAGTTTTCTTGTCACTGGTCCCCACACAAACATTTCCCAACTCCTGCCCAGAATGCAGTGGCCAAAGCAGGCTAGTGGGGCTCAGAGGAACTGTGTGATCCCAGAGCTTGGACATTTAGGGCAGACTGCCTTCAGGGGCGAGGAGAGTACAGCAAGGCAGGAGAGCCCCTCGGGACAAAGGGGACCAGCGTGCCAGCTCTCCTCCATTCAGACTCTTCTCCTCTTCTTCCCCTCTCCCACCCACAGCTGCCAAGGCAGCTGAGGCAGTTCCCAGGTGAGTCCTCATGGGTTCCCCAAGGGATGATTCAGCCAGAGCTCTCAGGAGCAGCTGCTTCCCCTCTGTTGGCATGCCCACCACACGAGGGCTCCCACAAAGAGTGGGGCTCATGCCTTTCCTCTTAAAGACCTGCAGTAGACCAAGGAGTGCTCGGACTGTGAGCTCCCTGCCTGCCGGTGATGCCCACTTGGCTGCTCCAACAGAGCAGGGCATACCCTCAAGTGGAGGGACATTATGTCTACTTGAGCACTCCATGGGTAATTGGGGACCAGCATGCTTCTCCCTGGCACAAAGATTGAACTTGGGAAATCAGAGGACAGGCCTGCAGGTTGGATCCCATATCCTTAGGGCTCGGTCCAGTTGCTCAGGGGCCTGTAGGGGAGATTTGTGAACTAATCTTGAGAGGAGAGGGAGCCCACATGGGCAGAACTAGAAGGAGAGTGTGGTATGGATCCAAGAGGCAGTGCACTCACAGAGTATACCTCCTCCTTCAGGAAAGCTGTGTTTTTGGTCTGGGGCAGGATCCTGAGCAGGGAAACTCCCAGCCCACAGCACCATTGCTGGTGAGCTCAGCTAGTTTGGACTGCTGCTTGCAGCCAGACACTGGAAGGAGATCCGCGGGACAGGGGAAGAGGGAAAAGAGCGAAACCCACTCCTGACAGCTAGTCCGTGAATCCCAGATGGCCCCTCCCCAACAACCAGACTTTTTGGCTTGGTGGGGTTGCTTCAGCTGCTCCCTGTTGCCTTTCCCCAGTGGCCTGGGACCTGACCCTCCACCTCTGCCAAGACAGCTCTTGTGCCTGCATTTGCGGAGCCTGAACACAGGCTCACTCAACTCAGCCCTGCCAAGCTTCATTCTTCCACCAACCTCAGCTGTTGTGGAGCATAAGAAGGAGCCCAGGGGAGCTCTAGGGCCCCACCCACCACCTGGGGCATTCAGCACTTCTTCAGACCAACTAGAGCCAGCCATAGGTTCCAAAAACACCACTGCAGCTGGCTCTTTATTGAAAGCACCACCTATGGGAAGGAAGGACAAATTATACAGCTAATTACAGCATTTACTGATTCAGTCACAAGGGCATGGCTGACTCTTACCCATGAATGCCACCTGCTGACTTAGAGATTAAACTGAGTGTCCCAATATAATTAATACTGTTCAGAAGACCACAGGGCTAGGGAAAGAGGAAGGATTTCAAAGACTTCCATCTCTCCTTGTTGACAAGAGAAATGGAATCTGCCCGTGCACATAGTATAGCACTGCTACAGTCTACAAATAACTAGCAATTGAGAAAACCACCACACTAAGGATATCTGTAACCAAAGTATCCATCCAGAACCTAGGTACCCGCAGACAAAGCCAAAAGTCCTTACCTAACATATACTACAGCATACACTTAAGAGTGAGAGGGAAAAACAGTCCCATCTAGACAAAAGAAAATCCAAAAACAGGAAGTGGCAGCTGCTCTAGATGAGAAGGAACAAGCATAAGAACTATGGAAGTATGAAAAATCAGAGTGAAATAACCCTCTCCTCCCAAAGGAGCACACCAGCTCTCTAGCAATGGATCCCAACCAAAATGAAAATACTGAAGTGACAGAAAAATAATTTCAAGTTTGGATTATAAGGAAGCTCAATGAGATCCAAGAGAAAATGAAAACCAACTCAAAGAAACTAGAATATTAATTCAGGAAATGAATGAAATATTTACTAAAGAAATAGATTATTTTTTAAAAATTAAATAGAACTTATAGAAATGAAAAATTCACTTAGGGAAATACAAAACATAGTAGAAAGTGTTAAGAATAGGCTAGATCAAGCAGAAGAAAGAACTTCAGGGCTTGAAGACAATTCTTTTGAATTAACCCAGTCAGTCAAAGATAAAAAATGCAGAATCAAGAGGAATGAACAAAATCTACAAGAAATATGGGATAATGTAAAACAGCCAAATATAAGAATCATAGGCATCCCTGAGGGTGAAGAAAAAGCAAAAGGACTGGAAAACCTATTTGAGGGAATACTTGAGGAAAACTTCACTGGTCTTGCTAGAGATTTAGACATCTAGATACAAAAAGCTCAACAAACACCTGGGAGACTCATTGCACAAAGGGCATCACCAAAGCATATAGTCATCAGACTGGCCAAAGTCAATGTAAGGAGGAACTCCTATGAGTCGTGAGGCAAAAACATCAAGTAATTTATACAAGAAAACCCTTCAGATTAATAGAAGATTTCTCAACAGAAACCTTACAAGCCAGGAAGGAATGGAGTCCTAACTCTAGTCTCCTTCAACAGAATAAGGGAATTTGTCACCACTGGACCTGCCCTACAAGAAATGTTTAAAAGTGTTCTATACATGGAACAGAACAACCAATACCCACCATTGTACAAAGACCCCAAAGTTAAAACTCACAGCTCTTGTAAAACAGCAACACAGTGGAGAGAACAAAGCAATTAGATAACAATCAAAATCATAACCAGAACAGCATCTCACTTATCAATACTAACATTGAATGTGAACCATCTTATTGCCCAACTTAAAATATGTAGATTGTTTGAATGGATTAAAAAACACATCCCAAATATATATTGTCTCCAAGAAACCCATTTAGCTCATAAAGATTCTCATAGACTCAAGGTAAAGGGTTGGGAAAAAACATTCCATGCAAATGGAAACCAAAATGTGTAGGTGTAGCTATTCTCATATCAGATAAAATAGACTTTAAGTCAACAATGGTTAAACAAAAGACAAAGATGGAAAGATAGTCATTGTATATGGATAAAAATATTAATTCAATAAGAAGCTATAATAATCTTAAATATATATGCACCTAACACAGGAGCTCCCAGATTCATAAAGCAAATTCTACTATATCTAAGGAAAGAAATAAACAGCAACATCATGATGGCTTGGGACTTCAACACGCTACTGAGAGAACTTGAAAGGTCATTGAGGCAGAAGATCAAAAGTAAACACTGGACTTAAATGAGACTCTAGAAAAAAATTGACCTAACAGATATTTACTGAACATTCTACTTCAAAACTGCAGAATATATATTCTTCTCATCAGCACATTGGAAATTTTCCAAGATAGATCATATGTTAGGCAAAAAAGAAAAGTCTCAGCAAATTTAGAAAAATTGAAATCATATCATGTATCTTCTCTGACCACAGCAGAATAAAACTACCAATCGATTCCAAGAGGAACGCTCAAAACTACACAATACATGGAAATTATACAACCTGCTGCTGAATAATCCTCGGGTTATTGATGAAATCAAGACAGAAATTGAAAAATTTTTGAATTGAATGACAAAGGTGACACAAGCTTCCAAAATCTATAGGATACAGATAAAGCAATGCTAAGGAGAAAGTTCACAGCCTTAAGTGCTTACATCAAAAAGATAGCAAGATCACAAATTAACAACCTAATGTCATACCTCAAGGAACTAGAAAAAAGAATAATCCAAACTGAAATCTAGCACAAGGAAAGAAACAACAAAGCTCCCAGCAGAACTAAACAAAATGGAAACATAAATCAATCAATCAATAAATACAAAAGGATTAATGAAACAAAAAGTTGGTTCTTTGAAAAGATAAAACTAAAAGACTTCTAGCAAAAATAACCAGAAATAGAAGAGAAATGACTCCAATAAGCTCAATCAGAAACGAAAAAGTAGACATTGCAACTGATAACACAGAAATACAAAATATCATCCATGACTACTATGAAAACCTCTATGCACACAAACTAGAAAACCTAGAGGAAATGGATACATTCTTGGAAACACATAACATCTCAAGCCTGAATCAGTAAGAAATAGAAATCCTGAACAGACAATAACAAATAGCAAGATTGAAACAGTGAAAAGAAATCTCCCAGGGGGAAAAAAAAACCCACCCAGCCCAGATGGATTCACAGCTGAATTCTACCAGACCTACAAGGAACTGATACCTGTTCTACTGAAACTGTTCTGTAACATCAAGAAGGAGAGAACCCTCCCTAACTCATTCTACAAAACCAGTATCACCTTGATGCCAAAGTCAGGAAAGGACACAATAAAAAAGGAAAAGTACAGACCAATATCCCTTATGAACATAGATGCAAAAATCCTCAACAATATTATAGCAAACCAAATTTAACAGCACATCAAAAAGATAATCCACCCTGATCAAGTGGGTTTCATCCCAGGATGCTTCAACATATGTGAATCAATAAAAGTGATTCACCAAATAAACAGAAGTAAAAACAAAGACCATATGATCAATTCAACAGATGCATAAAAAGCATTTGATAAAATCCAGCACCCCTTCATGATAACCCCCCCCAACAAACTAGACATAGCAGGAACATACCTCAAAATAATAAAGGTATATATGACAAACCCACAGCCAACATAATACTGAATGGGGAAAAGTTGAAAGCATTTCCCCTACAAACTGGAACAAGACAAAGGTGATCATTGTCACTACTTCTATTGAACATAATACTGGAAGTCCAAATCAAAGCAGTCAGCCAAGAGCAAGAAATAAATGGCATCCAAATTGGGAAAGAGGAGGTTAAATTATCCCTATTTGCTGATGATATGATTTTTTTCTATTAAGGATTATTATTTTTTTCTTTTTTTATTGTGGTTTTTTTTTGGAAAATAATATGGTTTTATTTATATGCTATTTATAGCATGCTGAAGAAACTTGATTTCTGAAAATTATACTCTGAAAGTACAACTAGGTACAAAATACAAGCTTCTGTACAGCATCACAATGATATTTTACAGCTTATGGAAAAAATACAAGAGACTGTAAATGATTTTTACTTTATACATACTATAGATCCCTATAACATTAAATTAAAAAATACAACTTTGTATTGTAGTATAAGATTAGAGGTTATTTATATCAATATTGCCTGTGCATGCCAACAAAATAACATCTTTTTATTATTTTCAATTTATTTTATTTATTTATTTTTTTGGATTAACTTCGGTTTTTTTTATTTCAGCTCATTATGGGGGTACAAAAGTTCAGGTTATATATATTGCCCATGCCCCCCCATCCCCCCGAGTCTGAGTTTCAAGCGTGTCCATTTACAGGGGTACAAATGCTTTTCTCAAAGAACTAAAAGTAGAACTACCATTTGATCCAATAATCCCACTACTAGGTTTCTACCCAAAGGACAATATGATCTTATATATAGAAAACCCTAAAGACTCCACCAAAGACTCCTAGAATTGATAAATAAATTCAGCAAAGTCTCAGGTTACAAAATCCATGTATACAAATCAGTAGCATTCTACATACTAATAACATTCTATATACTAATAACAGTAAAGCTGAGTATCAAATCAAGAATGCAATACCATTTACAGTAGCTAAAAAGAAAATAAAATACTTAAGAATATACTTACAAAAGGAGGTGAAAGATCTCTATCAGGAGAACTATAAAACACTGATGAAAGAAATCAGAGATGACACAAACAATTAAAAAAATATCCCATGCACATGGATTGGAAGAATCAACATTGTTAAAATGTCCATACTGCCCAATGTGATTTATAGATTCAATGCAATTCCCATCAAAATATCAACATCATTTTTCACAGATCTAGATAACATAATCCTAAACTTCATATGGAACCAAAAGGAGTCTGAATGGCCAAAACAATCGTAAGCAAAAAGAACAAACCTGGAGGCATCACATTACCTGACTTCAAATTATACTAAAGGCTATAGTAACCAAAATAGCATGGTACTGGTATACAGGTAGACACATAGACCAATGGAACAGAATAGAGAACCCAGAAATAAAACCATGTAGCTATGACGAACTGATTTTTGACAAAGCAGGTAAAACCATACACTGGGGAAAGAATACTCAATTCAACAAATGAGAATTGGATAGCCACATGCAGAAGAATGAAACAGGATCCCTATCTCTTGCTATATACAAAAATTAACTCAAGGTGTATTAAAGACCTAAATGTAAGACCTGAAATCATAAAAATTCTGGAAGAAACCGTAAGAAAAACTGTCCTAGACATCAGCCTAGGTAGGGAATTTATGACTAAGACCCCAAAATTGTATACAGCAACAACAAAAAGAAATAAATGGTACTTAATTAAATTAAATAGTTTCTGCACTGCCAAGGAAATAATCAACAGAATAAACAGACGATCTACAGAAGGGGAGAAAATTTGCAAACTATTTATCTAACAAAGAGCTAATATCCAGAATCTACAAAGAACTCAAACAAATTAGCAAGAAAAAAAACAACCACATTAAAAAGTGGGCAAAAGACATGAACAGAGTTTTTTCAAAAGAAAATATACAAATGGCCAACAGAAATATGAAAAGTTGCCCAACATCACTAATCATCAGGGAAATGCAAATTAAAACTACGATGTGGTACCATTTTACCCCTATCACAATGGCCATTATTAAAAAAAATAAAAAAAACAATAGATGTTGGCATGCATGTGGTAAAAAAGGAATGCTTATACACTGTTGATGGGGCTGTAAATTATTAATAGTACCACCTCGGTGGAAAACAGTATGGAGATTCCTCAAAGAATTTTAAAATTTTGATCAAGTTCAATTTACCATTTTTTATTTCTATGGATCATGTTCTTGATGCTATGCCTATGAACTCTTTGCATAACCCAGGGTCACTTTTCTCCCATGTCTTCTGAAAATGTTGTAGACTTATATTTTACATTTAGATTTATGATCCATTTTGAGTTTTGTCTAAGATTTGAGGTTTAGGTTGAGGTTTTTTTTCCCCACATATGGATGTCCAGTTTCCCTTTACTTAAGAGCACTCTGTGCCCCAGGTCATATCCAATGTTCTGAAGAACCCAAAAACCCATATGCATTAATACTCCTGGCATGCTTCATAAGCTGTAAAGCCCTGCCCTATTATAAGAAAGTATTATTATGTGGCTTAGATCTGCCTGAGAGTTGGCAATAGGAAATAAATTAGAATTATTTTAGTGAAGGAAATCACCCATCAGCTGGCTACTTTTTTTTTCTCTCCACATATGTACATGTCACCCAAGGAGCTCCTGAATTACAGAGAATCTGAAAATTACTTTTTAATTAACAGATGGTAATGGGACTTCTAAAAATACCAATTCAGGGGCATTTTCTTGCTACATCACCACTTAGTGTTTGTTCAAACAGGCAGGCCCTAGGGTAAATTGTGAAAGTAGTGAATTTTATCTCTGACTTCCTCTCCACCCATTTTCCCATGATACTCTTTCAACTGAGGCATTTGAAGAAGGTAGACAGAGTCTGCCATGAAGACCAAAATTCTGAACAAAGCCTGAAATGCTGATCATCAAATTCAAGTATAATCTCTCCTCTCTTGTTATAGAGACTACATTTTCACTGAAGTCATTCTGTTAATCATTTATTCTGGAAGTTGTTGGTTTTAAGCAGAATCCAGAATTTTCTAGAGTTTAGATAGGGACAAAAGTCTCAAGTTTTCATAGCTGGTGTTTCTTATTTTGCAATCTGGTAAATCTCAGCATAGAAGACAAGATTAGGTAATGCACAATGCAATTTATGAGGAAGGAAAAGGGTAAATAAATGAGGTTAATGATCCAACTTTGTGTCAGAGACAGATGAGATACCAAGGGTGAAGTTCTCTTTCAGGGGTGCCCTTTTATTTGCTCAAGTTCCCACCCAAAATCCTAGAGCTATCTCTTCTCCCATAGGCTGATTACAATTCCTCCCCTTGGAAGTACAGAGGTCAAGCTGTGCATAAAGGAGAATTATTAGCAGACCAAAGGCTATCATGCATTGAGCAAACAGGGAAATCACAGAGGTTCAAAGTTCAGAAGTGTCTCAACAATTATCCCAACGCTCCCTGGGACTACCAAACACTTCCAGGCTCTGAGTGACGGGGCCCAGTAAGATGACTGACATTGCTTCCTGCTGACTTAGTCTAGAAGCACTGTCTCCGTAATAATTTCCATGTCAATATTCTTCCCTTGAGCCCAGGATACATGTCTGTGATAGCCTCAAAAGTCACTACTTGGTAAATGCCTTCCCTGCCCATTTCTAGTTCTTGGTGAAACCTGCAATCATCTTTGTGGTTGGTGCCTCTCTCCAGACCCTACTTTGGAAGTGCTCTTGACCTAGTCTTGATTGTTTTATTAGGGTCATATCTACTAAGCCAGGGCTCTACCCTCACCTTAATTTACTGGTTAAATACAGACTCCTTCTCTTAAGGATGCTCCACTGGTGACAACTCTGTGGCCTGTAAAGATGGCACTTATCCATAGTCTGGAAGATAGACTATGGGAATCTTGTCTCCAACACAAAAGAGAAATAAATCCTTTTCATGGGATTTTGTTGAATATCTGGACCCTGGGTCATGAAGGCCAGACACTTACTGTTACTGATTTCTTCCTCCAGAATTTTTCAACTGGAGTTTAGCACCATTTCTCCCAGAGAACCATTTAGTTTATGGATTCCCAGATCACCCTCCATTGTTATAGAATGTATTATTATTAAGAAATAAGCAAATCACCTGGGAAGCAGTATAAGGAGAATTAATACCAAGTGTTTGGGATTCAGTTATAGGTTGGAGAGCTGTTTAGTGGGAGCAAATTACTCAGCCTCTGTAAGCCTCAATTTCCTCCTCTGTTAACTGGTGGTACTAGCAACTCCTACTTGTGTCATAGTTGTGAGGATGAAATGTGATAATGGATTTAGAGTACTGTAGCACAGTACCTGGCACAATTTCAATAAATGTTAGCTTTTGTTAATTACTACCATCAGTACATGTGGTAGCAGCTCCCACTCCTGGCCCAGTTGTGTTGGCTTATTCTAGTCACTTTCCTAGAAATAAAAATGTTGAGGTGCTGGGCTTTCTTTCATCTACTCTCTGGAGTTGTATTAAAAAATGTGATTTCAAATCACACTGTTGTTCTCTAATCAAAAATAAGAAAGAAACAATGTTTCTCAGTGAGGATCTATGATGTGTTTTCCTCTTTTCTCTTTTCCTTTTTCACCCAAATGGATATGAAAACCAAGAACTTTGTTCTCCTTCAGTACTTCAGCTGCCTAACATTTCAAGTTTCTCTTCTTTTCTTGTGCTTCTGTGACCCTGTCATGCTAACCCACCTATCTTATTTAAGATGGAAATGAGATAAAGTAATTAATGATTATCAGGTACTTCAAAAATACAAAGGACTCTATAAATGCCAAGGGTGATTATTGTCTTCCAGTGTAACGAAGAAGTATAATAAAAATGGATCATAAAATCTCTTCACTACCATGGCCACTATTTTCTTTGCCAGTTAAAATTCACAATCATGCCTGTTTATTCAAAGTAACAAGGGACATGAAAACAATCCAGTCATTTTCTAAAATAGGTTCTCCCAATCAATTGAACACAGAATGACTCCGGAGACATTGGCAATACATTTTGCAAAATCTGTATGAGAGAATAATGCCATCAAGATCACCTTTGGTTTCTAATGATGTCATTGAATCCTCTCCCACCTCCAGAATCTTTTTCTGCAATGAATGTTCTGTTCCCATCTCTTTTGCTTATATTTGTTATTTTATATCACTTCCAGGTATTTGTTCTTATGTACCATGCGTCATAGCAACAGGACACTAGACAGAGAAAATAAATAATCCAGGTAACCTTGGGTCAGAAAAGGGACAAAGGGTGAGTGCATTATTGAGTTTAGAAGAAACTAAAAGCTATTTGCTAGTTTTCCCATTATAATTCCAAGTAGAAAAGCATTTTAAACTTGCTGGATGTTACTGCCATGCCTGGAAGCGCACCTATTTCTTGGTGTCTGGGGAAGCCTGGGGACTTCAGTTAGATTCTCTAAATATTAATAAGACAAATAGAGGGATACAAAAATTGGTTTTCATTGGAGGGTCTAAACATATTCTTGACCCAGGATTCAGGGTTACTTTGAACCAGGTTCATATAAATGTATTTCACAATTTTGAAATTTACCACAATTTTCAGAACATTCTGTGCTATTTTTTTCTTTCTCATCCCAACATTGCCCTTTGATTTGACAAAGTAATGTTGACACCTGACACTATTCCTTAACTTTATTAAGTGAGTACAATTAAAAGTTATTTGGGTTCAATTATTTGCTTATCTGCTTCTTTGATTATGCTTTCTCTTTTCATCAATACCAATTTTAGCTTCATTTAATCAAACTGGTGAAATAATTAGATAGATAAGAAATTTAAAGTAAAATTGATGCATCAACCTTGATAAGACCCTAAAGCCTCCTGCAATATCAACTTCCCTTATCACTGTTCTCTCTAAGGTTCACCTTGATTTTTATATGTATTTTAACTTTGTGGGCAGGGGGGTGGGGTTACTGAGGAAACTATTAAAATCAACATAAAATGTCAAAAGGCAAGTAAGGTAAAAATGCTTCAGTATCAAATATTACAGGGGAATTCAATAAATATGTAGAATATGACATATGTAGAAGTTTCATATTCAGTGAGAGCCTGGGTCAAAAATGATCATTTAAAACTACTCATTAGACCTTAGACTACACATTTATTAAACTCTTAATGTAAGAATAATACCTTTCTTGCTAGATTAGTGAGAGATCTGAGATCATGGACTGTTAGACATAGATACACCCTGAGTATCTTAGTCTAACTTTCTCAAAATAAGGTAAAGGAGGGAGAAAGAGAGAAAGCAAGTGTTAGAGTGAGAAAAAGAAAACAACTTCTGGACTCCTAATGAAAGCTCTTTCTACTACTGATTGAGAGAAAAGGAGGAGTTTTCATTGCCTGGTGTCCAACTTCCCCTACTCCAGTTCCCATTGTGTGAGTCTTAGTCATGGGCACATGATCCAGGTGATGCTCCCACCTAGGGCTTTGAATCATGAAGGACTACAGAAAAAGAGGCAGTGAGATGAGATTTACAATACTGTTATCCACCAATAGTGCTGGCTGTGTCCAGTGGCTAGCAAGATCTTGCCATAGTGACTAGGTCCAGTGGTGGCTGTGAACTACAGCAAAATCAGCAGGAACATCCAAACTCCTGCTGCCTTCCTTCCCTAGTTTTCCACCTTTGCCCAAGCATTTTTCTTCAGACTTTTTGTTAACTCTATGAGTTCCCTGATGGTTTCCCACTAAATCCCTTTTTCCCCAATAACTCTGACTGATTCAGAAGTTATTGGTATCACAAACTAAGCTGCAGGCAACTGACCCTCAGGGAATATTGATAAAATCAGGAATGATTGACAGTTGAACTCCCCCTTAGAAACACAGCAGAAAAACAGCTTATTAAACAGTTGCCTAAGGTCACCTGGAATGCCCATTGAGAGAATGATTCAAGGAGAATAGTGTGAAGGGCATGAGAAGTTCAATGACAGCTGATGAGATGGCTGCTTCTTATAATAAATAGCTTAATGGTGAAAAAAGTCATTTGCCTCAGCAGATCTGAGATGGCCAAAGATAAATTTAGACTTTAGTTTGATCCTGTTTGCTGATGAATTACAATATCAGTAGTATTCACAGCTCTGACAGGTTTCTCAGGTGCGTATTGTGGCTTTATCTGGGTTAGACTGAAAGCTGGAAAATTGACATGGAAATATATGAGAGGATTTAGAGGACCCTATGCATGCTGAACCCTTAATTCTCATTAAATCTCCCTTGCCAGCTTAAGAAATATCTCCTGCCTTGTCTGATGAAACTGTTCTTCCCTTGATTGAAGATGCTTTTTTACCTGAGGGAGTTACCTTACAAGACAAAGCCCATTCTCTTCATCCTCCTCCTTTCTCCATTATTTCCCAAGATTGTTAGATTTCAGCATGACCCCAGGATGGGGATGGGTGGCAATAATAAGGTCAAAAGCAAGAGAAGGCCAAAGAACTTCCAGATTTCTAGTTTATACTGGAAAAACTCTGGGAAGTGTATATGGAAATAGAGTATAAGGATGCTTGATGAAGGATGAGAAATGTAATTATAGATTGGTCTGAATCCAACAATTCAAAATTCACTGTATGTTGAGAAGCTTATGCTGAATCCAGGGGGGTGAATATGGTAAACACTCCCAGTAAGCACACCTTCAAGCAGCGCACCTCACTGCATTTTACCTGGAGGAAGAGAAGACCGGAGGCATGGAGCTATACCAATTCATGAGCAGTGATTAATGGTTTGCAAGAAGACTAGTGACATGGAAGGAATAAGACTAAAGACTAGAGACAAGACTTTTCTCACATTTGAGAAAAATGTGAATGGACTTCTCAGAGGGTGAGAATATTGATGTCCCTTGTGGATATGCATGCCAGAAGGCACACAGTGTGGAAGAGATTCTTCTTTCTCATTTATTACTCTGTTTAAAAAAGTTACATTGCATTTTAAGGACATAAATATAATAATGTTTCGTATATAATTAGCAGCTAAAAAAACAACATAGTATTAAGAAAAATATACCTTCAATGAAGTTTAGGGTGTAACAATCCCAGAGGTGTAGGTGTTCCAGGAAAGTGTCGATTAGGGCATTCTCCTTAGTGGCCTGTATATATTTGCTCAGCATTTGAACTCTCAACTAGATTTGGAGATCTTAGTCCTGCTGTCTTGTACGAAGATCTAGAGAGATAAAGGGGCTTTCCTAAAGTCAGGAAATGGAGGAAAAAATGAAATGAGGGAGGAAAGACAGAGAACTGGAAATAAAAAACAGATCTCTGCACTCTTGTGTGATACTCTTAATAAAGATTTAGAAGGTCATTTGTTAGTGGAGATTTGTCTTTTTTAGAGGAGACACACAGAGAGAATTGCCTTATTTCTGAGCTCTTTTTTTAATATCTAGAAATCTCCAATTGTGTGAGTCTTGAAAGAAGGCAGCAACCCAGTTACCACCAGGGAAGCCAAAGGCAGGCAATATTTCCTCCCCCTCCTCTACCCAACCTTTGGCAAAGAGGGTATGGGCAGGTGAACTAGCATCAGCCAGTTAGATGCTCCCTCCTGGGACTTTGTTCTCAAGACAGTGAAGGAAAAATAAAGAGACAATGCTGGAACCCATTCTACTAAGTGAAGTATCACAAGAATGGAAAAACAAGCACCACATGTACTCACCATCAAATTGGTATTAACTGATCAACACTTAAGTGCATATATAGTAATAACATTCATTGCGTGTTGGGCAGGTGGGAGTGGGGAGGAGAGGATCGGTATATTCACACCTAATGGGTGCGGTGTGCACTGTCTGGGGATGGACACGCTTGAAGCTCTGACTCGGGTGGGGCAAAGGCAATATATGTAACCTAAACATTTGTACCCCCATAATATGCTGAAATAAAAAAAAAAAATTTAAAAAGTATGGTGAAATCAGTATCTGCATCTAGCAGTGCTGTCCTAACCAGATTGCTCCTGCTGGATAGCCTTTCTTGATCTCTGTCTTTTCTTTCTGAGCTTCATTTTCCAATCTTTCCACTGATTCTGTGCATCAGATGACATCTACCTATGAAAGCTGATTCGCATAACTACATCAATGAGCTCTCATGTCTTCTAGCTTCTGGTTAGGTTTGGCCAATGGAATCCTAGGAGGAGAATGGAGGGAGGGAGTAGAGTGAAGTCAGAATATTTATTGTCATGGTTCCCTTCCCATAAGGACACCTTGGGTTGCCTTGCTCCGTAATAGAAATTCACTGTCCCTCTCAAGGTGGGCTGCTCTACACAACTCTCTCTCCATCCAAGTTCTAACAAACTCTCTATTCCTTCATCTCTTTGGGCCAAGGAAGAGTAACAGCTCCAAAGCTACTAGCCCTGGGTCCTTGTACTATCCCTTGTGGTTGCCCCAACCCCTTTCCAATCCTTCAAGATTATTTTCTTTGTAAATAAACTCTTTTCAAATCATCCTAATAAGAGGGTGTCATGTGTTAGTTGGAAACCTGATGGATATGCCTTCAAATGCATTCCTTCTCAGGTTAACTTTGTGCCAAAGAAACCCAACAGACTTAGAATTCTAAGAGGAGGATTTATAGAAGAAACAAAAGCTCAGAGTTGGGATCAAATGTGAAATTTTCAGTAAACGGTAGTAAATGAGACTGAATGTTTTCAACGGACCTTGTTAGGAAAAAGTCACCCATGGAAAGGCACAAATAAAAATGGCTCAAAATACACTCAGGGAGTTTTCAAGCCTGATTCCCAATCAGTCAGAGGGCAATGACTAACAGCTGATGTAAAGCGGAGCTTCTGTTCACAGATATACAATTGCTGAACAGTTGGGCCATTCATTTTTAAATGGCAATCATTAAGTCCTCCCTCTCTCCCCGCCTCCCAATTCCTATAGTGCTTTGCACAAAGTAAAGTGCACATAGGTTCTTCCAGCTGTCTCCTCCCTGGTTTTCTTTGCTGTCAGAGAGACACAGCTGTGTTGTGTTTGGAATGATGCAGCATGGAAAAGCTATTAATCTGGCTCCATCTAGATGCACCAAGTCTAACTGCAAGGCTGCCTCCAGCTTAATTATGAGTGGGTACCAAGTAATGGAACTTTAAAAACAGACCATGAGACACAAATAATGGGAATTAAAACTATGAGGGAAAGTAAATAATATGTACAGAGTTTGCTGAAAAATGGACATTATAGTTTTTGTACACATCATCACATTTAAAACACACAACAATCCTGCAAATTAGGAGTTATTATCCTGGTTTACCAGATGAAGAATCAGAGACAGAGAGTGAGGAACTTGCTCGGATTACTAAGGTAATAAGTGATAAAGCCTGAATTCCAAACCATGCTATCCTAAGCCTAGTCTCTAAATTAGGGTGTGTGTATTGATACTCTAGGAGATGCTCAAGACAATCCATCTTGGAGCAAATCAAATAATAGGACTTTTCGTTATGTTTATTTTTTAGTCAAACCATTTAAAATTTTTGTGTGTATGTTTTACAATACACATATTAGTACAGTAGTACATACACATAAATATGTAAATACACATGTATTGCTTCTGCTGAATAGTCTTCCCTGATTTTTTTTTTTTAGTCTCATTTTTCAATCTTCCTACTGAGTCTGTGCACCAGCTGATAGCCTCAAGTGCTAGATACCTACTCAGGGAAGCCGATTTATGTGGGCTATATTAATGAGCTCTCGTGTTTTCTGGCTTTTGGTTGATTATATACGAGGACGTGTAATCTAAAAAGTTTAAAGACCACCACTATGTTCTTTCTAGAGGCAGTAGAGTGTAATTATTAGGAACAAAGATTCTGGAACCAGACTGCCTGTGTTCAGATCTCCGCCCTACCACATTTTAGCTAAGAAACCATGGGTAACGTAGCCTCTCTGTACTTCAGTTTTCTCTCCTGTGATATGTGAATTTAAAGAGTTAATACACAGAGTGCTTGAGTGCTTAGACCAATATGTGATATGTAACAAGAGATAGTAATCTAAGCCATTAGTGATCACATTACATAGTTCTTCAAAGTAGTCATCCAGGACTTTACCTAGGCATACAACTACTGTCACTGATCCCTCAAAACTCTTCTTTTGGAACTGTACCTGAGTTAGTTTGTGACCTGTCTGAGATCATCAGATCCATTTCTTTATAGTCACCCTTTATTTGTCATCCCAAGGATATTGTTTTTCTTGACAATAGTTTATATTTTTATCAGTTTAAACTTTAAATTATTCTTCAAAATAACTGCTTTCTATAATCTAATCAAAATAAATCTGTTTTCTAAAAATCTTTTCTAAATGCAAAGATTAAGTATTTTCTACTTCCATGGTTTTTTACCAGAACATACTCCAAGGTTTGGCATTTCTTCCAAAAGAAGAATCAAGGCACATTCTTAGCAATTGCAACAATACTAGGCTAAGTGACCTCCCAAAGAAGGAGAAATGCGTCACTTGGATGTCTAGCAAAAATAATACTCACATAACTGCAAAAATAAATCACCATTTTGTTAGAGCATGGTGTAATGGAGGGAGTCCAGTCATCAGTGTCAAATAAAACTAGGTTTAAATGCTGGTGCAATATTTGCTAATAGACTCATAGATCACTAAGATCCATAAAGTGATTTAATAATTTCTTGCTTGCAGGATTGGGGTGGGAGATGATCTCAGTGAGGTAAAGAGCCAGATGATGCAGGGTCTTGTAGGCTATTGTTAGGACTTTGGCTTTTATTTTGAGAGAGCAAGGAAACCACTGGAGGATATTGAGAAAGGGGAAGGCATGTTATGTCTTTAAAAGGATCCTGGGCTGTGAATAGTGTTAGGAAGGAAGCAAGGATGTCAATTAAGAAGTGATGGCAATAGTCCAGGTGAGAGGTGATGGTGTTTTGGAACTGGAAGCTAATAATGGAGTTGATGAGACATAATGAGTTTGCAGATATATTTCAAAACTAGAACTTTCTGAACATATGTTTATAGGGATAATGTAAGTAAAAGGCCTTGGGTTTCTGATTTACAATAAAACCAATATAGGGACACAATCATTACTACTTTACGCTCAAAACTTACATAGTAATCAATGGGTAACCAGTTTGTTTAGGACAGGGATGAACTAGGATCTTCTAACACATTTTTTTCTTCCTAATATATTATAGTTTTTCTTCAGTGGGCAGATGGTGTATTCCTAAGAGCCAGGGTTCTATAGAAATACACATATGGATTCAAATCCTGACTCCAACTCTTACTGGCTGTTTGACCTTGAGCAAGTCAATTAATCTCTATGTACTTCGGTGTCTTCATCTGTAAAATGGGGAGATTCAAGAACTTATACCCCAGAGAGTTTTGAGAGGATTCAAATAGTTAACGTATGTAAAGTACTTAGAATTGTGATTACATGGCATATACATTCATCAAAACTCATCAAAGCATACACTTAAAATGGGTGCATTTATTTTATTTAAATTATGCCTCAATCAAGTCAACTTAAAAGAAAAATTATTTCTAATTAAAAATATTTCAATTGTGCATTAAAGTACAGAAAATAATATAACAGTCACTCACACATCTACCACTCTGCTTGAAAAGATGTTAACATTTTGCCATATTTTAGATCCCTTTTCTTCTTAAAGAAGCAAACCATTGCACATACTTATAAAGTTTCACCATTCATCCTTCACCCTTTTTTCCTGTTTTAGAGGAAATGACTGTACCCAATGTGGTATACATCATTCCCATGAATGATCATTTTCTATATATCTGTATCCCTGTATTTTGTGAAACATTTACCCTTCTTTAGGAGGTCACTTAGCCTAGTATTGCTGCAATTGGTAAGAATTAAAAATATCCTATTTTCAACATGTTTAATCTTTAGATAAAATAGTATCACATACACATCATTTTGTAATTTTATTTTTTTCTCTCAATATTAAGTTTTTGGGAACTCTTCATGTTCATGTACATAGAACTGGTTCATTAATCTTAACTGTTATATGATATTCTGCTGTGTAAATAGTCTATCCACTCCTCTACTGATGGACATTTAGATTATTTCCATTTTTTTCTAGGACAAACAATGCTGCTATTAGCATCCTCACGTATGCCTCTTTGGGCACAGGCTATCTTTTCAACTTTATTTAGTTTTGGCAAATTATTCTCTACTATGGTTTTACTAATTTCACCAGCAATCTTTCTGTGAGGATACCTCCTATGTAAATACTCAAAACCATGTAAAAGTATTAATATTATTATATTTAATGCCAATCTTATGAGTATAAAATCTTATCTCATTATTACTTATTTTGCATTTCCCTTATTTCCAGTAAGGTTGGACATCTTTTTATATGCTTATCAGCCATTTGGATTTTTATACTGTGATATGATACCCTTTGCCCATTGTTTATTTCTTATCTTTTTTCTTTTTCTTATTGATTTATTGGTATTCTATACATATTCTTAATACTAGATTCTTTATCTGTTAATTGTCTATAATCACATTTATCAGACTTTTCCTTTCTGGCATCTGTAGACTAGTTCTTATGCCTTTCCACAGCTATACAAAGTGTGATCTTTGGGCCACAACCAGCAGCAGAAGCAGCAGCAACAGGGAATGTGTTAAAAATGCAGATTCCCTAGGTCTACCCTAGACCTGTGGAATCAGATTCTGAATTTTAGTAAGATCACTAGGTGATCTGTATGCACATTAAAGATTTTAAAATGCTGGATGAAATAATTAAGAAAGGAACAAAAGTGCAAAATGTCTTCTCCGGGGTAATAAATATCACAGCAGACCTCACCTGTCTTCTGTTTCTTCTTCTTCATAAAGAAAAATCCTTGGCTTTGGACCTATGAGTCCTCAGTTCATATATCCTAGAGTTGCACTAAAAAAATTCAGAAATAAAAGAAGTTATTAGAATCTGTTCCGTAAATTTAGATGTTTATGGGATTTCAAAGAAGAGTTTGCAAAGTAAAGACCCACTTGTTTATCTGATTCCAGATGGAGAAACAAACAGCAATGGCAGCTGTATTATAACTCAAAATGCAAGCCTTGGACGTTTTGTTGAATGCTGTCAAGAAAAAAACAAATTCAGCTAGGAAGCATACTGCATCAAATGTTTTCCTTGTTCATACATGCCTCTATTTTTAGTTGACACGAAATGCTCTAGAAATGAATGACAACTAGAATTAATAGAGGAAACTGAAAAGACTTGTACGTGTTGTCAGATGTGTGATGATGTCTGTGTATCAACATGATTTCCTGAGGAGTATATGAGTGTTTGGCTTCATATGAAGGGGGCAACAAAAGAGCACACGATTGCAGCTGAGAGTTGTAAAATTATACCTTAAACAGGGGTCCCCAACCTATGGTGAGTTGTATAATTATCTCATTATATATTGCAACATAATAATAGAAATAAAGTACACAATAAATGTAATGCACTTGAATCCTCCCCAAACCATTCCCCCCTCCCCAGTCTGTGCAAAATTGTCTTTCATGAAAATAGTCCCTGGTGCTGAAAAGGTTGGGGACCACTGTCTTAAAACACCCTGCCTTCTCCAACATAAGGGATGTGACTCCATAGGCTGAAAGCATCTGACTGGAGGTATTGTGGCAGAGTTACTGATACTACTACTCACCGAATGTCCATGGGCTCTCCCACATTTCCCAGCCCCCATGCAGTACATAGAGGCACATAACACTGGATCTGGCCACTGGATTGTGAGAAGTAGAAACATATCACTTTTAGCCTGAAACATTTAATTTCCTGCTTCCTCTCTTTTTAGCCATTCTACAGCAACCAAAGAGGTCATGAGTGGCATATCGTGTGGTGCCAAGGTAGTTGAATCTCCATCAGTAGCCTGGGCCCCTGCATGACCAGGTGGAGCAGATTGCCCCACTGGACATGCAGCATTAGTGAAAAAAGAAACTTCTTTTTTGTGTTAAGCCACTGAAATCTGGGTATGTTTTGAATTACAGCATAGCGTGGATTATGCTAATACAGTGAGCATAGCTGACTATTCCTTATTAATAATAGCCAACAGTATTGAGTGCTACACTATTCCAGGCACCAAGCTGTAAGTTTTACATGCATTACCTAATATCTCACAACAACCTTCTGAGATAGATGACAGTATTATCATATATTATATGATATATATGCTCTAGGGCTATAGCATAGCTATATATACATGGTGATATATATGAAATAGCTCTAGATCATATGTCTCAACAGTATATAGACATCATGTATATAGAGATACAGATGCATCCCATGTATCAATAGTATATTGTCAAAGGTGGCCATTCTTCCTCTCTTACTGTTATGCTAGAAGTGTTTTCTCTCCTTTTAGCTAAGGGCAGTCCCTCCACATGGGGTTTGGATGCCATCTCCTCCTGCCTTACATTATTGATTATTCCTTCACTCTCTGGGATCTGCATTCCCTCCCCATCTATTCAGTTTGGCCCCTCAGCATTCTCAAGTCTCTTCAAGTTTAACCGGGCCCTCCATCCACCTCACTTCCCCCTCCAATGATGGTCTCCCCTCCCCTCCTATGTCTTCTTTAAATGTTTCACCCTCATTTTGTTCCCTCAGATTCTCACACTCTCTAATTACTCCAATATTGTTTCTTCTTCCAGCACTCCACCAAACTGCTCTTTTCAACACCGCTACTGATCACATCATTGCTAAATTCAGCAGGCGTTTTATTTTCACCGTATTTAATTTCTCTGCATTCTGTGACCCAATTGATCACAACCTCTTGTTGAAACACCATTCTATAGGCTCTCCCTCTCTGGTCACTCTCTCTCCTTTTCAGCTTAATCATCTTTCACTGGGCCATTAAATTTTGGCATTTTTCACTACCTATCGTAGCCTCTTTTGTCTTCTCATTCTATAGTCACTTACCAATCTTTCACCTGTTCTGAAGCCTGCTAACACCACCACATACACTCAGGCATCCCCTAAATATGTGTCTTCATCTGGGGCTTCTGCTCAGCATCTCCACTTTGATGTCTTAGTGTGCTCAAGGCTGAACTCATCATGTTCTCCTCACCCCACCTAACTAACTCCAGCCTCACCTGTTCCTTCCTCAGCATTCCCCATCTTAGTAAATGGCGCCACCCTCCTCCTATTTGTTTATGTTGGAAACCTGAGCAGGGCTGCATCAATACCTTTGGGGGTGCTCAGCACAAAAATGTGCTTTACTGTATTTTGAAATAAAAACAAATCAAAGCATATCATAACTAAAGTAAATCTTTAAAAATTCTCATTTTGTCTATGGCCATACCATTCTGAACATGCCTGATCTCATTGAAGCTAAGCAGGGTCGGGCCTGGTTAGTACTTGGATGGGAGGCTGCCTGGGAATACTGGGTGCTGTAGGCTTTAAAATATTTAAATAAAGAAATAAAAATTCTCATTTTCCCCATAGTGACAATTATGATGCTTTTAAAATGAATATCAAATCCTTTTCAAAATAATTTAGGGACACTTCTTTTTTGTTGCTCTAAGAGCTATTTGGTAGTCCAGCACTATCTATTTTTTTATTTATTTATTTTTATTTATTTATTTATTTATTTATTTTTTTGAGACAGAGCCTCACTCTGTTGCCCAGGCTAGAGTGAGTGCCGTGGCGTCAGCCTAGCTCACAGCAACCTCAAACTCCTGAGCTCAAGCGATCCTCCTGTCTCAGCCTCCCGAGTAGCTGGGACTACAGGCATGCGCCACCATGCCCGGCTAATTTTTTCTATATATATTTTTAGCTGTCCATATAATTTCTTTCTATTTTTAGTGGAGGTGGGGTCTTGCTCTTGCTCAGGCTGGTCTCGAACTCCTGAGCTCAAACTATCCGCCCACCTCGGCCTCCCAGAGTGCTAGGATTACAGGCGTGAGCCACCGCGCCCGGCCCTCCAGCACTATCTAGAAGTCAATAATCAGACACCATCTCCTGTTGATTCTACCACTATTTTCAAATCTGCCTGCTCCTCTCTGATACCAATGAACTGTACTCAAAGCCACCATGACCACTTGTCTGAAATTCTGCAATAGCCTCTGAACCCTTCTCACTCCTCCAATTTATTCTCCACAAAGCAGCCAGGCCAGGCAGAATGATTTCAGGAGCACATATAACTGATCCTGTCCTGTCACTCCACTGCTTAAAACCTCTCCGTGGTTTCCCACTGTCCTTAGAATAAAATCTCAGATCCTTAACAGGTCTAAGACCCTGCCTCCTTGCCAGGAACCAGGCTCACCTCTTTGAGTTACTAGAAAGAGCCAAGCTCCCTATGAGCTTTTACACACAATTTACTCTCTGTCCAGAGCTCTCTCAACCCTCCCAGCTTCTCCCTCTTCAATTCTAGATTTGATGTCTTTTCTTCAGATAAGCCTTTCTTAACTTCCCACACCTGGTCAATGCTCCTTGTTAAATATTTTCTTAGTAACCCCCACTTTGCTTTGTAAGTAAATGATTATTTGTGTAACGGGTAGTTTAATCTCCTCTCCCCACTTAAATGCAAACTCCCTGAGAAAGAGTTGAGAACACACTGTAGGACACACAAGTAATTCAGGGATCCTTGAATCCAGCTTTGTCTGATTCTAGAGCCCATGCCCAAAACTACTGCATGCACATAAATCTACCCATCGTGGAAGATGGCTTTTTGCCTCTTTATTTTATGATGGCCAAGTATTGATGCATGGGAAATCAAGGTCTGACTAGGAAAATATAACATCGCTGAGCAAATTCTAAAGCAATGATGTTGGGTTGTTGTTGAATCCCTTTGTGTATATTCCCGTGAAGAGCGGACCAATACGCCTCAGCTTTTTATTTCTGCGGACTACAGGCTGAACTCCAGCTCTCCCATTGTATTATCTCCACATCCATAAACAGGGGTGACATTAACCACCTTACAAGGTTGTAACAGTACTCAATCATTCAATAAATATTTAATAAGCATCTAGTATATGCCAGATCTTGGTTTAGATGCTGGGGATACAAATAACATTTAGGACGTAAAGCATTGGTTTTAAGTGAAAGCTAGGTAAAAAAAAAAAAAAAAAAAAAAGAGAGAAACAAAAAAAAAAAAGCTTTTAGCATAGTGCCTAGCTCATTTAATGTTATACATGGTTACCAAAACTAGTATTGTCATAATTGTGTGTCGACGTTTGCTTACGTCACATAGCTCCAGTGAGAGCATGGAAGATTTGCGACATTTGTCACTACTGGGGCGTGTTCCCAGCGGCACTGGGATCTCGCTAGCACAAGCCTGCGCGCTTCGCCCCCTCTCCTCCGGGCCGGTAGAGGGCGCGCGGTCTCTACCGCCTCACCTGCTGCGTCTGCGCCTGCGCCATACCGGCCGCCCGTCCTTCGCTCCCCTCCCCCAGGCGTCCGCTCTGCCTCGCGCCCCAACGCTCCGCCTCCGTTGCCCCTAGCGGCTGTTTGTTGACTTCCGGGAGCGCGATAGTAGTCTGTGAAGATAGCGTCGCTATGGGGGTATGGGGGGTTTATGCGGCCCGCGTTGGCACTGAGGGACTCCCTTAGGCCCTACCGAGTCAACCCCGCAACCCTTCTGGCCCAGACACAGGCTTCCCTTACCGCCCTCGACATGGATGAGCCCGAGGATCTTGTGCCCAGTGAGTCGCGCCCGCGGCTGTGGTGGCGGGCCGGGAGGGAGGGTCCGCGGGCGGGCAGGCGGCCAGGCCCCGCCTCCGGGCCGGCCCCGTCGGGGGACAGGCCCGAGTCACGGCGGCCCAACTGTGGCCGGAGCTCTGGCCGCGCCCCCGCGAATACTGAGGGGAGAGGACGGCAAGGGCGGGACGGGACGACGGGGAACGGAGTGCCTGTCTTATTCTTTTAAGATAAGCTTTGGATGAGTTTCTCGAAAGCAGGGGCACTTTTTACCTCCCTGTAAACTTCCCAAAGTACTTCAGACTTGTGCACGTTGGAGGTCCCCAGGACCCATTTATGTATTGAATTCAGTAAAGAGTGGGTGACCAGAGGATGTGGGGTAAAAGGGAATGGAGCAAACGAATTGGGGAAAGGGGAGGAGATGGAAACTTTAGCGATTTTTTAAAAAACTTTTTCCCCTGAGCTCTATAGTTACAAATACATTTGACATTGCGACCTGGTACCGCATCCGTACTGTGTAACAGAAATAAACGTTTCTCTTTGGGAGGCTGAGACAGGAGAATCGCTTGAGGGCCGGGAGGGAGTTCGAGACCAGCCTGGGCGACATAGCGAGACGCCATCTCTACAAAAAATTTTTTAAAGAAATTAGCCCAGTGTGGTGGCCGGCATTTGTAGTCCCAGATACTGAGGAGGCTGAGGCGGGAAGATCTCTCGAGCCCAGGAGTTGGAGGCTGCAATGAGCCATGATCAGGCCACTGCACTCCAGCCTGGGTGACAGACAGAGTGAGACCCTGTCGAAAAGAAAAGAAATAGATATTTCATTTAGCAGTGCTTGTTCTAACCACTTGGTATGTGCTCAGAGCTTTTCTATAATATGTTCCCTTAAAAATGCTGATCATGATCCACTAAATTAATTTTCTGACTCACTAATTGATCATGACCAACATTTTGGAAAAAAAAAAAAAAACACTAGGTTTGAACAGAATCATACCTTCACTGAAATATGTATGTTTTCTTTCATGCTTCTAGCTGGAATACGGTTAATTCCTGGCGTCCTGGAGTTAACAGTTTAGTGAGGGATACAAGAAAGTAAACAAAATGATAATACAGTTTGATAGTAAATGCCCCTCTGAGCCAGAGCAGAGCCACCCACCCCTGGTTTGGGATGAGGGTATCAAGGAAGATTTCCTGGGGAGCCAGAACAAAACAGTTAAAATGATTGATTCTGGGGAAATCCAGTCTGTTCTAGGTCCTGGCCTCCCAACTTTCAATTATTATTTGGAACTGAGGTGCCTTACAATGGTTCTCAAAAGGTTTTCCATAGTGGCTAGTCTCTTGTACATTAAAATTTATTTTTAATACTTATATTTGCTATGTTTTCATTTCTGAAATTGATTATTTATATGTGATCATCCTCCTTGGGATTTCCTCAGAAGCCTGGACATGGTCTCCTATTTGGTGTATGCATGTATTTAAATGGTTATTGGGAACTGGTAGTGGTTTTTTTGGTCTCTCCTCAAAGTGGTACAGGACCAAATCAGTTTGTGAATACTACTCAGATCAGGTAATGACTTAATTTAGGAATGTTAAATCTCAACATTCCTCTACAGCCTCCTTCCCAGGCTCCTAGAAATGTGGCATTTCGTGATGGTGTTTTGAGGGACAAGATAAACCATTTTTTTCTCATGCAGTGCTTACGGAGAGAGAAAAAGACATCTCTATAACTAGCTGTAGCAGATGAGTAAGATAAAAATTAGAAACTTTCTGAGTAGCTCTATTGAGAGGATCCTTTAATTTTATACTTGAACTGTAAACATTCTGAATTCTCAGTAGAAATGTCAGGAAAAGATGAAATGCTTCTCAGTTGAAGACTTGGGTAATCTGGTGTCTTTTACATTAAAAGTCTTGAAAGTTATATTTGACAGCCTACTCACCATTATGATGACCTGAAAACAGTTATGAATATATGTGTGTAAGGGAGAACTTTTCTGTGTAAAAAGTAGAACACAATTAAAAAATAAAAATTGGCATTTATTGAAGCGCTACTTTGTCCTAGGCAATGTGGGTAGTGCGGAGAGTCTACTACAGTCTTGGTAACCTTAGACTGTAGTTGAGAAAAGAAAATGTTGATCAACAAAAAGATTTGTGTAACAGTTTAATTAGGGAGGTTGCTAGGTATTACATAATTAATTGCCATATAAACTCTACAGATCACATAGTTCAGAGCAGCGAATGATCATTTCCAGCTCTTATGGTAGAGGAAGGGTTTACAGAGGTGGCTATATAGGAGCTAGTGTGTTGGGGATGCTAGGCTCTGTACTAGGTTCTTTATACGTGTCATCTCATTTAACCCTATGAGATTGTTACAGCCCTGTGTTTATACAATTGTCAACACCTTGTACAATTATTCAGCCAACCTCTGGGTTTATACCTGTGGTAAGGGTATATAAAAAGAAATACTGTTACTTATACCCTATCCTAATAAAGACCATAGCTATTGAAGAGGAATCCAAGGCTCAGTGAAGTGTTCAGGATCACATAGCTAATTATAAGCATATGATAATTTGAATATATAATTGTCTTTAAAGCCTAGTTTTTTTTTTCTAGCTGACTTCTCATAATGCAAATGAAAGAGGTAGTGTTTGAATGACTTGTTTTTGTCTGTCCTGCCTTCGGTTTCATGGGTATTGATTGGGATTACCAATAGAGAAATTAAAATTAAGAGTTCACCTTTTGGGATAATATTCCTTCCCTTGCATGATAACACTAGAGGTTCCTTGGAAAAACAGGACCAGATAAAATACAAACTGGCTTATATAGCCCCTTCCCATGGATATCCTGATGATTCTAATGAAGAAAATCAATACTCTCCTGTTTCTGTGTGTGGAGAAAAGCCCTCAGTCAGGGGCCAGACCACAAGGTGTTAACCAGGGGAAATAGGACATGAATTGTGCCAGTTCATTCCAGGGAATAGATGTCCACTTGGTGACTGCAGAACTATTAGTAATAGATGACTGCCTTCTTTGTGACAGTGTATTTCTTACTTTATACCAGTAAATGAATAATACGTGTTCAATTAAGTAGATTTCATATATCAAACTAGAATGAAGTCTGATAAGTAAGACTGAACTAAGGTGGAAGGAAGAGGGCTTAAACATTGCCAGAGTGGAGGCAAAGCTGTCATGAGACAAGGGGTTTATATAGATCAATTACCGAAAAAGTGTTTTAATAACAGGCAACATAGTAAAAGTTGTAAAACAGAAACCATCTTATATTTGCAGATTCGGGTGCTGTGTTTACATTTGGAAAAACTAAATTTGCTGAAAATGCTCCCAGCAAATTCTGGTTTAAAAGTGATGATACACCTGCATATATTTCATGTGGAGATGAACATACTGCTATTGTTACAGGTTAGTATTACAATCCTAAACAAGGACAGTGATACTTAGAGAATCCTAAATATTATATATATGCTGTGTTTTAAACATGTTGAAGATATATAAAAAGTCTTTTTTTTATTTTTCCAGAGAATTCTTCACAAATTGATTCATCAAGAGAGTGTTTTAAATTTTAAGTTTCCCTAGTATATTTATGTATATTTTCTATACATAAAACTTTCTTGGAATAAATATATTTCAGTATGATTTTTTTAAAAAACTGTTACTGTATAATCTTATAAACTCTTTTACAACTAATAGCATCTGGTTATACATGGATAGACAAGGTAACCTGTTGCAACATAGAAAGCAATGACATTTTTTAAGACACATTTTTGTATAGTTTTTATTGCTTTGTGATGACCTCATCTTACATTATGTGAAAAATGCTTCAATTTATTATTTCTTTTTCCCTCCTACCAGGAAATAATAAACTGTACATGTTTGGCAGTAACAACTGGGGTCAGTTAGGATTAGGATCAAAGTCAGCCGTTAGCAAGCCAACGTGTGTCAAAGGTTTGGAGTCTTTTCTTCTTTATCACTTCAAATACTTAAACTACATAAAGTACTTTCATATTGATTGTATAGTTCTTTAAGGTCAAAAATAATGCAGCCTTTAGTTCTTTATTTTCTGACATTATGATATTCATAACTACTTTCATATGTTAGGTCTAAAAGTCACATTGATTTTAAACCAGGGACCACAAAGGAAGTAATAATTCTACAGTATTGCATTTAAACATCCTTTTCTGGCTTGTTTGTAAAGCTACTTAAATATTACCGATATTGTGTATACAGAGAACAAACATTATTATGTGTTAGAATTTTGAGCTCTGTCTCATTTAGTATAGTTATGGACGTCCTGGTTCTATTTAGTTGCTAGTTTTATAAAGCATACTTATCCTGCTATATGTAGTGAGTAGATGAATTGAACAAAACATTGAGACTAAGGGTTGATTAATACCTGTATAAAAGAACAATAGGACAAAATATTTGAAATCAGGACTGTTTTGGAAAGTATTGGATGTATAGTACCCTTACAAAGCTTTCTCACTGTTCTGTGGAAATCCTCCATTTGGGTATAACCTGTGAACACCAACTAAACTTGAAAGGGTGATGGAGATTCCTTAAGATCTGATAAGAGCACTATTCTTTATCTTCCTGGCCAAATTTTAAATTTCAGCTCAAAATTTCAGTGTAGCTTGTCCTATTCATGCTATTTATAGGTGTTGTTATGGGGCTTTTAAAGTCTTCCATGAGATCAATAGTATTTATTAGGCACAGTCTACTAAACACTTGGGAGTAGTCACAGTAACCATGATCTTTACTCTCAAATATCATATCTAATAAACAAGCTAACAGAATTGTCTAGGCTATGAGATCTTTGAGACTAAGGACTCTATCTTAGTCATCTTTGTAGCCCTTATGCTAAGCACTTAGGAGATGTTTTTGAAATGTTTTTTAAATATGTAGATGAATGAATGAACAACTTTAACGTAGGTGTATGCCTATGAATATTTGTATTACTTTTTTCATGGAATGCGGTGGAAGGTGAGCTTGATAATGGTGATAGCAGGTTAGGTTTATGAATCAGGTTGGTGAGGAGGCAGCATATCAGAATGCAGTGGATCTAGACCACTGACTCAGATTCTCCAGGGATGGAACTCAGCTATCTGTATTGTTTTCAAAGTTCACTGGTTATTATCATGCACGACCAGTTCTCAAAACCTCTGGTTTAATAGTTAAGAACGTCTACTTTGGAATCATACAGATCTGCTTTTAAATCTCATTTCTACCACTAAGTTACAATTTGACCTGGATTATTGATCATTTTCATTACCGTGCAATACTTTCATTGTCGTATTTTTATATTTTTAGCTCTAAAACCTCAAAAAGTGAGAACTGCTGCCTGTGGAAGGAACCATACCCTAATTTCAACAGGTATGGTGTTCAGCCTATGATTTCCTGCCCAATTTTGAGAACTGAGGTCTCACTCCAGTAACATGTAGCTTTGTAACACTAATAGAAATTGTACCTTGGCAACAGTAAGATTATGGTTTTTAAAAATGTAATTTGTTAGTACACTCTTTGCCTTTGCAGATATGCAGGTAAATGTTAAATGGTTGGAGAAAAAGCTGCTTTTCTTGGATTATGTCAAGGGACAGCATCTCCTTACCTGTGTGCACACCTCAAGGGCTGGTGGTTTCTGTTCTTGCTCTTCCATTTTCCTAAGTGAGGGTGAATGGAAGCCATCCAAAAGGCTATTGATATTAGTGAGCACAATTCCAATCAAAATCTAAACAGGCTGTGAGTGTGTGTGTGCGTGCATGCATGTGCATGCACGTGCATGAGTGCATTTGTAGAAATTGACAAAGTACTTCTAAAATGTATGTGGAAAAGCAAAGGACATAAAATAGCCAAAACAATTTTGAAAAAGAACAAAATTAGGGACTGTCACTACCTGTTTTCAAGTCCTACTGTAAATCTACCATAATTGAGACAGTGTTATTGGCAAAAAGATAGACAAAGATTAATGGAACAGAATAGAGTCCAGAAGTAGACCCATGTGTACATGATCAACCTCCTCTCACCTCTTCATAATTTTCCCTTTCTGAAATATCTTTTGTCGTTCTCTTACCTTTTCATATTCTTATCTTTGAGACCCCATATACGTTGTATGTCTTCCATGGAACATTTTATGACTTTTCAACTTTACTCATTTAGTTTTCTGAATTATTTTAGCATTTCACCAACTCTGGTTTGTTCCATATGTGTTAAATTAGCTAGTCTTGTTTCCTCAATTAGGTATCATTTTTTCTATTTAAAAAATCTAATTTTAAATTTTCCTTGATTCAGACTGATTTTTCCCTCATTCCTCCCTTATAATTTAGCAAGGCTTTAACTTCATGTGTATTTGTATGATATATATAACTAATTTGATATGTGTCTGTTAAGAATTTTCATTGATTTAGAGCTTACTAGATATGTTTATAATCTAGGCATGATGTACTTTTTATTTAAGAGAATAATTAGCATTTATATATGCTTTACAATTAGCCAAATGTTATTCTAAGAATTTTACAAATGTCAGCTAATTTAATCTTCATGAAGTAGCTACTATTATCCCCACTTTATAGATGAGTAAAATGAGGCACAGAAAGGTTAAGTACAGCTTGCTCAATGTCCCACAGTTGGTAAGTGGCAAGCCAGAATTTGCATCCAGGCAGTCTGGCTCTGGAGTCTTTCTTCCTAACCATAGTGCTATACCCTGCTCCTATTTAGATAGAAAGTTAAAATAATTATACAACATAGAATTAGCATGTTGCTAATATATTATTCTTCTTGGATTTGTCTCATTTTATTTATTTGTACTGTTGTATATCTTAGCTTTAAAGGGTACAGAAGTTAAAATTATTGAACCACATCTCTTAAAATAGTTTGATTTGTATTTTAAACTAATTTGGAATTACTTTTGTCATTTTTACTCTGAATTAATAAAGTGCTATATTAGTAAGAAAATACATTCCATAGATTCTGTGCATTTCAATTGCTGGTTAAACTCTAGAATGATTTATAAAATCTCACAAAAATGTAAGACCTTGGTTGTTTTGCTTTATTTTTGACAATGAAATGAAGTTGTTCACCAATTAATAGGATAATGATAGCTTTCAATTTTCTTCACTGTTAATAGAGGAAATAGCTGGTATACACTGACCTGTCTCATAAAGAAGGTGACTATACTGTATTGATATTTTCTTTTCTGTGTGCAGAAGGGGGCATTGTATATGCAGCTGGAGGAAATAATGAGGGGCAATTGGGACTTGGTGACACAGACGAAAGAGACACTTTTCATCTGATTAGCTTTTTTACGCCCCAGCATAAGATTAAACAGCTCTCTGCTGGATCTAATACTTCAGCTGCACTAACTGGTAAGACTTGTTTCCATTTCAACCTGGGACACATCCGTTTCCTTTAGACCAGGATGTACTAACTCAGTAAACTCAGGACAGCATTGCTGTTTAGTTTTCTTTTATTGACTATGTGCTTTAAGAAGACATTTAAAATATAACTTTAAATCTTGACATAATATTGCAATTTCATGCTTATTTAGAGTTAGGTATAAATGTACATTTAGAAAGTAATTGGTAAATAAATTCTAAGCTGTGCTGTCCATCTATTCCTTTAGATATTCTTATGTTTTATCTTCATCGTGTGCTCTAAAAGTTATACTTGGAGCTTTTTGAAGTTGCTATTAGAAACATCCATAGAAATATGTTGCAGCATATGTTGTTAAAAAATGGTTTGTAACCATCATTGCATCTCTTTGCCCTCCCTATCAAAAACCCATGTGGGAAATTTCTTAAAAATTTGGAGCCAAGATCAGCTTGAAGCAGACCAAGAGCACTGAAGCTACTGGTCACCACTTTGTTCCAAGAAGGAGACTGTAACCTCCAGCGTTGCTCTGTCAGGAAAGTCAGAGTTGTATCTGAAGCTCTGTTCCTTAAGTTTTGTCAACCATATAGTTAGCATTTTGACATCCTTCTTTCAGTTCTTATTTTTCAATTGTCATTTTATTGACCTTATTATTAAACCATTTCAAAGATTAAAATTGTTTAAATTAATTAAAATATATAAGTAAATAAGTCTTGATGATTCCTTTCTAAAATATTTTCCCTATATTAACTTTTTCTGACCTCAAAACCCTTATCAGAAATGACATAAGTTAACCTATTTTTGAGATGCTATACATGCTATTATATCCTCATTCTCTGAAGGTAGATTCTGTTTTTTCAGGTGTAAGTTATAAGAAAAAGAAGTTAGAGAAATACATTTCTTTTCTCTTTTTCTTTTTTTAAAACATCATTCCCAAGATGCTCTCAAGAGGAAGGTCTTCCAGTCCCTTTTGACCTGGAGATGTCTTGTGTGACCCCTGTTGTCTCTCAGTTCAGTTGCACGTAGACTGCTTGGAAGAAGACGACTATTTCTGTTTAGAAACATTGGAATGAACAAATGTAATCACAGGAAAGGGCATTCTGTCTTTGCTATTGAGATAAAAATATGGATATGACTAACGTGATTTATAGTCAAGCTATTCTCTGTTCTTTATCATCATAGAAGCATTTCACAATAGAAATTGAACTCCTAAGTAGCTACCTGGTGTAAATGTCTTAATAGTGCTTTTGTGTCAAGACACATAATTTTTCTAAATTAAAAAAGAAACAAACGTATGGTGTGTTGGAAGCTAAAATACCTTGAGAGCCCTGCTACCTTTTAAAACCTTTTCTCCCCCTTGTGTTTTCTTTATAGAGGATGGACAACTTTTTATGTGGGGTGACAATTCTGAAGGGCAAATTGGTTTAAAAGATATACCTAATATATGTGTCCCTCATCAAGTGACCATTGGGAAACCTATCTCCTGGATCTCGTGTGGATATTACCATTCAGCTTTTGTAACAAGTAACACAACGTTTTGGATTTATCTTGTTATCTTCCATTTCTATTTTATTACTAAATTAATAATAAAATGATATAACATTCTACAGTTATATAGAACTAATGCCATGGTTGTTCATGTAATGAAATGGTTTTGGCCTGTTTTAGGTCATAGTATTTCTCCATTTCTATAATGAGAGTTTGTAATTTCAAACTCTCTCTGACATGTTAACTTTTTAAGTGAATGTTAGATCTAATAGAAAAACAAAATTGATATGTTAGAAATTCTTCTAAATTTTGGTTCTCAAACTTCTTAGACCCTTTTGGCATTAAAAATAAGACCTAGGGGACATTTTCCTTTGGACCCACTTGCCTCTATACTTTGACCTGCTATATTCTTGTTTTCCTGATAGTTTCTTTTATTGTTTCAAGAAATGAGTCATAGGCTTTTGTTTTGGGAGCCAGGATGAAAACTAGATGAAAAAGGAAGAGAGCTCAGTATGGTCTGATTGCCTTTGGTGGGATTTTTCTCACCACATCCAATTTCTCCCTTTCCTGGACCCAGTGGTAACCTTTTCTACTTTAGTTAAAATATCTGAAATACTGGACTCTGTTGTAGTCTATATCTATGCCAGTAATAATAGGAGAAGTATGATTATGGCTTTCCATCTAATTGATTTTTTAACAGTAAAAACACCTAGAGGAAATAGTTTCATGGACCCTCTTAGACATCTCTCTAAATGTTCATTTTATACATTTACTCTTCGTTTCAGGCACCAGAGATTCAGGGTTAGTAGGTGCCAATTGACTCATCCCAGTGTCCCCCAGAGTTACCAATGAATTGGTAGCAGCATGATACCAAGAAGAGCAAACCCAACTTTGTTGGAATTCTTCACCACTGTATCCCTGGTGTCTTGAACAAACTGCTAATCAATAAATATTTTTGAATTAGTGAGCCAGTGAATGAATGATTAAGTGATTGCATTCCTTGGGCTAATACCAGCTACCAACTTATTAGCAACTTTATGGCTCCTGGAGTTAGTCTGTACTCCTGGTATAGTCTGTACTCACTTTGTTAATGAAACAAACAAACAAACAAAACACAAGAAAAAAACACAAATAGAAAAATAAAGAAACCAAACAAAAGCCCTGCAAAAGTGTTGTTTTATAGTTGGGATATAAGAAAACTGCCAGAATCAATTTTATTAATTAAATCTGCTTTAGCCATTAGAGGAACAAGTGGAATTGTTCATCTTAAACCATAGGTTGTTACATTGAGCTTTTTTGTTTTTATGCTTTTTAAAAAAAAGCAGCTTTATTGAGATGTAATTCACATGCTCTACAATTCTTCCATTTAAAATTGGATTTTTTAAAAATATGTTAACAGGTTTGTTCATATAGTGAACTTTTATACTAAACATTTTGCTGGGATTCATTTACATCAGATATGTACTGCCAGTAATTTTCACATTAGCCATTACTTTATGACTAATCATTTAAAGCAACTTTTTATACATTTTAGAAATAACTCAAGCTTAACGGGTTTTACTTAATATATATTTCATGACAGAAATGTTATGTAGAAAAGGACTGTTACATTTTTCTCTTTGTATGTCAACTTTGGAGACCAAAAAAGAACAGTTTAATTCCTGATAAAAATGCAGAACATATTACTGAGATAGTCATGTTTAAGACTTCATACAGATTTTTTAACCTACTAGTATGTTTGAATGCTCATGTTCATGTTGTCAATTCAAGTTCATGTTATAAATTGTATATAATATTTATTGTATAAATTATATACCATATTTATTTATAATAAATTTAATAGAGAAGCAAATCAGTAGTGTTACTATGGACAAGGCATTAAGTGCTGCTTGATAAGAGACTCTGTCTGGAGGAAGTGCCATGTTAATGGGTAAAATCTGCTATCTTAAGAGTTACTCAAGTTATTTACTTCACACCTAAGTGAGTTTTCTAAAAACAAGTTTCATAAAAAGCAATAATTCATTTGTTTATTCAACAAGTATTCATTTAGTGCTTGTTCTAGACATTCTGCTAGGTTTTGGGGATACCATAGTGAGGAAGACAAAATCTGTATCCTTATGGGAGCTTAATATCTAGTCATTTTGCTTTATTAAAAGTGTGTAGAAGATACAAGATAGTCTTTACTATGTTTTGTGAAAGCTAAAATGATTTTCTAGTTGTTTATTAGTAATGATAGTCATGAATTCTTCATGAAGTTTATTGAATTAAAATAATCAAGGGGAAAAGAAAATCTTAACTTTATTTTCTTACCACACAGTAAAAATATCTTAAGAAAGGAAAAATTTATTAAGTTGTCATTGTTGAAATTTTTTATTGAATGTAAGAACATCAACCAAAAAGACCAGTATTTTGTTCATATTTATGTCATCATTGATCACTATACTTCTCCTTCAATAGCCGATGGTGAACTGTACACATTTGGAGAACCTGAATGTGGGAAATTAGGTCTTCCCAGGGAGCTGCTGACCAATCACAGAACACCCCAACTGGTGTCTGGAATTCCCGAGAAGGTGATCCAAGTAGCTTGTGGTGGAGGGCACACTGTGGTTCTCACAGGTATGCGTGGAGCCTGCTGGTCTGTCCCCTACTTTCTGTGGTAGCTAATGAATTTTTTTTTAATGTGGTAAGAACACTTAATATGAGATCCACCCTCTTAATGGATTTTTAAGTGTGTAATACAGTATTGTTATATATAAGCACAACCTTGTACAGTAGATCTCTAAAACTTACCTTGTATAACTGAAACTCTATGCCCATTGTACCTCAACTCCCTTTCCCCCTCTCCTCCCAGTCCCTGACACCCACTATTCTATTCTTAGCTTTTGTAAGTTTGATTCTTTTAGATACTTCATGTAAGTTGGCCTTTAAAGATCCCTACCTTTTATTCCTATAGTTTATACACATTTCTGGTCTATGAAAGAATTTTTTTAGGTAGAAAAAAATGAATCTCTTTGAATTGTTTCTGCTAATGTATTTGACATTTTCATGACCTTAACACATTTAATGGCAGCATGTTACATTGTTTTTAGCTCATTATCAAGAAAAAACTGTTTTTCTCATATATGTGTATTCCATATATATCTAAAGTTGACACTTTTCCTGAAATACCATTTTTGGAGAAGCTCCCTGTTCATGCTGTTTTCTACATGTCCTTGATAATTCTTTTCTTTGTGATATTCACAATGTATAATTTGGGAATTTCTTTATGATTTTATATTCTGTTATAATAATTCATTAAAAAGTGGGAAGGTTATAAATTACAGATAATAAAATAAAGAACCTTAATAATAATGTCACTTTTGTCTTACAAATTTAATATTTGGTATGACATGTCCTTTCTCAGGATTCTAATCACTATATTGAAATATACTCGCTACTTGCTAATATGCTTACTTAATTGATGCTTCCAAATTTGTTCAGCATTAGATTTATTTTAGAAGAGTAGTATAGAGGTAATGCAGTTAGGTAGTGAATTATTATGATGATATTTTTTGCTCAAAAAGAAATTAACAGTTTCTGAAGTCACCACTTAATCTTTAATAACCCAAAGTTAGAAGTGTTCTAGATGAGATTTGAAGCCAGACATATTGTATGATTCCATTTTTATGAAATTCAAGGAAAAACAAATTGAATTCATAGTGTCAGAAAGCAGAACATTAGTTGCCTGGGACATGAGGATGGAGTGAGGATTGACTTGAAAGGGGCATAGGGGACTGTTTGGGGTGATGAAAATGTTCTATATTTTGATTGTGGTGTTGAATACATGGATGTATGCATTTGCCAAAACTCATTGAACTGAAAAAAAAAGATTCAGTGATATCCAGTTCTCAGATGATATGCTTAATGTTATAAGGTGAGTGAATAATATTTTATCTTTAGATTTTCCTTTCTGATATGGCTTTTCCTTGACTTCCTGTTCTAGTCCCAGTCATGCTTATTAAGCTTTGGTTTCCCAGAATTACAGTTTCCAGATGGAATCTTTTCCAAGTTAGAAATAATTTTTTTCATAACTTCCACTCTAAATTTAAAAATCATTCTGAGGTTTAGGATTTTTCTGAATTCCTGCTGATGAAAAATGGATTTTCATATAATTTCATATAAAAAGATTTATTCTAGAAATTAAACTTTGAAATTAATCCTCATACATTATCTGAAAATTCATTCTATAGGCAAAAATGCAACTTATTCTTTATGTGTTATGCATTTTCTCTAGTATATATAAAGATCATAGAAATAATTTATTCAAGGTTACCCTGAAGGACACATGTGTTGAGAATATAATAATAATAAGTCATTCAACCATACATTATAAAATATTTTCATGTAAAGTGAACAAGAAGATAATCCATGATACTTTTAATTATACTTAAAAAATGTACATAAATGTGATTTTTTTGCAGTATTAATGACATTTAGCTTTCTGTGGACTTTGTTTTGAGGTTCAAAATCCAGTTTTTAGAAATTGATAGCTCTCTCCAGAGTTTTGCAGACATTGGGATATCACACACCAGTAAAGTTTGTTTTTTTTTAAAAAAAATTATGTGATGCATCTATTTGACAGACCTGGAGCAGTTGCCGTCTGCTGCTAAGGTTTCTACCACAGGCTGGTCTGAAGGTAGTGAGTTATCTCACTTGATTGTTCACAGTCAGTTACAGATTGAACTCCTTGTTCTACTACTTTCCCCCCTCCTCACTACTGCACTTGACTAGTCTTAAAAAAAATAAAAAATAAATAAAAAAAAGAAAAAAGGTTTCTACCACAGATGCAAGAAAAGAGTATCCTTGTATTTCCTGTCTGTCTGATTGTGACAGCCAAGATTGAATGGGGGAATACAGGAGAAAAACTTGGTAATACAGGGAAAAACAGAGAGAGATAATTTTTGTAATTCATAAGTAACCTTGTAAACAGTGAAGAGCTTGTTTTACTCCAAAGAAGAATCTAAAATTTGAGTTAAAAAAATTATGAGAACGAACAGATGGTTGCCAACTTCTGATTTGCATTTGCCTAAATACGGACATTGAAAAAATGACTGTTTTCACTATCATATCATAAAATAAGGGAAATTTTCAAAGCAAAAATAAAAAGCTCTTAATTATATAGTAAAGGATACCTCCTTAAATAGTATAACTTCATCTGTATGGAAAATTGACTACTTTGCCTATTTTTCACACTTCTCCATGAAACTGTGAGAGCTTTAGTATGAGCTATCCCTGATGTATTCTGGAACACAGTGTAGATAGAAATATTAAATATTTAGTCCTAGCTGATGAAGAAATGGGCCTGAAGAGTGTATTGATCATCAGTTTGACTAAATGCTAAATTGGATTACTAAGAGAGTTATGGAGCACTTTGCAAGGCCTTAAGGATAGAATAGCTAATCTTCTGTTCTAGATCATTCCCTTCACTAAAGGAAAGGACTTGAATTAGATGATTCTGTGGAGGACCTCCCCACCTTTGTTTTTCTGTGTGTCTATAACTCTGATCTTTAAATCTGTTTGGGTATCTTTCATTAAACTATTTTAAAGTTAATTTAAATTAGTTAATTGCTAATAAACTTATTTAAGACATAATATTTGCACATGAGCATGATAGATTAGAAAATACAACTGATTGTAGTGATGGTGTGATTGTAGTTTCTCCTTAGGATTTGGGAAACAGTGGACTTCTGTGGAGAAAGTGTGAGACTGCCTCACTAAGTGAGGCAGAGTGATAGATGTAATATTGTATGCCATCTGTAGCAGTTACCAAAGACAAGAAAGACTGGTTATAAGATGAGGTCCACAGCGAAGTCTGGGTCCCAAGGCAAATGAAAATTTATCTTAAGTTCTCCATATTATGTTTGGACAAACCTAAGATCTCTACAGGGCACTAAGTTATTAGTCCTGAAGTCAAATATATTTTGTGAAATTACAGTCATATTGATCTGAAGCCAACTAATCAAATCTGTTTTCCTAACGTAGTATTATCTACTAACAGTAAATTAAATGTCACAAAGGTGATGTGGCCAAAAATTATATTAGTTGTTATAAGTAATATCCTTAGATAAAAGAGTCTTAGGTCATTTTTAACAGGATAATGAACAAAACTTTTGTAACATGATTCAGGCTGCCTAAACGACCTCATTTCACAAGCTAATTAATATCGGACAGTCTAAGAAATTTAGAGTTATTTTTGGTCAGCTAGAGAAAGATAATTGTTTTAGTTTACCCAATATTCTATTAAGCTGACAATTTAGAATTGGCAATATGCCATGTGATTATTAATTAAACTAAGAAACGGTATTTTCATATTAAAATAAGGATCTGTTTTTTTCATTGCTTCAACATGGCTTCATATCCTTGATACAGCATATTTTCTTTAAGGAGTTATATCTATATGTCTCATTTATGAAGCAAACATTCTTATTAGACAGAAAAAATATAAAACTACATGACAATAAGCAGTTATGTGTTCATCAGTAGCCCCCATTGTCAGAATAAGATGAGTTGATAATTAATTACTTTTTAGGAAAATGTTCTTTACAATTTAATGTCTTATTATGTTTTCAAATCTGCCTGAATATTTTCTCAATTAATTCTGACAGCAACTCTATTAGACAGGGATTATATCATCAGAGAATCTAAGTAACTTGCCTACTTGCTACGGCTAGTAATAATTAAGGTTTCGGTTTCAGAGTGAATATTAAGCTCTTGCTCTCCCTCTTATAGTACGAGAGAGTCAACGTACTGAACTTAGGAGAAGTGACTAATGTAATCAACACTGTGCTTCCCAATGTAGCGGCTGGGGAGATTGTGTGTCTAAAAAGACCCTTTCGATACTACTCATGTATCCTATTTTTATACTTCTCCATTTCCAGAAAATATATGAGCTAATATTTACTGAGTTATTAGAGGTACTTTGGCATTACTTCCAAAATATCAGTACAGAGGAAATATTTTCCCCCTCCTTTTATTATTATTGCATTTCCTGGTAAAGGAGCTTCAGTTGTGAATAAATCTAGCATATCTACTGTATGTTTTCATTCTCAAGACAATTCTCTGAAGTTGTGTTTTATTAAATAGATTATTAAACTACTTTTAAAAATAAGTTTTTCTGTAGGAAAAACTTTTTTTTATTTGAGGAAGTGAAAGGAATTAGCTTAATGACAATTGATGCTTTTTGAACTGAGGTGGTAATTATAGGGACATTTCAGGTAGTTCCCCAACTTATGTGTCTTAATATCATACCTGTTGCTTATTTACAGCAATTCCCTTTATGGTTATGTATAAAAGAGAAAAACAGACCCATGCCATAATTTTTACAGTTATATACCTTTTCATTTGTCTCCTCCTTTATCACTGAAAAATTTATACTTTAGTATTAAGTATTTTTATATGGGTATTTTTTCAGAGTTACTTAACCGTCATTATGAAAGGTTGAATATCACAATTTTTCTAGATATGATGGTGACAGTGTCTGCTTCTATGCAATCCTTTTCTTCTGTTTGCCCCTTTCCTTTCAGAGAAAGCTGTGTACACCTTTGGACTGGGACAGTTTGGTCAGCTGGGTCTTGGCACTTTTCTTTTTGAAACTTTGGAACCCAAAGTCATTGAGCATGAGAATATTAAAAATCAAAAAATAAGTTATATTTCTTGTGGAGAAAATCATACAGCTTTGATAACAGGTATGGATTAGAATTTCTATTATATATTTATAGAATTGGGTATATTTTATTATAAAATAAATAATATATGATATGAATATATCTAACTTAAGTGAAGGAATTAATTACTCAGAAAATGGAATTCCTTGTTTAATATCCGAAAGTATAAAGTTGTGAACTCCTTTTTATTATCTTAATTTAAAATAAATGTAAATGATCCAAAGATTTAGAACCTCAAAATAGGCCAGTGATGTCATAAATAAGACCGTCATATTATACTTTGGTAGAAAGCTGGAATATTTTTGAAACTGTATCAGTTTGAAGGCTCTGAACTCTGCGCAAGCCAGAGGGAAAAATCCCACAAGAAAGGATTTCTTTTAAAACATTCTTCCTGTTCAATCTGACAGAGCATTCAGGCTGAGTAAATTCTTATGTTTTTGCCACCAGGAGGTGTTTTCAGGAATGACTCCTTCCTTCTAATTCCATGGTAATAAACAGAAGGGTACTTCAAAGATCTTCTTCTACTCTGATTTCTCCCTTATCCAGATTCCTTTGGGCCTACTTCTCAGCCTCAGAAATTAGGTGCTGCTAATAATGTAGGACGCAATAAAGATTCTCCCGTAAAATAATTCAGTTACTTATATGTATTGATATAGTCCACAATTTTAAATGCTTTGTAACAAAAGGACCTGTAATTTCACTATTTCTAGCTAAAGATAAAGTAAAGCATCAAAAAATCAGAAATCTAGTATATTGAAATAATCCAGGTACTGGTATTTGTACTTTTTTTCCTTCTTTCTAAAAAAGCTACTGCTGTGATGGAGCTTCATCTAGTGGCATCTGGTTAGGGAAACTAGGAATTAGCAAATGTATTACTGTTCGATCTTTCCCAAAGGACCTTTCAGAGAGGACAACCTGCCTGTTAGCAAGTATTGATGTTTTTGTTAATGTAGCATGAACTAGCATTACACAGAATGTAAAGAAGCATTATTCATTCATCGTCCTGTAAGAATTATTGATATATAGTCCTTATTGTGGAGTCTTAATCTCAGTTTCTCTGTCCTTACTATCATTTTTTATCAGCTTTAAATTTCTATTGATGTTAAATACACACTGCTTTTATGTATCATCTAATATACAATTAGATTATTTAATTAAATTTTTATAATACCTTTCCTCCTGATGAAAAGAGTTATAGCACAAATAATTGAACATTAACTTTGTTTGCCTTTTTGCTCATCAGTCCTCCCCAGGGGCCAAATGTTACAGATTTTTTTTCCTCTAGGACTAATGAGTATATAGTGAGTTATCTGTAAGTTCTTGCCAATTCCATGTTATGGCCAGTGGATCATATTTTAAAAAGCTCTCTGAAGTTGAAAGTACAATCAGGCAACTTGGGTCTGAGTTTATTTTTTCAGGCAAAAGACAATCAAATTAAAAAGGCAAGTCTTAAAAAGCATTTTGGATGAAGAAATCAAGACCAAAAAGGAGGAGGAAGAAAGGATAAAGGCAATAAGGAGTTTTTATAAAAGAAATAAATATGTAATAGTGAAATTACAACTCTAAAGAGTAAATACTGGTTATAACTTATTCATGGGGAATATTTTTTAAATTAATTTTTGAACTTGACACCTTACTGAACTATGTTATTATTTTAAATCATTTTTATTCAATTTTCTTGGATTTGCTTCATATGCAGCCACTTTGCCATCTTAAACCAGAAGTCCCCAAATGTTATCCAGTCATTTCCCAGTTTCAAACCATTCGTTTAGTTTCTTACTACCATTAAAATAGAATTTAAAATTCTTAATCTGAACTAATAGGACCCTCTGTGGTATGGTTTCTTCTTACCACCTTAGACTCATCTCATACCACTCTCTTCTTTGTGCTTCAGGGAATTGGTTGCCTTTCAGCTTCTTGCCTGAGTCATGTTTCCTCTGATTCAGAGCCATTCTATGTACTGCTGGCTCTGTCTGGAAGATTCTTTGCTCCCTTCTTCTTGCAGCTAAACCCAATTCATCTTTTAGGTTTTACTTTGAAAGCCTTCGCTAATCCCCAGACTGGAGGGAAATCCCTCTCCTCTGCACCATATTAACACTCTTTACTTCTGCTTTCCTCTCACCCCACTTGAGATGCAGGGTATGAAGGAAGGGCTTTAGGAAAGAAGCAAAGGTTCAGAATAGCTGCTATGGCAGTGGGCAAAAGGATTAACTGGAGAGAAGCAACAAGATTTCTCATCATCATCATCATGAGCCTGATATTGGTATAGGAACGAGTTAGCATGGTTGGCTTATGGCATTTCTATCAGGAACATTCCACAGCCCAAGAGCCAAATTAGTGAGAGACAGCTGGATTGATCTAAGCCAGTGGTTCTCGACTAGTGACGATTTTGGGTGTCTGCCTGCTCCCCCGCAAGACACACGACGATGTCTGGAGACATTTTTGATTGTCACATCTGCAGAGGGGGGTTTTTCTACTGGCATTTAGTGGGTAGAGGCCAGAGATACTGCTAAACATCCTGCAATGCACAGGACAGACCCATACAACCAAAAATTATCTGGCCCCAAATATCAATAGTGCCAAGGTTGAAAAACTCTGATCTGTCAAGGCGATCAGGAAAAAAAGAAAACAGATTGTATTGGGTTGTAGAGGGTCAGAGTACAAACATCTCTTTCCCCTTGAGAATATGGTGTGTATCACAAAATCTTATGCTATATTGCTGCTGCTCCACACAGTGCCGTGCACAACAGGGCTTTGACTTCACAAACCACCAAGCTTTAGTGATTTACTGTCAGAATATCTGTTGCCTGATGAGCAGGACCACAGAGACCGTACAAAGTGTGGAAAGATCAATGGATCAGAGTAAATTTAATACAGAATTTGAGGGGGAAATTATAACTGCAGTGTATTAAATAAGTTAATATATTGGTCTGCATACAAATAGATCCTTACAAGTAACACTTTTATAATTCTCTTCATTTTTTTTTTTGCATTTTAGATGTAGGCCTTATGTATACTTTTGGAGATGGTCGACATGGAAAATTAGGACTTGGACTGGAGAATTTTACTAATCAGTTCGTTCCCACTTTGTGCTCTAATTTTTTGAGGTTTATGGTTCAGTTGGTAAGGGCATCATATTTCCCTGTTTACATTTTCGTATTCTTTTATTTGAGAATTTCAGTATTTCTTAGAAAATAAGTACTTTCAGGTTTGAAAGAATATCGTGGATATATTTAATAAATATACTAGTTTCCTCAAAGCTAAATATCAGACATTATGCCACCCTGAAAATCTGTCCCTTTCCTAATTTTCCTCCTTTAGCATCTTCCTTTTTGCCCAAATCTCTTCTGCATCATTCTCATAAGTCTCTTGAAAGCTGAGACTGTGCTGTGCCTGTAAACTTTGTATCTTGTGTAGCACCCTGCCCAATGAGTACTTTGCTCACAGTAGTCTTCAATAAATATTTGCTGAATGAAATGTTAATGGAGACTCTCAAATCTGCACAAGAGAAATTCTGATGATAAATGAAGAGTTTTGAGATACCGTTTTTGGCTAAATTTTATTAGGATAAAAATACATTGTTTCAGTGTCACATCACCATAAGGCATTGTATCTCTATTATTTCTAATACTTTTGCCAGTTAAGAACTATAGACTTTTGAAAATTTTGTTTTCTTGGTGATGATAATATCACTTGAAATTTGTTCTCGTAAGACTCAGGATCTCATACTATGGAACATTTCCATTTATTGATTTGACAGCCGTTTAATGAAATCCTTCTGTGTGTAAGATACTGTACTATATATTAGGGATACAAAGTACTGGATACAGTGATGAACAAAATGACCAAGTCCTCATTTATTGAGCTTAGAGTCTTATGGGGATGATAATTTTTAAAAATGATATACAAAAACATATATAAATTTTAAATTTGAAAATATGAAGGAAAGGTTCAGAGTATGCTATTTTTACACTACCATGTAGAACACTATAAAAAGGCTAGAATCTGTGTATTGAAAATACTGTGCTATGTTTTTATAGAATTTTCTTGAAAATCATTTATTTTTCAAAATTCTTTGAATGTTGATTTCATGTTTTATTGTTCCATCATCATGCATGCTTACATTATTCTCTAAAGGACATTTAAGTGTTAAACTTAGAAAGTGCTCACATAAAGAAGGAGGCTTAGAAGCCTGATTATCCCGAGAGACTAATTTATTCTTAGGTCATATTTTTTTCTCAGTAGAATTTCTCTGAGTAATTTTTTCAAGTTTTTAATGTTGCTCCCAGGTTAAAACATAATATTTTCTAACTTCTAAGGAGAAGTGTAATGTGCCAAGTACTTTTTTCTCTATATTATATTAAATTGAAAGTAAAATGGTGGATTCAACTTGTTATAATTTTCAATCATAGTGTTTAAAGAATATGTATTATAATTAATACACTATGTATTATAATACATATGTGTATATAATAGTGTGTGTATGTGTGTATAGAGAGAGCAAGTCAGTCAGGGAAGTCTGGCACTAAGTAAATGTCTTATAGCTGATAACAGTTGAAAACTCATTTGTGTTTGAAGCCAGTGTTGATTAATTTTCTGTGGATTTATGCTGCAGGTTGCTTGTGGTGGATGTCACATGCTAGTCTTTGCTATTCCTCGACTTGGTGTGGCCGAAGGAATCGAATTAAATGAAGCAAATGCTTCTTCTTTATCTATAGCAACTTTTCTGCCTACTTGCAATCTGACCTCAGGAAACACACCGGGTAGAACTGTATCAGCACGTGTACGGCGACGAGAGAGGGTACAATCATGGCCTATACTATGTATTAATAATACTGTTATCTCACACTGCCAAGAAAACTTGAAGAAAAAAATCCATTTTCTTTTTCAATCAAAGAAGGGTCTTCTCAGATAAATTTGCTAAATAAGATTATTAGAGTTGAAGGCTTACAAACTCTTAAAGTGAATTCAGAGTTAAGCTATTAAAGACAAATTACAAAATTTAAATTCTCATGGATAACCGTTGCATATAGACAGTGGTACTATACAAATCATTCCTATTTTATTACCTCAGATTGAATGCTAAATTGTATTTTTCAATTGCATGTGGATTGACTTCTACTTTAACTTGCTATATGCTTTTCTGTTATTATTGTAGTAGGAATACTTAACATAGTCTATCCATTTAACATATTTTTAAGTATATAATACAGTATTGTAACTCTAGGCACAACATTATGTTATACAGAGATCTCTAGAACTTAATTATCTTGCATAATGCTACATTCTTTTATCTTTTACTTATACCCAATGAGCAGTGGAAGGTTGGGCACTATAGTGAAATGTAAAAAACAAAGAAATAAGGACTTCAATTTGAGAGAAGGAATATTCTCTTTCAGTTAAATCTGGAGATTCTCCTATGCTTTAAAATTATTGTTTCAATGACATATATATTTTTAAATGTAAATGGCAAATAATTTTTAAAGGAGATATTCCTTTTTTTGAAAATTACCTTAAGTTCTAAGACATATTCCTTTTGAAATAAACAGGTTAAATCTGGCTTTTTATCATGAAAGAGTGTGTATGGAAAGGTTGAGAAATAACTCATCAGTGTTTTGTAGTAGTTGTTTGTTTACATCTCATGAGTAATTTTTTTGTTTCTCAGGGAAGGTAGCACACACACTTTTTCCCCATCATGTGAAAAAAGGTTTCCAAATTGACAGCTTAGAGCAACTAAGATGCAGAGACAACAGAACAAAACGTTTTTGAGCCCTTGGAGATTATTAAGAAGTGAATGTTATGGAATGTTGGCAGACTTTGAAGTCTTTCTCTTAAATATTTTTAGCAGCTGCAGGGAAGTTTATATAAATATTAAATATATAACGCCATTTGACAGTTTATTTAACTTGCTTATTTAAAAGGAGAAATCCCCAGATTCTATTGAAACTATACGAACACTACCTCCAGTAGAAGAGACTGCTACGGCACTAGCTTTTATTCTACCTGATTCAGACCCTTCCTATTTGTCTACGAGTAACCTGCCAGAGAAAACCGAGTCTGAAAAGGAGGACTCCTTGCCACCAATGGAACCAGGTAACATTTGCTACTCTCTCTTCTCAGGAGAAATGTGTCTTTTATTCCTATCATTTTCATGTTAAGATGTTTTATCCAATTAATTAAATTTTCTCTTCCTGGTTAGAGCCTGACATCTCTCATTTGAACGAACTCAAATCCAGAAATACCCTTACAAATAGAAAATACTGTCAGTGGCCCTAAGAGTGCCATATAGCCAAAGCAGCATATTTTTATAGAGTAATAGGTAACATACATAGTACCTTCCTTTACTTTATCTCCTTTAAACCCTGAAGTGACTCCATGAACTAGGAAAGAGTTATATTTTTCATTTTACAGATGAGAAAAGCAAGGCTTGGAGAGATCAAGTGACTTGCCCAGTGTCACTCAGTTCATAAATGAAGTGGATAAGATTTGAATGCAGGTCTTGTGGAGTTACATGAAATTCTGTATTTAGGCACTATAGCATAGTGATTAAGAGCATAGGATATGGAGTTAAATTGATCTGGGGTCAGATACCAGCTCAGACATTTACTAACTGAAAGGGGTTTAATAATACCTACCTGAGAGAGTGACAGTGAGGATTAAATGAGATCAGGCATATAAAATACTTATATTGAGTCCAGCACCTCTAGAAACCCCTTAACACATATAGTTATGATTATTATTAACACTTCTACCACACTGCCTATTAGATGAAGATTTCATGCTTAAAATTGTAATCCCAGCTCTTTTGCTATTATGCATCTCTTCTAAATGATTTTGTTTACAGACATTTGTGTATCTTAGATGTGTCTGTGTGTTACTGCAGGGCATATGCTTGGATGATAGGGGCAGGACAAGAAGCCAGGACCAGGAGATGAGAGAGTAAGCAGTAGGTTTGAAATTAAGAAGATAAACCTGGGCATCAGGGATTAAGAACCATGGCACAGATAATTTTTAGTATCTTTGAGATCAGGCATTTAGGCAAAAGTTTGAAGAAATAAAGGATCAGGAACTCAAGCAAGAATTATGGGCCATGGAAATGGAATATAACTATAACTAGGACCTTGCTAATGAGCTAATTTCCTGTATCTGACCCACAACTTTTGTATGTTTCCTTTTGAAATAGGAATCAATGTCTAATGGTGCTTTTCAGCATTGTACATGGGAAAAGTAGTAGATTCTGACAAGTAGTGTATACAAGGAAAAGAGATGTTTATGTTTTGGGGAAAGTTATTTGCCACTTCAAGAAATTTGAATGTGAAAATATACATAATTTTGTAGCTAGATCAAAAGGAAAAGCCATCCCTTATCTTTCTTGTGACTATTTGCTAAAACTCTCTTAATGAAAAGTATTTTGAAAGTTGTAGCCAATATATAGCGTGACTTTTTTAAATCATTTGCAGACTTCAGTCTTTATAATGGAGGAGAAGAGGTCAGGATAGGTTTTGCTGAGAAGGTGCCATTTAAACTAAAATATAAAGGATAATAAAGAGATGGCCATACAAAAAGAATATATGTGTTTCAGGCACAGAAAATTATATAGACAGAGGTTTGGAGGCAGCTTATAAGAAAAGGAGAGATGACCAGTGAAATTTAGAAAGTGAGGGAAAAGGCCTAGGACAAGATGATGATGGAGAAAGAGACAGTGAAAAATTATTCATGATTTTGTACTCCATAAGAGATTTATTCGATTTGAATATTTTTGTTAAGTACAACAGAAAGCAGTTAAAGGGTTTTAAACAGTGGACTGATGTGTTCCAATCCAGTTTACATTTTAAGATGATCACTTCTGCCTCTGTGTGAATTGTATGGAGGCCAGACTAGAAGTAGGAAAAATACTTGTGAGCCTTTTCCAAGAGATGACAATGTTTATGGTGGAGATGGAGAAAAGAGAAGAGGGCAGACTTGAAATACATTTTAGACAAAACCGACTGGACTTGCTAAATGTTAATGAATTACATATAGGCATGAAATAAAGGGTGGAATCAAGGATGATTCCTAAGCAAGAGGATGATTGACAAGTCTGAGGAAGAAATTTAAGAATTGAGCCTGAGATATCTGTGAGACATCCAAGTAAAAGTATCAAGCAGATGGTTGAAAAACAAGCCTAAAGTTCAGAAGAGAACTCTGGACTAGAGATATAAATTTGGAAACCATCAGCATAGAGATGGTATTTAAAATCCATGGAAGTTGGTGAAATCACCTATTAGAGAGGAGAGTCAGAAGAGAAGGGGGCCCAGGACGTAGCCCTAAGAACATCTAATATTTAGAGGGTAGAGGAAGAAGAGCCAGTGAAGAATCCTTCCTCAGCCTTGTCAGCCAGTAAGGTAGGAAGAGAGAAATTAGGACAGAGTAGTATCGTGAATGCAAAGTACTGCTCAGAGGTCAAGGGAAAAGAGCTCCAAGAAGCATCCACTGGATTTGGTATCGTGGAGATTACTGGTGATCTCAACAAGAACAGTTCCAGCGGAAGATCAGGGCAGGAGCCAGAGTGTTAAAAATTGAGGCATGAAGGAGGAATGAGAAAGTGAAGAGGAAATAGGATATGTGGATAATTCTTTTGCATATTTGGTGATGAAGTAGAGCAGAGAAATGAGCTGGCAGCTAGAGGGAGATGTGGGCTCAATAGGAAATACTGGAGCACATTTGTATGCTAATAGATGAGCTAGTAGTCCAGGAGAGCTTGGTAGTGCAGAAGAGAGAAAGTATAACCAAAGGTGCAAAGCTCTTTGAAGACAGGAGGGGTACACAGCAGCCTTTGATAACAGGAAAAATGTCCTACATTTTAACAGGAAAATTAGAACTGGGGTACAAATGTAGGTAATTGATGTATGTTTGCCAGTGAGAAGATCAAGTGGATCAGGTCTGATGACTTCTGTTTTCGCAGTCAAGTCTGAGGCAAGGCCATCAGTTTAAATAATCTACTATATATTTTCCAAACCTATGTTCTCTGCCCTGCCCAATCTATCTTACATAACATTTTCCACGTTAATCTTCTTCAGGTACAATTCACTTTCCATCTGCTCCAGTGTCTTCAGTGACTCCCTGATATTTATGAAAACAAGTATAGATTTTCCCATATAACTCCTACCTGCTTTTCTAGCTTTATATCTGAATAATTTTTTTCTTAATAACCTTCGTTTAGATCAGTAGTCTGCAAACAATGGCCCATGGGACAAATCCAGCCAGCCGCCTGTTTTTGTAAAGTTTTATTGAAATGCAGCCATGCCCATTCCTTTATGATTTGTCTGTGGCTGTTTTCACACTACAGTGTCAGAGGTTAATTAGGACAGAGACTATACAGACCACAAAGCCTAAAATGTCTATCGTTTGGGCCTTTAGATAAAAAGTTCGCTAACCCCTGATTTTGATCAAACTGAGCTATTCAAAGTCTGAGTTAGTAGAAAGAACATGGGCTGTGGAGTGAGACCTGAGATTGACACTGGGCACCAACAGGGTCACTGAAGCTTAGTTTCCTCATTTATAAAACGAGGATATAATACCTTTCTTGTTGTCATGGAATTAATCTAACATATGTAAAAGCATATGTTCCTGGCACATGGTAAGCTTTCAATACACGCTTCTTTCCTCTCTTTCTCTTCTTACTCCTTTGCTCAGATTACTGTTCTGCTGCTTTATTAGGAAGAGGCTTCACTTTCTTCCCCTTGTACCTCCTTCTCTACCTCTCAGAATTCGACTCAGCCTTCCATGTACTTCCTTAGTGAAACCTTTCCTGGTTCCCAACATGGATGTGATTTGTCATTCCTCCATGTCACATGTTTTATATTCCCTTCTAGACTGTATGTTCATTAATAATTAATTACAAATGTATATCAAAATACCTGTTTCATACCTTAAATATAGACAGTAAAAATAAACAAAAAGAATTAGCAATTACTTAAGTTGCTATTCTGCGTATCACCTTACATGGAATAAACACAAATGATTATTTGCTTATTCAATTAAATGGATTTAAAAGGGAGAGATCAGCATGGACTGGCATTTTTTAGTGAAGACTTCATTAAGGAGCTACCATAAAATAAATACACAAGTAATCAACGAAGGTATAGTAAGAAATTGAGAAAAAAATATAAGGTCAAATAGAACTTATGACTTTTAATTATTTGCTTTATGATGTGATGGCCTTGTAATTTTCTATGAAAGGTTCTAGGTGCTTGTACTAGTTATCTCTTGCTACATAAAAAAATGACCCTAAAACTTAGCAGGTTAACACAACAAACATTTGTTTTTTCATACAGTTTCTGAGAGTCAAGGATCCAGGAACAGCTTAGCTGGGTGGTTCTGGCTCAGAGTCTTCCATAGGGTTGCAGTCAGATGGGACTGCAGTTATCCGAAGGCTTTACTGGAGCTGGGGGATCAACTTCCAAGCTCATTCACATGGCCATTGGTGGGAGGCCTCACTTCCTCACTACATAGGCTCCTCCATAGAGATGCTCAACAACGTGGATTCCCCCAGAGCAAGTGATGACAGAGAGAGAGAAAGAAAGCAAGAGAGAGAGAGAGAAAAAAATGTGCGTAACCAAGACAGAAGCTACGAAGCCATTACAATCATGTCTGGTTATTTTATTGGTCATACACACACAGACCAACCTGGTATAATGTACAAGCGAACTACATAGGAGGATGTAGGTCACTGGGGCCCTTCTTGGAACTAGCTATCACAGTGCTCAATACCTGGGTAGTCTTTTCACAAACAAATAGTGTTTGCTTGTCCATGTGAATGAAGCAATTGTTGTCTAATCAGTGTCAAAGTTTTTAAACTTCAAAAAGAGATTTTAAAACCTGTTATCACTCTGAATGAATTCTGTTCAATTCCCTTGACATTAGGTTAAAGGACTTTTTATACCTGCACTTTATATTACAGAATAATTTTTAGTTTTTGTCAGTTGCCTTTCACTTTTCTGTTGAATCTGCATTTCCTTTTCTCCTTTTAATCATTCATATTATTTTCAAGATGAAATGACCAAAGGCAAAGAGATAGAAAATTCTTCAGAAGAGGATTCAGAAAGCCTTGGAGAAACTACTGATGTCTTAAATATGGTAATGATTTCCTATCTATTTATCTAGATGATGAGTTTGAATTTTAGTTCATTGTGTATGTGTATGTGTATGTGTATACTTCCTATACTCTTCTATGCATAAAAGCTGCTTGCTTGTTTTTGTTTCATTTTGTTATTTTTTTAACTAACTTTATTGAGGTATAATTCAAATATAATAAAATTTATTTTGATCCTCACATTATTAGTGTGGCCATTGAGAGTAGACTATATTACTATCTGAACTATTTGGCATTCATTTTATTTGTATATATTTATAATGTTTAAATATATAATCATATAATCATGTATATAGTTTTATTATTTTTAGAACTTTCATTTTTATTTATTTCAGACACATATGATGAGCCAGAATTCCAATGACAAGTCATTAAAATTAGCACCAGTTCAAAAACAAAAGGTATAATGCAAACATTTAATATCATTATGGTGGGTAAGAACTGTTTAATTTGGGTGGGAAAGTTTCTGGAAAGAACACAAGAAAGGTAAGCATTTGTGTACGTTGGAATTTAAAAGACAGAGGAATACAATGTAAATAACCCCCATTTTGGCTTGTTCTGTTGGTATGTATTTTCTGTGATGCAACAAAAGTGGTAGAGTTTTATTGCTGAAATTTGCTCATTGGGATCACTAACAAGTTATAATAGCCATATATTTCTTTCTGTCAAGCAATAGATTATGATTATAGGTCTGATGTATAGGAAGAGGCTACTGTTTATTGATAGAGTGGCTCTCTGACTTTGGTTGAGTATGACTTTGAGTGAGTTACTATGCTGCTGTTAACTGGATGTTATTGATTATTTTCTAGCTCTAAAATTTTGTGATTTTAGTGAAAATATTTCATAATTACTTTTGCAATTTTTGGATTAGACTTTAATTTATCAAGTAATTGATAGCATAAAAACAAGATTAAAGTAAACATTTGGAAATTAGAGACCATTCATGGGTGAGAAAGAGAAACCTTTAACAACGAATAGTAAGAGGATGGAATTGTGGTTGTGGTTGTGGTTTTCACAACCCTGGAGACAAAGTCCTGTCCTGAAATCTTTTGCTTTTTCTGGCTTTAAGGACCAGTGGGATGAAAGGATGTGGGGTTTGGGGATTAGGAAAATAAATTGGAGAACGTAAATTGAGGGAAGAAGGCTACTAATAGACATTTAATTTCTATTTGTAGTGCCTTTGGTGCATTTTGAAGTTAAAAATCTTTAAAATCAAAGCCACTGAAACATAAGAAAATCTTGCTAAATTATAAAAGTTTAGAGCCAGTCCTCATTAGTCCTATCTATATTACTGAGAGGCCTGGTGAATACCAGCATTCCTTTTTTTTTTTTTTTTTTTTGAGACAGAGTCTCACTCTGTTGTCCGGGCTAGAGTGAGTGCCGTGGCGTCAGTCTAGCTCACAGCAACCTCAAACTCCTGGGCTTAAGCGATCCTACTGCCTCGGCCTCCCGAGTAGCTGGGACTACAGGCATGCACCACCATGCCCGGCTAATTTTTTGTATATATATATTTTAGTTGTCCATATAATTTCTTTCTATTTTTAGTAGAGACGGGGTCTCACTCTTGCTCAGGCTGGTCTCGAACTCCTGACCTCAAGCGATCCACCCGCCTCGGCCTCCCAGAGTGCTAGGATTACAGGCGTGAGCCACCGCGCCCGGCCACCAGCATTCCTTTGAATATGAGAGAGCTATTCTAACACAGTTGTGGAAGTTCAGTAAATGTTGACTGACTTTTTGACTAACTGTACTTCCAAGTGGACAGCTTTCCTATCTTTCCTCTGGGCTCTGCCTCTTCTGAGCTGGTTTATTGTGCTAGGGAAAGAAAGGCACATACATTTAGAAATCAATTCTGGCAGCTGGGCCTGTCTCCCTTAGGGATCTTGAAAGAATCATGACTTCTTAAAGAACAAGACCTAGAACAAATAGAAAAGGAAAGCACTTCCTCTAAGCTGATGTACACTTTGTACTTCATGTAGTCCTTTCAAGTTTTGGCCCGCCCAGGCCTACTTTAGTGAATAAAAAAAGATTTGTTATACTATTTCTATATATTTGCTTGTTAATTTTTAACTTGTCCTGTTTTAATAATTTTTTTGGCAAAAAAAATGAACCTTTTCCTATGCCTAGCACTCATTACAATTTATGCAGTTTGATTTAGTGAGGTTTTACTATCCAGAAACCCAAATCCATCTGATATTTGAATCCATTAGTTTGTAGAATTTAGGCCAACAATTTGGTTTTACCCTGTGTTGTCCAATAGGAAATTAATTTCATATTGTTAATGTATCATCAGATTTCCACATTTGATTTCATAATTTTTTATACAAATCTTATATTTTACCCTTAGTATTTTTTCATGTATACAAAGTAATGTTTTTTGTGTACGTAAATTATTATAATTTAAGAATTTAATAGATAGGAGAAAGAGGGTCAGAAATTTAAAAACCCAATAAAGATTTTGTTTAGAAAAAAGTATATTAATTATGCATTAGTTTATAGATAAAAACGATTTCATGTGCAGTTTTTATTTCAGTTTTTCTTCTAGAAATAAACTTATTTTTAAAATTGTTTACATTTTTATTTTCTTTAATTTTGTGAATTTTATAAACTCAAAAGACAAATCAAAATTTGAAAATTAGAAATGGTAGGGAAGGTGGAAAAAATTATTCTGAGCTGCACTACATGCAAGAGAAATATACATTTTTTAATACCATCTTGCAAAATCTGTCTGGAAATGAGTTTTGTATAAGGATTGATTCATATTAAGAAAAGGGGCAGAGAATAAATGTTGATGGTATTGTGATTAATGGCAAAATTAAGGCAAGTAGTAAGACTTGAAAGTTAAACAAAAGCACATACATGTTACTAAATCAAAATTAGATATATCATAGACCTAGAGAGTGGTATAAATTCTCCCTAAAGAAAACAATACCTCAGCAAAATGTCTGGTAAAACTGGCTACTTTAATTCTCCTAGTGAAACTTTGTAAAATCTTGGCAGTAATTTATAGTAGATAAGTTACCTTTGTCAACTAATAGTAGTATGACAATTACTTCAAAAATTTACAGAAACAAGAAACAATTGAGAAACCGATGCAGCATACAGCTGATACTGAAACTGATGATAGTAATGAATATGAAGAGATGTCAAAAATGAAAGAAAGTAAAGCATTTGAACAACATGTGGCAAAGGGGATATTCATGATGCAAGCAGCTGCGACCATGGAATCATTTTCAGATGAGGAAGTAGGTAATGACTCAGGCGAGGCGGGACCTCAGACTGACACCGATGGAGAGGGTTTGCAAAAAGAGATATTTAGACATGAAAATAAAAGCGGTATTGATCAACTTGATGGTAAGGAAATAGAAAAGGAAAGTGATGGAGGATGTAGTCAGAAGGATTCAGAAGCAGAAAAAAGAGTCTCTGAGAAGGAAACTAAGCTGGTGAAAAGAGCAGGTCTGAAGGAGATAAGAAAAAGGGAAGAGAATACAAAAAGTATTCGTTCATTCTTTGACAAATTACCAGATAGAAATGTGGATACTGAGAATGAAGAAAATAAAGATTTTGTTAAGAAAAGGAGAAGTAGCAGGCAAGATGTGGTTTTTGACAGTCAAAGAGAATTGATAGAAGAGCCAGACAGTTACGTGGAAGGTGAAAGCGAGAGTCAGCAGGGTATAGCTGATAGATTCAAGCAGCCTGAGTTGATAGAATTTAGTAGTGGAGAGAAAGAGGATGATGATGTGCAAACTGACCAAAGCATGTGGTATAGCAGAAAATTTATTAAACAAGGAAGTGAGGAAGAAACTGAACCCAAAATACCCAAAGTCATGGCAAAATATGATTTTAAGTGTGACCACTTGTCAGGGATCCCAGAGGAGCAGAAAGGAGCAGAGGATTCAGAAGGAGGCCAATTAGAGGAGCAAGAGGTAGAGACACAGGAGGAGAATGTGGAGGTGCATGGAGGAAGAAAGGAGGCAGCAGAGTACCTGTCAGATGACCTTACAGACAAAGAAGAGGTGAGTGAAGGCGAGGGAGAGTCAGGGGGAGAGGCAGAGGACTGGCCTGAGGGTGGAGGGGATGGGATCTGCGAGGTGGGTAGTTCAGGAGTGGAGCAGCCGCAAAGGGATAAGGGGGAGGAGCAGAGAGAGAAGGACAAGGGAGGAGGAGAAATGGAGAGGCTGGGTAAGGAAGAGAAGGGCCTAGAAGAGGAAGAGGAATGGGAGAAGAGGGATGAGGAAGAACAGGAGAAAAAGAAGAGGGAACAAGGCCATCAGGAAGAAAGAAACCAAGAGATTGATGAAGGAGAAGGGGAAGAGCAAGGAGAGGGGGAAGAAGAGGAGGAGGAGGAGGAGGAAGAAGAGAAAGAAGGAGGAGGAGAAGAAGAGGAGGAGGGAGACAGAGAAGAGAAGGAAGGGGGAGGTAAAGAAGAAGAGGAGGAAGAAGCAGAAGGAGAAAGTGAAAAGGAAGGAGAGGAGGAGGAAGGAGAAGAGGGAAAGGAAGAAGGAGAGGTGGAAGGGGAGGAAGGAAAGGGAGAACAAGAAGAAGAGGAGGGGGAAGGAGAGGAAGAGGAGGAGGAAGGAGAGGGGGAAGGGGAAGAAGGAGAGGGGGAAGGGGAAGATGAAGGGGAGGAACGAGAGGGGGAAGAGGAAGGAGAGGAAGAGGAGGAAGAAGAAGAGAGGGAAGGGGAGGAAGAAGAAGAGAGGGAAGGGGAGGAAGAAGAGAGGGAAGGGGAGGAAGAAGAAGAGAGGGAAGGGGAGGAAGAAGAGAGGGAAGGGGAGGAGGAGGAAGGAGAGGGAGGAGGGGAGGAAGGAGAAGTGGAAGAAGAGGAAGGAGATGAAGGAGAGGGAGGAGGGGAGGAAGAGGGCCTGGAGGAAGAAGGAGAGGAGGAGGAGGAAAGAGAAAGGGGAGGAAACAGGAGGCATGGAGAAGAGGAGGAAGAAGAGGGGAAATACCAGGTCATAGATGAGGAAGAGAATGAAAGGCAGGAAAAGCAAGGTGAAGAAGAGGAGTCAAAAAAAGTAAGCAAAATAAAAGGATCTATGAAATATGACAAACATAGAACATATCAAAAGAAGTCGATTATTGACACAGAGGGAAAGGGGAAAGAGCAGAGGCTCAAAGTGCCGGCACAGTCAAAACAACATTTAAAAAATGGGCCATCAGGTTCCAAAAGATTCTGGAATAATGTATTACCACATTATTTGGAATTGAAGTAACAAACTTTAAATGTGGCCTGATTATGGCCAGCTGATTAATTTGAACACCTTGCACATAATAGGCCCTCATTATATTTTATTAAATTAATTTTATGTCATGGTTATTTTATATGTGGTAAAAAAAACTGATGCCAGTTGTGTTAAAGGGTCAAAGACAACAGTAAGCACTAGTAAATTTTGCCTCCTCTTAAACTAATATCTTGGTGTATTGTCCCTTGAAATTATAAATCTGTAACTAGAATATATTGAAAGGTCGTATCAGATAATTAATGTATATTTCTCATTAAAGACAGATTAGGAAATAAGTGTGACTATAAGAGTATTTTGTTTTTATACATAGGTCCATTTAAAAATAGCACAGATCCTAAGTGCTATACAAATTTCTAATTTCTTATAAATATGTTAGTACATTTTTTCAGTCTATGATTATAGTTTATAACTACTACCTAGAATAATTTTATAAGAATGGGTGATATTCTAAAGCTAACTTGAGGCATTCACATTTCAAAGAAATAGTGTTGTCTTTTTATCTTTTTTGTGTCATTTTTGCAAAAATCAACAAAGTGGTACCTGTGTTCAAAACTTAGATCCTAATAATGTGGTCTCTTTTAGTTACTATCTAGGCAGATGGCAGTATATCTAATGGAGATTAACGTAAATGTGTATGTAAAACTTTAGATATTTATCCTCTAGGCAAAGCTACTCAGTGGGCCTTAGTTTCCTCTGTAAAACAGAGTGGATGAGATAATATGATACCTGTAGTCCCTTCTAACTCTTAGATTCTTTTCATTTTGACAGGCTGACTTACTCTGTCATTTTTGTTATTTGCATAAGAAATTTTTTAAGGAAGAAAAATTACACTTTAAAATTAATTTAGTTTTCTATACAATTTTGTTCTTCATTCTTGAAAAGTTGTGGCAGCTTTAATGTCTCTTGTCTTCTGTAATTCTGTATTTCTAAACTCCTATAATTTCCAAGCTTTAACGTACTATCAAACCTTCATTTCCAGTATCTGTTATGTGTCCTCAATGTATTCTTCATTGACTATTTTGTAATTCTCAGTTTGTCTGTTGCTTTTCAGAATGTTTCAAGTAAAATAAAAATTAAATGTATACAGTCAGTAATTGTTTGTGAAAAGATAAACTGTCTAATATTAGATATTGAATTTTAGAGAGACTAGATTTCCACTTGAGTAATTTCTATATTCCCTTAAAATTTTCATTGTGTATAATGCAGCTAGTTTGTTAGGCTGTTGTTTATTCAAGGCTCCCATTTCAATTGATTTCCTTTCCCAGTACCTTTCATAGATCTTGGTCATGAGGAATTTCTTATACTTAACTTTTATCAAGTAGGATTTTGATAGTAAATTTCCTGTGAATTTGTCTAGTTGAATTCTTTGCATATTTGATTCTCTGAGTAAGAAAGAACATGAGGAAAAACACTAGAATCATACAAAGTGAAGAATTTCCTAGGAGCAATTGTAAATTTTCTCTCAACTGCAGGGATCTCTGGTAGCTTCCCCTAACTAACTAAATATACTGATTTGGCATTGCAGTGCTTTATCAAATACTACCACGTTCATTAAGTACTATAGTAGAATAGAATTAATACTATGATACAGTGTATGTACAAAACATGGTTATTTAAAAAGACTTAAAATTATCAAATAAGATAAATGACAGACATGAAATTCATAAAGAAAAAACCTTCAGGGAGATGAGAAACTCATCAGCTCAAGTTATTAACATAAAATTGTGGGTATTCATTTTTCACTGAAGAGATAATCAGCCAATACTGAAATGATGTCCTAAAATGTGCCCATTTAAGTATTTGAATTGGTCTAGATGTTTATTTTCATATAGCATTTCTTCACATTTTCCTGGCCAAAATTTTTTTTTGTACTCTTTAGAAGTAGTGGTTCATGCAAGCACAGAACACTGGCCTAGTCACTTTGAGACCAGGCCTCTACTTCCAGATTTGTATTTTTAAGCTCTCTGAACTTGGAACTGTTTTGCAGGCCTCAGTTTCTTCATCTGGAAAAGTGTAGAACGAGAATGGTAACCTAAGTGATTCTACAGGAACAGTAGTTGTTCATTACCAACTAGAGCTTTGTCAGACCAGAATTTCTGCTCTTTCCTTTAAAAAAATCTTGAGTCTAGTCACCAAAAGCATTCCACCTTCAAACTAACTTGCAATTATACTAAAGCAAGCAGTTATCCTAAACTAAGCATACCGACTTTCTGTGTCCACTGTTAAGTGAACATTTATTTAGTCACATATATGGCAGGTCTAGTACTCTCTAGAAGTTTATAGGGAAGAGGTTATTGCTGATTAGCAGTGGACTAGGGGGATAGAAGAACCAGATGTTGCCAGACTTTCATGAACAGAAGTGATTTACTTTATATATCTTAGGAGAGAAAGAAAAGGAAGTTTAAGAATGAGACCAATTTGTCCCTTCTGAATTAATACTTGGTTACATAGATTAAAATAAGTGGTTCCTTCTTTATTGTCCCCATCTGCTGGATGTTCAAGCTTTTACTATAGTTTATCACTGATCATTACTGAGGGAAGTGTCAGTTGTATATGTAGAATCCATTGAGTTACAGTTTCCTAATGAGGACTCTGGCAGAAAAAGACTTTAAGGTAAGCTACAAAGGAGTACCTACCACAGAAACATCTGCTGCTGCTGAACAGCAGCACTTGAGGTGAGTGCCATTGAAATGTCTTTTGTTATTTCACTATATAGAGAAACTTGCTATACACATATATATCAAAAATAAAATGCAACTGTGGAGGAAAGTGCTGCTATTCTTCCTTCATTCTTTCTGTTGGGAAAATCGAGTGTGATATTGTATGCCCAGTACCTGCCACATAACTTAATATTTGGTACATATTATTCATTCGACATTTATGTACCAAATACCAAAAAAAGGACAGAAGCTTCCCCAAGTCAGGTCAATTTCAAGAAGTGAGGGCAGCTTACGGTCAACCTCCTGTGGCCCTCTTACCTGTCAGGGACTTTAGATATAGATTTCTCAAAAGATCACCAGTTGAAAGAAGTCCCTGTGGCTCTGCCTTAACTATGTCTTAATAATTCCCTTTTGTTTCCTGATACCCTATGCTTTTAGTCATGGCTGCCCAAAGATAAAAGATCTGAAAACAAATCTATGGCTTTTGTCCATTAAATCCCTTAATTAATGAGAAGAAAATGGTTTTGTGTTTTGGGTATGCAGAGAGTAAAATATGGTTCCTAATCTCGAATTCTTAGGCCATTTCCACAGGCTGAGCAGAAAATTTCCTAATACTATAGGGTATTTTAGGAGTAGAACTTTATCTGCCACAGAGAAAGGTTAGGAAAGGACTTCCGAGCAGTGAGTAGTGAACTCCAACTGAGTCACATCAAGTAAAACTTAACCAGGCAAAAGGGATTGAGGGGAAGGGGGCTTTCCAGGCTGATGGGAGTCATGGGGGTGTTTTGGTGTGACCACAGCGTTGAGTATACTTTGGTCCTAGATAGAGAGGCAGAGGGCCTTATATGTCTATAAAAGATGTTAAACAAAAAGAGTAAGTTGACTACTCTTGGGTTTTTGTAAGATCATTCTGGCAGCAGTATGAGGGTGAATTGGAAGGGGACAGGACCAGAGTCTGGAATACCAGTTAGGAGCCAGTTATAGTAGACCAGGCAAGGATTGAAGAGGGCTTGGACAAGGACAGTGGGGATGGAGAGATGGGGGCATGTGGTATTGAGAGACATTCAGGAATAAGATGGGAAGGCTTTAGTAAAGAGTTGTAGCTGGGAGGGAAGAGAATGGCTAAGTGTTTCTTGTTTCTGGCCTAGAGAACTGAGGGGGAATTAGTGCTATTCAACAAGATTGAGCATAGGGAACTGGGAGCAGGTTTGGGAGATGGTTTTGGACTTGTAGATTTTAGAAATCTGTCTGCAGGAGATATTCAGTAAGCAGATACATGTATGGGTCTGGAGCTCAGGGGAGATTGCTGAGTATTTCCAGCTTATGTCATTAAAACTGGATTTGAATGAAAGGAAGCATTCCTATTGCAAAGAGGATGAGAACTGAAGACAGAATTCAAGGAAACATCAGTAGGTAAGGAGGAGGTTGAGAAAGTGAAGTCTCAAAAGGAGTGGGGGCAGAACGCTTACTAGCAAAGAGAGGCACCGCCCAAGCCAAGGAAAAGATTTCAAGGAGAAAAGATTGGTAGCAGCTGCGGAGAGAGCCTCTGGGATGTGGCCTAGTGGAGGGCCAGGGGCAGAGTCCACATTGCCAGGAAAGAATGAGCTGCGGGAAGTCTGTTTTGCAGAGAAATAGAATCAGAACTAAACTTTGAAAATTAAATATCAGTTATAGAGCGCTACTGGCACAATTCTCAGTATAGGAAGGGAGATGTATTAATATCTTCTAGAGACTTTGGTATTCTGGGAAAAAAATCTTTAATTTTTATTTGCAGTTAATGTATAAATAAGAATAGGATGTTATCAATGTGAACTTAGGAATCAAAAGAAGAGTCTGCAATGCTTTAAACATTAGTGAGGGAAGGAAAAAGAAAACAATTATGAGGACAGCCATTATGATTTTCAAATTATTTGGGCAGGTTTGGGAATAAGCATGGGTTCTGGAGTCATAGACCTGAATTCAAATCCCAGCCCTCCACTGATTAGCTGTGTAGTCACCAGGAAAAGTTTTTGTTGTTTTGTTTTTGATCTTTCTGAGTCTTATTTCCCTCTTTTAATGAAAGAGTGGATCTTTTGATAATTAAATTACTTAACACATGAAACACGTTATAGGCACTCAGCAAATGGTAACCGGTATCACTCTAATTATCCTCTCTGATCACACCAAGGCAGATGCAAAGCTACACTCATGAATCTCCAGGTCACCAGTTGGCATGCATGAGTTTTGTCCTGTGAATTTGACTTGTGTTTAAATACAACATAATAACCAAAAATAAATTGGTTTATGAAAATAGATCTGTGGGAATAACGTGGATTAAAATACTGATGACCTCTAAGTATGAGGTGAAGTGAAACTCTACTGTTACACACCATACAGGTGTCAATAATGCCCCTTAACATTTAAAGCATAATGGGATGCTGATTGCACTCATGAGGTTAGACTAAAATTTAGGTGTTAGTGCTGTCACTAAACAACAGATATCCCTCTGTGTCCTAATGTTGTTATCAAAATAAATAAAAAATAATTAACACATAAAGCATAGTCATGGATCATGTATTTCTTTAAGTACAACAAGGAACTAAATTTTGTAAGGAAAAAGGGGGGGCAAATAGTAAAGAGTAAATCTGAAAATGAGAATAAAAATGCCTACCAGCAAGATGTTCTGTACCCTGAACATTACATTCATTTGTGCAGGCCTGCCTATCAGAGTCAAACTGGAATGTATTCATTGGTGAAAACACAGAATTAGGAATGAAATGAGGGAGTGGTTCCTAGAAAGAAGGAAGAGTTAGAGATTATAAAATAATATCATTACTAGCCAAGAATTTGGAGGTCATAACTGGCTGCCCATGGTGTGGTCTGGCCCACAGAGTATTTTGTTTTGTATACACAGTGTTTTTTAAAAATTTGAATTGGTTGCCAACATTGAAATATCGGGAGAGTTTACATTTTAAAACTGTTTCTCAGACTTCTCTTGGACAGCCTGAAAGTCTGGGAGTATCGTGCTTGTGGGCAGCCCTGGCCTGAAGCTGAGCTCAGGCTGTCCTGGTTCTCATTGCTCCTTCTCACAGGCACGCGGCCTCCTTCTTCCCTCACCTGCCCTAGCTGCCGGGCTCCTGGCTTAGAATAAAAGGATGTGTAGAAGAGGTAGAACAAATAAGTGGACATTTTAAAAGAACCATTTCTAATGATAAGATCTGAGACATTATGGCAAAAAAGTCCAAGTTTTTTTGTTTTTTGATAGTCCTCAATGCATACTAGGAAATCTATCTTTTTATGAAATAAAAATCACTTATATTTAAATATAAATATATAGTATTTTTTCATGTTATTTTTCTCTGTAAATAATTTTTTAAATCCTTACACAAACCCTCCAAGGTAGGTGTTGTTAATGTTATTTTCTTGTTTAACAGACAGACTGTAAAGCACATTTAATTAGGTGCTGTGCTCAGGCCGTGAGTGATTAGAGCAAGGCTTGGAAAGCAGTGTTTAGTCCTTTGTATCTAATACCTTTTCCAATCCCTACTATGACCTCAATGATATCCAGTGTAGTTAAAACATGGACTTACATGTTAACTTTTCCTGTCCTAAAAAAAAAACCTTGAAATTGAGATTTTAAAGTATATTTTTCCTATCTGATATTACCTAAATATAAAGTTTTATGGTATATTAACCTATTTGGAAAACATTTCCTACCCTATATGACATTGAGACATGTCATATATCCAGAATTATAGCATACAATTTCATGTTTTATAGTTTTGGGTTTTTTTGTTTTTGTTTTCACTTTAAAAAAAACTGTAATACACACAAAGTACCTATCTTGTACATGTATAGCTCTATGTATTATTCACAAACTGATCACACCCATCACAAACTGATCAACATCCAAATCAAGGAAAAGCACAATATCAGCTCCCCCAAAAGCTCCTCTTCAACCCGCTTCAATCATTTCCCATTCCCCACCCCAGCAATCTCTAGTTCTTAAAGCATGCAGTGTAATTGTATTCTTAACCAAACTGAAACCTCAGGAGGAACCTTTGCTTTCTTGATCTTTCCCATAAGAAATATAAAAGTGTTGCCCTGAGCCAGACCAAAGACTGCAGCTCACTGTGTCCTGTCTGACCAATAAAACAAGGGCCCTTTTGTGAGAGGTCAGGCCCACTCACTTTTTTTTTTTTTACTGTGGTCCTAACACAAGGCATGTACTTGACCATTCCAGACTATCTTTGCATCTTGTATGATTCTAGTGCCAAGAATGTACTTAAACTTTACCCTTTCTTTTTATAAAATGCCAGTATTCTGCCAATCTCTCCCAAATTGTTTCAGTTTGAAGGTAAGTACTTTCTGTGATTTAAAGTAGTTGTCCAGATGTGTATAGAATAATTTTAAATGTGCTTATTAGTAAGTGCAGAGTGCTGTACTAGATGATGTGATTTCTAGTGAAAATGTCATTTTCTAATAGCTTTCTGAGATTTAGAAAATGATATAGTTCTAATAGTTCTTCATTGTTACAGATTTTCTTATACTTAATAAGTAAAATTGTAGTTCATTATAAGAGTTGAGTGTTTTGATGATTTCCAAACTAAGGTAAAACCCCAAGGTTCTTTTTATAATACCATTTTATCCTATGGTTACATGAATAACTTGGTTAACAAGACCGATTGGAGTTGACCAAAGTGCTAGATTATCCAAGCTCTCCATAATTAAGGACTATGTGGGAACACAGCTCACTGACCCTCTCTCTGTGAGACAGAGGGGCATAGTATAAAATTCTATGTCTCAGGAGCACTGTTCTTCCTAATAGCCTTTCATTTATGTATATTTATGAATATAACTGTTTATGAGTCATAAGTCTTAAATCTAGTAATCTTGCTTCCCTTTCCCTTTCAAAGTAAAGTTGTCTCTGATAAGTTTAGCTACCCATAATGTGCATCTGGCTAGGCGTAATATACAAGTCACTTAGAGGGGACATCATGCAGAAACAAAGAACGCTTCAGAAGTTATTTGGTAAATGGTAGCTGCCTCATGGTTAACCCTACCCAGCCTAACCAATCATCCTTTGAGATAGCCGTCTGCCCTGGTTCATGTTCCCCTCTCATGTTCCCTCTCTTGCATACACTGTCTCATAACCTTGGATTAACCTAAGTCAAGTTCTCCCAAAGTGGCTTCTGAAACTTTTTTAAATCTCAAGGCCTTACTTAGGGATTGCCTGGCCTCAGGGGGAATGCTGTTAGGTCACACCCTTGGTGCTACTGGCCTGAGGGTGCCATTTATATTTATTACTAAGGTGTGCCATATAAACATATCCTTTCCTTAGCCTGAACTCTCCCGTTTTGTATTTTTATCAAAAGAAAGGTGAGTTTATTAGAGGCATTGTTTTCCAACCACCTACTAAAGATCCTGTTGGGTATCAGGCTTTATCCTTAGCCAAACAGCCACTAGGAAGCTGACCACCAGAAGCTAGTTACAGTGTTGAAGGGGATATAAAGGGTGTATATGATCTGAATCAAATATTACCAAGATGGGCTTTGTACAAACGTTATTCAAGGGAGTGAATGACACTGATTACTGCCTCGCCTATCTTAGAGGCTATAATAATTTTAGTGAAGCGTATGAATGAAAAGCATGGGGGGAAATCCATTAAGGAACCTAATCTCTTAGTGATAGTCAATAAGAGTATTTCACCAAAAATATGAACTAAAAAAAATCTGAGGTAGAATAAAGGCTAAAACTAATATTTTTTACGTATACTTAATAAGCATTGCATGATTGGCTGTCAGTCTATCAAATCTATAGACAGGCTGTTTTATAATTTGGATTAGCTGGCCAGTAGCCAGATAGACCTCTGGTTTTCCCTCTACTTTTAATAACCAAGAGCAAACCATTTAAACTATGTCCCTTTATCTTTTTCTGGAATATAAATAATTATACTTACCTCTCTCATGACTATCAGTGAATTATACCTCTAAAGTGATTCTAAATCCCTGTTTTGGAAAATGAACATAATATATAGATATGATTGTTATAATGCTACAATAGACAGAAAGTTTTTTAACTTTTATCAATTTTAAAAGCACTCTTTGAGACAGCCAAGAAAGCATATTTAATTTTTTTTACATTTTAACCTTGCTATAGGTGCTCATAGAATTTTGGTAATTCTAGTTGTTGAAGTAGAACAGCATGCATAAAATCCTTGGTAATAGAGTAACTTGATATTCAACATGGATTATGCAGTATTTTATTTCTTTGACTTCAACATTTGAATTAATATTCTATGTGTTCTTTGAGATGGTAAAAATTATCTCTATTTTTACAAAAGAAAATCTTACTCTTCTCTGATGATCAATTTTGTCACAGGATTTCGAATTTTCAGAAACTGAAGGATTAGAACTAGAAGATGTGGATGAGATTAATTCTGAAAATCTGGAAGGCGAGATGAAATCTGTGGGAGATGATAAAAATGTTTCTTCAGGTGACAACAGTCAAACAGAAGAGACAGAAAGAACTGATGACAGCTCAGCTAAAACCAATGAAAAGGTATGATGATAGATGCTTAAATCCTGAGATCCTGCCTAAGAGAGAGCATATGGGTCTCCTGGTTCCTGCAGAGGGCAGATTCCAACTTCCTTCAGGAGCAGAAATACTTCTATGAATAACTTCACTCATGTGCCATAGGCAAAGCTTTGGCTAATTTATGAATCAGGCAAACTTTGTTTCTAGCATACTTTCTACACTGCTTGGTAACATTCTGTTTTCCACACGTGTAAGTCTACTGGTATGGGTCAGGAGAGTATATTGTTGGGAAATTAACCAAGAAGTTATGCACCCAGTCCTTGAAATGCTGAAAATGCAAAGTTAGGAGCCCTGGTGCTGGTGACAGAAATGGGATGCGTATGTGTATGCATACCTGCACATATTTACGTGTGTATGGATGAATGAAAGTTGGTCACAGCAGTATCTGATGTCATCAGTTCCTCAGATATGCAGTCTAGACAAAAGTATGTACGGGAGGACTAGGAAAAACTATCACTGAGGAAGCAAAAATCATCCTGAAAGTGGAGTTAAGGGTGTCAAAAACATAATCTCTTCAATTTGGTAGTTTTGCCTGAGAGTGACCTGCTAGGAGATAGTTGGTAGGTTGGAAATCATTCGTTTGCTAACCCTACTCTGGATTAATTTCAGAGGTGTGGAATTCCAAAACCCAAACTGAATGATTTTGTACTGATTCATTTTCATTTTCACTTTTTGTACCTCTCGTGCAGAACACTGAGTTAGTCATACCTTCTAGTTAATGAAACATTCTCATCATTGGTCTGTGCAAAGCTCTTCCCTCTTGTTTAAATTTATTCCCTTTTAGTCTCATTCCCCTTCCTCTTTTCTCTAACATAGACAGCCACTGAAACATATTTGTCTTCTTATTTGAGTGTGTACTTGTAAAACATGTATTGTTTTGTGTGCATGTATTTTTAATTTAAAAAATGGCATTATGCCATAGAATTCATTCTCTTTCTTAATTCCTCCTTTTTCCGAGATTCCTTTCTCTCACTGAGAAGAGAAAATGGTCTAGCAGTTATTGTTTTCCTTCAGAGGGAAAAAATGATTCTGTTTATAGGGAACTTTTTGAGTTAGGGTGGTACCTCAGATTCTTTAACATAGAAATCATTAAACACCAATTTGACAATGTAAAGTGTTGCGACATTTCATATACCAGTTAGCATTCCTGAATCTTCTTTGAGGAGAATTCTTGAATCATACATGTTTTTTTTTATCACACAATTTTAAGCTAGGAAGACATTTACAATCAGTCAGCATCTAAGGCTCCTCATTTTATAAGAGCCCAGGAAAGTGAAGTAATTGCCACGTTTATGTCATTAGCTAGAAGCAGACTCTGGAACCCTGCTTAAAAATCAAGACTAAGTTCTCTAGCACAGCACAAATATATTTTTTGTTATATTGCTTTTTTATTGTTTATAGGAAGAAAAAGTCTGCCAAGAGGAACGGGCCATTTGTGAATACAATGAAAATCCAAAAGGTATGAGCACGTTTGACTTCAAAAGCATATTTTTTAAAAGGCTAGATACATAACATACATACATACGTACATACATATATGTGCTGTAATTGTGTCATTTTAAGCTTACACAGATATATCCCGTTTTATACTTTTTACTCTCACATGGCCCTCGTGACAAGCTATGAACTATGTGACACAGGCTTATTTGTTCTTATTTATAACCGCCACAGCTTCTTCACATACAAATATTCACATTACTCATGGCTACTCACATATCAGTATTAAGTGATTTAGGACAACTGTTTTACAACCTTGTTTTCCCCCTACTCAACCAGTATTATTAAGTCAGGCTTTTGCCCCAGATCCCAGTTTATATCTCTGGTGAGCACTGCTCTATCTCATTGCCCAAGTTAGGATGACTGGACTGGCCTGTAGTCACAGTGGCCATCCAGTTATCTCCCTCAGAGCCCAGACCTGAGTCTCTCATCTTACCACAGACATTAAAGAGACATCTTTTCCCAAGCCTAGCTGTTAATGTGAGAGAACAGATGCCTCGGAGTAAAAGAGACTGATTGCCCCTGAGAGCTACATTTTCTAGATCCAAATCATCTGTGTTTTTGCCATACTACTCCCACATTGTGTTTCCATACCATCACACTGTGGTATGCTATTTACTGTATTCTCATTAAAAATAACTGTCCATAATACTAGATATCTGATCCAAACTTAAGCTGAGGGAGAAATAGTTTCTTTAATCTTTTTTTTCCTTCTAACTTCTGCAGAAAGATTAGTTTTAGAATATTTTAGGCAAAATGTTAAAAAATTCATCACCTCTAATTATTAACATATAGCCTAAAGTGTTAAAAAGAAATTAAATATAAGCTTTAAGTAATTGATTATATAAAATTAAAAGCATTTATATGCTTTATAAATATACTTTAAAGATAATTACTCAACTATATAACATGTGGATTAATTTGAAGCACTAAAAAATAACATATCCATTTGAGTACAGAGTTTAATTATAACTAGGCTAATAAAAAAGGTAATTTATATTTTACAGAAGTATTCTCTAATATTTACTAGTACCTTTGTAGCTATATTTGGATACTGGTCATCTAAACATATACAGCATCGGTCAGGTCAGTCTGGACTTTTCACCTTAATTCAACTTTTTAGGAAGTAATGCAGTTATAGACATTGTCCACTACTCCAGTGGTGAGCCCTTTTCATATCAACCTTCAACTCAGAGTTGATAGAGTGTTAATGAAAGCATCAAGTCTTTTCTTTTTTCTCATTAGTTAGAACCAATATTTCTAAATGATCCAATTTTAGGATACATGCGTGATCGTCCAAAGAGCAGTTTTTCACAAATCCTGGAAGGTAATGCATCAACACCAATTAAAGAAATGAAAAAATCCAGCAAGGTAAGTGAAATGAATTTTCTGTTTTAGTGTTAAGACCAAAGTATTGAATTGCTCCTTCTATTTTTCATATGATGATCCACATAATTTAACTCTCTTAATATGACTTTTTATGGCCCATAAACATGTGCAGAATTTCAGGGGATGTTTCACATTTTTAATGTACTAGCTTTCCATTGCTTATTTGCATGGTAATCTTTATTTCAGCCTTTTATTTGTGTTTTTGGTGTATCTCTTGTAAAGTGGCCTATACAGCTGAATTTTCTCTTTGAAATTTTTATCATGCATACCTAAAATCTAAAGCTAATCAGTATTCCTAGTTTTTCCTAAATAATGCCAGGATCTTAGGAGAGTTTTCTCACCTATCACCCTTTCCTTCCCATTTTCCAAGGTGTTATACTGAGTGTTTAAAATTTTTAAACTTCACAAATCATATGTTATTTTTATACCACTTTTCCTTATTCATCATTCCTTTTTACATCTCAGACATCCTTTCTGGAATTCTTATATTTCTTCCTGAAGAAATCTTTTGGAAGTTCCTATCAGGTGTCTATTGATAGTTAACACTTTCCGTTTCTGTTCACTTGAAAATATCTTTATTTTACCATAGTTCTTGAATGACAGTATGGCTGCTTGGCAGTTATGTTTTCTTAGTATCTGCTCCATTGTTGCTGTTTAGAATTTTGCTTTAGTATAATTGCTGATAACTTTGTATATAACCTGTCATTTCTCTCTGGCTGCTTTTTAGATTGTTTGTCTTTGATGTGTTTGAGTTCACTGTGAGATGCTTAGGTGTGAATTTTTTTGTTTTAACTTTCTTAGAATTTATCGTGACCCTTGAATATGAGAGTTTATGTCATTCATATTTTTAAAAATTCTCATTCATTATATATTTGAATATTTCTCTCTCCCCTTTTAAACTCTCATAGTAACTTTTTATTCCTTTGTCCATGTCTTTTAATATCACCTTCATATTTTTCATGTCTAAGTGATATTCTGGGCAATTTCAGGGCTTTCATCAATATCCTAGTTTCTCTTCAGCTGAGGCCTCTCTGCTATTTAACCTATACCTATTGAGTTTTAATTTCAGTGATTACATTTTTCATATCTTAAGTTCTATTTTTGTTCTTTTCTGAAAGAATCTGGTCTTTTAAAAATGGTATCTTGTTTTGTGTTTGTTTTTTATTCCAGTCCTTTAAATAATTTAAGCATACTTATTTTACATTTTGTATTTAGTAATTCCAACGTCAGGCATCCTTAGAAGTCTAAATATGTGTGTTGCTTTGGCTGACTTGCTAATGGTGATTTGTTTCCATATGTGTTTTGAAATTTGGATGTGAGTTTATGTTCAACTGGGCCTTTTTTGTCGAAATCCTTTAAGGCCTGGATTAGAGTAAGTGCATTCATAGAGAATTTGTATTAGCTCTGATGTGACTAAAGAACCATTTTAAGTTAATTTCTCAGTTAAGGGTTTCCCACCCACACTGGTATTGTAAATATGAATCCCAAATTCACATTAGCAAAACATTTTTCTTCTTCACTCAAACACGAGACCAAGAGAGGCATGTTACTTTATCTCTCAATGTTTAAGTGGGCTTATTTAAAAGCATAGTCCTTAGAGGTTCTTCACATTATGTAGGGGTCTCGGTTCCAATTTCTCATGTTTTGTGAGATCAAATCTGTTAAAATGTAAGGGTTCAAGTTACAAGATTAACAAATGCTGTTTCAGTACTTAACCTCTAAGGCTTCCTGCTCCTTCTTCATTTTTTGGTACATAAGGATTTCTCTTAATTTTTTGTGAGATTACCTGCACATTATAAAATTATATTTTTATACTTATTCAGTATTTCTTGCTATTTTATAGTGGCAGAATTTTTCAAGTTGTATATTCCTTCATCATAGCATGAAAAAGAGTTCTTTTGTTTTAATCCATTGACCCTTTTTCCAGACTCTTGACTTTTTGGGTACAAATATTTACCCTCATTGCTGCATTCTATGAAGCTAAAGGTAAGCTGTTACTATTAGTACCGTTTTGATTTCTAAAGGAGCCAAGTCTTCATCTGGTTTTTGTTTCCCATTTTTTTGTTTTTGGCATCTTGTCAAAACCATTATGTGTATTATCACTCTTTAAGAATCCTATTTTCTTTCTGGCTAAATTTTCAAAGCACCTAAATCAAATGAAACTCTTGTCATCATCTTACTTGATCTCTCCTGCATGTGGCCCTATTGGCCACTCCCTTCTTGATATATTTTTCTCCCCTGACTTGTGAGCTGCCTCATTTTTCTGATTTTGCACCTACACACCTTGGTCCTCAGTGCTGGCTTTTTCTCTGCCTGCTTCTCACACTCTGCTCTTCCTCAGTCTCTTATCTTATATTCTTTTTTCCACCTGCCTGAAATCCCTTGGTTATTGGGGCTAGTTTAATCTCCCCAGCTATTGTCTGTATTCTGCATATCCACAGCCCTGGCCTCGCCTGAGAAGCAGCTCCCATGTATATGACTGCCTACTCAGACCCGCAGGGCTCACACAGCCATCATTTGGCAGCACTAACATTTTGCCAGAAGTTCTGATCTACAGGAATGGGGAGGTACGTCCTCCTCCTCCAGAATATTATGATAGAAATTCACTGTAGCTACTGAGACACTGAGAATCAGAGACGGGCCTGAAAATGAGACATCCTGGTTACATTTAACAGTTACAATAAGTAATATTTTCATTTTCATCTTTTTTCTTCTTACAACTCAACGAAGTGAAATACTAAATTTGTTCTTTGAAGAAAAAGATAATATATTACCAAGATGTTGATGGTATTGAAAGTTAAACCCTGAAAGGTCTTGTTTTAGGGTGGAATCATGACTGCACTTTGGTCAAAGAAAAAAGACTGATGAATGTATGTATGGTACCTCATAAAGATATGATGAAATCATGTTCATATTTGTTGAAAATGATACCACCCCTAAATACTATTCAGTGAATGTTTCATTTACTGAAATGAGTTTTGTGTGTGTCTGTGTTTTCTAGCTTTTCGTCTTCAAAAGGATGTCACGGGCAAGCCAGAAAAGTGTGCAGATTATTAATGAGCCACTCCCAGAGAGAAAACCAATAGGAGATCAGATAGCTTTGAAAAGCAATAAGAAAGATGCCAGCCAGAACCACACGGGGCAAAATCAGCAGGCTAATTCACCACCACATACAGAGAGAAGATCAAAATCTTGTATAATACTATAAATAGAAATTTATGTGTTCATGGTCACCAAGCATATTTTAACTTATACTTGAAAATGTTATGACTTCTGAAGGAAAGTTTCTGATAGTAGTCTTTTAAAGATACAAATTAATGTGTTTTATTTGGTTTGAACAGTATGACCAGTTTTGATATTTATTTATGCTAATATTTCTAACAAGCTGTTTCAAAATATGTTTATCTTAAACTCTTCAAGTGTTGTGGCCTTAACTGTTCAGTGTTGCAACATAAAATATATTTTTATATGTGAAAATTAAGATATTTCATAGTTTTCACTAAACAGTTTTACTTCTTTATAATTTCATAAGGCAATATTTGCAATCCCATGACACTGTAACAGTTTTTAATGTATTTGCAATTTTTCAAAACTGAGACAAAATTGTTTATAATGAGCATATTTTAATAAACTATATCTGGTTGGTTCCACTGTTATAATGGATGAGTCTGAATAAAATTTGGAGGTACTTCGAATTATGAATTGACAAAATGGGGACAAAAAAAAATCTACTTTTAAAATACCAAAGGATGTAAAATGCATTTACCCCTCAGTAAAGCAGCTTTATAAACAGCACATCTTTGTGGAGAAACTGAATGCTGAAGTTTCTTTGCTTCCCACTCCTTTTCGTTAGGGAGGTGATCTGGCATGCAAACATTGCAGATTATGTAGTTTGATCTGGAGTGTTTGACCATGCCACAGGTCGCCACCATAGGAGAACTGAACACAGCCAGGCTTACTCATTTCAACTGTCTCCAGCATTGCCAGACATAACCAAGTTTGGTTCAATCAGACCCTGCTCTGCCACAAGGAATATGAAGGATAAAACCGCTAAGTCTACTCTGATGGAAACTGCTCACAACAGTTAAGGCTGACAAGTGATACTTATTTAATGGAGCAAACTACCTTCATTTTCCCCATTCTAGCTTGTGAATAAAATATTTTATTCTTCAATCACAATGACCACAGCCCCATTTAAACAAAGAAAAAGAAACTCTATCTTTACATTTCAAGCACAAGAGTTGTAGGGATGTTAGTCCAGAGTACATGTGATTTTGAAATCTTACAAAACAGTCTTCTGTGTAAATATTATATTTAGTAGAATTATAATTTTATTAAAGGTAAATATAATAAAATTTGGCTATTGCAACTATAGTACGATATTGCAAAAATACTTTATCAAAATATAAACTATAGGACCCAAATGGAAGTTAAGCTCACAAATGGTCCTAAGGCATGCCAGTTATGGTAGGCAGAATTCTAAGATGGCCCTCAAGGTTCCTACCTGCTGGTGTCACATGCCCTGAATAATCCCTTCCCCTTCAATGTAGGTGGGACCAGTGAATATGATGGCACATCACTCCCTTGCTTAGATTACATTACATAGAAAAGGTAAAAGATTTTGCAGATGTAATTAAAATTCCTTATCAGTTGGCTTTAAGTTAAGCAAATAGGAGATAATCCCAGGTGGCCCTGACCTCATCAGGCAAGCCCTTTCAGAGAAGCTCTGAAGGTCTAATATGGAAGAAGCCAGAGAGATTCAAAATATCAGAGATGCCCTCCTATTGGCCTTGAAAAAGCCAACTGCCATATTTATGGAGAGGGCCATGTGCCAGGGAGTGGTGGACAGCCTCTAGGATCTGAGGGCCTCACACCTGCAACTGCAAGAAACTGAATTCTGCCAACAACCAGCGAGCCTGGAAGAGGAACCCAATCCTCAGATTAGCCCTGGCTGACGTTTGATTGCAGCCTTGTAAGACCCTGAGCAGGGGAGCCTGACCAACAAGGTGAGACCCTGTCTCTACAAAAAACAGAAAAATTAGTTGGATGTGGTGGCACCCACCTGTAGTCCCAGCTACTTCAGAGGCTGAGGCAGAAGGATCACTTGAGCCCAGGAGTTTGAGGTTGCAGTGAGCTATGATGACACCAATGCACTCTAGCCTGGGTGACAGAGTGAGAGCCTGTCTCAAAAAAAAAAAAAAAAAGACCCTGAGCAGAGGACCCAGTTGAATAGTACCCAGACTCCTGACCCATGAAAACTATGAGATAAGTGTATGTAGTTTTAATTCACTAAATTTATGGTAATTTATTATTGGTGATGGTGAAACCAGTTGTATTATGGGGAAGGGCCTCTCTATATGGTGGCTTCCTTCATCAAAGCCAGCAAGGGAACATCATTAAAGTCTGCTAACAAGACAGAGGTCACAGTTTTAGGTAACATAGAATAATCATGAAAATGACACCCATTTTTGCCATATTCTGTTGATTAGAAGCAAGTCACAGGTCCCACACACACTCAGGGTAAGGTGAAGAGATAACACAAGGGCATGAATACTACGAAGCAGGGATCATAGGACCATCTTAGCACCTACTTGCTATTAATATATACTGGTTATTTGGCTGGTCATTCAAAAGGATAAAGGGACAGCTTGGAGACCAAAAAAATCAAATAGCATTTGATCTAAAAGCTTATTTCCAAATAAAGTATTAAGTCAAAACACTGACGGAGGTACATGAGACAAGCCTTATCAAACTGATAAAGTATCCCTACTTTGTCAGAGTTCTCAAAGCAATTTATACTTTTTAATAAGGTAGTTTGTTAAGAATCATCAAGAGTCAATTTTAATGGTAAGAGTAAATACTTCTCTCAAAACCATTATAAAAACATACCAGCTGTCTGCCATTAGATTGTGAATGCTTATATTATATTTCTTTTCTAAATTTGGTTTCCTATCTGGCTTTTCACTGAAGAAATACTGAGTACTTCCTATGTGCCAGGTGTGACGCTAGAAACTAAGAAAACAGTCACAGTTATGTGGGAGTAAAATGAAGAAAATTGGGCATGACTCTGTTTATCAATTCAAGATATTAGAGCAATTTCCTGGGCTGTGCACTGTGGCTCACACCTGTAATTCCAGCACTTGGTGAGAGGCTGAGGTGAGAAGATGGTTTGAGGCCAGGAGTTCAAGACCAGCTTGGGCAACATAGCAAGACCCCGTCTCTACATACCATAGTAGTTGCACGCCTATAGTCCTAGCTACTAGGGAGGCTGAGGCAGGAGGATCACTTGAGCCAAGGGGTTCCAGGTTACACTGAGCTATTATTGCATCACTGCACTCCAGCCTGGGCAACAGAGTTGGACCCTGTTTAAAAATTAATTAATTAATTTAATAATTAATTAACTTAAAAATAAAAAAATAAAAGATTGTTTCCTAATTGGATGGAAAGAAGAGTAGTGGGCACTAAACTTAAACATATAAACAAAAAACTAAGCTAACATATTTGAGAACTCTAAACAGAAAAGATTACTGATAGGATTGAATGTAATAATCAATTTATATCAGTTTCAAAAGTAAGAGTTGCATTTACTGTCAACTTTATAGCTTTACAAAAGGTTAAATGATTTCTTTTAATCCCTGAACTATTCATCCTTGTTATATTTTCCTTAATTTCTCTTTCCTCCCTATTGTGATATTGCTTTAGACTTTCTTGTTGACCTTAATGGGACCTTAAAAATAGAATCTGTTGACTTGAACATTAGGGAGTCATTGACATTGTTTAGACATACTATGGATCAAATATTAAATGGATCTTATTTTTTAAATGTTAGCAATGATAGGAATTTTAAGGTCTTATAAAAGAGCATGCAAATTCATGTGAAACCATTAAAGATAAAAGAAATATTGACCATCACAAAGACCCTCCTGTGTATGAAGAAGAAAATGTGCTATTTTGGAAAGGTGCTTGTATTCATTTCCCAGGGCTGCCTTAACAAAGTACTATAGACTGAGTAACTTCAAACAGCAGATATATATTGTTTCACAGTTCTGGAGGTCAAAAGTCCAAAATCAAGGTGTTGGCAGGGCCATGCTCACTCAGAAGACACCAGGGAAGGATCTGTTTCAGGTCTCTTTTTTAACTTCTGGTAGTCTCAGGCATTCCTTGGCTTTTAGATCCATCACTCCAATCCTTTGCCTTCACACGGCATTCTCCCTGTGTGTCTCCACATCATCTTCTTTCTGTGCATACCTATCTCTGTGTCCAAATTTCCCCCTTTTATAAGGGCAACAGTCATAACGGATTAGAACCCACCCTAATTACCTCATTTTAACTTGATTACCTCTGTAAAGACTCTATTTCCAAATAAGATCACTTTCTGAGTTACTGGGAGTTAGAACTTCAACATACCTTTTTTGGGGGAACACAATTGAACTCACACCAGTGCTTCAGTTTGTGAGCTACACATCATACAAAAAAAAAAAAAAAAAAACCCTCTCAGATGTTTATAGTGTCTAGTCTCTTGAATTCTTACTATTATTTTCTTAAAATGTAGAGACTCTTGCTAAATCCTGGATTTTTAATGATATGTCTCCAGCAGAGACACTTTGTGATGTTGAACTTCCATTTAACATATCACCAGTTACATCAAAGCAGGAATTGTACCATCTTTTTTTGAAATCCCAGACACAGTGAACAAGTATTAAATGTTAAGTGGTTACCAAATAAATGATCACATTTACAGGTGTAGAGTTTGGACAAGGATTTGTTTCTTAGAAATTTGTACACACATACTTTAAGGTTAAACTCAATTCTTTAAAGTATTTACCATATGATTCATTGCAGTACAATTCTACTACCCATAGGCTATTATAAATCCTTAGAAAACACAGTCTTTCCATGAGCAGGAGAGACCCTGTCTCTTCCCACAGAACATCATCAGAAGCATCCCAAAGGGAAAGATTTGGCCAACTAGTTTTGTAATCATCAGGGTTGGCAACAGAAATTCGGTTACTATCACAGACCTCTACTCACAGGAGACCCAGTGGCAATAGAATTAGGGATGAGACACAATAATTATTATGGGACAGAACCAGATTGATTTCTTTATTATGCCCAACTTCAACTAAGAGTTTTTCTGCCCACTTTCATTTTGTAAAGCAACCAAAATTGAAAATATTTCTATACTTAGAATTTCGTTTTGCCAGGGCACATGGTTTAAAGAATGACAGTAGGTCATTAAAAAGCTTAGAGCATCTTTCTAAACAGAAGTTGAAAATGTACTTTACTCTTTTACCTTGTAAGAGTAAGAAATCAAATAAGTAAAAAGAAAAGACAAATCATAAATTTGAAAAATCTTCATCTCAAGAGTGAGGGGAATATTTTACTGAATTGAACACAAAATACATTTAAACCAGTGGTCACATAACTAAATGATTTTCGGGGACTAGACAGGTAAGTATACGGGAGCTGCTGCCACTCTGTCCTAGCCAGTCATTGCTGTATTTCCCATTACTAGGCTCAGCTTGCCAGACTCTCAGCTGCCACCTAACGGGTACAATAAACACTATTTGGGGAATGGGCACATTTATAGCCCTGACTCAAGCCATGTATCAAAAACATTTGTACCCCCTTAATATTTTGAAATAAAATATATAAAAAGTAATTTGGAACAAAAAAACTTAAAAATCTGGAAATATGGGTCTTTATATGGACAAATCATTCACACATGCATGCATGTATGTGTGTGTATAAACTTAGAAAGGGCCAAACCATAACCACAGGCCAAATTTGGCCTACAAGGGGCCAAGTTGTGACCTCTGTTTTAAACAAAGTACATTATTTTGGCAAGAGAAATTAGTTTACAAGGAAAAATGTGTTGAAATAATTAGGCCCTGGATGTATCTCAGTTGTAATCTTCCCTAATTTGATCTCAGATTTTAAGCAGGAATAAGAGTTAAAAAATTAGCTAGGAAAGGGATCATTCTACTAAGGTAATTTAATTTTTATATTGCATACTAATGCATACTAAGGCTTCTTGGGAGTGTGGGGAGTTGGAGGAAAGAGGAAGTGCAACTCTATTGAATACAGTGAAGTAGGATATTTCTGATGGAGGAAGTTACAACAAAGTTAGGGTCAGCAGACTAACAGGCTTTTGATAAGAACAATTGTGACAGATTACTTTGGCATAGGGTTAACATACAATGGTAATCATTAAGAACAACACGAAATGTTATCCTAACCCTAAACTTATTCACTAAACTGCAGCAGGAAAACTTATCTAACCAGGTCAAGCTACATTCCCAAATAGTTCCACTTGCTTCCATTTTCATCTGGTAGGTATATGTATATTACAATCAATGACATGTCTTAAGTAGCAGTGGGCTAGACAGCTGTATCTAACTTTAAGGAATGTATAAGTGGCAATAAGATACCTCTTTATTTTTATTTAAGAAAAACCTTAACTGGTTCAGTGGCAAAAATATGTCCCAAGGTAAATTTTTTTTAATAGTCTAGAAAACCTTTTGAGGTTTCTCAGAAGCAATCTATCCAAGTAATCTGTTTAGAGCTTGTCAAAATAGTAGTACACTACTTTTAAAGTTTTTATAGAATTTTCCCTGTGGGCACAAAATTATACAACAGAAAAGTTTTCTATTGTAATGTAGTTAGCCAACAATTATTAAGAATCATTAAAGTTCTATACATAGGAACATCTGATTTTATAGGTAATTTACATTTTCTAACTTGCCATCAAATTTATATTGACTAATTATTAATACAATTATTTAATGTACTACATATAATAATTAAGAATTGTAAAAATTATATAAAATTTTAAACCAATTGGAGAAAACTTTTAAGCATCAGATGAATCTGTAAGTTGATTTCATCAGTAATTACTATTATAGACAAGACTTTAGAAATCAAATCTAAAAAATTTACTCTAAATATGAAATCCATTTGTTAAAATTAATCTTGTATTTTTAAAAGATTTTTTATGAAATATTTCAAATATACAGAAAAGTAAATAAACACTCATGAACCCATCACATAGATTTAAGTCATTTACACTTTGCTATTTTTATTTCATGTTTTAGCCAGACATCATCCTGACATTCTAACCTTAAATACATCAGGATGCAGTTCTAAAAATGATATTTTGTACATTTTTATACATAACCATACTACTAGTATCATGTCTAACAAAGTTAATGATAATTTTCTTTTTCTTTCTTTTTTTTTTTTTTTTTTTTTTTTTGAGGCAGAGTCCCGCTCTGTCACCCTGGCTAGAGTGCCGTGGCGTCAGCCTAGCTCACAGCAACCTCAAACTCCTGGGCTCAAGCAATCCTTCTGCCTCAGCCTCCCAAGTAGCTGAGACTACAGGCATGCGCCACCATGCCTGGCTAATTTCTTTCTTTCTTTTTTTTTTCCAATGCATACACAGTTTATTAGCAAATAGAGATTATCTATCCAGCTAATTTCTTTTTATTTTTTTAGTAGAGACGGGGTCTCACTCTTGCTCAGGCTAGCCTCGAACTCCTGAGCTCAAACGATCCACCTGCCTCGGCCTCCCAGAGTGCTAGGATTACAGGCATGAGCCACCACGCCCGCCGGATAATTTTCTAATATCAGCTACTACCCAATCTCATATTCAAATTTCCCTTGTTCTTTTACAAGCTGGTTTACTTAAACTGGGAATCAAGGTCCACACATTGCATTAGTTTGTTATGTCTCTTAAGTCTCCTTCAGTCTAGAAGAGTTTCCTTCCCATGTTTTTTTCATGATATTTTTTACAAACTGAGACAGTTGCCTTGTAAAATGTAATCATATGAATTTAAAATCAAGTCTCTAGACTTCTGATAATTCCCCGTAAGTAGTTCAGACCACCCTACCACTGGGAACAGATAGAAAAGTTGTACAAAAGTATATATATATTTTAAAAAATATTTGAAAGTATCAGCATGTTACCAAGACAGTAAAGAATTACGGAGCCAAAATTTAAGATAGAAAGGAAGCCCAGGTACATTAGATGTACCTGGCACATGGGGCTGCTTTCCACCAAGCAATATTGGTTGTTTCTAAAGTTTAATATTTTCAAGGAATTAATATAAAAGAGTGAGAATTTTAGTAGGAAAAATGGAAGCTATAAAAAAGGAACTAATTGTAAATTCTAGAACTAAATACAAGCAGTAAAGACATCAATGTATGGATTTTCTAATAGATTGATGGAAAGAATTACTAAACTGAAAGATAGTCCAGATGAAAATATTCAGACTGTATCACAAAGAGACAAAATGATGTAAAACACAGAAAAGAGTTGTTGAGACATTTGTAGTATTGTGACAAGGTCAAATATATGTGTAATTAGAATCCAAAAAGGAGAATGGAACTGAAGCAATATTCGGAAAAAAAAATTTCTGATAACTTTTCAAAATGAAAAGTATTAGCCTAACGATTCAAGAAGCACTATGAACCCCAAGCAGAAAAAATATAAAACCCCTCCAATTAAATTCATAATAAAATGACTTAACACCTGTACTAGAATATGACTCCATTTTTGACGTTTGTTGGCAACTTTTAATCTAACCCCTCCCTCTTCCCCTTCTTCCCCACATCTGGGCAAGCTGCTAAGAAAGCCCAGGTGTTCCCTCCTTTGGCACCAGCTAGAAGTTCAAAACATGCAAGCCTCAGTTAGCATATGAGAACCTTTAGCCTAGCCCACCTGCCCCGCCAACCACATAAAATTTCTAAGACAATCTTCTTTCTCTATTTTCTCAAGCCGTTTTGAGACCAGCTTGGGATGCCTGTCCTGCTCTCCCCAGTAAGCTTTATTATGTGTGTAATAAACTTTTTCAGACTTTCTGAGTGTGTATGTAACATCATCAGTCCTGACATCAGAAGTAAATCTTGTGGCGGGGGATCCATTTCACCTCTGTGAGGTGACCACAGCACCACCAAAGAAAACAATATTGAAAGCAGTCAGGAAAAGTGACATATTACCTTGAAAGGAACACTATTAAGGCATAACTGACTTCTCAACAGAAACAATGAAAGCCAGAAGGTAATGTAATGATTTTTAATGTGTTGAAAGGAAACACCTGCCAAATTAGAATTCTATATCCAGAGAAAATTTCTTTCAGAAATATAGGGAAATAGAGACAGTTTAAGACTACAGGTGATATTTCAAAGTGTTACATGCACCCCCATGCTTATTATAGCACTATTCACAACAACAAAGATATGTAATCAACCTAAGTATCCATCAGTGGATGAATGGATAAAGAAAATGTGGTATATATACACAAGAGAATACTATTTGGCCATGAAAAAGGATGAAATCATGTCATTTACAGCAACATGGATGGAATTGGAGGTCATTATGTTAAGTGAAATTAGGCACAGAAAGACAAATATCACATGTTCTCACCCATATGTGGCAGCTAAAAAATGAATTGCATGCAGGTAGAGAGTAGAATGGTGGTTACCAGAGTCTAGGAAGGGTATGGGGGAAGGGGATGAAGAGAGGTTGGTTAAGGGGGGAAACATACAGTTAGATGGAAGGAATAAGTTCTAATGTTTGATAGTAGAGTATAGTTAACAACAGTGTATTGCATATTTCAAAATAGCTAGAAAAGAGAACTTGAAATGTTCCCAATGCATAGAATTGATAAAGGTAATAGATATCCTAAATACCCTGACTTGATCATTACACATTCTAGACATGTAACAAAATATCATATGTACTCATAAATATGTACAAATATTATGTATCAATAATTTTTATAAAGACAAAAGATGATATTTGTCACTAGAAGACTCACACTAAAGTAATATTAGATGTTTCTGTTCCCCTATGACAGTAGTCCTCAACCAGGGAGATTTCCCCCTTCTCATCCCAGCAGACATTTGACAATATCTAGAGATATTTTTGGTTGTCACAACTCAGGAGCTGGGGGGAGGAGAATGCTACTGGCATTTAGTGGGTAAAGTCTGGGGATGCTACGTGCTACAATGCATATAGGACAGCCCCCAAAACAAAAGAATTCTCCATTCCAAAGTATTAATAATACTGAAGTTAAAAAACCCTGCCTTAAAGAAAGGAAAACTTACATTCACACAAAAATTTATGCAAATGTTTTATAGAAGCTCTACTCACAATCTCCAGCACCTGAAAACAACCCAAATATCTGTCAATAATAAATAGAAAGCAAAGTGTGCTAGGCCCATATGATGGAATGGTATACAACGTTAAAAAGAAATAAATTGATATATGCAGCAGCTTGAATGGATCTCAAGTGTGTTTTGCTGAGTGAATGAATCCAGTCTCAAGACATTTAACTACTTATGATTTAATTTCTATGACATTCTCAAAAACACAAAACAGTTAATGATGGGGAACAACAGATTATTGGTTGTGAGGGGTTAAGGGTGGGAGGAGGTTGTGACTTCAAAGGGATAGTATGAGGTAATATTTTGGAGTGATAGAACTGTATCCTGATTTTTGTGATATTGCATGTAGCTTTAAGCATGTAAAATTCATAGAACTATAAAACTGTACACACAGAAAGATCAATTTTACTACATGTTAATTTTTAAAATATAATAAAAATATACATTACAATAACCCAATGTAGTGAAATAAATTATAGGGACCCAAAATGATGAGGTCTGACAATCTAGCTTGATTTAAAGATAAAATTTGGGTTTTCTTAGAGTAATGGTTCTTAGCCAAGGGTATATGTAAAATACAAGGAAGTTTTTCAAATATAACTGCCTATGTTTTACCTGGTTTTGATTCAGTAGGTCAAGACTAGTCTTTTGGGGTATATGTCTTTTAAAATAGCTTCCTAGATAATTCTGTTGCAACACTGAGAGTGGAGGATAACTGATCTAAACTACAAATTACTACAGACCTTCACAATGTTATTTCTCACAAGTAAACTTCTAGTAATAATTAGCAGAAATTTCCAGATTATAGTCTCTGAAAGACACTGATTGTATTAGCCTAGGTAGTTTAACTGCTATAACAAAGAAACTCCAAATATGAGTTGTTAAACGTGATAAATGTTTATTTCTTGTTCATGTTATAATCCACCAAGGGTGAGTGAATGGCTTTGCTCCACACGGTCATTCAAGGACCTTGGTGCCTATTATCTGGTGGCTTTGGCATTTTCTTTGGGCCTTGGCATTCTCCAGGCCTGAAAGTGGCAATTTCACTTCTGCCCACATTCCATTGGCATTCAATGACATGAACCCAACTTACTGCAAGGGAATTGGAAAATGTCAGCTAATTGTGAGCCCAGAAAAACAAGGAAACTGCCACAATTGGATATACTTATTCTGCGTGCCAATGAAGAGCAAATCCATGTGCTTTCACAATGAACTGAGTGAAGGAGGATGGAATATTTATTTTATACTTTTTATAATTTAAAACTCATTTTTAAAAGACAATTCAAACAGCATAAAACAGACAAGTTTCCTCTAAAGCATAAATATATTATGATTTTCCTCTAATTTGGTCTTGAGATCTATCTCTGGAGAGTGACTATAAATTTTAGCCCTGCCCTGCCTGACAGGGTTCCAGGGGAGGTGGTCACAGATGCTTACAATGTGCCTTTCATGGGCTAGTTCTTTAGCCTGGTGGATGGCCTAATGCCTAAGGGTCCAACCCATGACCAGGTGTCCCTCTCACAGGAAACTTGTTTATACTGACAGATGCCCTTGTGGCTCTTGTCTGACCTGAGTCCAGTCTGTTTCTACCAAGACAGCCACTCTCCAGGAGAGCCCTGGCTGGGAAAGAAGTTAGGTTTGGGCGTGTTGGTCAAGTGAGACCCAGAGGAGGCAACTGAACAAAACCCATGACATAACAGAAGCCGTGTATGACTTACAGGTTCCAGAGAGAAGAGGGCAGCACGCCTCGCAGGGCCAACGGGAAGAAGGGAGCCGTCCGGGACACACGAGCTCAACCAGTGAGTGGGGAGTGAAAGAGAGAGAGTGAGGGACCTGTGGGGCAAAGCCTGTATTGGGGTCCAGGTCATTCCCAAGCAGCTTTCCCGTGGGGAGTTCTAACTGGTGGGTTTACAGCAAGCAGGCAGGAGTTCTGTGGAGTCACACTGTGGCTGAGAGGTGGTCACTGTGGCATACCTGAGCAGTCCATGTGGGGCGTGGAGATCTGTGGGGCTGGTCAGGTAGGTTGTATCTTGCTGTCCCATAGGGAGGTGGTCACCAGGAAGACGTTGTTTAAGGCAGACATCTGGGTCGACCACATTGAGGAATTGGAATTGGGCAGAGAACTGGAAACTGCGGCATGGGTGACTAAGCCCTGATTCTGGTATAAGAAAGTCCAACTTATGTTCAAAATGATGCTGAGAAAACATAAAATTATAAAAATTCACTACATGGATGGTCGTAAGAATACTAGAAAACATGTAAAAGAGGAGTCCCAACTTTCCTTTTGCCAATACACTCTTGCTTCATATGGGATGACACAACTTGGCAGGACTCTTCGACCCTTTATCTTCTCATTCCCAATAAGCCTCCTGCATTTGATCTCCAAAAACTCAGGATTTGGTCTTCCTATATATTCAAGGTCTGATGCCATAGCCATACCTCTCTTTTTGAAGTCTTTTGGGCTTTGGATGCCTCCCACCCCATTCTTGCTTCTGATCACAAGGACTTGCTCATGTCATCCCCGATTGTTTCCCTTGTACCCCAGTGAATGTTTTTGTTCTCTAGGTTTTGGTTGTCAGCTCTTGTTCTTCTCCAGAGCATTCAGTGAAGACACAAATAGATGTGTCTTCTCCCTTCCTGCCTTTCACACTGACAGTACTGTGGACTTGAAAAAAATCCACTCAATGCACATTTGTTATTACACTATGTACAAATATTCTCCCTAATCGTAACATATGTAACATATATCTTAGCACAAGCAATACATTGGATGTGGTCAGTGGGGCATCACAAAGGTACTCCAAGAAAAAAAGCCCACATGGAATACCCTTTATCCCATTCCTCACTCTCCACTTAAGTGCTAGAAAAATGATTCTTTGGCTTGTGGTGGCAGCAACATTTGTGGTGAGTATGTGTGGGAAGGGGTGGGAAGAGAAGGAAACAGAATAATGGAAATTGTCTATGATTTACTATGGCAAGAATTTGTCCCCATTTTCTTAGATACGCCTAAACATCAAATAAGTGGAATGACAATACATTTCTCTCTGTTCCCCAAGTTTACATTTGCATTTATTTGAAAGCAAGTTTTGTTTCCAAGATTAGGTGACTTGCAAGGGTTTTTATGCCTCCTCCTTCCTGAGAATCTGGATAGAGTAACATAAGTGGGTGGTATTTTGGTCATTTTTCACAATCATTAATAAAGGGATTACTTTGGCCATAAATAAATCGACCTAAGCGATTTCAGGAGTCAGAAGAGAATACTCCAAAAGACTACATCCCAGTCTTTAACATGGGGTCAGTTCAGAACTGTATCATAAGATTATGCCTTCTTAATGACAGGATTTCTTATTGTAAATCCAGCAAAGTTTACTTTCATCGAGGATTGAAATATAGGACACAGAGCTCAGATAGTGTGTGGGGGAAACAAGGAGGGAAGGAGTAACAAGAGTCATGTGTAAGCTGATAAAATTGATGTCAATTAGGCAGTGGTTATATGATTGGCATGCCTATGTATCACTTGTTCTCTAAAACTCCCCCATGATGTAGATTGTACATTCTCAAAAGGAGAAATAGCAGAGTAATTTCTTCAGGGTTTGTATCCAATACTAAGGGAAATAATCGTAAAAGAGAAAATTGAGGAGTTGGAAGAAATGAGACATTTAATAAACCATAGAACACATTGAAAAGAGGCCTTGAATGAATTGGAATGGCCAAGGTTGAAAGAAATGGAAACCCAAATAACACAGAAACATGGACCCTTTCTCTGAGCTATTTGAATTTGAGCAGAGCTGAAAAAGCTAAGGGAACTTTGTTTTATAATACGAGTATGAGGCCCGGCGCGGTGGCTCATGCCTGTAATCCTAGCACTCTGGGAGGCCGAGGCGGGAGGATCGCTCAAGGTCAGGAGTTCGAGACCAGCCTGAGCAAGAGCGAGACCCCGTCTCCACTAAAAATAGAAAGAAATTATATGGACAGCTAAAAATATATAGAGGAAAAAATTAGCCAAGCATGGTGGTGCATCCCTGTAGTCCCAGCTACTTGGGAGGCTGAGGCAGAAGGATTGCTTCAGCCCAGGAGTTTGAGGTTGCTGTGAGCTAGGCTGACGCCCCTGCACTCTAGCCAGGGCAACAAAAAAAAAATAATAATAATACAAGTATAGTACACTTCCTTAAAGCAGCTACCTACCATGAACAAGTATCTGAAAATAATACAAATAATTTATTAATAATAACCTTAGGGTATAAATCTGACCTCCCAAAAACAACTGCAGGAAAAGTTTTTCTTCTTGTATTTATCTAAGGCTCAATGGAGTTGGCAAATAGTTTTTATTTTTCAACAGTTAGCTATTAGCCACCTCAAAATTTCTCAGAAAGAAAGCAGAAACATAAATAACATTTGATAATAATTATTTTCTCTGTGTTTTAGAAATCATCTCTGTTCCAGAGACTAACAGTATGTCATTGATTGACTAATTTACCCTTTACAGCTCCCAAAAAGATAGAGCTCAAATAAATTGACCAAGCTGACATTTTAAATAGCTTAATTACATTTTTCATTTCAGTTATTATACATTTCAACTCTAGAATTTTCATTCGGTTCTTTTTGTCTCTCTATTAAGATTCCATGTTTGTTAACTCATTATTAACATATTTTCCTTTAATGTATCAAATATAATTCCCTTTAATTCCTTGAACAAATTTATAATACCTGCTTTGAAGACACTCTCTGCTAAATCGAACATGTGGGTCCACTCAGAGTCAGTTTCTATTAACTACTTTGTTCCCCTGGGTTACACTTTCCTGTTTGTTTGCATGTCTAGCAATTTATTGGTTGAAAATTGGACATTTCAGATAATATTTTATAGAATATATCGTACAATTCTTTTTTTTTTTTTTTTGAAACAGAGTCTCACTCTGTTGCCCAGGCTAGAGTGCTGTGGCATCATCCTAACTCACAGCAACCTCAAACTCCTGGGCTCAAGCAATCCTCCTGCCTCAGCCTCCCGAGTAGCTGAGACTACAGGCATGCGCCACCATGCCCGGCTAATTTTTTCTCTATATATTTTTAGCTGTCCATATAATATTTCTTTCTATTTGTAGTAGAGACGGGATCTCATTCTAGCTCAGGCTGGTCTCAAACTCCTGACCTTGAGCGATCCTCCCACCTCGGCCTCCCCAGAGTGCTAGGATTACAGGCGTGCACCACTGCGCCCAGCCAACAATTCTTGATTGTTTTCTTTTTCTGAAGGTTTTCTGTATGGTTGTTTTGTTTGCTTGATGTTTGATAACTTGTCTGAACTTAAACTGCAGAATCTGCCTCCATCTGCCCCAACCCTTGCCATCCCACCTCACTCTCAGTATGCAGCCTCTGATGTCTCTGCTCAGATTTTTAATTCTTATTTTTACATTTCAGCCCAACTTTCTAAAGATTGTCCCTGTGTCTGAATAGCTTAGTGGTCAGCCAATTAATTTGCTGAGGTTGTGTTCAGTTTGAGCCCATAAGGCTCAATCAGCCCTCTGCTGATTAAACTGCATGTGGTTAAAGAATGTATTCAAAGCAGCCAGTTCTCATGTTTTCCTTGGCTTTGATGGTTCCCCAGGATCTTTTGGATGTCTCCCATGTGTTTAGTTTGGCTATCCACCAGGGAAATATGGGGAGCTTATCTCAGCACTTCTATGATTCTCTGATTTCCAGAATCTTCCCATTAAATACCTGGCTGTAGTCAACATTTACCTTGAACCAAGACTTCAGCCTTGGGGAGCAAGCAAAGCTAGAATACTCCCCATCTGTTACAAACCAAGCCCAGCACTTATATCTGCCAAATCTGTGGGTTTTCATCCTCTCCCATTTATCTTTCACAAGTGTTACCCGCAATAAATCTCTTGTACATCTAACTCCATATTGGCATATGCTTTCCTGAGAACCTAAACTGACACAGTTGGTGGCATAGTTAAATGGGCCTTCAACTCTGTAGTTTTCAGTGATAGGTTGTCTAAATTAGAAATGGATGATGCAGACTCATCCTCATTTATAAAACTGGCATTACACTGGAGCCAGCAACTGGTTGAGGCCTGGCTGAAATCAAAGACACAGCTTAATGCTTGAAGGAACCTAGAAGTGAAATCTCTCCTGTGGAAATGAATAAGGCAATCATAAGGGCAGGATTCCGCAACCATTTGAATTTGGGAAATTGCCACCAATCTCAGGTGGAAAAGGTAGATTTGGAGCTGAAGGAGGATCCACAGGGGATACCATCCTGGCAAAGGAGCATATTCCTAATAACCTTCTAGGGCTTCCTGATTGTATCAAAAATTGCATTCAGCTACTAGTAATAGAGCCCTGAATACAGTGGCTAAAAGCACAATGGTTTATTCTCTTTCCTAAAACAAGCTCACAGGTATATAGTCTACAGTTGGTATGACAACTTCATGAAATCATCAGGGATCTAGGATCATCCCAGCTTTTGCTCAGCCATTCTCGCCACGTGGCCGCTTCTGTCCTTAAGCTCATTCTCACATCCCAAGGTGGATGCTGGAGTTCCAGCTATTATATCTCTATTCCAGGTAGGAAAGAGAATGGAAAGAAACAAAAAAGCCCCACACCAAGTCAGCTCCTTTAAACAGCTTTCCCAAAAGCTGCATACAACGCTTCCACCAAATCCCATTGGCCATAACTTGATCACATTTCTACAACAAGGGAAGCCAGAAAACGTAGTCTTCTATTCTTGGAAGCAATATGCCTAGCTAAAAATCAGGGCTCTATTATTAAACAGAATTATTTGCCACACCAACCCTTCAGTTTAAAAATATACGCATTGATCTGGTTTAAGTTTAACAGCATGACCAGAGAGAGGGGGGAACATGAGTAACTTTTTCCCTTATGGGCCCCCTAAAGACAAGGGGGCTGATTCAACTCTTTGGTGAGCCATGGCATGGAATCATACATGACCATCAGTTGTTACAGAAGAGCCCCACCCACTACCCTAGAGACCTTGGAAAGAACCCAGACATGAGTTTTAATAGATGCAACTCTTCTTTTTTTGCATGTCATTGAAAGCCTTTTTTCTTTTTGGTAAGAGAAATTGGAAAGGCCTGCTATACCTAGGTTACAAAAAAGAGGTAGTTCTATTATAAACTTCCTTAACCAGTTTGGTCTTGCCTAGTCACAGCTCCCCAGGCCTACCCCCCAAAAGATACTGAATGTTTTAAAGTAACAAAATTAAATCAGCCAAATTGGCTGTGAAAAATCTACTAAACTCTGATTTGATAATAGCCTCTCTTACACACACACACACACACACACACACGCACAGATACACATACAGACATTCTGGTGAAAATTATCCTCAGATCCAGTTGAGTCTGATAAACCAGAATTGCACTTGTTTGAATATCTTGGCTTTATTTACCCAAGAATAAGCCTTCACTGAACACACAAGGAAGATTTTATAAGAGTTTTTGCTTTCTGATTATTCAGAGAATGTGACTATATCATTTTTGAGGTCAGAAGTTTCATGTCAGTGACATATAAATATATAAAAATGATAATAATTCATGTTAAGGGGGTATAGATTATATCAGACACTTTCTTATATGGGAAGCATTCAGCAAGAGAGATGGAAGACTTGGTTTTCCCTGTTCTAGACACTAGAATCTTGCCTACAACCATCAGATAAGGGCCCCATTCCAGGTATCTGTTTGCCATAACATATGGAGCAAATATTTCACCCAGAACTTTGTGAAGACAACCTAAAAATTTACTGAGAGTCATTAATGTATATATTTTATTATAAATTTAAAGCATGGTTAATATTGTATATATTATATACAATATAATATATAATATTAACATTTAATAAGCACTTAGGCATCACAGTTCTAAGTGCTTCCTCCTTATTAATTCATTTAATCTTCACAACTTCTTTTCCTATAGGAAAGTTTTATTATCCCCATTTTCAGATGTAGAAATGAGTCACAGAGAAGATAACTGTGTAAGGGCACACAGCTTGTTAAATGGATTTCTGACTTTACAAAACTTGCTCTCTTAATCATTGCACTTTAAATTGTGTACAGCACTGTGATTATTTGATTTCCTACATTAATTTTCTTATTTTTTTTTTCTCTATTAAGAATTGTTCACCTAAATACAAATCTGGGAACGACACCAATTGGACATCAGACTGAGGTGGGGGGTGGGGGAGGGGATGGGGGTATGCCTACACAATGAGTGCATTGCGCACCGTTTGGGGAGTGGTAACACTTGAAGGTGCTGACTCGGGAAAGGGGGGGGTGGGGAAAAAATATGAAACTATTGTTTTTAACTTGCAAAAAAAAAATAAAATAAAATAAAATACAAAAAAAAAAAAAAGAATTGTTGAACATCCTTAGGCAGGTGTGACTAAGAGAATTGTCTTCATTTTTATCCTTTCTTGATTTACTTTGTTGTGTTACTCATGTTCTATTGATAAGTCCACTTCTGGATGTCACATTGCCATCTCTATTGGCATCTGTATTAAGCTAGGCTACGTGGAGTGGCTTCATATGTCAACCTAGTAACCCGGAACTATGTTTCCCAGGATTTCCTTCCCTGTGTAGTTCTTTTTTATGATTGGCCACATGAAAATTTAGAAGGTAAAGGTGAAGCAGTAGCCATTATTCTCTGAAGGTCAGCATAAGGTGCCAAGCAGTACTCACTTTTTTGACATGGGACAGTAAGTAGCTGGGCCTACAAATCCTTCAGTTGCTTCCTGACCTCCTTCAGCTGCTTTAAATTCTGAGCCCTAAGAATATGCAGCTTCATGACAAAAGGTACCAACTTCTGCAGGGCACCCACATCATTGAAGCTGGTGATGGTGAGTAAGGGATGGTTTCCAGTTTGTCCTTGTGGGTCCTACTTTGGCCTTGCTCTCTCCCACATCACGTCCAACTTTTCTTTCTGACTTCTGGCCCTACAGTGACTTCAGGTTTATTACCATATGCAGAGACAACAGCTTCCTATGTGGTTCCTCACCAGCTTCCACAATTACATAAGATCAATCCTTATCATAAATTCCAAATCACATATCACATACAGTGGTTCTGCTTTCCTAATTGAACCCTAATGGACAAACCAATTAACAGTATGACAACAGATAAATCTCCCAGAAAGTTGCTTAACACAACAAAGGTTTGTTTCAAGCTCAGGATATAAGTGCAATGTGGGTCAACAGTCACTCAACAACACAGGCCAATGGAGATGCTGACATCGCAACACTTGGGTTTCATGTTTGCTGAGACAGGGAAAAAAAGAGCCTAAAGGACTCTAAAATGCTTTGGCTCAAAAATGACAAATGTTACTTCTTCAAGCCCTTCAGCTATATGACCCCATTTGTCTGTAAAGGGGACCTAGAAATGTGGGGATACACACGGATATTCAATGATCAGTAAATGTCTCTGCCATAATCCACACTCCTGTTCACCAAATATTCCTTTGCTTCCATTTGGCTGCTTATATGAAATATCCAGAACAGGCAAATCCATAAAGACAGAAAGTAGATTAGTGGTTTCTAGGGGCAAAAGGGAGGGGGGAATGGGAAATGACTGTTAATTGGTATGGTGTTTCTTTTGGGGGTGATGAAATTGTTTTGGAATTAGATGGTGGTATTGGTTATACAACTTTGTGACTATACTAAAACCACTAAATTTTACACTTAAAAATAAACTTAATAAAATCTTAGTAGACATCTTGAAATACGATTGTAGTCAATTCCATGTAGCAGCCACACCCATAGCTGTTTTGGGAATGTAGTTAACAGATTTGGCATATTTTTTGCTGTTTTGTAAATCCTGTATCTTTCTCTTTCTCTCTTAATTTAGTAATGAGGGAATCTAGAAGAGAACAGACAAGGTCATAATCGTAATCACATTTTTCCCTGAGCAATTGCAAGTGAGAGTGTTTATTGAGGGCCACACCCTTAATCTGATCTTTATTTTAGAAAAATAGCTTTATTGAGGTAAAATCAAAATACCACAAATAGTATTTAAAGTGTACAATTGGACAAGTTTTGACATATATATATATATATATATATATATATATACCATCACCATACACAATATAACGAACATATCCATCATCCCCAAATGTTTGCTTATACCTGTTTGTAATCTTTCTTTCCACCCCTCTCCATTCCCTCCCCCAGGAAATCATTAATTGTTTTCTCACTATAGATGTGTGCATTGTCTAGAATTTACATAAATGGAATCACATGGTATGTACTCTTTTTTGTCTGGCTTCATTCACTCAACATAATTATTCTGAGTGGAATGGCTGCATCATGTGGTAAGTGTATGGTTAACTTTATAAGAAACTGCCTGTTTTCCAAGGGGTTCTACTATTTGACATTCCTGCCAGCAGAGTATGGGAATTTCAGTTTCTCCATATTTTCCCTAACCTTTGGTATATATAGTCAATCTTTTAAATTTTAGTCATTCTAGTGGGTATATAGTGAAATCGTATTATGGTTTTAATTTGAATTTCCCTAATGATATTGAGCATCTTTTATGTGATTTGTCATCCATATATCTACCTTGGTGAAGTGTTGATTCCAAATTTTGGGGGGCTATTTATTTTCTTATGATTGGTTTTGGGAGTTCTTTATATATGCTGGATATGTGATTTACAAATATTTTCTCTCCATCTGTGACTTGTCTTTTAGTTCTCCTAACACCATCCATTGAAGAGAAAAGTTTTTCATTTCAATGAAGTCCACTTAACATTATTTTCCTCTTTTATGGATTGTGCTTTTGGCATCATATCTAAGAAATCTTTGCCTAACCCAACGTCACAAAGATTTTCTCCTATGTTTTCTTCTAGATATGGATTTAAGTTCTTTTTAAATTGACATATGGATGCTTAATTGTTACAGCATCATTTGTCGAAAAGACTATACTTCCTCCACTGCATTGCCTTGGTATCTTTGTCAGAAATCGATTGACCTTATATCTGGACTTTTTTTCTGTTTCATTGATCTATTTGTCTACCTTTATGTGAACACCACACTGTTTTCATTAATGTAACTTTTTAATAAGTCTTGAAGTCATGAAGTGTTATTCCTCTCTATTTGTTTTGTTTTTCCAAAGTTGTTTTTGCTGCTCTAGGTCCCTTGCATTTCCATATTCGTTGTAGAATCAGTCTGTTAATTTCCACAAAAAAGCCTATTGAGATTTTGATTTGGACTGAGTTGAATGTAAAGATTAGTTTGGGAGAACTGACATCTTAAAAATGTCAAGTCTTTTGATCCATGAACTTTAATTTCTCTCAACAATATTTTATTGCTTTTAGTATACAGATCTTGCACAGCTTTTGCCAGATTTATCCATAAATCTTTTATATTTTAATGCTACTGCAAATGACATTTTTTAAAAAAATTAATTCCAATTGTTTCTGTAGTTTGTAGTATAGAGAATGTACGTATTAGTTCTAACAGCTTCTTTGTAGATTTCATTGAATTTTTTATACAATTATGTCATTTTTTAATAGACAATTTTGCTTTTCTCCCCAATCTTAATATATTTTATTTCCTTTTCTTGCCTGATTTCACCAGCAAAATTTAAATTCTTTAAATTTTATCAAATAGAATCAAGCAACATATAATATAAAAAGCATAATACATCATGACCAAATAGATTTTATCCTAAAAATACAAACTAATTTCAACGTTTCAAATTCAATAAATTTACCTCATTAACAGATCAAAAAAGAAAAAGGAAAGCTATATAATCATCTTCATAGATGCAGAAAAAGCATTTGACAAAATTCAACATCCATTCCTGGTAAAATAGGTGCTGACTTGGGAAAGGGGGGGTGGGGAAAAAAATATGAAACTGTTGTTTTTAACTTGCACTGTTCACTTAATAATTTATCATGAACATTTCCCATATTATTTCATATCATTGTACAAGAAATAATGTATACATTATGAGGACATACTGTATCTAACAAGATATACTGTTAGACTCTTTGATTCTGTAAAATTAAATAAAAAAAAAAAAAAAATAAAAAAAAATAAAAAAAAAAAAAAAAAAAAATTTTCAGCAAAATAAGACTAGGAGGAAACTTCCTCAACTTGATAACAAGAGAACTTCAGTTAATATTATACTTAAGAGTGAAGATGGAATATTTTCCCCCTAAGATCAGGATGTTCACTCTTGCCACTTCTATTCAATATTGTATTGGCTTTTAACTATACACGTTGGCTCTTGAACGCTAAAGCCTACGAAGGATACATCACACTTTTCACAGCCAGAACCAGCCACATGGTTCCACCTAATTGCATGTAGGCTAGGAAATGTAGAGAAGCACATACCTATTTGGTGGTCAGTAAATGTCTGTGCCATAGTGTCTTTCTAAAAATGTATCAGAAATTATGTCTACATGAGTAATTGCTTAAAAATTACTCTAAAGTTCTGAGATGTTGCAACTATATATTACTAGGCTGGTTTGTCTCTTCAAACACTGCCAAAAGCCCACTGCTTTTATTATACAACTCTGGAAATAAAATCTCATTCTCTGTGTTGTGGCTCTGTTCTTTGAGTTCAGTGGAAACTCAGTTTTCTCCTCCTATGGCTTCTGCTCCACATTTGTGAAGGAGAGGATTTTATCCAAGTTAGGCTTTGGCAGGAAAAAAATAATTTCTAGATTGGATCCAAGATGAAAATGGTTCCTGAGTCTTATGGAAACACAAATCCCATGATTCTTCCTGTCTTACACTATAAATATTCCAATGTCTGCAGCAGCTTCTCTTGGCTGCAGAATTGTTTAAATATTTCATCTCCACCAGTATTTTAGCTATAACCCCCCCGAAGCTTTGATTTTATTAATATATTCATATTATTAACACTAAGTTATTAGGCATGCCAAATAAGTTTGTTAATAAATTAGGAACTTATTGGAAGTTATATTACTCAGGGCACATGCCAAGGATCTGCAACAGAGACCCACTATTCAGTGGCTGATTAGAGGTATATGTTTCTGATTCAGATCACAGTCCAGAAATGTGTAGTCCAAGGCGGTGAAGCCACTCTCCAAGGCTCACTAGGGGGCTTCCCTTTCATGGTTCAAGATGGGTGCCCAGTTCTCATCATTTTCCAACCAAGATTAAAGAGAAAGGCTCAAAATAGCACATGAACTTTTCATTGTCAAGGGAGAACTTGGAGGTAGCATACATTACTTCTGCTTGCATCCAATGACTAGAACTTAGTTTCATGATCACATCAAATTGCAAGGGAGGGTGAATATCATAAGCTGGGAATTCAAGTGTCTAGCTAAAGCTCAGGAGTTAACATTATTAAAGAAAGAGAGGCCGGGCGCGGTGGCTCACGCCTGTAATCCTAGCACTCTGGGAGGCTGAGGTGGGCAGATTGTTTGAGCTCAGGAGTTCGAGACCAGCCTGAGCAAGAGCGAGACCCCATCTCTACTAAAAATAGAAAGAAATTATATAGACAGCTAAAAATATATATAGAAAAAATTAGCCGGGCATGGTGGCACATGCCTGTAGTCCCAGCTACTCGGAAGGCTGAGACAGGAGGATCCCTTGAGCCCAGGAGTTTGAGGTTGCTGTAAGCTAGGCTGACGCCACGGCACTCACTCTAGCCTGGGCAACAGAGTGAGACTCTGTCTCAAAAAAAAAAAAAGAGAGAGACTAGATGTTGGTAAAAGTGATCAGGACTTCAGGAGTACACAATGTTGACAGGAAGGCAGAAGAGAAAGGTTTGGAAACAATCAAAACAAGGGCAGTTTTGGGTGGGCAGGGGCAGAGCATTTGGAAACAGGCAGTATAGGAACAGTAAGGGTGCTGCTATTGGGATTTTTTTTTTGTTTCAGCTTATTATGGAGGATACAAAAGTTCAGGTTACATATGTTGCCCATGTACCGCCTGTCCCCCCAAGTCAAAGCTCTAGGCGTGTCCGTTCCCCAGACAGTGCGCATTGCACTCATCATGTAGGTGTGTACCCATCCCCTCCTCACATCCCCCACCCCGAGTCAGCACCTTCAAGCGTGACCCTTCCCCAGATGGTGTGCAATGCACTCATCATGTAGGCATACACCCATCCCCTCCCCCCACCCCCTACCTCAGTCTGGTATCCAATTGGTATCATTCCCAGATGTGAATTTAGGTGATGATCAGGGAAACCAATTTTCTGGTGAGTACATGTGATGCTTGTTTTTCAATTCTTGGGATACTTCACTTAATATAATGGGTTCCAACTCTCTCCAGGAGAACCATAGAGATGTCTATCTCCGTTATTTCTTATAGCTAAGTAATACTCCATGGTATACATATACCACAGTTTACTAATCCATTCATGAATTGATGGGCATTTGGGTTGTTTCCACATCTTTGCAATTGGGATTCTTAAAATACAACCATTTTGTGATTTCTTCTGTCACTTGTTCTAATTCAAGGTCCAAATGGCCAAGAAAAGGTGACTGTCTTGTGCTGTATTGGGGAAGTAAGGAAGAATCAAATGGATGCTACCTCCTGAAACCCCTTGGGCTTTCATAGTTGGGGGGGAGGAGCCATCTGGATTTCTTGTGCAATCAGGCTTTTCACAATAGGGAGAGGTAGTTCCCCAAAACAAAATCAGGGTACCATTTGGGCTGGGCTATCACAAAACACATATCTACCATATCAATCACTTAAAATATTTACCACTATTTGGGTTCCATCATTTAATTTATTTGACCATTCCAAAACAAGCAAGGTTTTGACAGCTGTAAAAAAAATCACAATAGTACCTCATATGTTGAAGAGAAAAGCCTAACTCAACTGATGCAAACAGTAAGGACATTTATTACAACCCATTTGAAAGAGTCCAGAACTCTAGGTAGGCCCCAGGCACTGTGGATACAAGTTCCAGTTCTATTTCTCTTGCAGTTTTCTTCATTCTCCCCATCTCCCTGAGCTGACTCCAGTCTCAGCCTGGTTGTGAAATGGCTATTGCATTCCAGGCATACATCCATACATAACACCAATGGAAAAAGAGGGACTTTCTCCTGTCTATATGACTATTTGGGGAGTATAGTGGATACTACAATGTGCTACCTATATCTCCTTTAGGATTGAAAGACTTATTCTCCCAGCTGCTGGGAGTGTTTCCATCAGAGAGCCTGTGGCTGTCAGCCCTGTCTGGAAATGCCTTTTGCTGAAGATACCTGCCTTCCCCAAGTTCATTTTCCCTTTCTGGGTGCAGCCAATATCCAATTTCTGTTTGTCACAAGCATATAAAGCACCAGCTTCCTCATCGAAACTCAGAAGACCTCAACAGGGTCATCATCTTTAGAGTTTCTTGTTGGGTTGGCTGAGGCCTTCACTGAAACTACATCACACCTCAACTTCTTCCTCACCCCCTCCTGCTGCTTTCTCTTTCCTCTCACAGGTTTCTTTTTCTTTTTTTCTTTTCTTTTTTCTTTTTTTCTTTTTTTTTTCTTTTTTAGGCAGAGTCCTGCTCTGTCACCCTGGCTAGAGTGCTGGCATCAGCTTAGCTCATAGCAACCTCAAACTCCTGGGCTCAAGTGATCCTACTGCCTCAGCCTCCCGATCAGCTGGGACTACAGGCATGCACCACAATGCCCGGCTAATTTTTTCTATATATTTTTAGTTGTCCAGCTAATTTCTTTCTATTTTTAGTAGAGACGGGGTCTCGCTCTTGCTCAGGGTGGTCTCGAACTCCTGAGCTCAAGCCATCCTCCTGCCTCGGCCTCCCAGAGTGCTAGGATTACAGGCATGAGCCACCGCGCCTGGCCTCTCCCACAGGTTTCAATCCCAAGTTCACTCCTTCATGAACTTCCTGCATGCTCATTGCCACCTCAGAGTCTGCTTTTCAGGAAACCTGATCTGCAACAAGAGGTGAAGAAACCTTTTGCAGGTCTCCCTTCACATCTCAGTGTCTTACTGTACCACATGCACATTCCCAAACGGATTCTTGGTAGGGGGAACAAGACTGTCATAATTGACTTGAATTATACACCAAGCATAATTTTTCCCTAGAGGTGGTGATGAGGTCAAACTCCCCTAATTCTTGTGGAACAGGAGTGGGAATTGAACAAAAATGGGGCTCTGCTAGCAGTGAAAAAACAGGCAATGGATGTTGGATTGGCAACCAACAGTGTCTGAAGCATCAACCTCCTGACTTTAGATTTCCCTTCTTCTTACTCATTGCACCCACTGCCACAATCATCTTCTTTTGAGACTGCTTTAGTCATATCACTTAAAAAAATCAATAGATACCCACAGATCATACTATAGATAATTTCAATCTGTTTGTTTTATTTTCTTCTTGCTCCAACCCACCCAGAGAAACAATACATGCTCATCAGTTGCAAGTCCTTGTTGTTTACTATTTCACTGTAGAAGTGATCCCGGAAAAGCAAGAAAGAAGGAGAAAAGTACCCCAGGTAGGACGGTGCAAATCAGGCTCCTCAGAAGCATGTGATTTTGACAACCCAGAAGGCCATATTGCATGCTACCGGAGAATCATTTATTCATAGGTTCTAGGCCACAAGATCAAGTAGATTTCAGCCTGCTCTCTAAAGACCCAGGTAACTTGGCTTCAATTTTCCTTTCCAGCTGCCTCTCTCACTGTTCCTCTACATAAGTGTTCTGCTCCATTTCATTGCATTGCACATGCCTATTTCCATGTTTCTGCTCACATTGCTCCTCTGCTTTTTTTCTTTTTTTTTTTTTTTTTTTTTTGAGACAGAGTCTCACTCTGTTGCCCAGGCTAGAGTGAGTGCCGTGGCGTCAGCCTAGCTCACAGCAACCTCAAACTCCTGGGCTCAAGCGATCCTACTGCCTCAGCCTCCCGAGTAGCTGGGACTACAGGCATGCGCCACCATGCCCGGCTAATTTTTTCTACATATATTTTTAGCTGTCCATATAATTTCTTTCTATTTTTAGTAGAGATGGGGTCTCGCTCTTGCTCAGGCTGGTCTCGAACTCCTGAGCTCAAACGATCCGCCCACCTCGGCCTCCCAGAGTGCTAGGATTACAGGCGTGAGCCACCGCGCCCGGCCTGCTTTTTTTCTTAATTTCAAAATCTTAAGGGGGCACAAATGTTTTAGGTTACATGGATCGTTTCTGTAATGCTTGAGTCCTGGCTATAGGTGTGCCCATCACCCAAATAGTGTTCATAGTACCCACTGGGTTAGTTTACTCCCCTCCTCCCCTCCCCCCCTTCCCTGGTTGCTTTACACTGAGTTTTACTTCCCTCTGTGCACGTGTGTGCTCATCATTTAGTTCCAATTTAATAGAGACACAGACCAATGGAACAGAACAGAGAACCCAGACATAAAACCATCCACATACACCCAAATGATCTTTGACAAAGTAGACAACAACATAGGCTGGGGAAAAGAAGCCCTAGTCAATAAACGGTGCTGGGAAAATTGGATATCCACATGCAGAAGAATGAAATAGGTCGCTATCTCTCACCACTCACAAAAATTAATTCAAGATGGATAAAAGACTTAGATCCAAGGCATGAAACCATAAGAATTCTAGAGGAAAATGTAGGAAAAACTCTTCTAGATATAGCCTTCTGCTCTTATTCTCCAAAATCTGCCATAAATCTCACCTCCTCCATAATGCCTTTCCTGACCTCTCTAGCTCACTTTGACTTCTCATTGACAACATCACACACAGTGTCACCCAGCAGATGCTTGGCATTCACAAAGGCTTTCAAAACCACTGAGACATTAAATGTAGATATTTCTATATGTGTTCCTGGACTTTTCTTTAATCACATTTCAGCAGAGTCAAGTGATTCCTGCATGTGACCATACTACAAGTTAATTGCCACAAAGACACAGAGGTTCAGTCACTTTAAGAACAGATAGAAAACAAATTTCTATTGAGATGTAGATGCTGGAGAGTCAAGGCAGCACAGTTCACTCAGCAGCTAAATATCAAAAACTTTTAGATTCAAATAAGTGCCTCAGTAATTTCTCACAAAAAATTAAACACAGTATCTTAGTCCATGTTGCTGTTATTAACAAAATACCATAAACTGAGTAGTTTATAAGCAACAGAAATTTATTTTTCACAGTTCTGGAGGTTAGGAAGCCCAAGGTTCAACATTCATTCATCAAATATTTGTTGGGCATGCGCAGAGGCACTTTGGGAATACCAAGACTTACACCACAGGGTTTCTTCACTCCAATTGTTTATATGTGGAATGTTTCAAGAATTTACCAGAGACCACTGGTATTTAAGGATTCCACACTCCCTGTTGCTATAGTCCAAATGTTTATGTTCTCCCCAAATTCATATGCTGAAATCTTAAATTCCAAGGTGATGGTATTATTAAGAGATAAGGCCTTTGGGAGGTAATTGAGGTCATGAGAGTAGAGCTATCATGGTGGAATTAGTGGCCTTATAAAAGAGGCCCTGAGAGAGATCTCTTGCTTCTTCCACCATGTCAGAAAGCAGCAATAAGTTGCCATCTATGAACCAGGAAGTGAGCCCTCACCAGACACTGAATCTGCTGGACCCTTGATCTTGGACTGCCCAGCCTTCATAACTGTGAGAAATAATTTCATTTATTATTATCTCTCAAAAGTCTAAGGGTTAACCTGGCTTAGCCAGGCAGTTCACACTTAGGGTCTCTCATGCAGCTGCAGTTGCACAGTGACTGGGGGTGGAGTAGTCTTAAAGCCTTCCTCAGTCTTGTGTCTGGTGGTTGATGCTAGCTGTTGACCGGGACCTCAGTGACCCCTCCATGTAGCTTCTTCACAGTGTAATTACTGGCTTCCAAGTGTGAGCAACTCAAGGAAAAGACCAGGCAAAAGCTACATCGCTTCTTATGACCTAACTTTGGAAGTCATGCAGTGTCACTTCTGACATAGTCACAGAGCCACCTTGATTCAAGAGGAGAGGATATAGAGCCCCCTCTATAGGAAGAGTGTCAATGTCACATTATAAGAAGAGCATAATGGATGGGAGATATTGTTACAACCATCTTGGAAAATACATAGCACATAAGACAGGCAGACAAACTTATCTAGTAGAGAGTCAAGGAGAGCTTTTTTCTGAAGAAGTGTCATTTGAGACAAGATCTGGAAATAAGGAAATATTACCTAGAATAAGGAGTAGGAAATGCAAGCAGATGGAAGAATATGTGTGAAAACCCTGAGACAGAAAGGAACAGAGCACAGACTGAAAGAAGGTGAGTGTGACCACAGTACAGAGAATGAGAGGAAGGGTAGAGAAAGCTGAAGCTGTAAAGGTAGACAGGGTCTAGATCAATAGGGCCTTGTTGGCTATCCTCAGAATCTTGTTTTTTAGTCTATAAGTACCAGTAATTCATCAGAGCTTTAAGCTGGTGAGCGACAGATTGCTCTGACTTCAGCAAGTGGAGAGTGTACTGGGCTTGCAGGAGGGACAGGAATGGATGCAGGGGACCACTCAGGAGGCTGTTGTTGGGAGTCCAGTTGAGAACTGATAGGAGCTAGTGTTGGCTAAGTGGGTGGCAATGAAGATGGAGAGACATGGATGGATTCATGCACTGTGAAGAGGAAAATCAACAGGATTTAGGGATGGGTTGGATGGGGTGGGGTGAGGTGGAAAGAAGGAGTCAAGGATGAATAGTGGTGTAAGACACAGAGACACAGAAGACAACTAGGTTTGCAGAGTGGATGCCCTAAATTTATTCATTATATGTGGAGTTGGAGTTGCGTTTGAATAATCAAAAGAAGATATATATAATAGTAGGGTCAGGAACAGAGAGGAAAACCCAAAGATGCAAATCTATGAGTTCTCAGTGTTTAGCTGGTAATTAAAGCTATCGGTATGGATGAGATCACCTAGAAAGAGTATGGAGATTCTCATGGAATCCAACTTCCAATGATTGCCCAGAGATTGATGGGTGGCCGAAGAGACTGAGAAGCATCCAGAGAGGTTGGAAGTAAGATAATATGGTATGCTGGAAGCTAAAGGTTGTTAGTGTTAGTAGAAGTAATAAGTGGTTATTACTGTTGAATGCTTCTGAGACATGTATAAAGATGAGGACTAAAACATGTCTGTTAGTGCCAATAACATGCAGGTCATGACAGCAAGAGTTATTTTAGAGGAGCAACACGGGCAGATACCAGATTGGAGTAGGATGTTGGAGGCAGAAAGATTAGGCAACTTTTTTAAAAGGGAGAGAGTTGGAGGAAAACTGTATAATATGACCAAGATGCAATAGCACCCATTTGAGAATAAGATATACCAAACATTAGATTCCATAGTACCAGGCGATACACTCAAGAGACATATCACTGCATGTTCTCTTCTTACGAGAAGGAAACATGAGGCAAATAGGGAAAGTGCTTATATCTTATATGTTCCAGACAAACAGGAATTGGACCCATTCCAGGAGAGAGACAGAGAGAGAGAGAGAGAGAGAGAGAAGAAGAAGAAGAAGAAGAATCAGAGCAATGCAGGAAAGCTTCAAACAGCTGAGTGAAAAATATTACTGTAGAACACCAATGCTGATAGCTCAGAATCTTTATTTGGCTTGGATGTGTTCAACTCTTGTGGATCTGTGTGCAAGTCTTGTAATCTTTCCATGTATCAACTTTTCTTTGGCTATATATCAAGGTCAGAGAAAGGCTGATCCTTGGAAATCATTTGGAACAAAAAGTCCAACAGGATTTGACTAAGTGAAGCATTTGATTAGTTATCACTAACAGCATGATGCAACCCAGAAAAGACTATTAACTCATTGTTTCTAAACTTGGCCTGTTTCTTGTATTTGGCTCCAGCCCTCAGAGCTCTCGCCAAACAGCAGGGTTTCTGTGTGTGCTTTGGCCCCACTGAAGACCTCACAATGAGCCAGAAACTCTCAGCATCCAGGAGAGTTCTTTAGGAAAAGAAGGAGAAATGGTATAGGTGCAACCACAGGGAGAGAAAGCCTATAGTGAATGCACACACAGAAGCAGTGGAAAGGACAAAGTACAACAGAGGCTGTATGCTAGCTGTTCTTCTTGCAGCTGGAAGCCTCCAGGACTAATTTTCCAGTCTAAGTCCTGGCAGTGATGCTGACCTTTGGGTTGATTACAAGAGAGTAAATGAAAGCTTTTCCTCTCCTCCAACATATCCTTCTTTGACTTGAAACATGTGACAAGGCTGTTACCTCCAGCAGATGCTTTCTGGATGAATCAGTGTTCTAAAAGACTGAGGCCCCAAGATGGGCCAAAGCATCAACAGATTCAGTAAGGATTAAGGAGTGAGTGGGGAGAAATATTAATAGTTCAATGGACACAGCCTTCCACAGGGGGGCAGTCTCACCATCTTCAAAGTTGGCAGCCCAAGAATTTTGTTGATAATAAAGGATGAAAGGGCCAGAACTACCTCTGCAAAACCCTGACCAGACCCTACTGGGCCTAGGACTGGGTCTTATGTGGGAAATCGATATCATAATAGTTGGATGGAGGCATATCACTGAGGACAGTCTTTATGCAAAAAAAAAAAAAAAAAAAAATTCTCAGTCCCACATCAGTTTTACTCCTTTTCAAAGCATAGCCTTGGGGGATACAAACTGATTGTCTCCTCATTACCACATTAAAGCAGTCCTGCCTTAGAAGCTCCTAGTCTCTTGCTTCTCTGCTCCTCTGTTAGGCAGGGAGAGTAGTGCCACAAATAACATTACAAGCCAAGGTGAGGGCTTTCAAGTTATGGGACTCAATCATCACAGGAAAAAGATTTAGCCACAGATTATAACTGATGTTTCGTCATTTTGTCCCACTTTTCTGTCTGCCTCTAGTCCTGGGTCATGTTCACTTGTATATATTCCCTCAGGTCCTATCTGGCAAAAAATAAAAGTCTTTCCTCCTTGGGATTCAGATGTCCCCTGTCAAGATTGAGAAGCTGATGTTTGCTATGGCTTCCTTCACTCTCCTCTGTTCAAGTTGTATATCCTTTTTTCCTTTTTCTTCCTTTTTCTCCAATTTCCTCAAGAATCATATCCACTGCAGTGACTTCAGATTTTACCTCCATGCAAGCATTTCAAATCTATACCCTTTCTTCATCTCTCTGGCTGGATTTCAAATTATTTTGCCTCCAGACATCTTCACATTGTTGTTCCACCTGCATTGCAACCTTAGCATAGTCAAAACTAAACTCATTTCTCCCCACACTGGTTCTTCACCTACATCAGTCCAAGATAACCAGAGAAGCAGAATCAGCAGGGGATATATATTGCATAAGGCCAATATGGATTTGTTACAGGGAATTGCCTTTATGTGACTGTGAGAGCTGGATAAGCGGTCTCTGTATGGCTGTTGTCTATGAGTCTGATGCTGGAGCTTCAAGTCAGTGGAGCAGACAGCAGAAAAGGAAAAACAGATGTAAAGTGGGGGAGATCAAGAATAGGCTGGAACCAACAAGCATGAGCTAGAACTGGAACTCATGTTAGTTCTTGTTGTCTTTGGCCTTGGTGATACCTCTGACCTTGTGATGAAGGTTTATAGCAGAAGTGGGACACATAGAGCTAAACACACACACCTGGACTAAGAGTCAGAGAAACTGAAAGGCAATCAGGGGGAGGGTAGAGCAATTGCAGGCCCAGCTGTTGCTTCACACCAACGAGGTGAGTCAGCAGATCAGCAACAACATGTGTGAGCTGAGAAATGACACTGCTTCCCTCCCAGCCTTAAAATCTCCCAAGAATATCCCCTGTGGCCGACCCTAACTGGAACCAAACAAGAGAGTGGATTCTGGGAAATGTAGCTCAGCCCAGACAAGTTGATATATTACAAAGCCATTAAAATCCACCCTAGTCAACTTGGCATCCATACACATCTCCTGAAAGTATATTTAATATCTGAATAAAGACAATACCAAAGTCATGCTTCTGCTAGCATGATATGACTATCCCTCATACAACTGAAAAAATGCCAACTCTTTCCCCAGGAGAGAATACAGAGTTCATTTTTCATCCTTGGGTGATGTTCATTCTTTTCCAAGTTGCTTTATGTACTTCCTTTGATATCTTATAACTTAAATACTGAGATAGAAAGTACACTATCACTAAAACATTTTATGTTAGATGATAAGGGGGTTTGAAGGGGAAGAAAACAAAAAATATCTGGTTAATATATATACAAACATATGTATATAAAAATAAGGAAGAAATACAACTATTATAGTCCTTGTTTCTTCAATGGTCAGATGGTCATAGCTGATATGGATAACCACCTTCTTCCCATATTCTATCCATTGCTAATTTTTTTGCCCTCAGGAAGCACCTCAGCTGATCATGGTCCTTTGCTTGGTGGAGTGACACAAGATTTTATTCTTGAAGGCTCTGGGGTATTAGCAGTCCTGCTTGAATTTAACTGGTATAGTTTTCTATTGACTTTAATCTAGGATATACAAGTATTAAGAGGCACCCTTGAGGATTTCCTGCATTCCAGATATGCTTCTTGTTAGTCCTATTGCGTGGGAGTAGAAACAGAATTTCTCTCTGACAGCCAGGATTAAACATCCTAGCCAGATAGTAATCCCCGCTTTCTGCCTGCTGCTCATTCAATAGCATAAGTTACCCAGAGTGGCCAGACAGCAGTCTCAACTTCCACTTCAGGGCAAGGATTGTTGGATCCCCTGTTGGAAGCATTCCTCCCTTAGAATTTGACCTCTAGACCAGCAGAGCCTACATCACAGGGATGGGAAGCAACATTTTGCTAATGGATCAGTAGAGGTAATAGTGAATAGTGCCACTACCATTTCTACCCCTTGATTCCCGGGCTCATGAATCCTGACTATTGGAGAAACAGCACCATATATTGGACTCTGAGTCAAAGCATACACAACTTTCTGAAGAACCTTGTCCCAGCCCTGCAAAGTGTTGTCACTTAACTAGTGCCATAATTATGTCTTCAAAAGGCCTCTCTGCTTCTGTTAAGCCAGCTGCTTCAGGATGATAGGGAATGTGGTAAGACCAGTAAATTTCATGAGCATGGGCCCACTGGCACATTTTATTTGCTGTGAAGTTCTTTGTTTGGAAGCAATCCTCTGTGGAGTACCATGATAGTGGATGAGATAAGTCCTCAGACGGTAGTTTTGGCAGAAGTATTGTGGACAGAGAAGGGAAAGCCATATCCAATGTAAGTGTCCATTCAAGTAACCAGGTAGATGACTCAAAGTTCTGCCCACTGTTAGGACTTGCCCTTACCCATGCTGCTGTCTACTTTTGGGTAGTGCCTTCATGCCATACAGAACCACCTGTAAACCAGGCCTGAGGTTCTTATTCCTCAGTCAACTAGTCATAGGGAACTCCCCATCAGGCCACTGATGTGGGCAGGAAGAGCAAAAGTAAAGTACCAGAAGTAGGGGCCATGGGCATTTGGGCCACTTCCTCATGCAACTTACTTGTGCCTTCAAGGCCTGCTTGAGCCTGATCACATATACACCTCTTCCGTTTGATGACAGAGTGCTGCTATGCACACCCAACTTTATAGCCTGGCCAGTTGGACAACATGTAGTTTATGATGGGCAGCTCAGGATACATGGTGAGTTGTTGGCTCATGGTTAAGTGTTTGGTCACTACTAAGGCCAAGTAGCAAGCCAAAAGATGTTTCTGAAAAAGAGAGTAGTTATTCATAGAGGATGGTAGGGCTTTGCTCTCAGATTCTAAGGGTCTGGTTTTGCTTCACCTGCAGGGGCTTGCCAAAGACTTCAACGTGCATTTCTATCTGCCACTGACACTTTAAGCACTGCTGGATCTCCTGGGTCATATGGCCCAAGTGGCAGAGCAGCTTGTACTGCAGCCTAGACACAAACTTCTTTTATTCTTATCCCCACTTAAAACTGGCATTTCTTAGGTCACATTCATACAATGCCTAACCATGGAGGAAACAAAAATGGATTCTTTCAATCATCTTCTGTTTTTAAATTCCCTGAACAAGCCTCTGATTGGCCTGCCTTTGACCTGTGCCAACCCCTCGAATAACAGTGTCATGGGAGTAAAGTTCTACTATTGACCTAACCTAATTTATGCAAACACACCTATGATGAGGGTTTGGTGTATCTGCAGTTGACAGGCCCCCTCCAAAACCATATGAGCAATTTCCCAAATGCTGTTGTTTTGGGAGGACAAATCAATGTCTACCCCTAGAAGCGTTAAGCGCTTTATGACACTCACTCTCTTCATTCATGAAGACAATGTTTCTCTCCATTTATTTAAGTATTTCTCTATGTCTCTCAGTTACAATTTTTAGGATATATGTATATGTGTGTATGTACCATACATTTCTTTTACAGCTTAGACATTTTTATCTAGTTGTTTGGGGAATACAAGAAAGCTATTAATCATCATGCATTTTCTGCTTATATACTTTACTGAACTCTCTGTGGTAGGCAGAATTCTGAAATGGCTTTCCTGAACATTGCTTCCTGAGGCTACTCCCAAGATTATGTTATGTTACATGGCAAGAGAGAATTTTCAGATGTAATTAAGGTTACTAATCAGTTGACCTTAAGGTAGAGAAATTTCTGGATGGCCCTAACTTAATCACACGAGTCCTTCAAAAGCAAAGTCTTCTCTGGCTGGTGGTAGAAGAAAAAGAGATTCAAAGTGTAAGAGAGATTTGATACAAGGGAGGTTCTCTGTTGCTGTGGTGGAGGAGCTCACAGGGCAAGGTCCTGGGAGAGGTATCTATTTGCTGACTGTAGTCCATGACCAATAGCCAGCAGGAAAACAGGACTTTAGTCCCACAACTGCAAGGACCTGACTGGCTAAGACTTGGGCTGTGCTTAATGTTTCCTGCAGCCATTGGTGCCAGAGGCTTCACATTCCCTTAATGTCTTTGTTTTTGTCTTCCTTCTTGACTTTGAGCTTCTCTAACACTCCTCCTCAGAGAGTGTCTGCATGGTGCTGCTCTTTCAACTGTCATTATGCTGGAGCCCTGTTGGTGCCGCTGTAGGGTGTGAAGAGGAAAAAGTGTTCTATAATCTTATGATTAAATCTCAGCCTTTCAGTGAGCTTGTGTCTTTGGGCTATGACCTTCACAAATGCTTATTAGCTTTTTCCTTTTCCCCTTTAGGTGAGACATGAACGCTAAGGAGGTTGAAGTCAGGGAAATGCCCTTCTCCCAGGTAGGATAAGGCTGTTGTAAAATCATTCCCCTTGTAGAGGAGTCCTTTTTTATGGAGAGGTCTCTGAGCATATTTCAAATGATGAAATCTTCCCCTCCTGCTACCAGAGCAGGAAGAGTCTTTCTTGGACTTTCATCATGAAAACCTGGTTCTTGGAGGTAAAGCTCACAGCAGTGTGGGGGTCCCCGCTATGACTTCAGCTCCCAGGAGTCTCTAACTGTCATATTAGTCCACATTTAGCCTCCAGCAATTTTTACAAATTGCCATTTAAGTTTATCACTCCAGCATGTTTTTTGTTCCAAGTAAGCAGATCTCAGCTGTGACTCTCTAAACTTGCCTGTCTTTCCAGATGGCAATGAGTGGCAATTTGCCCTGAAAACTCAGTTCTCTCTTGGGTCTGAGAAAAGTCATTGATTTTTTTTTTTTTCAGCATGCCCAGATTTTTCTTGCTGTGAGGACAGAAATGATGGCTTCCAAGTATGTGCAGCTGAAACTGAATTTCATTAATTCAGTTTATCTCTACATTCTTCTTATATTTCTCAGTTCTCCTTATAACCTCCTATTCCTACTTTATAAAAGCATTTTTCTTGAATCCTGTACTGCAAACACCATATAGATATTTTCTGAAATTGCCTTTCCTTTTTTGTAGTTTAGTTTCATAACAGAGCTCTGTTTTACTTTAAATCTTCAAAGTAAAACATTCCCTTTTCTTTGTGCTGCAGAAATTTTTCAGACCCTAGAGCTTATGTTGTTTCATTCTGAATATTTATCCTAGAAAGAAAAAAAATCTGTAAGCCAGGGGATTATGAACAGATACTATTCTTAGACTGTCTTTAGTTTCTTTGATCTTGACCCTCAGCATTCTCGCTTTAACCCCCTCAGAGCTAGATATTTAATAGCTATCTGTAAGTACAAGTACCAGCCCAACTCATCTGGCATTCATTTCTCATGATTCCAATAGACTCAGGTCAAATCACCTCATCCTTCTGTTTCTGAGTTCTCATAAAGTCTGATAATAGCCTATAGTTTGTATAGGTACATTATGTGAAAAGCTAAATCCACTATAACTATGCTACTCCGTGTGCCCCTGGACTGGTGCCATTCTCTGAACTGTTTGGTACCAGTTCACATGGGATAAGTACAGAAATGGAGAGTAAGACTTTGGAAACTGGTATAACAATTTGATAAAATAATTTTATATCTGTGGAACCTAATAATATAACGTTAGGCTTTCACTTTGTATGTCTTTAACTCATTTTCCATTTTATTTTTCTAGTGAGTCATGTTTACTGATTTTATAAAAGCATGGATCCATCATGGATTGGAAATTTAAAAAAATAGTTCTTTACCACAGAGAGTTTGAGAAGCACTGACCTAGAATGTATCACTCCTGAGTGCCTCCTTGACTTTTACTCGACTGGAGACCCATCTCCCAAGGTACAGTGAGCCATCAAATTTCACCATAAACTTCCATCCCTTTATTGTTAAAGGATATGGAAAAGGAAGAGCTGATTTGATAGGGTGGGAGAAGGAGGGAGAGGAATGGGAAGATGGAAGAGACATAGAGAGGAAAGGGCCTTGACTCTGACTTTCTCAGAAAATACTTCTCCTGCAGTACATAGATGGCTGCCAGGTTCTTCTCCAATGCTGTTTCTGAGTCGACAAGGTCAAGGAAGAAAGTAGCGGTGAATCTTGGGAATCCTTTTCCTTCTTTCTCTACTGTGGCTTATTCTGCTCTGACTCAGGGGACAAGACTGTGTTGTTGACTCCAACCTCCTCAACACTGCAGAGTGGAAAGACACCTTCTTCCTTCTGCCAGACTTGGATATCTGTGTTCCCTTTTCACTTCTGGCACTTTGACCAGCACTCAGAAATGCTTCAGAGGACAGGACACTGTCTGTGTGCCCCTGAGGTTCCTCGGAGTCTTTCTTAGCTTATAGGCAGCTGTGCTGCACTGTTGCAGGTACTACCATAAAATCACCTTTCCCCTACTCTGTATCTGTGTGATTTTTTTTTTAACATTTTCAGCTTTTTTTCAGGTGGACATTCAGACTGAGCATGGCTACCAAAAGGAGTGACTATCTTTCAAAACAAGAAACTGGCAAGGAGAACCTCCCTCAACACTACAAAAACATCGTTCTGGGCTTCAAGATACCCAAAAAGGCCATTGAGGGCACCTACTTAATACCTTGACAAGTAATGCCCCTTTACTGGAATCGTCTCCATCCAAGGGCAGATCCTGTCTGGATGGTGATCAAGATAAAGATGCAGAGGATCATTGTCATCCATCAGTACTATCTCCACTACATGCACAAGTGCAATCACTTGGAGAAGCACCACAAGAACATGTCCATGCACCTGTCCCCTGCATCAGGGACATTCAGATAAGTGACATTGTCACAGTGGACTAGTGCTGGCCCCTGAGCAAGATGGTGCACACTCAACATGCTCAAGGTAACCAAGGGCACTGGCACCAAGAAGCAATTCTATAATTCTGAGAATTATGGAATATCTGCCTACTCCCCAAAATAAAATAGTTATTTTCTCATTCTAAAAAAAATATTTTCAATGATTTATTTGTTTAATTTCAATAAGAGCTATCCCATGCTTAAACATATAAACTGTACAAAGGATTGCATAATAATAAAAAAAGTTATTCCTCCTACTCTACCTCCCCCATAAGTTGGTATGGTAGCATGTCTTCACCATGCCATGAATGGTAGCAAAATTTATGTATTCTTTTGCTCCTTGTTATTTTATTAGACAGAATATCTTGGAGTACATCCTATCAGTATATATGTATCTTGTTCATTGTTTTTAATGGGCACACAGTATTCTATTACATAGATAAATATGATTAATAAAATGATTCCCCTATTAATGGATTATACTTACAAAAATGTCACCAACTTTTGCTACTATGTGCAATAAACACTTTGTATGCACTTCTTTGTACAGATGAGCCTGATGGAGTGGGAAACTACTTGATTTTCTAGGAATTCTTAGACTCCTCACCTGTGGTTGGTTTCTGAGACCTAACATAGGGCATTATATTTATCCTTGTTGTCTTTTAATGTTTCAAGTCAATACAGCATTCCTGCCTAGAGAAATGTTTGGAACCTATTTCTTGCTCTCCTATTTTCACATTCCATGTAAAAAATGTCTTTTTCTAGTTCAGTAATAATAACATCAAGCAGGACAGGAATGGGATTGGAGCTCTGTAGCACTCCCTGAGTGACTTCTCTTCATTTCCATCAACTTACTAATATTAACCCATAAGTTATTTGACAGATTATAAATCTGCTTAACTATCCTATTGTCTACCAAGATATTGTGGGATGAATTGATAACCTCTTCCCCCCCACTTTCCCTCTGCCTTCATCCCTTCTAGCAGAGAGAAGCCTGGAATAATAATAGTAAAGATAGTTCCATTGGAATTTGCTGTAGGGTAGTAAAGTGAGCATGAGAGCACTCTTTTTGTTTTCTTGTCCATATTAGTTCTTCCCAGGCTTTATATTGAACATTTCAACCTTGTCAAGGAAAAATCATGCTTTCCCAATATTATAATTAATTGTATGCCCTGTTATTCTAACCCATGTGATTTATATACCTTACACATTTTGACAACAATGGCATTATTTTTAGCATTCCCACTAGGTAAGAATACCACCTTGTAACCTTGTTATCTCCTCTTTCTCTTCTTTGTTAGGTAAAAATGAAAGGGTTATTTTGGTTTATAAGCAGCAGCTGAGCTTAGCTCACTACTTCAAGATATCCTTACACAATGAAAAAAACAAATGTTATTTTGCTCTATAAACATATATTTGAAAATTTTCTTCACATGTCTTTTATTTTTTGGATGGTCGTTTTTTAGTTTTTAATTGACACTGTGATTGTACATATTTATGGAGTGCAATTTGATGTTTCAATGCATATCTATGGTATAATGATCAAGTCAGGGTAGTTAGCATGACCATAACCTTGTGCATTTATCATTTCTTTGCAGTGACTACATACAAAAGCCAGAGAGCAACTCTTAACAGCAAATGTGGTTTCTTGTAATTCAGCCAGATTCGGTTGATTGGAGAGAGCCAGAAGTTCTTTCTCGGCCCGGAAATAGAATGTATGCTGGTCTTTGTGAGGAGACCTTGCTTCAGAGGTCACATAGGACAGGAAGGCTGCTAGAAATGCCAACCTGGACCTGGAATTTGGGGTGCACAATAGTCCATGCTCATGGGCCTAGAAAAGTGGTTCTCAGCTGGGAGTAACTTTTCCCCTGGGAAAATATCTGGAGACATTTTTTGGTTGTTACAACTGGGGAGTGGGGGTTGCTACTGGTATCTCTTGTGTAGAGACCAGGGATGCTGCTAAACATCCCTCAATGCACAGGGCAGTCCTCCTCCTCAAAAAAGAGTTCTCTGGCCCCAAATGTGAATAGTGCCAGGTTGAGAAACTCTGGTCTAGAATTTATCCTATTCTAAAACTTGTACCACTGAGTGGGAGAGAAGAGGAGACCAGACCAAAAATATGCATCTGGTCGAACTCTAGGTCACATCCCTAAAGATTCTGATTTCACTGATCTGGGGTGAAGCTCCCTGGGTGACCTGTGTATATACAGGATTGAGAACTACTCCCTGGAGAGTCTGGTCTGTTGGTGACTTCCTCCACTTTCTTGTGACTGGGGGGTTATTCAAGGGTTGTTGGCTCCCTGAGGGGATAGCAGCAGTCGAGAAACCCACAGGAGATGGAGCGAAGTTCTCCCAAGTGCTAAAGAGAATAAGACAGAAGGAAGTTCAAGTTTGGGGCTTTTGTGAGAATTGGGAAACAGCACCTCTTCTGGATAAACACATTCAAAAACCTCCTGGGTGAGTGCTCCCAGGGCTCTCAGCCCCATTAACAGACCAGGCCACTGTGGCAAAGAGAAAGGTGTCCTTCTACAGTGGATGTGGCCCTTGCCAAGACACAGGGCTCTGTGCACCCAGAAGTGGCTGGATTTTGGTTCCCACTTGCCCCTTCCTCCAGGCACCTTTGTGCAGTGCCCAAACTGCATAACCTAGTGCAGCAGCCCCAATTGGAATAGCTAAGATCTCCCTGGGGCAGCAAGGGGGGCAGGTCTTGCCTTACTGGTTGACCAAAAACAAAACAAAACCAAAAAACCAAAACCGTGAACGGATTTCTCAAATGCTTCAAAGAAAACAGATCCAGCCTGCAGGCAGCCTAGAAACCCTATCCTGATGCCAGGGTCTAGCGAAGCCAGGCCACTGGGTGGAGACTCTGGGCTGGTCGTGGTGTCTTTAGGGTTGTTGAAAACAACCCAGGAAATGGGGGTATCTGGCTGCAGGAACCTAAGGCTGGGTCCCCCGAGCCTGTGAGTGCGACGAGGAGCTTTCTGTGCCTGTGCCTGTGCCTTTCCATCCCCTGATCCTGGAAGGAGAACCTGAAGCCCCATCCTAAACCGCAGCAATACAGGCACGCACCGGGTCCAGTCTTTGATTTATTTCTTTGCAAAAGAGAAACAAACAAACAAAAAACTGTAGTACGGACTTTGGCGCCGGAAGAACCACACATCTAGGTTCCAGTTCCCACTCTGCCAGTAACTGGGTGAACCTGGGCAAGTTTTTAAGCGTCAGTTTCTTCTTGGATAAAGTGGGCATAATAATAGTGAACTTGGGGCGTGGTCGTGAGGGTCGAACCAGCGAACGTGGCCATAATATCCAGCCGAAGCGGGCCACTCTGGATCCCCTCGGTTGCCCCTTCTCTTTCTGCATGACTCACGCAGCTTTCTGAGCAGATGGCATTGTTCTAGACGCCAGGGGTCTACGAGGTGGTTGAGCTATCAGTGTGCAGGGGCGAGAGGACTCTCAAATGGAGCAGAGAGAGATACTATATATTTCGGTTTCCAAAGCACTCTATGGCCCTGGGGCAGCAGCTTCGTTTCCAGAAGAAGCGATGGCACAAAAGGAGGGGGTGGGTGGGTCTGAGCCCCGAACCGCACAGTGTTCCAGGGAGGCGGAGGAAGGAGGGCAGGCCCCAGGCGGGAAGGAGGGAGGGAAAGAAGAGAGAGGAGGAGTTTTCCAGCCCAGCCGTCGTCCGCTCGCAGCGTAGCCCCGCGGTCTCCTTGGTCTCCTCCCGCCCCCTGCAAGCGCGCTGCGCTGCCCAGCTGTGCGTGGAGGCGCCGGCTCGCCATGGGGAGCCCCGCACTCCGGCCCGCGCTGCTGCTGCCGCCTGTGCTGCTGCTGCTGCTGCTGCGTGTCCCGCCGAGCCGTGGCTTCCCAGGTACGAGCCGGAGTCGGGGCTGCCTCCCCAGCTAGGCACCGGACACCCTCGGAGCCGCCACTGGGACGCTTTGCTGGGGACAGAGGGTGGGGCGGGGGGCGCGCTTTGTTTGCGCAGAACTTGTGTCTCGCAGCCCCAGGGAGGGGTGACGCGGAGCGGGGCTCGCGTCTGGGCACGCAGAAGGGAGAACGACTGTCCCAGCTCCAGGCGCGGGGCGTCCTCGTGGCGGTGGGAGCCCGATCACCCTCTGCGTCCGGGGTTCCAGGGTTCCAATCACACTCTCGTTGGCTTAAGTGGCTAGAAGAGAAAGTTTGGCAGCAGGCTACTTTGCTACTTTCTCACACCCGGAATTTTCCCTTTTACACAGTTGCTTACGGCCAGGGCCTGGGAGGCTGGCAGCTTGTCCTGGAGGAAGCCCCTACCACCTAGCACTTGAGGTCCCAGGTCGCCCCCTAGGGCCGCAGGGCATGAGCCACCGTAGAGCGACTCTAGTGGACAGCGCGGGCGGGCCTTCCCCCCATCCCCAACCCCCCCTGCTGGGGATTCCGAGAAAGTCTGTGCCTCTGAGGAAAACTTGCCAGCTGGAGAGTGGTGACATGTGGCATGCACTTGATTAGCCCCAGGGAAAGAGGAATACGCGCGCTGTCTCTGCTGGGCTGAGGGTGAGCCTTTTCGTTGCTGGAGGGTGTGGTCTCTATCCTCTAAGGCAGCGGTCCCCAATCTTTTTGGCACCAGGGACGGGTTTCATGGAAGACATTTTTTCCATGGACTGGGGGAGGGGAGGATGGTTTCGGAATGATTCAAATGCATTACATTTATTGTGCAGTCAGACCTCTCTGCTAATGATAATCTGTATTTGCAGCCTCTCCTCAGCGCCAGCATCACCACCTCAGCTCCACCTAGGATCATCAGGCATTAGATTCGCATAAGGAATGCGCAACCTAGATCCCTCACATGCACGCAGTTTTCAGTAGGGTTCATGCTCCTATGAGGATCTAATGCCACTGCTGATCTGACAGGAGGCAAAGCTCAGGCAGTGATGTGAGCGATGGGAAGCAGCTGTACATACAGAAGAAATTTCGCTAGCTCACCCATTGCTCACCTACTGCTGTGCGGCCTGGTTCCTAACAAGCCACAGACCAGTACTGGTCTGCGGCCAGGGGCTTGGGAACCGCAGCTCTAAGGGGACCCTGGTGTTTCTTGGGGCTCTCATGATGTGGGCAAAATCTTTGGAGATGCCCTTTAAAAAGTTCCAGCTAACTTCTTCACCCTGGAGTCTTAGATTAGTGAAGAGCTTCAGGGGAGCAGGACAGTGTGCCATGCATCCCTGTTGCTGCAGAATGGAGTGGAAATCCATGGATGCATTTTAATGTAGTGTTAATGGGAAAGAGGGTGGCGTGTACCATAGTGTGTGCAAATATTTGGTTTTGCGTTCAACACTGTGGGTAGTCTAAATCTGGGCTCTGAGAAATGAACCTACGGAGTTCCGTACAAGGATAGGGAAGTCCCAGATAGCATGCTGGGAGATGTAGGGATGGCTGCTGGAAATGCTCTGCACATCCCCAAATGAATGAATGAATAAAACAACTGTGGAAATTAATAAACAGGAACATTTGTCCTTTGAGCTGACTGTCAGAAGTTTTAAGCTGTTTTGTAGGAACTGATTCAGGGCAAAGTGGAAAGGAGACGTTATCCTTAGTGCCCAGCAACTGCCTTTCCCACAGCGTGTTAATGTCTACCACACACATCCCCTTTAGCAGGAGTCAGGTTAAAATGAATCTAGAGGGGAAGAGGAAGTAATTAAGTGGACCAGGAATAGCTCTGGGAGAGCCGTGGAAGAAGGTGAGACGCTAGAAGCAGCCTGTCTACTGAATTGGGAGGCACCTGTGAGAACCCCAACTTCTAGTTGAGCCTTTCTCAGCAGGGGGCCTTTTCTCCTTTTCCTTCTGACCTACCTTCTCTCTTCTCCCCTGCCCTCCCCTCTCTTTTGTCTCAGCTTCTACCCTTAGATAGAGCCCTTGCTGCCAGAGCCCAGCCACCCACACTATCATGGGTTTGCTGTTTTGGACACTCACTACTCTCATCTTTTGGGATCTGTCCCTGGCTTTCCTGGCTCCCTCTGCCAGCCTGCCCGCTGCCCCCAACTGGGAGCCACTGTTCACCTCCACTGATTCCTGACCTGCCCTCTGGCTCTGCTCAGACCTCAGATGAGCTGAAGCTGATTGGAGCAGCTCGAGAAGCACATCTCAATGGAGTCTCTCAGAAAATGTGCTCTATTGGGGGCTGTCTAATCCAGAGGACGGGATTTCAATCCAAGCCAAAGGTTTTAGAAGGCTGGAGAGGGGAAACTTTCTAGGCACATGGGTAGGAAGAGGCAATCACATCATCTGAGTTCACCCTAAGTGTCGGGTGACAAATTTTAAAAATCATTTCCGAGGATTCTCTTAGCAAGTGAACATCATGTTTCCAATAAGAGAGAAGACGAAGGGGCATTGAATCTGGAACTTCTGAAAGAGGGAAATAGGGATCTAGGGCCCCATCAGCACCCCAATTATGTAACCATCTGAGCTTTAATAGCAAATCTGTCAGGTGGAGAATAAATCATTCCCATTCCCACTCCTAGAAAGTTTCTGGAGTTCTTTCATCTTTGAATTTGATGCAGCTTTTCTGGCCCTCTGATTTATTCTTTGCAGCCTAGCAAAGATGCAATGCCTATAAAAACCCACATTGAAACATATGGAAAGTTTGTAGCAAAGTTGTCTGTGTTTGATTATGTTTGTATGGTTATAAGAGATGAGAATTTTGATTCTGTTCTTAAATGAACCCTTGAAACCTTATTTGCATGTAATATTTTGGAGGTTAACTCCACCTCCTTCCTCAGACAAGGCTGAAGATGGAGAATGAGGGCCATGGCTTCTAAGAAAGGCTTCATAAATCTTCTTACATCTGGAGAAAACTGGTAAAGTAGTGTGGTTTCACTAGTCAGGAAAACCAAGTGAGGTTTGCTAAAAGCCAAACTAGACTACATCAGCCAAAGCAGTCTTCTGGAATGCCACATTTGGAGGTAAGTATTAGGAACTGAGCACCTGGATCAGGATATACAATTAAGGTCTCACCAGAAACAGACTAGAAATTTCTATGTGGATTTAAACATGTAATCAGCTGACAAAATTACTGTGCAATAAAAAGGAGATCTGCTGGGAAGACCAAAACATTTTCATCTGGCACTTTCTTCATTGATTACACTTTCAGTACAGTATACTGTTGTTACTACTTCTCATTTCACAGATTTGTGAGCTGAATGAGACACCAGAAACCATCTTTAAAGCACCATCTTCAAACTTTCCCATATCATCAGTCCTTGCACCATAATCAAAGTTCAGCCCTTATTGTTTAGATGATTACTACAACATTCTCACTTTTGGTCTCTCCCATTCTAACTCATTTTACTTTCTCAGGCCAGATAATGGTCAAGTACATTTACTTTATAGTACCATTTTTATCACATTACTTCCCTACTCACAAACTTAGAGCAACAGCTCCCTGTTCTCTCTCAAGTTAAGTAGAAAGTTCTCAACTGCTTTCAGGGGCTATACAGTTTGATTCCAGCCTATTTTTCCAGCCCTAATCCCCTAGGTTCCTAAAATCAGGCCAAAATAGACTACCTGTCCTTACTGAACTTGAGTCACATTTTTCTTCTTGAAGGATGCTGCTTCCTGCACCTGGAATGCCTCTGCCTAGCCACTTGTCTATCTAAATTATGCCTATAGTCCAGCAATACCCCCATTTTGATGAAACCTTTCCTTGGTTCCTCAAATGGAAAGCCATCTTCCTTCCTTTACACACCCATGTCTAACTCACTTCATGTCTCTCTTGTGGTATGTATCACACATGCCATACATTATATTAATTTATGCACTTCCTTCACTTCTCCTCCTAGATTCCGAGCCCTTGAAGGCAGGGGCTGTGCTATGTCTTACCCTTATTTGCATTTCCTGCGGTGCCTAGCAGAGCACTTTGTGCCAAGTGGATATTTGTGCTTGTTGAATTAACAGTTTCCCATAACTCCAGTGATGGGCCATTGGACAGGAAAGGAGCTGAGAGAAACATGTGCAGAGGTAAACAGGGCCTTGTGCCACCATGAATCTACATACATAGAAACCATGGCTTGCTGGCTACAGAGGTTGCTTTTAAATCCATGAATATCCTCTGTTTAAGCAATCACCTTCTCTGTTGGGGGCTGTAAGATGAGAGACTAACTGCAGCCACAAGCTGGAGTTTGCATTTATTATTTTTGTTGGCCACTTTGCTCTGGGCCCTTCCAAAATGGTTGAATGGTTTCCTTAGTAAATGCAAATATGTGTGCTACATCAATTCCCCTTTCAGAGAACACAACCTGAAATTGGTAATTGAAAGTGAAGAGATGATTTAAACAGAAGGTTTACTTTTGCCAGGCAATAGCATAGTATGAAATTTGTAACAGGCAAGTTATGGTTAATACCCAGCATAAAGATTCACTTCCAAAATAGCAGTGTGAATAATAATCTCTCCTGAATTCCAGTTGTAGGGAGTTTCCCAAGCCAGCCCCTCACTTCTTGACTGGGTGATTTTTTAACTACTAACTTTTACGGCCCATTTGTTATTTGAGGGATGGTTTTTTAAGGCTGAATCTTTTTCTGGGAAGTTTGAATTTAGTTCTGAAATAGGATTAGTTTCTGCTTTCTCTAATGAAGGCTGGGCTTTACCCAGAGACTTAACTTTTTTAAATGGACCCTGAATGACAAAGTAGGTATTCGCTTGGGAGACGAGGAGGAAGAAGGTATGTAATTTCTTCTCTCTGGTTGCTTTCTGTCTTATGGAGAAATATGTGCAGAGTTATTTCAGGTGGTAAATGTGATAATACAAATGGGTAGACAGGCCCTGGGAGCACAGAGAAGAGCCATGTTGGGCCTGGATATTGAAGAATGATGCTGGGATGTGCTGATGCTGAGGTGTCGGTGCTAAAGGACCAAGGCAGGTGAAAGTAGGGGCCCTGTGGGCTTCTCTAAAACTGTTTTGATATTGCAGATAAAAGTCTGTGGGTGTCCTTTTTCTGGGGAGAAAGCCCTTTCCCAATTGAAAACCACTGATCACTAGATAATCTTCATGAATTCTATGAGAAATGTGCACTGAATTGGCACAAAAATCAACATGCAAAATAAGATGAAGTTACCAGAGTAGGTAAACTTTGATTGAACCAGGGAGCAGGTGGCCTGTCCAGTTAGGTGTACAGTTTCCATTTCTCTTCATTTAAAAAGCAGCACCAAACAAAACAGATGTGATCATAAATTGTAATGGTCTTCAGGCCTGGGCTGGCAACTTATACCCCCACTTAGCACAATATCTGGGGTCTGGGGGAGGATCTTAGTCAATATTTGTGGATTAATTGTGACAGGGAATCAAACATTCTATTTCAAACATCCCTGTAGGATTTAACCAGAATTTCCAAGATGAGAGTTCCCAAAGAGAAAGGAATGCAAGACAGCAAAATGTCAGAGAATTTGTCGTTCAGACAGGCATAGTTAATTGCTGAGGCTCTCAAATATCAAAGCACCCTAGGAAACTATTCTAAGAGACTTAGAAACTCCAGGGAGTTCTAGGGGCAGGATTTTCAGGAAAAGGTGTAAAGAAAAACTTGCACAAGAGAAAAGTCCTTGGTAGCACTGATGAGCTCCCAAGTTTTCCAGATGATAATTGCTTGCACCTGGATCTTATGGGTGCATGGCGCACTCTGACCTCAGAAACCTCTGGAGCGCTCATTCCCAAGCTGAATGATTCACTCACCCGTAATCCTTAGCTCATACTGGATGCCTCTTTATGTATTGTTCTCCAGGGAGAAGATAAATGGATTTGGACATAATGGCTTGGATTATCCCAGAGGTTTGGGGTTGTAAATTGAGTATATTGGTTCTAAAACTTTTTTTTCTATGAGTAATAGTCAGACAGATCCAAACATAGAATTTAGGGACAGACTTCCTGTCTTGGCCTTGAAATATCATTGCATAGTTCTGTCCTGCTCTTACAGTGGCCTGTGGTGTGATGGGTGTCATGTACCAGCAACTTGTTTCCCCTGCCGTCACTGGCTATTTGAAATGTACATCCAGTTGTGCTTAATGAGCATCTCTTCAATGCCGATTACACCCCAGGATCCTCTAATGGATGACCCTGGCCTGCCACTTAGTGTGTGGGTGGCTGAGCTGAATAACCCTGCCAATCCCAGGGATCCAAGATTTTTCAAAAACACTGGTTAAATGAGGGCCACAGGGTGAGAATTGAGCCGAGGTTTGGCAGGCCCATGGTAGGGTAGCAAGGAAGTGGTAGTGTGGCCATGTCCTCCTCCTTGTGCCTCAGAGTGGCCATTCCTTATAGGAACTCTGGCAGACATGTTGCTACTGACTCAGCATTTGTCAGACCAAGGCTCCAATTCCTTTCAATCCCCGACGTTGAAATTCTGTTTCTATTTAGATTTTAACTGAACTCCCCAAGGGGTAGGATCATATTGTTTCACCATTGCTTTTTCATGGTTCCAATGCCCCCAGCCACGTGAGCAGGTTGTGGGGTCTTGTTCATTTTTTTATCTTCATGGCCTAGCAAGGAACCTGGCTCCTGGGAAGGACTCTCAGTGGGTCTGTGTAATGACCTTTGCTGGGGAGCACACCTCTGGCCAGTCTTAAGCTTCTGGGTGGGTGTCTCAGGCTCTATCTAGATTCCTGTAGGAATTTCTCTTGTCCATACCCAGGCTTCCCTGTGTGGCCCACCTAATTTGTGGAACTGTGGAACCTCGAACTTGGAGGATGCCTGAGATGGTAACTCTTGTGAATTTTTGGGAGGAGCCTCTGAGGCTCAGCAAGGTGAAGGGCTTTGTCTGGGGTCACACGGGGAGTTAGAAGCAGAGCTGGGAGTAGAGCTCAGTGTAGTCACTCCAGAATTCCCTTCATTCTACCACAGGCATGTATTGAATTCAATTTTTGAGTAGTCACTACAGTTAGGCACCTTGTGGGGCACCAGGGATATGCAGGCAAGAATAACTCACAAGGCACATTCACTGAGCCCCTGCCCAGGGTGGATCTCAGTGTTGTTCTTTGCATCAACACTTGGCTGTACTCTGAGCATCTCATATATGGGGCTGCTTAGATATTTCTCAAGGGTTCTGAGAAGTTGCTGCCCCAGTCCTTGCCCCTTTTTGTGGACATCAGGGTCCCAAATGCTTTCTTTCTACACCACTTGCTTTGAGTTCCTCAACTAATTTGTGATGGCATTTTTAACAGTTTTACTGAGCTATAATTCACTTACCATACAATTCACCCATTTGAACTGTACAATTTAATAGTCTTAGCATATTCATAGAGTTAGTTGTGTACCTGTCACCACAATCAGTTTTAGAATATTTTCATTGCCTCCAAAAGAAACTCCAAGCCCCTAAGTCATCACTCCTTAATCCCTCATCACCCCCAGCCCTAGGCAACCACTAATCTGTTTTCTCTCTCTATAGATTTGCCTATTATTGTTCTTCCATGAAAATGGAACCACACAGTATTTGTCCTTTTGTGTCTGGCTTCTTTCACGTAGCATAATGCTTTCGAGATTCAACTGTGGCAGCATACTGGCAAGAGTCAGCCAATGGTGCCTGCCCCACTCTCACTGCTGGCTGCAGGGCCACTCCTAGCTCATAAAGCACCTTTGGGTCGATTAGAAAAAAATTCCCTGTCTGAACACATGTAAATCTGTGGGCATAGGGCTTGGTCAGGAGTTAGACTTTGGGTTTATTAGGAAAAGTATAGTCTATGGCCATACCACCCTGAACGCACCAGATCTTATCTGATTTCAGAAGCTAAGCAGGGTCGGGCCTGGTTAGTACTTGGATGGGAGGAAAAGTATAGAGGCAGACAAGACTCAAGACTTAGAGAGTGGAGGGCAGGCTGGATTTGAGACCCTACTTGCTCATTTGGTGGGGGTAACATTGGGTGCTGTGGTGCAGGGAACTCCCTGAACAACCATATATGCAGTCCTGGATGTCAGCAACTCAGCCCCAAATGGAACAGAGCTATGGACCCCATATTCTTTTATAGCTTGTGACTATGTGAAAGGAGAACAAAGCAAAAAGCTGTGCTTGCATACCGGAAGCATCTGTGTGCCCTTGGGTGGGGCAGAAGCTCAGGCCCCACCCAAGACCTACTGAACCAGCATCTGCATTTTAACAAGACCCCTCTGATGATTCTTACACATGGTAAAATTTGAGAAGTACTGGTCTGATGAATGAGTTCAGCCCTTTGCCAAGACAGGGTGCCTTGCCTGTTTATAACTGTCACACAATGGCTCACTTCCCCTCTTCTCCCTTTTCCTGTTGGCTTTGCCTTCATCCCTGAATCCTCTGGACTTCCTTTCCTAAGTCCCCGACATTCCTGAGATAAGCATGTGCAGCCTTTAAATTTCTCCTCCCTTCTCTAACTCAAAAACAAATGCATCATTAGATGGCCCTTGACTTCATCTTCTTTTAAGTCTTCCTGCCAGGAGCACAGCCCCTGACTGGCCTAGCCTCGAACAGCAGCAAAGCACATCTTCAGATTGATTGGTAACAGGGTCACTGCATGCCTTTTCCCTGCAGCTAAGATGTACCTTATGAATAACTTCAGCTCCTTAAGAAAACCAGGCTAATGTGATCAGGGCTGTTCCTGCCCCCCTGGCAAGACCTTGTCCTGGTGCTGAGAATTCCTGGAACTGAGCAACCCTTAAAGACACAGAGACTACTTATTTTCATTCCAAAAACTGAAGCCACTGGGGTTAGGGAGGAGGTAGCACCTTGGAATGTGGGTGAGAGTGAGACAGTAGGGTAGTCAGGATTGTACACCCAGCTCCTCACATTAAGCCCCTCAAGCTCCATGAATTGGACAAATCAGAAAGATTGAACTGTTAACAGCACTTAAAGGGGGCCCCTCACCCTTTCAGGGGGTTGGGTGGGTAAAGTGATTCCCGAACCAGCAATGGTGTTTGGACAGGCCGAATTAGGATAACTAGGCGAGTCTGATGAAATGAGGTTTCCATGACCCAACTGCTATATATTTTGATTTGGTAGATCTAGGATAGGGACCAATAACCTAGGGTAGGGGTCTGCAAACTGAGTCCAGGCATGCCAAACATGCCACACAGGCCCACTGCCTGTTTTTATATGATCAGCTGAGCTAAGAATGGTTTCAACATTTTAAACTGTTTGGAAAAATCAACAGAGGAAGAAGACTGATATAAACTTCAAATTTCAGTGTCATTGGAACACAGCCATGTTCATTCATTTGGGTATTGTCTACCACTACTTGAGTTGAGTGACAGAGACTATATGGCCTGTAAAGCTGAAAGACTTTTTTTAACAGAAAAACTTTGCCAACCCCTAATCCAAGACCTTCCTACTCAAAGTGTGGTTTGAGAACCAGCCTCCCCTGGGAGCTTTATAGAAATGTAGAGTCTTGAACGCCATCTCAGACCTATGAGATCAGAACCTACCTTTTAACAGGAGTCCCTAGGTGTTTGGGCCTGCTTCTTCCCCACCATGAGGCTCAGCTCAGGACTTATCTTGGAGGTCAGGGCCAGCATGCTGCAGCGTGCTGTAACTAGCATTGTATACTGTACTGTTAATTTATCTGACACATAACTGGGTGTCTCATGCTCTAGGTTTGAGGCTTGGTAACATCCTGATATCTTAGTCCCTTTGAAAACTAGGTCCCTGTTTTACTCTTACCAAATCTTGGCTAAGATCCTGTGTCCTAATTTGAGGCTGGAGGTGGACTGGTCTCTGTTACCTGCTGGCATACTTCCTTGATGCTGTCTGGATTTCTGGGCAGCAGGCTCTGGTCTCTCCAGATCTGCTGCCCTGCCAGGATCCTGCTATGTGATATGGACCACAACCTTCCACTGCCTCCTGCCCCCTTCCTTGAAGCATCACTTTCCAGAGAGGCTCATAGATGTTCTATGGGCAGCAAGTATGCATTGTAATGAAGTTTGGAAATGCTAGGATAAGCCGGTTTCTATATTGCAGGACTGCTCAAGGTCACTGACATGCTAATGTACCTTGTTAATCTCTGAGAGAGGACAGGGAGGAATAGTGAGGACCACAGTGTGGTCTGCAGATCAGCAGTAACAGCAGGAGCATCACCTGGGAACTTATTAGATATATACATTCTCAGGCCACACCCCAGAGCTACTGAATCAGAAGCTGGGCATGGGGGAAGTTGAGCTTAGCAATCTGTGTTTTAACAGAACTTCTGAGTGATTCTGATGCACACTTGAGGATGAGAACCACTGGTGTGGACATTTCCAAGTTGTTTTCTCTGAGCATCTCATTAGACTAGTGCTTCACATTTGTTGTTTTTAATGAAAACCTCCGTTTTGGGTTTCAGGACAGGACATTTGGGAACATGACATTAAATTTCCTGAAGCATTTGCTGGTGGCAGTGACCACTGCAGGCTTAGGGGGGTGGAGAAGGGGAAGAACAAAAAAAAAACAACAACCTTTGAGTAGCATCATATGTCCCACATCTGTCCCTGTAAGCAGTTATGTGCATACTTGGTTAGAGGAAGTTTCCTCAAGTTGAAAACCACCAGCTCTTGACTGTTGCAAACATGTGTTCTTTAAAATATGTATTTTGTGTACTAAAATGAGAATAAAACTGGGGAATAGCCCTTGAGATGTTTCTCTCTCCTCCGCTGCATATTGCCTCCTTTCAGAATACTCTCCTCTGCAAAATTTCCTCATCCAAATCTCAAACCCATATTTTCAAGCCAGCAAAGTCCAGATGGCTTTCACTGGTGCCCTAGCTCACAATGAGTGACCCTCCTTTCCATGGGAAAGCCTCAGGATGCATTCAGATCAGAGGGAGGCTGCAGTCCCCAGACAGTGGCTATCTATCTGCACAAGGCAGTTGTGCCTCCCTTCTCAAAGCTCAGTTCACTCTCTTTTATTCCAGAACTTCTTCCTTTGCCATTCTCTGTCAGGGTCAGTGGTGTCACAGCCTTGGGACTGCATATGAACACTTTTCATTGTCTACTCTCAGAAGGTTTGTAATTGCTGTGTTGTCACTGAGTTTGAAAGTCCCAGTGACACCGAGGCTTGAGGGTAAGGTGTGAGGAGCCCCTAAGTTATTTTACTTCCTCCATGGGTTGGGTGCTGAAGATAACAGAGGGGAGTAAGGGATCAGAAAGCCACCCAGGCCTTGATTTTCAGCAAAAATAGATGAGATGACTGACAACTTCTACTTCTATACTTCTTTGGGGTCAGAAAATAGAACTCTTATGTTACAGTTTACTTTGCTTGGCTAGGTGGTCTAAATATTTATGCATATCTTTAAAATGGCCTATTTGATATTGCAGATGAGCTGAAATCCTCTGATGAATGCTTTTAAAAGTTATAAACATAAAACCTGTTCATTATGAAAATATTCAAACAGGCATAAAAAGTTGAAAGCAGCCCCACTCCCTTATTTCCCTCCTGAATCCATTCTCTTTTTTCTTTTTCTGAAGTTGCCACTCTTAATAGTTTGATAAAAACTTCTATATATTTTTATGCATGTGATATTTAAAGAAACAAAAAAGGTGAGAAAGAATGTATTGCCACATGCAACAACAGAGAGGAGTCTTGCAGACATATGTAGAGTGAAAGAAGCTAGACACAAAAGAGTTCACAGGACAATTTTGTTTATGTGAAGTTCAATGAGAACGTGCAAAACTAGTCCATGGTGTTAAAAGTCAGACTAGTGGCTGTCTTTAAGGGGTATCCAATGGTAGGGGCCACCAGGGAGTCTTCTAGAGTGACATAAGTGTTCTGTATCTTCATCTGGGTGGGGGTTTCATGGATATGTACATGTCTAAAAATGTATCGAGCTGTATACACCTAAGATTTGTGCACTTTACCATATGTGTTTACCTCAACTATAAAGAAAAAAATATCCACAAAGATATATGTGGACAGGGCATAATGGCGTTTAAGAAAGTTCTGCAACTTACTTTCTTCACTGAAAAAAGATATCTTCATTAAATTTCTGTGCCATCACCAGTCCCCTACGGGGTATTTGGAAATACATGGTGGTGACTTTGGCTGTCACAATGATGGAGAAAGGGCCCTCCTGGCATTTAGTGGACCAAGGCTAGGGGTGCTAAAAACCTTTTAATGTGCAGGACAGACTTACACAATAAAGAACTGGCCCCAACAAAATGCCCATAGTGCCCACATTGAGAAACACTGTTTCAAGTGTTTGTGGAGTGTTCTGATGGGCAGGTATTCATATCATGGGTGTACCTTTGAAATAGTTTTGCCTAGACCTTTGTCCTGACTTTTGAAATGGAGGTGAAGCCTCAAGAGCTGATGTGGATGGATGGGTTCTTGATTTGTTTTTGCTTTCTGAACAGAACTGTAAAGAAATGGACTCTTCTCATTTGCCAGGAAACAGAGGACATTTGATGGTCCCCAAATGTGAATGTAATGCCTGAGAGAGTTCTTTTCCTGCCCAGTGTCTTCGTCCCACACTCTGTAGCTCTCTGATGCCACATGACCTCAGCCAGGCAGGGGTGGGGAACCTGCAGCCTCAAGGCCACATGTGGCCCTCCAGATCCACAAGTGCGACTCCTCAATAGAATCCAAACTTCACAGAACAAGTCCCTTCCCGGTGTCTTAGTTGACCTCTGTGGAGGACAGTTAAGCCTTTGGAGGGCCATATGCCACATCACAAATTGCTTTTTTTTTTTTTTTTGAGACAGAATCTCACTCTGTTGTTGCCCAGGCTAGAGTGCCGTGGCGTCAGCCTAGCTCACAGCAACCTCAAACTCCTGGGCTCAACCAATCCTCCTGCCTCAGCCTCCCGAGTAGCTGGGACTATAGGCATGCGCCACCATGCCTGGCTAATTTTTTCTATATATATTTTTAGCTGTCCAAATCATTTCTTTCTATTTTTTAGTAGCGACAGGGTCTCGCTCTTGCTCAGGCTGGCCTCGAACTCCTGACCTTGAGCGATCCTCCTGCCTCAGCCTCCCAGAGTGCTAGGACTACAGGCGTGAGCCACTGCGCCCAGCTCCACAAATTGCTTTTGTTCTGCTGTCTGGTTTTACTCTGAAGATTAGTCCTCTTTTCATCTGTGTGTGTTGAATAGGGACCATCAGACTCCAGGTCTTGGGGAATGCCCCTTGATGAGAACAAGAATTGGCATTTGTTGAGCCCTGCTTTGGGCTGACCTCAGATTTAGGTGCTTGTCTTTTTCCTGCTTCTCCTCTCTGCCAGCTCTAGGCATTGGGCAGGGACACACTTTGGCCCTTCATAATATTAAACAATAGAAGGAGACTAAATTGGATAAAATATTGTTTTTCCCTTGGACCAGAGTGATGTCTTCATTTATAAAGTTATTCTTTTAACTCTTTTTGTTGGCTCTGTAAAATAGGGCCAAAAGTAACATTTTACAAGACACATTCTGTCTTAATTGTCTTGGCTATTTAAAGGCAGAGTGCCTGAGACTATGGGTGCCATGGGCTCTGTCTAGAGTCTTCCTTTTGGGGTCCTGTGCAAAAATATTTGAATAGAGGTGGAACACTGGCTCTGGTGAAACAGCAGTAGAAGCAAGGCTGTCTCTGAAAGCTCATGTTTGGCAGGGATCATTCTCTCACCAGCCACCTACTCCATGGCCATTTTTTTTTCCTTAATGAAATCAAGTTAAAATGGACTTTTAAGAGTATGCTTAATGGGGAAAGAAGTTACATAAGGGTGGTATTTGGGTACAAGAGAGGAAAATTCCTTAGTAGGGTGGAGCTCTAGTTGTCCACAGCAATGACCCACATCAGGTACCCAGTGAGCCCTTTTTGTCTTTCTCTACTTCTCTTTGTCTCTTCTCCAATTCATCACTGTGCTTCCTGGGATCACCTTCCAAATCAACTACTTGTACCTTGTCTTAGGGCCTGCTTTTGAGGGAACTCACATAGGCAACATCTAAGCTGGAACTTAACCCAGGATTTTGGTTTCTGATCCAAAGTTCTTTCTACTGAATTGATTCCTGATGAATAGAGCTATTTAGGTCAGTGACTGGACTATAAGGGGAGCTTCTGTGATGGAAACTTGGGGATTGTTTCACTTATTTATTGCTGTATAAGAAACCATTTCAAAATTTAGTGGCTTAAATCATCAACAACTATTTGCTCATGATTCTGCAGTTTGGGTAGGGCTCAGGGGGACAGCTCATCTCTTGTCCATATGGTGTTGGCTGGGGCAGCTCAACTGGGGCTGGAGGATCCAAGTTGGCTCCACTCACCTGTCTGGTACTTTATCTGGGATAACTGGATGGCTGGGATGGCCAGCCTCTCCCTCTACCTCTCTGCAGTTTCCCATTATCTAGCTCTTCTCCATCTCTTCATGTTACCTTTCTTTCCACCAGGGTGAATGGACTTCTTCTTCTTCTTCTTTTTTTTTTTGACAGAGTCTCACTCTATTGCCTGGGCTAGAGTGCCGTGGCATCAGCCTAGCTCACAGCAACCTCAAACTCCTGGGCTCAAGTAATCCTCCTGCCTCAGCCTCCCGAGTAGCTGGGACTATAGGCATGTACCACCTTGCCCAGCTAATTTTTTTCTATATATTTTTAGTTGTCCAGCTAATCTCTTTCTATTTTTAGTAGAGACAGGTTCTCACTCTTGCTCAGGCTGGTCTCGAACTCCTGAGCTCAAACGATCCTCCCTCCTCGGCCTCCCAGAGTGCTAGGATTACAGGCATGAGCCACCGTGCCCGGCCGTAAATGGACTTTGCAGGCAGCTGGCTTCCCGGTGAATGAAAGCCAACACTGCCAGGACAGTTAAGTCATAGGCCCAGAGCTGTCACAGCATCACTTCTGTCACATTCTATTAGTTAAAGCAAATCAAAGTCAGGTCCAGATTTGGGGTGATGGTGGTAGTAGATAGACCCCCACCTCTTAATGGGAGAAGTATTATGCATGTGCAAAGTAGGAGGAATTGTTGGTGGCCAACTTTGCAGGCAGTCCACTACAGGGCTGGTTTGGGAGGGCATATAAAGATGGGAGTTTAATTTTCCAGGACGTTTGCTGGGTACATTCTGATTAAATGCTGGACCTCAGTTTAGCTAGCCAAGTGTATTAGCCTGTTTAGCTACAGAATGTGGCATGCCCAGATTCATTGAAAATCAATAGAACTGAGTAAATCTGCAGCCCTTGGGAATATCCAAGATTCATTTCCCAATGCTTACTGGTACTAGCATCACCTCCCTCCCCCACTCCCCCTAAGTTCTCTCTCTTCCTTTCATCAAAGACAAAGAGTTTATTAAATTAAAATTAACTCAAAATAGATCATAGACCCAAATATAAAATCTATAATTATAAAATTTCTTGATAGTAACAGAAGAAAATCTTTCTGATCTTGAATTAGGTAAAGATTTCTTACATATGACACCAAAAGTATGGCCTATAAAAGGTATAATGGCTAAATCGTACTTCATCCAAATTAAAAATTTCTGCTCTTCCAATGACATTATTAAGTGAATGAAAAGACAAATATATAAAGAATCTCTAAACTCACTAACAAGAAAACAAGCAACTCAACTTTTAAAATGGGCAAAATATTTGAACAGACACTTAAACCAAAGAAGATATATGAAAAGAGGCTCAATATTGATTGGATCAACTCAGCCAACTTAACTTCTGCTTTCATCTGCCAAATGTGAACAAAGCCACCTGTTCTCCTAGGGAAGTGATTTGTAATGTACAGTGCAAATATAAGGTATAGTTATACTACCTCCCACAAAACAACTTGCACACATTTCTACTCCTTGTAGAGGGCTGACTAGCCATTTTCTCTGTGTCTTTCACTGGACTTTATGCGACAGACACCCACAAATTGCTAGCCATGACTTAAATAACCACTGGCCACTAGCAATTTGAGGCAGATCATTTACTGTAAGCTCAAGTGGACGTGGGTGTCTCCCACCATGCTTTTCCAAGCCAGTCTGGTTTTTAGGACTCCCTAAAAAAATTTCCCACTGCCTTCTTGTTCTGCCCTCAAGTTCTCTGACATCCTTTCATTTCGAGAAACTTGCATCATTTGGTCCCCCCGTAACAAAGGGCTTTAGTGTTCCATGGTACTATTGATATGTAAGAGATTTACTTTCATCTTCAGTTTTTCTTTGAATCCATTTGTAATCAATGGTAAAGTTTGAAATGTATTATTTTATATTATCATATATTATTTTTTTCTCTAGGATCTAATATTAAATTCAATGCTGAGTGATTAATAAGGATACTGATTATGTGAGAAGGAAGTAACAGAACATTTTTCATCTAGTTTCTAAATTTGGAAAAAAGAAGCTTGGATGAACAGCTGCAGTGCCCCAAATAATTTTACATTTTTGTGAATCCCAAAGGCCCCTCTTCATACATTTTACATTCCTGAAATTCCTGGAATTAAAAAAAAACTGTGAGAAGAGCACACACAATTTTAAAAAACAGCTTTATACTTTAGGTATATTTGCCACATAATAAACTCTACTGAGTTACTTTTGTATCCTTTTCAAAAATTAGTTGGCAATTTTTATGAAGATTTGTTTCTGGGTTGTTTATTTTGATCCATTGGTCTATATACTTATCTCTTCACCAATACCAATATTGTCTTGATTACAGTAGCTTTCTAATATGTCTTAAAATTGAGTAGTGTGATTTCTCCAACTTTATTCTTCTTTTCCAAAATTGTTTTGGCTATAAATTCCATATAAATTTTAAAATGAGCTTCTCTGTATCTACAAAAAATCTTGCTCACATTCTGATTGGAATTATGTTAAATGTATTGATCAATTTGGGGAGACCTAACATCTTTAATATTTGAATCTTCCAATCCATTACACAGTATATCTCTCCATTTATTTAGGTGTTATTTGATTCCTTTCATGAGCATTTTGTAATTTTCAGCATATAGGTCCAGTACATGTTTTGTTAGATCCATAACTAAGTGTTTCTTTTCTGGAGCTACCAGAAATATATTTTTCCTTGATTTCACTTTCTAATGGTTCATGGCTATCATATAGAAATACAATTGATTTTGGTGTTTTGACTTTGTATCTTGTGATCTTACTAACCTCAGGTGTTATTTTGTAGATTTTTTGGGATTTTCTATTAATACAAATACAATCATGTCATCTTGAATAGGGACAGGTTTATTTCTTCCTTTCTAATCTTCATATCTTTTACCTCTTTCTTATCTTATCACACTGGCTAAGACTACCAGTATAATACTGAATAAGAGTAGTGAGAATGGACATCATTGTGTTGTTCCCAATCTTAGGGGGGAAGCACCTCAGTGTTTCACTATGAAGTATGATGTTAATTGTAGGCTTTCTGTAGATCCCTTTATCAGGTTGAGGAAATTCTTTTCTCTTTCTAGTGTGCTGTAAGTTTTTATCATGAATGGATGTTAAATTTTGTTAAATGCTTTTTCCATATCAATTGATATGGTCATGTGGATTTTCTTCGTTAGTCTGTTAATGTTGTGGGCTACACTGATTGATTGATTTTTGAATATTAAGCCAGCTTCACATTCTCAGGATATATACCATTTGGTGTTGGTATATTATTCTTTTTATGTATTGCTGGGTTTCATTGGGTAATATTTTGTTGAGTATTTCTGCATCTGTGTTCATGATGGATATTGTCTTGTAGTTTTATTTTTATGTAATGTTTTGTCTGGTTTTGGCATCAGTGTAATGCTGACCTTGTAAAATGTGTTGGGACATGTTCCTTCCACTTCTATTTTGTGGAAGCTATTCTGTAGAATTGGTATTATTTATTCTTTAAATATTTGGTAGAATTCACCAGTGTAATCATCTGGGCCTGGAGATTTCTTTTTAGTAAGATTATCTATTTCATCTTGGGTAAGTTTTGGTAGTTTCTCTATTCTCCCTAAAGCATTAGAAGTCCCCTTTACCACTCTTAGAATGAGGGCTGGAGGGCTTCTGCTTGAATTATTTCTGCACCCAGTGTCTACTTCTATGTTTAGTCTGACTTGAGTCTAGTCCAGAGGATACTGGAGGAAAAATGGGAAGGTCACCAGCAATTCACTGGTACTTCAAATTCTATCCTCTTTTCCAGTCTGCCTGCTAATGTTTGTTTGCTTTTCAGAGTCATCAAATAGCTGTTCAATGTATTTTGCTCATGTTTTTCAGCTGCATTCAGTAGGAAAGACAGGGTGGAGTGTGATTACCCCATTTTAGCCAAACTGGAATCTTGTGACTTGTTTTTTAATGTTACATTATCCTTTTCATGGGAGCCAAATAGGTAATTTCCTTTCTCCCTTCCTTCTTGCTTTCACTCATTTGTTCCTTCCTTCCTTTCTTTACTACATTTTCTGGACTGTGGTGCTAAGATTATTGTTAGACCTTGGTAAATAGCTTTTGAATTTACTGCAGATGGTAAAAAGTCTTTTGCATGAGGTTTTATAAATATTACAGTTTAGAGAATTGATTGGAATCTTTATCATAGGAAAGGTTTTCAAATCTTTCTGCTTTACAAAAATACATTTACTAGGATGAGAGAAGAAAAAAAATCACAATCTAAAAAGTGGGAAATAGTGGTCTTATGGAGTCACCTTGAAAGGTCAAAAGGGTATTATATCTGTACCTAGCACAGATATGTTTGTTCCTTTAAGTAAACTCAGTCCCATTCAAAGCCTTTTTTTATGAGGTAGTGCCAATAATTATATATTAATAATGAAAGTAATGTAACCATGCAGAATGATCATGCATCAAATGCTATATGTCTGCTATGGTTTGAATGTCCCCTCTGAAACTCACCTTGAGATTTCATTGCCATTGTAACAGTAGTAAGAGATGGGCCTTTAAGAGGTGATTAGATCATGAGGGCTTTGCTCTCATGACTGGATTAATGATTTTACCACAGAAGTTGGTTCCTGATAAAAGGCGGGGAGTTTGGCCCCCATTTTCTCTCTGTGTTATGGACTCACTTCCGCCTTCCACCTTTCCACCATGGGATGATGCAGCACTAAGGCCTCACCAGATGCCAGTGCCATGCCCTTGGACTTCCTAGCCTCCAGAACTGTTAGCCAAATAAATTTCTTTTCTTTATGAATTACCCAGTCTGTAGTATTCTGTTATAGTAACAGAAAATGGACTAAGACAATATCCTTCTTCTGCTTTATTAGATAACTCATTTGAGGAGTGAATGAGAAATCATACCTGTAGCCCGAGAAATGGAAATCATGGAATTGGGAGAGATTCAGGAAAAGATGATCTTTCGTGTAGATGAGGCTTTTGTTAAACTTTTCAACTAATTGCTTTTATTTTGGCCCTTATATTATTATCATTAAACATTAAACAGCTTTAAAACATAAGTGAAATGATATCCACTCATCTATACAAGAATTAACTGTGAAGAACTGCATGGTTTATTTCCCATTGTAGTCAGACCCACGAGCCACTTTGAGCAGTAGACCGATGAGCCACGAGTCATGGGATAGGTGGCCCTGGCTCAGGTGTTTGGCTAAGCTTCCTACTCCATCCAAGCTATTTCTAATCACAAACGAACCAACCACACATTCTTATTTTGAGCAGACATCTGAAATTAGAACTGAATAGTTCCAGTGAGGACTGAGGTTTGGAAAACAACATTTGTGTTAATATCCGTGTTCTGTTCTAAATATCAACAAACGCCAAATCCTCCAATTTAATGGGCTCTTTTGAAGTCTTTTCTTTTGAACCAATCATGACTGAAGTCTAAAATGGGGTCATACTGCTTTCTGCTAGAGAATCCAACCCTGGTATCTGAAACCTTCTCTCCTTTTCTCCAACTACTCTGTCATTTCAACAATCTTTTCTGCCTCCTCATCTATAACCTTCTTACAATCTTGAAATCAAGTCTTTCCTTCTGATACAGTGCCTACATCTTAATTTTAAAAATCTTCAATATAATACATCAATTTCATATTTAAACAGAAAGAAACTAAGGCAACTGAGTAATGGTGGGGCTGGCCAAAGTCACATGGCTACCTAGTAGCAGAGCTAGATGAGGATTCTTAGCATCCCAATCCATTGATTCATTGATTTACTCCTAGTCTTCTATAAAGACTCTGTGCTACTCCCAGAATCTCACTTCTGAAGATAACACACTGAGTTTTTAATCCACTCACAACTTTCTTCCAATACCTTATATGAGAGAAAACCAACTTGTGATGTTAGAAGTCAGGATAGGGGCAGGATTCTGGTTGTGTTCCATTTCTTGATCTGAGTACTGTTTATGTGGGTGTGTCAGTTTGTGATAATTCATTGAATTGTGTACTTTTTTAAAAATAAAATGTTCATAAAAAGTATACAAAAGAGAGATAACTCTAGTGGTGGGCAGGTTTGGAAAAGTGTGTTAAGAGGAGACAAGTGGCTTATGGCATGACCCCTGATTTTTACTTGGGCCCCAGAACTTAATATTCCACTAATGTACTTTGTTATGCAATAAGTCACCTCTTTCATCCATCTTTAAAATTCATTTTCCTCTTATAGCCCTTTTATTCTGCTCTCCACAGTACCTTTGCTTCCTGGCACCTGCCTTATGTTTGTACCGTCAGTGTTGCAGAATCCTACTTAAAAAGAGACATTTACCACAGCCCACAATCACAGCAATAATCATGCAGTGATCTTGGCCCCCACTCCAGGGTGCTCACTTGTTTAATATTCGCTGTGAGTGCTTTTAACAAGCCAGGGCACATCTGGACTCATAGTTTCCCTGCATGTCTGTGCTCTGAGGCTCCAACAGCATGTGTGATAAAGAGTCTGGAGCTTATTTGCTAAATGACAGCACTGACACCTCTTGTTTCTCTCTTTGAATTGAATCTGAGACATAGGAAATTAGTATTCTCTAAGGCTTCTCTCTTCCATGTCCCACCTTTCTTTTACAGCAGGGGAAGAATCAGGAGCCCGAGTTTGTGACCATCAGTGGATTGAAAGCCATAGATCCTTCCTTCCTCCCCAGGGCTGAGGAAATGATCTTTTCTGGGCATTCATCACTCTGCCTTTTTATTATTTCTTTCTCTTACATTTAGAGTCTTGTTTCATCCCTTCCTCCATCTTTCTGTCCACCACTCCCTCCGCAAAGATTGCTTTTCCATGACATAAAAGTTGATCTGGAGTCTGTGTGTGAGACATTATTTGGTATTACAATTTCACAGAGCCACAGAATCTTAACCTTGGAAAGGGCCTCAGAACTCCACCCTAATCCCCAGTGCAGGACTCCCCCATCTCACCCGCCTTGCCAGCATCCTTCAGCCTCATGGGAACACTTTCAGCTTCAGTAAGCTTTGATGGTGTCTCAAGATTTTCCCGAAGCCTTAGAAAATCCTGCCTCAAATTAGGGTGAAACCAGCTCTGCTTAACTTCAAGTCAGTGTCCTCATTTCTAACTTTTGCAACTGCACAGGATAAGTCTCTCTTTCTCTATTTTTATCCATGTGACAGCCATTGAGAAATCAGAGCACAGGGATTCTATTTCCTTTAGTCTAAATTTTTTTCATGATACAAATCTAAGGTTCTTTCCCATTTAACAAATTTTTTATTTATTTGTTTACTTATTTGTTTGTTATGAAAGCTAGCCCATATTGGTCACTTTCTGGTTTTTCTTTCTAGCATCTTCCAGTGTATCTGTCCTTTTCAAAATGTGGCCCCAAGTGATAAATATTAGAGGTGATGGATATGCTAATTACCCTGATTTGATCATTACATATTGTACACACATATCAAAATATCACTCTGTATCCCATAAATATGTACAATTGTTGTGTGTCAACTTAAAATAAAAGGGAATTAAAGAAATTGGTCTAAATGGCCTGATACTCTAGGACGGTTGGTTCAGTCCAGAATAAGCCACACTACTGTGGTTTAGCCTCTGTCCTCTTACAGGCCACTGTTGCTCTCTCTTTTTTATTAATAGAAGCTGCTCCACCTGCTGGCTCACAATGTGGGCAACAGCTGGTCACTCTTTCCCAAGCCTGCCAGGTCTTCTCCATGCTGGGTGTACACAGTTTAGTGTGGAAAGGGAAATACAAGACTTCATGTTTATAACCTCTATTAAATTCCTCCTTGTAGGTTTCAAACCAGCCACTGCCTGCAATGATTTCTTCATCTGCTGTTTTTGCCCATCTGTAGTCAATGCTGTTCTTGCCCTGTGCCATCTCCCCTCAGCCCACCTTTGCATTCACCTCAGCAGAAGTGGGCAGTTCCTGAACATGTGACAGCTTCTTGCCTTAGATGTCTGTATGTCTCACAGGCTTTGCCTTCAGGCTTTCTCCAGTGCTGTGGGAGTTTGCTCAGCCATAAGTTCTAGAAAAGTAGGAGATTTAACACCCCTGAGTCCAGCCCTCAGCCAAGAAAGAGGAGGAGTCAGTAGATAAATACCCCAGCTTCTATGTCTCTGGGTTGCATTTCCCCAGAGGTTCCCCAGTGAGAATGAGTCCAGGTGTCCCCAGAAGTAACCTGCTTATCAGCACATTATTATTGTCTTTTCCCTTTCTCATTTCCCCTACTTTCTCATTGTGTTTTCTGGGATCACCTGCCAACTAAACTACCTGCACCCAAGTCCTTTTCTCAGGGTTCCCTTTGGGAGAAACAAAACTAAGATTCTGTCCTGTCCAGCTTTATTATGTTCCACATATTTATTCTTAATTCTTCTTTCACTTGTAGAACTACACAAAGTCCTACATCACACCTTCTGAGAGGATGTTACCCATTAGTGGGTCATGAAATTTGTTTAGTGGGTCATGACCAGCACTGTTTCACAACTAAAATGGGATAGAATAAAAAATATAGGAGGGCATCACACCTGAAGTATTGTTTTGGAAAACTTATTTTTCAGTCATGTAAATGTATGTGTATGCTCAGTCACAAGATAAAACTTATTTCTTACTGTGGGCTGTGCTCAAAAAGTTGAAAAGTTACTACTTTCTGTGAATGCAATTCATAAATCAGTATTTCTTTAAATAGGCTTTTATGTAAACTAGGTGTACCAGAGGAGACATTCTCTTGAGTAAACCAAGAAAATGAAATTACTTTGGCTCGATTTGTTCTTTTTGAACCACTGCTGATTTTAAATTATCACCATTCTAAAAAATTCTTCCTATTTTTCTGGTTTATAATATGTTCTAAAATAAAGCTCAGGATAGAATGGATATTTTTCATGTCTATAGTTTTCACACTCCATGTTTTGACTGGTTTGAAAATTGCCCATCCTTAGTCTTTGACACTTCTTGGTTTCTCTTAATTTTTCAGTGATTATGAAGAACAATTCCACTGTCCACCCTCAATATTCTTTCAGGCCCTGGGATGTAGTTTTCCTGGATGTGAAAATTTGAGCTCAGGTAAAACAGCCAGCTGGGGTCTCATTGCTTTGGAGTTTCAAGCCCCTCTTCCTAATCCGTGGCTTTTTCCAGTATGGAATATTAGAGCAAGAATGATTTTAGGCAGACTTTAAGGAACAACTTTTGACTGTCTTAAAGGTAAAATAGTGAGAGAAGTTTGGGAGTAGGCTGGGATGGCTATGTCTCCAAACTTTCAGTTTCCATTGGGACACTCTGGGTCCTTGAGGCTGGTGCCTGCATCAGATTATTTTCTAAGAGCATTTCCAGATCTAAGACTCTAATTTTATTTGGCAAAGCATGCCTTTTAGTTGGAGGCTCAAATGGTCCTTCTTAAGAACATCTGAGATAAACAAGTTCTTACAATTGCAAACAAATGAGAAACAAACCTAATAAACAGACTCCCCATCAAAGACACTTTAATTGCTCTGGTTTAAAATTTTTTTTAAATTAAGCATTGAGTAGAACAAAAGAATATTTATGTAATATGGATTAGGTAAAAAAATACAACACACACCTCTACTTAGCAGCCACTTTAATATGAACATTACCTTGGAAAAAAAGAACATAAATGTTATCTTGTAGTCCTTGCTACTACTCCTGCCCATATTCTATCCCTTTCTCTATCTCCTCAGAGGTAACCAATATTCTAAATTTTGTGTTTACTATTGCTATGATTTTCTTTATAGTATTTCTGAATATGTTTGTATCTCTAACAACGTATTATTTACTTTTGCATGCTTTTGACCTTTGCATAAATGGATGCATACTAAATGTACTCTACAGCTTGCTTCTTTTCTTCCCTCAGGGAGAACAAACTGATTTCACAAGTTTATTAGGCTTACTTTTAAAAAAAATAAATGAATGCCATTGTCTTTATCATGGGGAATACGAATTCTCTTCAAACTGACATTTGGTTGAAAAAGAACAAACTAATTTATTTCCATTGTGTTGTTACCCAAAAAACCCAAAACAAAACAAAAACAAACCTCGGAGCTTGCTTTTTTGCTTTTTTTCACTCGACCTTAGATTCTTGAGATTTGTGCATGTTGTTGCATGTGGGCGTGGTTTGTTCATTCACATTACCGTATAAGATCCCTTTGTATGAATATGCTAGAGTTTATCTGTGCTACTTTTGATGTGCATTTGGGTTGTTGCTAGTTTTATGTTCTTACAAACAATGCTGTTGGGAAACTTCTCGTCTATTTCCCTGGAACAATGTGCAGGAATTTCTCTATGATAAATACCTAGGAGTGGAATTGCTGGATCATATGCATGCATATCTTTGACTTTGTTCAATAATGCCAAATTGTTTACTAAAGAATTTATATCAATTTAAACTTCTACCATTCCGCCCGCGGACCCCTGCTCCCAGGGGAAGCCCCGCGCGGCTGGACGCCTTCCGCCCGCCTACGTCCCTCCGCCTCCCCGAGGCCCGGGGCTGCAGCCTCAGGCCGCGCGGGGGCCGCCCCCGCACTGCGCATGAGCGGGAGCCAGGCCAGCTCCTGAGAGGAGCCGCCACAACCGCCGCCGCCACAACCGCCGCCGCCACCGCCGCCGACGGTTAGCTGAGGTGCCTGAGGAAGAGGGGAGAAGCCTGAAGGACGCCAACATGAACAAGTTGAAATCATCGCAGAAGGATAAAGTTCGTCAGTTTATGATCGTCACACTATCTAGTGAAGAAACAGCCGTGAGTTGTCTGTCTCAAAATGACTGGAAGTTAGATGTTGCAACAGATAATTTTTTCCAAAATCCTGAAGTTTATATACGAGACAGTGTAAAAGGATCGTTGGATAGGAAGACGTTAGAACAACTATACGATAGATACAAAGATCCTCAAGATGAAAATAAAATTGGAATAGATGGTATACAACAATTCTGTGATGACCTGGCACTCGATCCAACCAGCATTAGTGTGTTGCTCATTGCGTGGAAATTCAGAGCGGCAACACAGTGTGAGTTCTCCAAACAGGAGTTCATCGACGGCATGACGGAATTAGGATGTGACAGCATAGAAAAACTAAAGGCCGAGATACCCAAGATGGAACAAGAATTGAAAGAACCAGGACGATTTAAGGATTTTTACCAGTTTACTTTTAATTTTGCTAAGAATCCAGGACAAAAAGTATTAGATCTAGAAATGGCCATTGCCTACTGGAATTTAGTGCTTAATGGAAGATTTAAATTCTTAGGCTTATGGAATAAATTTTTGTTGGAACATCATAAACAATCAATATCGAAAGATATTTGGAATCTTCTTTTAGATTTCAGTATAATGATTGAAGATGACATGTCTAATTATGATGAAGAAGGAGCATGGCCTGTTCTTATTGATGAGTTTGTGGAATTTGCACGCCCTCAAATTGCTGGGACAAAAAGTACAACAGTGTAAGCACTAAAGGAACCTTCCAGAATGTACATAGTCACTACAATAAATACAACAGAAGAAAACTGCACAATTTCTGCTAGCTGGACTGAACTGACGATCAATCCTCACAATTCGGACTGAGGGTTGAGACAAAACTTTAAGGATACATCTTGGACCATATCATATTTCATCCTTCTAATGGTGGTTTGGGCTTGTCTTCTAGTCTGGGCCGCTCTAAACATTTATAATTCCAACATTGTGGATTTCATTGTATATCTGTGGACCATCCTAGTTTATTCTCCCATAAGTCTTAGAAGCTTTATGGTGATTATTCTGAGGTTTCCATTCTTGCATAAAGCACAATGCTGTCTTCATCAGAAAACAGTTGCATAAGAATTAAACATGTGAACATCACAAACAATTTATAAAAACTTCTTAAATATATGCTTTAGGCTAGTTGCAAAGTCTATGCTGATAGCACTTCCAATGAGAGTGAGATATATGTAAGTGTACGGGATCTGGAGTGGTGTTTTGGTTTGGTGGGATTTTTTTTTCTTGGCAAATCACATGTATTGTTGATGTGAGTAGAGTGTCTGATGAAAAAAAATGTCAAAATAGCCAATGTGAAAATATTTTAGGGTAACTTGTTGCCTACCTAAAAAATGTATTGTGTTTCAGACTGTCAATTTCAAAAAGGTTCCACAGAACTAGTCCACACTTACCCATATTTATATATAGTTGTCCTACAGGGAGCTTTTATTTAGAAAATATCTGTATAATGTTAGATTCCATTCCTGTCTACATTATGCGCTACATAATTGGATTTCATTATGGTTTTGAAATGTTTTTTGCCTGTTGAATAAGTTAAACTGTTTTGTTTTGAATGTTTTGATTGCTACACAATACAATAAATATTCTAAATTTTGGCATGAGAGTTTATTTTTTGTTTTTACTTTTTTTGGGGTCATCGTACTATGGAAAATAATGAAATTCTCCTAATTTATAAGAAGATAGTAGGAATTAAATTTTGAAAATGGTTGTGATGAGCCATGAAGTTCAATCTTTATAATACAGGTACTTCTTTTTCAGACAAATAGTCCATTTTTGATGACTTCTTATTTTATTGAAATTGCTTTAACTGTTAATCACTGTGGTTGCCAAATATTCACTTCAGGAGCAAAGATTTTCAAACAAGGGTACACTTGATGCAAAATACTAATCTGGCTTCTATTTTTGTAAATTATTTAGTCTCTTTACTGTTTTGTTTCATTCAAATTAGCTCAGTTTTCTCATCAAAGCAGAATGCAATCTTGTATGTATTTTCTTCATTACAAGACCCATGAACTGCTTTCATGCTGAAAATGCTCATTTCACTGTTCACTTACTGACATGTGAAGAAGGGTTTATTGCTTTCTTAAACATTTCCATAAGGCAGGTAAAAAATGTAATGCTTCATATGTCGGATGATGGTGGTCCTTAATAGGAATAGATTTTGCTGGTATATCCAGGTATTCTCTAAGGTCTGGGGTTGGTATTAACAGAGGACTGTACTTCAGAATAGCAGTACATTTTATGCAAATATGGAAATGATTTAACAAAACAATGACATATTAAAACTGCTTTTTATTTACGTGATTTTGAAATTAGAAAGCTTTGTCCATAGATATTATATTAATATTCCAATCATAACTTTAAGAATGCAATTCTACCAAAAGAAAAAAAATCTATTTAGGCTACTGGAATTGGTTATTAAAAGAAAAAGAAAAAAGAAGAATCCTGCTGCTTTCAGTATTTCTTGATTTCATTTTTTGTAAATATAAAGAGGAACTTCAATTATGAAAAAAATTAAAAATTTTATATATATATATCTTTTACATATATATGGACTGTTTTGTTTCCTGTCTTGAAGATTTTGAGTTATGGTAGTTTTCAGATTGAATTAATTCAAGTATGCTGTGTTTTGAAATGAGATCTCATTTGCTTTTTTTTCCCCCAATATAAATTGTTTCCTGTAAAAGTCTGATATTGGTTCGTGGCCTAGTGCCTTGGGTTTTATAGATTTTTCCTTTTAAATGCAAAATCATTTCAACAACAACCAAAAAATTCTACCATCAATGTGTATTTCTATGGCTCAACATCCTTGTCAACACTTGATCTTGTTAAATTTTTAAACTTTTTCCAAACTAAAGGGTGTGAAATGGTATCATTGGGATTTCAGTTATTATTAATGAGATTTTAGCAATAATAATATAGTTATGAATTCTTAGAGGAAGTTTTTTCCATCTTCCACTCAGTGCCAGGGTATAAAACAAGAACTTTTCTTTGTAGTCCTCATACATGGGGTGGATTTATTTTTAGTTCACTCTTTACACTGAGAGTATAGGCTGTTGGTGTATCAGATTTATGTGGGGGATGAAGGGAGGTGGGTGTTCTTCTCTAAAACTGCCAGTGTTGAGTGTTCCCTAAAGTTTGTCTTCTGTACCCCAGGCCTCACCTGTCCATAGAAATCAAAGCTTGGCTTTGACAGTTGTCCTCAGAATGAGGTGAGCCTTCATATCTGCGTATCTGACCAGGATGCCACTGGTACAGAGGTTTTGGCCTCTGAATATTCCTCACTCAAATATATGCATGCACCAAGTAAATTTTGAAATATTTTTAAAATTTTTCATCCAGAATTTTTAGTTGATTTTCATGTGATCACAGTTAGGCTACATGGCTCACCATACTGCCTGAAATAGGATCCTAATTGCTTGACTTTGAAATTGATTCCCTTTTCAACCTGTAGTTACTTTTAAATTTATTTCATGGGATTGGGCCAGAAATCTGTAATTTGAAGAGTTGAAGGTCATAGGTATCTCCTCAAACGGTCCTCCTCAGATTCAAAACTAGAAAATTCTCAGTAGTGATGGCTACCCCATCCCTTGTTCAAGATTTTATAGTAAAAAAACAAGTTGCCATTTGCTAACATTTGAGAAATTTTTGTATGTGTTCACCAAGGGAGGGGAAGAAAAGCCTACCTAGGATGTTTCCCATTCACTGCTGTAATTTTTCATTTACAATTCCTTATCAGCATTTCATTGTAGAGAGTTAGTTCTAGGAGACATCGGCATTCATGCTCTAAAAATGACCATGTCTTGACTTTCCTAATACATCCTTAAGAATGAAGAAAATCCAGTACCCATTTTGATTGTGCCCTGTAAAATTTGAAATGACATGACTACTATATACCTAGAAAAACATTCAAAGAACCATACCAGCAAAAACAATTTCTGACAGGTTTTATGAGGGCTGCAAAATAGTTTGTTTGCATTTTTCCCCTTCTTTTTGGATAGATTTCATGTGACTACATTGATTAAATTAAATAATCTATGTAAATCACTCAGGGCAGTGCCTGGGGTAGTGTCTATTCACTAAATAGTCCTTCTGCCTCACAAGCCGCAAACACCTGCCTTAGGACTCACTGGTGTCTACCTTAGCTAGTGAGGCTGGATAAAGTGATGCTGTACACAGCTGCTCCTGTGTGGTGAAAAGCTGGAGGAATAGCTGCCACTTCACTTCGTGTACCTTTTACTTGGCCATTTCATTTTTTACCCTGGACTTGTGTCTCCTCAACAGGATGGTAGAAAATTTCTCAGAAAGACTCAGTTTTGGTAAAGTTCCCTTAAAGGCACGTACTTCTGTTTTCACTGGTCCACGGTTTCTGAGAATTGGCCTTACCCTTACAAATGGGGGCTTCACCAGCCCCACCCGTCTCTTCCCTGCAAACAGTCTTGCCTTGGCCCTGTGGTTTACTGATGACTTGAGGTGCTAAAGGAAGGACTAATGGAGCTTGTCACTGCAGGGCCTTCTCCAGCAAGGGGCTGGGAAAGGGCCAACGTGCCTGCAGGCTCCTGTATTGACAAGTTGCAGCATCCTTGAGAGCAGCCAAGAAATAAAAATGGTAATTTGTGTTTGCATCTGGAATCTCTGAGCTTCAAAATTTTGGATCGCAGCACTCTCAATAAGAGAAACCAAGATACACATATAAATGTCCGTATTCATATTAGCTTCTTTGTTAGACCCTATCTAGGACGGCAAATCAAGACTGACAACTAGCAAATCAAGATTGTACTGGAGATAAAATGAACCTGAATGATGTGTTTCAGGGCAGGGGGCAGCAGGCATGAAAGGGAGAAGAATGTCCTCTCCATTTAGTGGGCACTCAGTCGTCTCTAGGAACATCTAGAATTTGACTACATTATGGTTTAAAATAGCTCTTATAAACTCTCTAGGGGACCTGATTACTACTGATGATATGGTTTCCAAGGGAATGCTAAGTTCAAGATTTACAGATACACTTTTGGGACACTGCCATTTGTAGGTGGGAGGCCACCTGATTCCCCTGTTGTCTGTGCCCTGATACCCTGACAGGGTTACAAGCCACCCTGTGTCCCCCTGTGGACCTCTCTTTAGCTGGTCGGGGGGCTATGTGTGGTATTTGTTGAATAACACCAGAAGCCTATCCAATATATTATCCCCACTTGCCTGTTCTGCTGCCTGAGGTTTCCCATGAGAATCAGGAAGTTTCTGCAATGAGAAGGAAACCATTTTGGGGAGCCCATGTATAACTAGTTGTGTTAAGGCATCATGTATATATGACAGTGGATACATGCCTTAGTTGATATGTGTATCAAAGACTCCTCTGATTATGGACTTGATTATCAATGTAGACAAGTTGCATAATATAGTTATTTTCAAACTCTTTTGATTGCCACATGCAGTAAAAAATATATTTTACATCACAGTTAGAACACAAACATACATGTACACAGTATGTCATCAAATCTAAGACTCCATCGGTTATCAGACTCACCATTATTTTAGGTCTCACTAAAAAAGAAAAAGTGATGCCAATTAAACTCTGCCATTTCATTGACTATAGATCTCATCCTGAATTCAGAGAAATTAAAATGTAAAAACAGTGCTTTTTAGAGTCAATGAAATATGGATTACTGAAGCAAAAGTTTTACAAAGCAATGCTCACCTTGACTGTGTATGGTGTGTTATGAGTATTTACTGTTTTTTTTTTTCCTATTCAAATCACCTAATGTGTTTTAAATCTGAGTCTACAGTATTATTTTGAAATAGGGAATTGGAAGTGATACACTGAGACCGATTTCTTATCCCAAACCAGATGTCATGCCGTATGTTTTAGTCATTTATTTCATTCAAGTGTGAATTGATGGTTTACTGTTTAGGTCTTGATGGCACATGACAGAAACAGATCTGGAACTAGCTTTGGGAAAAGCAGGGGAAGATCTTATTTTTTTATGTAAGGGCAAGGGTATACTGGTGGGGCCAAGGCATACTGGAACCAAGAGCTCAAATACTGTGGGATCTCTCTTTCTCTCTCAAGTTTTCTGTTTTGTCTCTGCTTTTCTCTGATGCTTTCATTCTCTTGGATTAGCATTCTCTGTGAGACTTAACCTTTGTCATTGGCAGCTTCAGGGCTCATGTCTTCTTTATTTTACCATCAGAGAAAAATCCTCTGGAGGATATGATTGTCCCAGCTTGGTTCATGTGATCATTCCTGTGGTCAAGGGATAGGATCAACTCATCTCTACTAGAACCACATGGATGGCAGGAGGAATAATGCAGTTTTCCAAAAGGAGGGTTCCTGTTTCCCTGGGAAGAGCATAGCAGATGTCTATCATACCTAGAAAGTGGTAGCACCAGGCATTATATGCTGGAGTTTAGGCTCCCACAACAGGTATTGCACAAGGCCTTCAGATGATCATTTTGATAATCAGAATTGTCATCAGTTTAGTTTCACTTTCTTTTTGTCTCCCAGAGCTTGAGTTTCTCAGTGAAGATAATAATAACTGACAATAGCCAGTGTGTGACTGTCAGTTCAGGGGCACTGAATGGAAAATGGATGCTTTCAAAAGACAGAAGCACCCAGAAAAGAAACCATTCTGCCTCCTACCGCAGACAGAACTGGCTAAAAAAGTCATCTATGGAAGACTTCAAGTCAAGTCCAAGGTTTCGTCTTTGGGTGCTGGTTTTTATTCTCTGTTGGGGAACCAGATGATGTTCCAGAAGGAAGAAGCCTTAGGTTTCAGCTGAGCAGGCTGCAGCCTGTCACTTACAGACATCCTTATGATGTTCATTTCAGGGCTGTTTTCTGGAATTATTTTTCCTCACAGCCTCTTCTCTCTTTGCTATTTAATCTACTGTATTAAAATATCATTCTACAGCTGGCAATTAGAGCCTTGCTGTCTCCAATTCTCAGTACACACTGTGGTGATTCTATTTTATTTTATTAGTGTCTCTCTTTCCTAAATCCAATTATTCTCAGTTTTGCCACGATGTGCCAGGATTTTGTAAATTATACCACTGGTTTACTGCCAAGAACGATGTACCAGTCACTGGTTTATTTGGACAGCTTTTTTGAACCTTAAATACAGTATCTGCTTCTGTAAGTACAGCCTTCACCAAGGGAAATGGATGTCTCATTTTGACATTGGTGGAATAGCTTGAGCAGATCAGTAGACTAAAGTCTCAAGGGCTAGAACTCTTCTGAGGGCCTCTAGGCAAGAGGGGCACTTTCTTAGCGTCACTGGGGCAACAAGAGGAAACAAACCCCGACAGTATTCCCTGAAGAGTTTGAGGTCTAGCTGGGAAGACAACCTGCACACATCTGAAATGATTTCTGAAAATCCAAAGCAACATAAGATTAGTGCTAATTCAAAAATATGAACAGAACACATTGATGAGAATGGAATTTAAAGTTAACAAGTAGAAAAGACAAACTGGAGAAGCTAGGTTTAGAAATAGCTTTTACGCAGTGGCTCACGCCTGTAATCCTAGCACTCTGGGAGGCCGAGGCGGGAGGATCGTTTGAGGTCAGGAGTTCAAGACCAGCCTGAGCAAGAGCAAGACCCCGTCTCTACTAAAAATAGAAAAATTAGCTGGATGTGGTGGCGCATGCCTGTAGTCCCAGCTACTCGGGAGGCTGAGGCAGGAGGATTGCTTGAGCCCAGGAGTTTGAGGTTGCTGTGAGCTAGGCTGACGCCATGGCACTCTAGCCCGGGCAACAGAGTGAGACTCTGTCTCAAAAAAAAAAAAAAAAAAAAAAAGAAAGAAAGAAAGAAAGGAAGGAAGAAAGAAATAGCTTTTAATATGGGAAAGGGGCTGAAAGGAGGGGAAGGGCTTTCATGTGGGTCGTGTAAAGGCATGAAAACAGAAACAAGTAGCTGTGAAATTACATGAGATTTAAGGTCAGAAAAATTCAACCCTTGTTTCTTCTGTAATCAACATTTACTTCATTCTCTGAGCTGAGAATAGTCACGAGCAAGGTAGCAAAGAGTCGCTGCCCTCCCCAGGTTTACATTCCAGTTGCTGAATGATACCTGCCTCATGGGGTTGCACTGAGGACTTAACGAGGCAATAGGAGAGAAAGAACCTGGCAAATTTTAGTGATGCACCATGCTAATTGTTTATTGTTAGTCAGAAAAGGAGGAGGGCAAGTTGACTTGCTTGACTATAATTATTCCTACTAGAGGTTGAAGATGGGATTGTTCTGGGGGAACATAATTTGAAAACATGTACTGTACCCTTCTACCCATTACTGCCACCCCATTATACAGATGAGCAAACTGAGGCTCAGGAAAGAAAAGTGGCTTCCCTAGTCAGGTTGATACAGTTAGTGGTGGAGCTGGAACTTAATCCCAGGGCTCTTTCAATTGCATCACACCACAAAGGATGGCCATGTGGAGTTGGGGAAACTCAGTACCTGTTTGGCATTTCATGGGCCATAACATCTATGTCCTGAATAAATCAGGCCACCACTGGCCCCCTGAAGCCTTTCTCAGATTCTCAAATTCCTCCATTCTTCATTCTAAGAAACAAAGAATTAACTAGACAAATCCATAGGTTTTTGGCGTGTTCTAAATCACTGTTTTTCTAGTTCTTTTGACCGAGACCCACAGGACAAAATATATTCTGCTATGACCTATTATTAGGGTGGTTATATTATTTATTGTCCAAATCAGGAAAGTCGTGAGTGTGAAATGGAATGCTATTAATAACCATGTTGGATGGTAATCATGTGAGGTAATGGGTGTGTTAATTAGCTTGATTATAGTGATTTCAATTTCACAACGTATACATATATCAAAACATTACATTGTACACCTTAAATATATACAATTTTTGTTGATTATACCTCATTAAAGCTGAAAAAAAGTAATATCCTGAGACAATAAGCATAAGATGGAATTGTGCCATGAAAACTGTGGGCACCCTACCACACATACACCTATATAATTGAAACAGAAGTTGCATAAAGTAGTGTTTATCCTTACTGCATGCAATAGACCCTGACATTTTCTTTTTTTTTTTTTTTTTTTTTTTTTTTTTTTTTGAGACAGAGTCTCACTCTGTTGCCCAGGCTAGCGTGAGTGCCGTGGCGTCAGCCTAGCTCACAGCAACCTCAAACTCCTGAGCTCAAGCGATCCTCCTGTCTCAGCCTCCCGAGTAGCTGGGACTACAGGCATGCGCCACCATGCCCGGCTAATTTTTTTTTTTTCTATATATATTTTTAGCTGTCCATATAATTTCTTTCTATTTTTAGTAGAGGTGGGGTCTCGCTCTTGCTCAGGCTGGTCTCGAACTCCTGAGCTCAAACGATCCGCCCACCTCGGCCTCCCAGAGTGCTAGGATTACAGGCGTGAGCCACCGCGCCCGGCCTACCCTGACATTTTCAATGTTTATTCTATTTCACTACAAAAATACTAGTCATGACCCACTAAATTGGGTCAACAGTTTGAAACATACTACTCCAGTTAATTGTTAGTACATGTGAGGGGTTTAGTTAGGATGGTAGCAGATAAAAGAGGGGGATACGGGAGGTGAATGTCTGATATGTCCTATAAACTTGTCTCATCTGAACATTCTTTTTTTTTTTTTTTTTTTTGAGACAGAGTCTCACTCTGTTGCCCAGGCTAGAGTGAGTGCCGTGGCGTCAGCCTAGCTCACAGCAACCTCAAACTCCTGAGCTCAAGCGATCCTCCTGTCTCAGCCTCCCGAGTAGCTGGGACTACAGGCATGCGCCACCATGCCCGGCTAATTTTTTCTATATATATTTTTAGCTGTCCATATAATTTCTTTCTATTTTTAGTAGAGATGGGGTCTCGCTCTTGCTCAGGCTGGTCTCGAACTCCTGAGCTCAAACGATCCGCCCACCTCGGCCTCCCAGAGTGCTAGGATTACAGGCGTGAGCCACCGCGCCCGGCCTCATCTGAACATTCTTGTGAATCTTCTCCCCTGAGAAAAACACTGGTAATAAGCATTTTTTTTCAATCTATTCCCTATGATTAGCAAAAGGTTTAGATCAATTTTTCTGGATCCCTTTGTTCCACCTGGAATGGTGATCTTCCTCTATGTACTTCCCCACATTTTCTTGCCCTTGGGTTTTTACATCTTAGTCTGCCACTTATTTAGAGAAGGGAGGCATCCAACTCACTTGTAGTTTCTGGGTCTCTGCATACTTGCTCTACGCCTGTGTCTTGGGGTTGAAGCTGATGCTTTGAAAAGCTAAATTTTCTTCTCTGCTCCACTGCTGCAAACACACATACCTTTACACACAGCTTCTAGACATTTATCTTCCATGTTAAAACTTTGCTAGGACATAACAGAGCAGGCCCTGCCTGCTAGTCAGGCTCCTGGGGCTCTTTGAAGGGCCCCACATATTAGCACTTTCCAGCTAAGAAGCTCCTGCAGATTTACCCATGGAGGAGAGAAGGGTTACTACTGTACCCTCTGTCCACACTCTGTCCTTTTTTTAGGATCACCAGAAATGTTTGTACACTTACATGTGTTAGCAAGAGCTTTGAGAATACAAGAGACTCAGCAGTAATACCCTTCAGCAATAAAATAACTTTTGGTGGGCCCCTATTTGGTAAATGTTTTTAGGTCATGAAGACATAGGGGAAACACAGAGTTTTTCCTGCCTCGAAGTATAAACTATGATAATATCTTGAGACTGAAAGTCACTTTTTACTACGGCAAATTTTATCATCCAAATTCATAGAGTAAACTTGACAACAGTTTATTTTACCGGAGAAGATTGATTATGTAGCTTTTCCTGGTGGTTATTAAGTTGAATATATAGATATAGATAGATTTTCTAAACCATAAGTCATACAAGGGGGTTTAGACAGAGAAAGAACACACAGAAAACTGGTAGCACTGAGATTTTTGACTATGTTTAATGCTTTAAAAATTCTTTATAAACATAAACCGGATATAAGTTTGTCATACTTTTACATTTTTACTAGAAGTTCATTTACATGCACAGCAGCTCAAGGTGGTGGAGGTCTTCAACATATACACACTGAGTTAAATAGAAAATGTGATTAAGAATCATCAAATTATAAGCTTGTAAAGAAAACCAAGGATAGTAGTAATTATTTTATCTTAATATAGTATTTTTAAAACATATGCATTATGCCATTTAATTTGTGGCAACCCCATGAGACATGTCTAATTGGGGTATTTGAGGATAAGGGAGAGGCTTGGCTCTTAGCTTGGTTTCCTAGAAGCAGGGCCTATGATGTGTTGAGGGAATGCTCTCAGGAAAAACTTATAAGTGAGGAAGAGCAGCAAGAAGGACCCAAGCGAGGGTAGATTCTTGGATAAAGTCTAGCACCGCAGAGTGCTCAGAAACAAATCCTGCAGGGTTGTACTCTCACCCCACCCTTGGAGTCAAGGAGTCTGTTCTTATGTTCCTCCATATCAAGCAAACATTGGATGCCTTCAGGAAAGGGGTGGAGAGGGTGAAGTGACTCCTAATAACTCTGGACAATCCTCTCTAGAAGGGGGAAGTTGTCGGTCATTAGCAATCAAAGGCTCCCAGTGGCTGGGAGATGGGCACAGCAGTCTGGGTAAAGGTGATCTGGGTTAGGCATAAGCAGTATCTACTGCAGTGACCTAAGAGAAGGCTATTAAACCATGGCTGAGAAATACATCAGAATCTTCTGACTTTAGGCCAAATGCTCTTTCTTCTTCCCTTCCTCCTCCTTCTCCTCTACTTTCTCCTCTTCCTCCACCTCTCTCTCTTTTTGTTTTAAAAACAAATACCATTTATATATCAGAATCTTTATAAGTCAGGATCTGGGCATAATTTAGCTGGCTCAAGGTCTTTCATGAGGTTACAATCAAGTTGTTGGCTTGGCCTGCAGTTTCATCTGAAGGCTCGACTTGTGGGTGTTATGTGTATGTATTGGGGGGGATCCTCTTCCAACCTTACTCATATGATTGTTGGCAGGCTTTGGTCTCTCAAAACATGAGCCTCTCCACAGGGCTCCCTCAAGACTTGGCAGCTGGATTGACCCAAGATGAGTGATCCAAGAGAGAGAATGAGAGAGAGTCTCCAAGATGGAAACTACAGTCTTTTTACAACTTACCCTCAGAAGAGATCCCTTCTGCCATATTTTATTCATCAGAAGCAAGTTAATAAGTCCCACCACACTCAAGAAGGGGAGTTCCACAGGATATGAATGCTAGGTGACAGGGATAACTGGCTGCATATCACGGTCCACCCTCTAGTACCCAATGATTCATCTCCCTTCCACATGAAAAATATACTTACCCCCTACCAACATCCCTAAAAATCTCATCTCATTACAGCATCAGTTCAAAATCCAGAATCTCATCTAAATCAAGTTCAGGTGGGGATGAAGCTCCTCAGATGTAGTTCCTTGACTGTAACTCCTCGAATACGATTATGCTCTAACTTCAGAACTGTAAAACTAAAGAGACAAGCTATCTGCTCCACACACCCCATCCTACAGTGGTGGGATGGGCAGATAATATAACTGCTATAGAGATTCCTGTTAAAAAGAAATTAAATGGAAGACACTAAAGAGTCATTGGTCCACAGAAATTCTGAAATCCAGCTGGCCACATTTTGGTAGTTCTTTGTTCAAGTCCCATAATCTGGAAAGAATTCTCTATGCCTGTCTACTCTGCCCTCTGGGATCTTGATTCCACCCTCTGAGTAGTTTTTCCTTTTTTGTGAAAGGTAGCACGTGTTCACAGCTAAGCAGCTCTGTGAGCCTGTTTTCTGACAGTAGAATTATGGGGTTTCACAGGCCTCTCCTCATTCTGTAATGTCTCTGTACTCTTGAGTGAAGCTGGTGATATTTCTGCATATATAACTCCTAAGAACTTTGTGAGTTTCCTGTGAATCTTCCTGGAGTTCACTCTATTAGACAAAAGCCACACCCACAAATGTCATAGACATAAACTCTTCTCTGTTGTTTGAGAGTATCTTGAGTCACACCCTCCATCTCCTTAAAAGGCCTATAGTATGACTGAAGGTACTCTGAGTCATCACCTTGATTAAACAAAGGATCCAGCCATATCCTGGGCCTCATCTTTAGATCATGTTTTCCTGGCAGTGCCCTGGATTTGATCTTTGTTCAGAAACCATTCAAATGTCCTTTTCACTTTACTACAGCTGCTGTATAACCCCTTGGCAAATCATTTGTTATCATTAAATCATCTGGGCCCACAAATAAAGATCCTATGGCTTCCAATAGTACAAACTACCTTTCTCTAAACATCCAAATCTCTGCAGTATTGTCATAATTCAAATTTATATACTGAAGCTGGACTGATTAGGATAAAACCATTCCAGGTATATCAGCATAAGGACACATAATTTATGTATCATAAGAAACTTAAGGCAATTTTTTTGCTTTTGTTTTTCCAGCATTTGTTGACTACCAATTCTGAATCATATACTGGATATGGTATACAAGGTAACTTAGACATGATTCACACCCTGAACAATTTAAAGACATGATTTATCTCCATAGAATATTTTTTAAAAGTTAGGTCTAGACCCGTGTTGTCCATTAGGGTATCAAGTAACCACTCATGGCTGTTTAAATGTAAATTTAAATTAATTAAGTTTAAATGAAATAAAAACATTCACTTCCCCAATTGTACTAGCCACATTTCAAGTGCTTAATAACCACAGGTGGCTAGTGGCTACCCTATTGGACAGTACAGATATAGAACATTTCTATCATTGCAGAAAGTTCCATTGGATAGCACCAATCTAGGAGAAACCAACATCATGAGCCTTTATCCTTGTTTTAACATATTTGTTTCTATTCTCCTATACTAAAAAGAGTCAAATATCAAGGAGATAACTATATATTTTTGTTCATTAAATACTCTAACATGCTTCATAATAAATACTATTGTAAAACCATGGCTCTTATTAAATTTTTTCAGATGACAGACACTTATTAAAATCTAGCTAGCAACATTTTCCCGAGGAAAGTATATTCATGTACCAAAGTCATGTCCAATTATAAGGGGTTCATGGACCCTCCAAAGTCCTTCCATTGATTCTGTAGTAGGCCATGGTACTCAGGTTAAGAATCCCTGCTGCAAAGTGAATTTTATTTTCCCATTGACTTTCAGTATAAAATTGATATGCAATTTACTATTAAATATGTTCTGATAATATTAAAATTACGGAATAATGATGGGAAAAAAAAAACTTCCTGACAAAATATTAAGAATGCAGAACTGTTGGGTTTTAGCTCAAATTCAACCCTTTGAGCCAAAAATATAACACAGGACCAGCAAATCTGCCAATTTGGGTCATGTATCATAATCTATGAAGAAATATATAGTTTCAGCAAATTTGCTAAGTTTTCCATTAGTCTCAAATATTTTTCCCCTCCCCACCTTACACTGAGAAAACTTATGGGGTGATGGAAGGAATACTTTAGTAGCCTTCCAAAATCTAGATTCCTGATGTAACTCAAATACATATAATAGATATTATTTAAGAATGACTTTGGTGCCTCAATGATCTTATCTACATAGACATTCAGAGTGAAAGGATGGGATTCAATAGGCCAGCAAGACCATTTGGACTTTGGGGGAAAAAAAGAGTGGCTAATTCTATGAAAACTTGTTGAATTAAAGGAAATTTTTGCAAAGAGAGCAGAATTATAAATGCAATTGGCTCTAGGTATGGCAGAGGGATAGAATCTTACATGGCTCTGAGTCTCTGATTTCTGAGCCAAGGTAGAATTTGTATTTGTGTGGAAGAAGCACTGAAGCATTCTTTCCAGAGTGGTAATCCGAACCATATGTGGACTGATTAATGGTTGTGACATAATAAAACCTCAATTAGCAGAATTCTAGAGGGATGGCCTTTTGTAAATAAAGAAGAGTTTACTAGGAAACCTTCCATCCTCCTACCTCTTTCTCTATTTTTCTTCCTTATTTTTTCGTTTTTTTCTGTTTTAACCCTGGGGAAAATCTTTTTCCAATATTTATGAATCCCTTTGCTGCTTTAGTAAGTATCATACAATCTACTGAACATAAGTGAGTTTGTCTTTGATCTTATCGTATCCTTCAGGATGTCCATTTTGTACACTAGTCATATTTTTATAGAAGTTGATGTATGAGTTCAGGCTGAAAATAAACTGGAAATTTTGAGGGAATGGCAGCTAATACCCATTTATTTTCTTTTCACTTTTTTTCCTCCTGTCAATAGTAGGCAGGACAATTTCCATTCATTTATGTATTGGTTTGCATGCATTCAGTTGCAAGTAACAAACAATGCTTCTCACAGTGGCTTAAACCAAAAGGACATTTATTGTTGACCTAACAAGAAGTATGGAAGTAAGATGTCTAAGGTTGATTTAGTAGCTCAATGAAGTCATCAAAGACTCCAGGTTGTCTTTATCCATCCATTCTACAGTCCTCAGCTGAAAACCTTTAGTCCTACAACATCTTATGTCATGGTTGCAAAATGACTGCTGGAGCTTTAGGAATTCATCCTCACACAATAGCCTCCAAAGAAGGAAGGGAGAAAAGAGGGGAAGGAATTTTTTTCTCATGCAGTTTTCTCTTTTGCTAGGGAGAAAATCTTTCCCATAAGCGCCACCCTCCCCCCCAACAAAAGCAGACTTCTTTTTACTTGTCATTGTCTAGTATTGGGTTACATGCCTATCCCTGGAGCAATTATTGGCAAAGGGAAATTAATTTTTGACTTAGAATCATCATGGTTCATCTCTTGGGGAGGGATACATTGCTACTGAACATAATCTGTGATCTTTTACCAAGAATAAAGGGGAGAATGGCTGCTGAACATTCTCCCCTTTCTTAGTAAGAGGAATCATAGACTCAGAGCCACGTAGGATTCTGTCCCTCAGGCATACCTGGAGCCAATTGCATTTATAATTCACTCTCTTTGCAAAAATTTTTCCCTTTTGCGATCAGTAGCTTCTGCCACACAGATTTCTCATTTTCCTTCTGCAGGACCCACTCTTCCTTGGCATACTTGTTATTGCACCACCGTAGTGGCCATTTGCTGTTTGCCTATCAGTGATTCCAAAGCCTGCTATCTCATCTGAAATTGTGGGAGCAGAAGGCAGTAAAGCCTAATGGAAAGAGCATGATAGATTTACAGGTTAGGCAGACTGGATTTGAATTCCTGATTTACCACTTACAAGCTGCATAACCTTGGACAAGTAGTTTAAGACCTTTGATGGCCGGGTGCGGTGGCTCACGCCTGTAATCCTAGCACTCTGGGAGGCTGAGGCAGGAGGATCGCTTGAGGTCAGGAGTTCGAGACCAGCCTGAGCAAAGGCAAGACCCCATCTCTACTAAAGACAGAAAAAATTGGCTGGGCATGGTGGCATACACCTGTAGTCCCAGCTACTCGGGAGGCTGAGTCCAGGAGTTTGAAGTTGCTATGAGCTAGACTGATGCCACAGCACTCTAGCCCAGGCAACATAGCAAGACTCTGTCTCAGGAAAGAAAAAAAAAGACCTTTGAGACTTAGTTTCCCTACTTGTAAATCTAAGATAATACCAAATTGTCAGGGTTATTGTATAGATTTAATGAGATAATACATAGAAATTGCCTAGCTTAGTACATATCATAGACACCCAATATGTGTTATTTCTCTTCCCATGTGGATTCAGTTGCTCAGAAATCAGCTTGCATTTAACTAAGGAGATAGACCAATTAGGAAAAAGAACAAAATGTTTGACTCTAGAAAGTTTTTTCTCCTTACTCATCCATATTCACATAAAAGTCCCCTCTTCAATCTTCTTAAATTATTTTTTTAATTTTTATTATTTTTCTTTATTCCTCTGCCTTGGTTGGTCAGGGGACCCCTCTCCCATCTTTAAAAGACTGTGGATAGGTAGCAGTGTGTCCTGTGTTAGGGTAGTATCCAGTTACTTAGAGAAAGCTGCCAAAACCATATACTCATTTCTTAACTGGTTTGCTTAAATATCTGTTGAGGTTTAACATAGGAAACAGAATCCTCTCTAGAAATTTTAGGCAAAAAGAGATTTAATGCAGGAAATAAGGTACTCACAAAATCAGAAGGGCTGGAGCAATGGAAGGCAGAAAGTCTGCATTAAAGGTGAAGAGGCACCACAAGTTCAATCCAGATGCCAGATACTCCTCCTATCACTCAGAGGTTAGGAAACTGTTGCTGCCATGGCTATCACCACTAGCAACATCACATCCTCCCTATCCCTCAAAGCTGATGAGGGGACAGTGGGCACAGTGTCCCACTGATGCCAACACTCACATCCGCTAAAGCCCATTTCTTGCATACACACCTGCAGAAAAGAATTCCTTTTCTTTCATCTTCCAAATCTCTAAAGTGTAGACCCATCTACAACCTAGAGATAAGGGGATCTAGGAACTGTACATTTCCACCTTCCATCCTGTGAAATACAGAGAAGTAGGGGTACAAAAGATACTAAAAGTGGGTGCCAAAGACAATCTTTAGCATAACTTATTTATTCATACATATTTGCATATATGATAGCTTATTCTGCAAACGATCTGCAGTAGAAAGCTACCCACTATATTTATTTGAAATACCTCTTTGTGGTTTCATATTCTAAGCTTTGAACAACTGGTCATATTATTTGAATGCCTACAAAGATATACATGACAAAATTTCTTCCCTCAAAAATGTGAAAGTCTAGTCCAGCTAGGAGATTGTACATAGACACTATTGACAGTGGACAGTCAATATTATGTGTTTGTCAACAGTGATGCTTTTGCACTTAGGAGAAGATGAGTTTGCCAGGGGACTGGAGCTGCCTTGCTCAGCATTCATAGGCAGGCTGAGTATTGAGAATCTTGGCTTGTTGGTCACTTTGTTTCAGTGTAGGAAAGTTCAATCCTGCAGGCCCTCTTTGACCAAGAGACATACACTTCCAAGGTTGCCTAAGGTAGCTAGCTAAAATATGTGCAAATGGATGTCTTCTTCCAGCCTGGCTTAGAACCTCAACTGTAGGGAACAACTACAGGATCCTAAGGGGAGGAATAGCACAGTCTAAGTACCTTGGGATTTATGTTTTTGTTGCTATTTACTCCAAGTATGTTCTCATTACAATTACTTTTGAAATAGATGACAATTCAAATAGTTAACACATTTTTATATCAGCCCTTATCTTTTTCAAAGGTTTCCTGCTTATTAGCTCTAATTAATGACAATGACTATTTATCACCTTAGAAGCATTGTGCTAGAGGTTGTATGAGTGCAACCTAAGTCTAATTTTACTAAGTGCCAATTTAATGAAACCGAGTTCTATAGAAGTTCAGAGGAGACATGGGTTCTAGGCTTTTAAGACTTTCTGCTCTCCATTTCTGAGGAATTTAGTATAGAGGGTTTTTTTTAAAAAAAATAAACTTTTAATTTTAGAATAGTTTTATAGAAAAGTTGAGAAGTTAGTACAGAGAGTTCCCATACATCACACACTCAGTTTTATCTATTATTATCTTACATTACTATGGCACATTTGTCACAATTAATGTACCGATATCGATACATTTTTATTAACTAGAGTCCATCCTTTTTTCTGTTGCAGGATCCCATCCAAGATAGCACATTACATTTAGTGATCATGTCTCCTTATGCTGTTCTTGGCTATGATAGTTTCCCAAACTTCCCTTGTTTTTAATGATCTTCTTGACAGTGTTGAGGAGTACTTGTCATGTATTTTATAGAATGTCCCTCAGTTAGGATTTGTCTGATGTTTTTCTCATGATTAGACTGGTGGTTGTGTGTATTTGGAAGGAAGTGCCGTTTTCATCACATCACATCAAGGGTACATACTATCAACATGACTGATCACTGTTGATACTGACTTTGATCACCTGGTTGAGGTCATGTTTGTCAGATTTCTCTACTGTAAGGTTACTCTTTCCTCCCTGCCCCCTTTTCCATATTGTACTCTTTGGAAAGAAGTCACTATACACAGGCCACACTTAAGGAGTGAGGAGTTTTGCTCTACCTCCTTGGTGGCAGAAAATCTATATAAATTATTTAGAATTCATTGCATCAGAGATTTGTCTATTCTCCTCTATTTATTTATTTACTTATTTATTCAGTCATTTGTTTACACAAGCATGAATTCATGAACATTTATTTTATATTTTTGATTATAATCCAATACTATTTTATTTAATTTTTTGCTCAAATTATTTCAGTTTTTGCCACTGGGAGCTCTTTCAGTTGGCTTCTGTGTCCCTTTGACATACCCGCATCATTGTGTGTATATGTATGTATGTGCTGAGTACTTGTTTACTTTCTCGCAATACAATATGATCCAGGTTCATCTTATATAATTTCTGCCCTAGTCCTAGAATCAGCCATTTCCTCAAGGAGCCCTGGTTCCTTTTTGTAGAGAATGGTATATAGAAGCCAAGATCTGAGTGCTAGGAGGACTCATTGCTAGATCCTCAGTGAACAAGTATATTTATACACACACATTTCTATCCACATCTATTTGTATATTTATCTCTTTATATATATTGAAAATCATGAGTTCATACTGATACCTCCAATTCTGATCCAATACTGCAGAATTTATTCTAGCTTTCTTTCTTTTTGTATTTGTACATCCCTTCTCCAATAGTGAGAAACCTGGCTCCCATTATTCTTAATTTATTTACCTGTTTGGTTATCGTCTCTGTATGTAACCAATCCTTTATCACCTTTGCTAGTTCCTCTACCATGTGAATGTTCTTGTCACCCCTACTCAACCTCTGATACCTCATGCCAGGCTTCCTCCTTACCCACATGGAAGCCCTCCTTACCTTACTTGTCTGACTCCCCTGTCAGGTTATTCTCCAATGTGTGTGTTCCCTCTTTGATCCTGTGCCCTGCTTGGGCTCTGACATCCTGTTATGGCCTACCAAGCCTCCCTGTCCTTTCTGGCACCAATGTCTACCTTGTTCTATCTCTCCTAAAGGCATTAGAACTGAGATGTTCAAGAGGAGATGGTTAGGAAAGGGTAAGAGAATCTCTTTGCTTTCTTAAAAATTATATTAAATATATTTGTATATCCAAATTATTGTTTAGTGTTAGAAGTTTTGAACTTTATAAAAATGGGGGGATATATATATAGCATATAGTCTTTTGGGACTTACTTGGCTTACAGTATTATTTTAGTTTGATTCATCCATATTGTTGCTCTTGCAAATAAACTTTGCCATATTTTAAAATCTTTCTTAATCCATTTTTGCATTTTTGATTATGTCTAGTTTTTTCTTATTCATCATTCTATAATACTCATTTTCCCATATCAATAAAACTCTTCAAAATGAATATTATGTTATATGAATGAATCATAGTATAACATGATTAACGATTTCCTATTGTTGGATATTTAAGGTGATTCCTATCTTTTGCAATTGCAAACTATTCTGTATTCAACTTTTATGTGGGTAAATCTTCCCTGTATTTTAAGCTCTTTTTTAGGCTAGAAATTTGAGGGAATGATTGAGTTAGAGATCTGCACATTTTAAGATTTTTTGGCATATGACTGCAAGTTGTTTTCTAGAAAGGGTCTGTCAATTCATATTCCCTCGAATGATAGCTAAGAGTGCTTATTTTATTACCATTTCAACAGCAGCAGTATTCTAATTTTATTTTTAATTTGATAATATGATAGGTTGATAAAACTATATTTTAATGCTTTTAATCTACTTTTCTTGTTTTTGAGTTTAAACACTTTTCATTGTTTTATTCCATTTGTGCCTTGATCTCCTTTCTCATTTGTCTGTTGGTGTATTTTTTCCTTTAAATTTTAATAAACTTTCCCTGGTTGGGGATGAGGGAAAGTGTCATAGGAATGACACTTGAGATAAGGATTTTGACAAGTAGAGGTGAAAGGAAAGGGCATTCTGAAGGAAGAGCATGGTGCAATGGCCCAGAAACTTCTAAGTAATGGAGTACGTGGAGTGCAAGTCTGGCTGGATTGGGGCCAGATTAAATGTGCCTTAAATGTGATATCAAGGCCTTCGGATTTAACTTTGTATGGGGAAACATGCAATGTGTTTGCACAGGCTAATGAAGTGATTTTTGTTTTAAAAACTAACTCCCAAGGTAATTTTTGAGGTTACCTTGTTTGGGGGAGGTGGGTGTGTTTACAGAGACTAGTGGCGAGAGACTGTGTAGGAGGCTATTGCAAAGGTTTTATCAAGACTATTGACCTCAACTAGGACAATGGCAGTTGAAATGGAGAGTTGGGAATGAATTTGAGAACCATTTTGGGGGTAGATTTGTAAGGTTTGGGATATATGTAGAATGTGGTATATGAGAAATATAGAAGAATAAAGGCTGGCTGGGCATGGTGGCTCATGCCTGTAATCCTAGCACTCTGGGAGGCCGAGGCGGGAGGATCGCTTGAGGTCAGGAGTTTGAGACCAGCCTGAGCAAGAATGAGACCCTGTCTCTACTAAAAATAGAAAAAAAAATAGCCGGGCATGGTGGCATGTGCCTGTAGTCCCAGCTACTCAGGAGGCTGAGGCAGGAAGATCACTTGAGCCCAGGAGTTTGAGGTTGCTGTGAGCTAGGCTGATGCCATGGCACCCTAGACTGGGCAACAGAGCAAGACTCTGTCTCAAAAAAAAAAAAAAAGAATAAAAGGATGAGATTTTCTATGTGGCAGACTAGCTGGAAGGTTGATGTTACCTGCTGAAATGGGAAACATTGGGGGATGCAAATTTGGTGGTGAGAAAAGGAATCTGATTTTGAACAGGATGTGTGTGTGTGTGTGTGTGTGTGTGTGTGTAGATATCTAGAAAGAAGTTGAAAATTCTAGCCTGGTTTTTAGGAGAAAGTTCAAAGCTAGAAACAATGGATTTTTTATCAGCACATGGGGGATACTTTGAGTCAAGTACGTGAGTATGTGAGTGAGATGGGCCAGGGAATATGTAAGAGTCTGGTGATATGTAAAAGACCAATAGTGGACTTCTGAGAAATACTTATGTCCAAATGGCAGGCTGATGAAAAAGCACTGTACAGAGAGTCTGTCCAGGAAGGAAGAAGAGATTCAAGAAGGAATTGTCATTTGGAAGCCAGTGCAGAAGAGAGCTTCATGAAATGGAAGGATGATCATTCATACTAAATGCTATAAATTCCATAGACAGACAAGTTAAACAGGATGACAACTGAGGGGAAAATGTGTGTGTGTGTGTGTGTGTGTGTGTGTGTGTAGAAAGAGAGAGAGGGGTTTGCCGGTCATGTTTCTGGTGGTGGCTGTTTTTTTTTTTTTTAATTCAGATGAAATTCAAAAATTCCCGGAAGTAAAATGACTGGATCAAAGAGTTTGAGCATAGGATTTTTATTCATGTTGCTTACCTGGTTTTCATGTTCATTTTTTGATATGCAATAGTGAATAGTTCCCAATTCTGTACAGGTCTGGGTGGCCAGAGACAACGTGAGGAAATATGCAACAAAGCAGAACACAGAACTGGGCTTTTCTAGTTGGGGGATCTTTTCCAAATGGACATAGTCCAGCCATCATCACCTCTCCACTTTCAATTTCCATATGCTACATCTCTCATCCAGAATACAAGTGGGACAGGGACCACTACTCATTAGCTCATCCTGCATGGGGCTTTGAATAACTTTACAGTAGAGTGTCCTTGTCTGTTATGGCTGCAGGTCATTGAAGGTAAATGTGTGACCTACACATTTAACTCAAGGGTCAGTGACTAGACTATGGAGTCTGGAGGGAAATTCTCTGAATTTAAGACTACCGTTTAGAAATTTGTGACCCACTACCACTTCAGGGATTAAGAATTTACCACTCACTGGAATTAAATATTTAATATTCTAAAAACAATGTGGCTCTAAATTCCAAATGAGTTACATTAAACTAATACGCAGACTTTCTCTCTGAAGCTGTGACTCATTAAGAAATTTTACTTTAGCCATGCCTGGTGAGAGGTTCTGAATAAACATCCACATCATTTGTTTCAGCTCTCATTTCCTACAAATACTGTATACCAAAGCAGCTTTGCATTTCTTGTGTCACTAAGATAAGACATTTGATTTACCTCCTTATTCTCCACCCAACTTCATTTCACAAGATGGACCGGTTTTCAGGTACCATAAACATCCAGTTCTACTGGGTTTTCTTTGACTGCTGGAGAAACTGTAGGCTGTGTCTGATGCACACATTTTATTGCGTCTCCCCTGGCATGAGATTCATATACGTTGGCATCTTCTCAGAGTGAAGTTGACTCTCTCTCTTTCCCTATTCCAGAATTTCAGTTGGCATGTGGTGATTCCAAAACAGTTTGAGGCTCATTTTGATTGACTCTGGCAATCTCAGCCCAGCCAGGTTCACTCTGAGAGGTCCCCTGTTCCTTCATGAATGGCCACAGAAGCTTTTGCTCTTGGCTCTGCGTTCTAATAGCACCTCTTGCATGGACTGTGCCAAAGCAACGCTTTGAAATATGCGTCCATACCATGTGGCTTTCCTTGCTGCAGTTTCTGTTCTTTTTTATTGTAGGATCTGGAGATTCACCGCTAGAAGACGATGAAGTCTGGTATTCACACCCTAGATATAAAGGTGAATGCTTTGCTTATGTGCTAATGAGGACCTGCTGATGCCAGGAGAACTTTCCTTTTTACCCTGCGGAACAGACTGCAATAAAGTGACCAGACAATGCATTTAAGTTCTAATTACCTGTCAAAAATATATTTAAAAATAAATACACATATAGTCCCATTTAAAAAAAAGAAAACAAAAAGCATTTGGAAATCTCTGAAATGCTGTCCTTCAGCATCCCAATGGTCATTTTATTCTCATAAGTTTCTTTACTGTCCTCACTTCTGCAAAGGCAAGCTCTAGCTGATGAAAGTGAAAATCAAGCTGTGAGTTCTGCCGGATTCATACATTACAGCCAGAATTGTCCAGAGTAAACCACTCAAGGTCAGATCTGGACCCAGTGCTGTAATGTATTGAGATGAATGGGGAATGAGAAAACTTGATTTTCATAAGCTCATTTCATCGTGCTCTTTCTGAGCCCAGCATGGCTCCCAAAATGATAAGTTAAAATGTGTTGCTCAAATGAAACTTAATGATAAAGAACTCCTTCTCTACACATTTACAGCAATCCACTCCTCAGCAGGTATAAAAAGCATAATCAAGATCCTTCTATGTAGGCACTGGTAAGTATGTCCACAAATATTTCTACTGGTGAAGCATTTCTCGGAAGCTTAGGGAGCCCTGGGAAAAATGAAGGTAATTAGATGCCTTCTCTCTGAATCTGGTTCCTCTTACAGTGGAGGAATGATTTGAAGAAAATTGTTTAACAATGTTCCATTGTGGCATTTTGCCCAGGAAATTTGTCCACATCTGGGCAAGAGGACACTACCCTGCTCTGTTGTGATGTGTCTGAGCTGTAGGAGAATCAGGGTAGTACTGCTCAGCTTTTGGCTAGAGACTGTCTTTCAGTTGTTTTCCATGTAAGTGAATAATCTTTCTAATATAATGACTTGTGCCTGGTGCCTATGTCCAGGTGTGTTTCCCACCATATACCAAATTTGTTTGTGACCTGAATGCAAATACTCATTCCTACCTATAGTTTCTATCTTCATAGCCTCAGGAATTAACCCGTCAAGCAAAGTACAAACATGTTAATCAGATGCGTGGGGTAAGGAGATGTTCTGATTCATAAAACTTCATAACTAACTGAGGGTTTTAAAAAGGCTCTTTTTTTTTTCCTTTGAGTCCCTTGTTGAAAAATCTTCCTAAAACACATGCATGCACAGGTGACCCTTCCCATCTACAGTAAGGGCTGCTTAGTGCCCCTGGGTCACTCTTCCCAGTGTCCACCCACAGCATTGCAAGTGTGGCAGGTAGACCAGATGGCCAAAATATGTGCCTCCCCTTAGCATTTACAAATAAATCCATCTTAGGAAATGGTTTTTATTGTTAGTTAAATTGCTTACTCAGAGCGATCATTTCACTATGTGTATGTATATCAAAACATAATGTTGTATACCTTACATTTCTATAATAAAAATTTTTAAAGTCTTTTTAGTTTTAAAAGTTAGAGGCAAACTGTTATTAACTGAGGGTTTAGCTCTAGATCCTCAGGCCCCTGCACAGTGCCCAGTACAGAGAATATACTCAGTAAGTGTTTTTGAATTAAATTTAAGTAAAAGAAGAAAGTGAAATTTAACCAACATTTATGGTGTTCCAAATATGTGGCCAGTGTTGCTTTTGATTCTTTTACTTGGAATACCATCACATATTCACACTAGTTGAGGGAAGGGGGAAGGTGTGGAGAGATATATAAGTATTGTCCTGTTTACAGATGAAGGAACCAAGAATTATAGAGGTTAGATGACTTGTCCAAAGTCACACAACTAGCATATGTTGCATTTGGGTCTGAACAGGTGTTTTGGCTCATAACCAGAGCTTGCTAGTGGCTTCTCATTAGTTTGCTATGCAACACTGCCTACCCCAGGAACTCCAGTTAACTGGAATGCTTGCCATGTTGGCCCAGGGGGATGAAAAATCTTCCCCGAGTAATTGATTTAGATTTGTCCTTAGTAAACCCTGTCTTAACTGAAGCAGCATAAGAGCTTCCTTTTCCGAAACCTCTGTGTTAAATGTTTTGTTAATTCACTTTAACTTATGGTGCTCGCATGCACTTTAAATTCAAGTCACTCACTGACATTTTAATTACTGTCACTGCAGAGCTGTTAAACTGTGAAAATATCATCCCAAGATTTGTTTTGTAAAGTAATCCAAAAGAAATTCCTTTTGCAAATAAATGAAAACAAGATTTTTTGCACATGTTGACAACAGCACAGCTTTTGGATGTGTGGCCAGCATAGCTAGGAGAATTTGAAGACTCAGAATATGGGACAAGATCTTCTAATTGCATGTTGCGTTGAAATATGTGAATTTGTGATATATGTATATGCAGGTCACATATACATACAGTAGTTCCTTCTTATCTGAGGTTTCACTTTCTGTGGTTTCAGTTACTCGCAGTCAACCATGGTCTGAAAATATTAGGATATTTTGAGAGAGATGTAGGAGGGGGAGAGAGAGAGAGAGAGAGAGAGAGAAACATTCACATAACTTTTATTACAGTTTATTGTTATAATTTTCCATTTTATTATTAATCTTTATCTCTTATCATGCCGAATTTATAAATTAAACTTCATCATAGGTATGTTTGTATAGGAAAAACACAGTATATATAGGGTGCAGTACCATCCACTGTTTCAGTCATACACTGGGGGTCTTGGAACGTATCATCTCAGATAAGAGGGGACTACTATATATCACAAATATACGTAGTCTATACAGACTATATACATAAACCCTTAGAGGAAGGAAATTTTTGTCCAAGGGAGGTCTGTAGGCCTGTTGTGGCTCCTGCAGATTCATATGCATGTGGCTAAATTTAATCAGCTCCAGGTTAAACCCTCGGGACACCACTTTTATCTAGAAAGTCCAGGGAATATTACTTGAGTTCTGAGTTTAGGATCCACATGTAGCTGTCTTTAAAACATTGTATGATGAAAGTTAGCCAAAGGGAATGGGAAAGCACAAAAGTAAAACAGCAGTCTATGCGCAAGACCAGGGCAAGACTGTTGGGTCCAATGGCTGCGAAGCAGTCAGTACATATCCTCGGAAAAATCCTGGGAAACTAAAACAGGGTGTGTCCTCCTTGCTGGCCACATGATGGTGCACTTTCCCCACTCACTGACAACTCAGGTGCTGGGGCGGAGTGATGAGCCAGGCAGCTGCAGGGAATGTGGCTTCTGTTCACAACACTGAGAGCCCAGCAGGTTTGAGGAAGCTTGTCATTGGTCCCCATAGATTGTGGGAAACTGGTGCAGTGGCCACTGTGGGAATTTCCCCACCGAGGGGCTTGTGTGGCCCTTATATTCTATGGATCTCAAAGAGCACTTTCCAAAGGCACAGGAAGGAGGGAGGTTCCGATTTATTAATGTCATCCTAACTGTGCCCTGGGCAACTATCAGACCAAAATCAAAACTCCCTGCAACTTTGCCATCTGGGGAGGGTGTCAGGTGTCACTCTGTTACTTAAATGGGACATAACTGGGGACATCTGAAGGGGGGGCTGCTTCCCTATGGGGAGTAATTGTTCTGTGACTTTAAGCCGAAATTATAACCTGTTGCCAAACCTGGAAATTGTAGCTTCATTCTAATTAATTAATAGCAGTATTATTAATTTTACAGAGAATATGCATACAGCTCAGAAAAAAATCCAAATTAACCAATTATTGACCACCCCACCACTATGTATGGATGGCTGATGTCTAGGGTTAGGATTCACAATGATATCAATTGTCCTCAAAAGATTTATATATCTAGTTAAGGGAAATACTAAAACGAACAAGCATTTATTGAACATATACTGTGTGCTAGGCACTGTGCTAGGTGCTTGATATGCATTTTTTATTTAGTCCTTATAACAGCCCTATGGCATAGGTTTAGGCATTGACTCAGAGAAGTTAGGCAACTTGTCCAAGATCACTCAGCTAGTTATGGAGGAACTCGGATTCATATTCAGAATGTCTGATACCTGGTCTCATGATCATAGCCTCCCTATCCAGAGACACCTAAGAAAACATGGGGCCCAATTTGGAGGTCCAAAATTTGGAATGCTGTCAGCCTGGGACTGTGAGAGTGAAGAGATGCGTTTTCTGAAGATGTCACTTCCTATTTCTCTTCTCTTTTGTTTCTACCTATAGATACCCCATGGTGCTCCCCCATCAAGGTGAAGTATGGGGATGTGTACTGCAGGGCACCTCAAGGAGGATACTACAAAACAGCCCTGGGAACCAGGTGTGACATTCGCTGCCGAAAGGGCTATGAGCTGCATGGCTCTTCCCAGCTGATCTGCCAGTCAAACAAACGGTGGTCTGACAAGGTTATATGTAAACGTAAGTAGCCCAGCCCTGTGTTGGATCCTCAGGGACAATCAGGACCAAAGTTCTTTTGCTCTGAGATTGGGGCTTTTCACTGACCATAGAGGAGAAAACTTGTGAGCAGAGGCCAGTGGGTTTCTAAGATATGGTAGAAATGAGAGGGCTCCTTTCAGGGAGAAGGGCATGATCAGCTGTTTGGGAAAAGGGGAGAGAAGAAAATTGTTCAGCAAATGGGTTGAGTAAATGCCAGGGCCTGAAGAGGTATTGGGGATTTAGAAACAAATAAGACACACACAGGCTCTGCTGTGAAGGGTCTGGCACAATAGTACCAGAGACAGCAGGGCAGAGGTGCAAACCTAGAGAATGGTACCAAGTCGGGAATTTATGGTAGCAGATTAAAGAAGTGTTCTCCCTCTAGGAATAGGGATTAGGGAGGCAGGAAAGAGCTGCTGAAGAAGTCAGACTTGTTCATGAAAGGGAGTGTGCTTCAGAGGAGAAGATTAGACATTTAGGGGCTTTTAGCTTCACAACAAGTCATATCTCATTTAGAAAACTGCAAGTGCTACAGCATTGCTGAAGCACATTTTAGATGCTTTCGTTGTTCAAAACAGCCACCACTTCTTGAGCACCTATTGTTTGCTGAGCATTGCACATACATTCCATTTTGCAACAACACTATCGATACGGGTGCCATTATTTTAACTTTCATGTTGGGGAAACTGAGGCATCGGGGCTGCAGCCATGTGATCCAGACTGTGCAGACTATGCAACTGGGTGACTGTAATGGACACTTGTCAGTGCTTCACCCAGATCTCCCAGGTGCCCTTTCACTAGTTCCATGTATCTGCCCCCTCCAGCTTCTGAACATTTTGCTCTTAAAACTCGCACCTTCAGCCTTCCTTGAATGAAGAAGAAACTTTGCTGCTTCAGAAAACTGCGCCCGTGCTCTCTCTCTCTCTCTCTCTCTCTCTCTCTCTCTGGAAAGCATTTCCCACGGGTAGCCTGTAGCTGCCCAATGACTGACTAGTAAATGATTATGAAAGTTCACTGTCCTTGCCTGGGGGCAGGACAGACTGAGCTGTCACCCCAGAGCTACTTTGGGGCATCAGCCTGAGGCTGACTTTATCTGAGATCTCACCTTGCTTGGCTTCCTCCCTTCCCTGTCCTGCTTCCCCCACCCCCTCACTGACCTCCTCTGGGAGCACTTTATTACTAAACTACTTGCACACAAATCTGTATCAAAGGGTCTGCTTCTGGGGAACCTAACCTAAGATAGTGGCTTAGCTGGGATGTCAACCCAAGTCTGTCTGACAGGAAACTCAGTGTCTATTCTGTGTGACATCCAGCTACGTATTGTTTCTCTAATTCCATTTGTTGTATTTACATTAACTTTTCACCCTATGCTTTCAGAGGTTCTGGGCTCTGAAACTCTATGGACAAATGCCAAGAAATACTGAATATCTGATTTTTTCTTTTTCAGAAAAGCGATGTCCTACCCTTTCCATGCCAGCAAATGGAGGGTTTAAGTGTGTAGATGGTGCCTACTTTAACTCCCGGTGTGAGTATTATTGTTCTCCAGGATACACTTTGAAAGGGGAGCGGACAGTCACGTGTATGGACAACAAAGCCTGGAGCGGCAGACCAGCCTCCTGTGTGGGTAAGAAAATGTCACCACCCTCAGGAGACACATGCTTTGGAAGGAGCACAATTAGTGGATTTTAAAGGGAGCATTATATTCTGTGTGTGAAGCATCAGCTTTGCTTTCATTAGCTGTCTTTATCAGGGGTTCTCTGGCTCAGCCCTAGACCTAAGCTCAGTCTTTATCCTAGAGCAGCTTCTTGGATAATGGCTTCCATCTGACTTTTGTCTCTTTCTTGGTTTGCTGTTGAGGCAGCTACAGGCTGGCAGAGGTGTGGCACACTCTTGCTGATTTAATTCAGGGGTCTGTCCTGTAATATTGAGCAGAGTTATTGACACTTGCAGGGACAGTCCTGCAGAGAGCATCTGTGTGTTTTCCAGTGGGAAGACAGACATAGGTCCTTTGTCACCAACTGTAGGGGCCAGAAAGCACTCAGTTTGCATAGCTGGAAGGGATTTGAATATTTTACCTTACTTTGGGTTTACTGAGCAGGGAGTGGTTCTCATGGTGTGGTCTTGGGAAGAGCAGGAACAGCAGCATCCCCTAGGAACTGCTTAGACATGCAAATTCTCATCTCTCCCCCACACCTGCTGAGTCAGCAACTCTGGGGGTGGGGCCTTGGCATTTATGCTTTAATGAGCCCTCCAGGGATTCTGAAGTGCTCAAATAGAGAGCCACTGACCTAAGGCCTGCTTCTCTAACTTTTTTTTTCTTTTCTTTACTTTCTTTCTTTTTTTTTCTTTTCTTTTCTTTTCTTTTTTTTTTTTTTTTTTTTTTTTGAGGCAGAGTCTCACTCTCTTGCCTGGGCTAGAGTGCCCTGGCATTAGACTAGCTCACAGCAACCTCAAACTCCTGGGCTTAAGCGATCCTCCTGCCTCAGCCTCCCAGGTAGCTGGGACTACAGGCACATGCCACCATGCCTGGCTAATTTTTTCTATTTATAGTTGTTTGGCTAATTTCTTTCTATTTTTAGTAGAGACGAGGTCTCTCTCTTGCTCAGGCTGGTCTCGAACTCCTGACCTCAAGCAATCCTCCTGCCTCAGCCTCCCAGAGTGCTAGGATTACAGGCGTGAGCCACCACGCCCAGCCTGCTTCTCTAACTTTACCGTGCATAGGAATCCTCTGGCGACCTTGGTAAAAATGCAGATTCTTATTCAGCAGGTCTGGGGTGGGACCTGGGATTCTGCTAGACCATGCTCTAAGGCTAGGTTTTTGAACCTGGGTGTAAGGTTTTTGAATGAGCGGTGCCAGAGAAAGAAAGATGAGCAGAGTTGAAAGGGTTAAGCAACGAGGCTTCATTGGAGCACTCCTGGGCTGGCGAGGTTCATGGGTCTCGAGAGAGGGGGCCTGAGAAGTCACCCCGCCCAGAAGTTTTGAGTGGGTTTATATATGTTTTTTAGGGCTGGGGGGTGGGCATTTCTTTGGCAGAAAGATTTATGGCAGGGAGAGCAAGGAATTTTCTGTTGCAGTTTTAGGGCAGGTGTTGAGAAATAGGAGGGGCTGGTGGTATGGGTGGACTCCAGGAACCATGACGGACTCCAGGAACCATGACGGACTCCAGGAGCCGAGACTCTTATCAGGGCAACCATCCAGGTGTGGTATTCTTTTAACTCACCTGGGCCTTGCAGGCATTGTTCTTGGCAGGTCTCCTGGGCTTTTCTTTTTTTTTTTTTTAGGGAGGGGAGAGGTGCCCGCCACCAGCCTTACACTGGGCACCATGGGGGCCAGATAATTGTGCATTTCTGTCCTTTGCACTATACAGCATCCTTGGCTTTTACCCACTAGGCACCAGTAACACTGCCCCCTACCCCAAGTTGTGACAACCAAAAATGTCCCCAGATATTATCAAATGACTCAGGCTGGGGGAGAGGAGAAAAATTACCCCTCTGCATTGAGATTCACTGGTCTAGTACAGTGGATCCTTACCCTGGCTGCTAATTAGAATCAACTGGATATTTTTTAGAGCCTACCCATGCCTAGGCCCTACACTAGAGATTGTGATTCAGTTAGCCTGAGGCCAGGGATGTTATAAAAGCTTTCCAGGTGGTTTTCATGTGCACCTAAGCGCCAGGACCATTGTCTGAGATCAACATCACCTGAGAACTTGTTAGAACTGAACATTCCCAGCCCCCCCCCCACTCCTAGACCTGCAGGATTTGAAATTCTGGGGTAGGGCTTAGCAAGCTGTATTTTTAGAAACCCTCCAGGGTATTCTGATACATGCTAAAGTTTGATAACCTGCCTTAGAAATCCAAATTTGAAAAATACCTTTATACTCAAAATATTGCCCTTGAACCAGCAGCATCAGCATCAGGAAGGAGCTTGTTAGAAATGTAGAATCCTGAGACCCACTCCAGATCTGTCAAATCAAAGTCCACATTTTTTTTTTTTTTTGAGACAGAGTCTCGCTTTGTTGCCCGGGCTAGAGTGAGTGCCGTGGCATCAGCCTAGCTCACAGCAACCTCAAACTCCTGGGCTTAAGCGATCCTACCGCCTCAGCCTCCTGAGTAGCTGGGACTACAGGCGTGTGCCACCTATGCCTGGCTAATTTTTTCTATATATATTTTTAGCTGTCCAAATCATTTCTTTCTATTTTTTAGTAGAGACAGTGTCTTGCTCTTGCTCAGGCTCGTCTTGAACTCCTGACCTTGAGCGATCCACCCGCCTCGGCCTCCCAGAGTGCTAGGATTACAGGCGTGAGCCACAAAGTCCACATTTTGAGAAGATCTCCAGCAGATTGGTATGCCCTTTACACGTTGAGGCATACTGCTCTAGGGCAGTGGTTTTCAACACTGGCTGCCACTGGAATCTGAATCTCTCGGACAATGGTAGTTTTTGAAGTTCCCCAGAGTGGTTGAGAACTACTGTCCCAGGGGATCATTTACTGATAAACTATTAGAGCTGCCAGGACCTGCCTTTAGAGGATATTCTAGTCCAATTCCCCCATATTACAGATGAGGTCTGAGACGTCACTTGACTTGCTGGAGGTTGCATAGAGATGAGCCTAGGACTACAACTGCAGGTTCTCAGGCCCAAAATCCTGAATCCAGGGATAGCTCTGGTACTAAGGTGTCAGGGTGGCTGGCCATAGGAGCCTGGCTCCTGCCCTGCTTTGATCTACCCATCTCCAAAGAACCATTTAGCTCAGTCTGCTAATGTGCCTTACCTCAAGGACTCCTTTCTGAACACTCAGTTCAGAGTTCTGGGGCAGTTACTTCAGGAGTAAGACTGAAATCTGACGCTGTCTGCTGGGGGCCAACATGAGACAACTCGCCTGGGCCCCATGCCAGGGGTATCTTCTTGATGGCACCTTTGTCTACTATCTTCCCTGGCAGCACCAGCCATTCTTACTCTGAAGTTATGTGGTAAATGAACTATAGCAAAGGGGCCAGGCTGAAGATGTGATCAAAATTCTTCTATATCAGAGTCATGGCCTGGACTATACCCTGTATCTTTTTAACAAGAACAATAGGTCCAAATAAATACTCAGCTAACTGACTCAGATTTATTCTGGGCTTCTCTTCTTCTAGTATTTAGGTAAGCATTTGTATTGGTCGGTGGTCAGGAAAACCGAAACCACTCTAGGTATTTCAGACAGAGTGGGATTTAATATAGGGAATTGGTCACAAAAGTATAAGAATAGCTGGAGGAGGAAAAGGGGAAAAATGCTGTTCCCACAGATTAGTTACAGCAGGAAGTCACTACAAACCAAGGGCTGGTGGAGCAAAAGTGGTCTGGTAGTGTTACCCAAAAGTCCATAAGTCCACCCTGATGCTGAAATTTCTATAACTAACTAAGGAAGTCAGGAGGCCAGAAAACTCTCATTGAAGCTGCTACCAGAAGCACAATGGCTTCTACTTCCTTCCTGCCTTCTAACTTCATAAAAGTACCTCCCATTGGCAAACCTATCTGGCTACCCGGTTGGCAAAGGAATCTGTGGAAATGTAATTCTGAGACTTCAGTCCTGGCTCTAAAGGGGAGATTATAGAAAACTAACTACAAATAGAATACTTGGTACCTGTTTCTGAGGTTTTTGACTTCTCCTGAATCTTGTAGTGCTCATTGAAAAGAAGACTGCAGAGCAGTCCTGGTCAACTAACTGGTACAAGCAGAATGGTGCTGAGAGTGTGAACTCTAGACATGTTCCTCTTGAATGACATGGCCTAAAGCCAGTTGTTCAGGTCAGAAGGGCACCTCACAGATGTTGCTTTCAGTATATCCCCTGTGATTTGGTATGTGCAAGCTAGCTCTTCAAAACAAACAAACAAAAAAATTGAATCTTTACTCCTTCATATTGGAAGGGGCAGAGGTGATGGTGGGAGGAGAGGAAAAGCTCAAAAATCTTTCTGCTAAGCAAGCTTTGGCAGAGTACTCTAGGGATCATACTGTTCAGATTTCTAGATTGTGTAAAACAATGGAAAGAAAATGCTGATTGTTCTCAACAAGCAACAAGCATGTCCTAAGCCAGACCAGATGGGCCTGGAACCTTCCCAGAGGGAGAGAGAATGAACCCCAATTTCAGGGGATTTATCTTATAATTTGCCAGGACAAGGTTCAGGCATATTTGGGGAAAGGGATAATGTGCATGCAATTATGTGGGAGTGGCAAAAAGGGGTACAGTGAGCATGAGAGTTTAGAGCTTCCAGAAAAAAAAGAGAGAAGTACACAAAGCAAGCAGGCAATTCTTTCTTTGATTTTGGTGACAGACAAGCTGGAGTTTGCCCATAGTGAATTTTACTCCTGGGGTATCATTTACTCTTTTGGCTTTAAATGTATTAAATTAGTTTAATAAATTTGTTTTTGTATTGGCAGGGCTAGGGGGTCCTTTTGCTGTTTTAGAGCCTCGGCCTATTTTAGGAGCTGACACATGGTGGCTGAATAGTTCCCAGATTTCCACACAACCTTGAACAGTGCATCTTGGCCAGAGCTGTGATGAGTGCTGAGAAAGTTGCCCCAGTTCTCTTCCAGACCAGAAGGGAAAAGAGAAGACTGGGCTTACTGTTGACTCTGAGGTGGTTAGTTTTGTGGTCTGGCTAATTTGAAAGTACCATGAGTTAAAATTAATTCCCTTATGTAGACCATACTCTGGCAGTGGACTCAAATTCATGGTTATTTCAGAAACAGATATAGATAAAAATAAGTCAGTGTAGGAGAAAAAACATACTGCAAATTGCAGGAGGGTAAAGTATTTAAAGAGCCACAACTTCCATTGACATACAAAACCACTTAGAATGTAACCACTATTGTTTTGGGGGAATATTTTTTCTTTATTTCCATTTTTAGTTATTTTTTTGTGACATTGGCATTTAGATAGAACAATGGGAAGTTGGAATTACAACAAGTCCTCATTTAGAGACCAGATTTTGAGTAGACACATGATCTCTCCTTTAGACCAACACTTCTTCCTAGGCCAAAATGGGAAGAAAAAAATTAAAGATAATTTTAAAATGATGGACAATAAAAACCCAGCAAATGTCTCTTGACATGCAGAAAGTACCCATTTAATTGCTTTAACAAAGGACAATGTACAAACCAACTTGGTTTTTGGAATTGCTCTCTTCTTATTTTATATTTTCTATGGAGTAGAATAAATGGAGATTTATTAACAGAGATTAAATTCTAGAATAAAAAAAATTTCTGAGACTCAAGATATACAAATTGATGGCATACTTTTCTTGCTTCCCAACTATCCGACAGCTAGTTTACCCAATGGCCCATAAGAATGTTTGCTGGGCTGCATTGCATTATTCAGTTGATGATACCAACATTAGTGGGGCTAAGAACAAATGTATCAGTGCATTCTTTCAGATTATCTTAAATTGTGCAAACTTTTTTCTGGATTGACAAATATACATTCTTTTGCAAACTTTCAGGAAGCTAGTTTGGGCTTAAAATAACTTGATTAATTGAGATACTGATTTACTTTTTACATTCCATGATTTGTTAGTACAAACCGAACAGGTAAATTTTTAGTGGTCCTCTCTAATATAAGCATATCATCAATGAATTTTTAGTCGGGCTTCTTTTTGGTGTAGATGGTGGTGACTTTTCACAACAAGGTCTCGGTATGTTGCCAAGGCTGGTCTCTAACTCCTGGGTTCAAGTGATCCTCCCACCTCAGCCTCCCAACTGGCTAAGACTATAGGCTAGCACCATTGTGCCTGGCTAAGATGGTGACTTTTAATTGTGAATTTTATTGCTTCCCTTCTTGCCTCTTTTGTCCTTTTTGGAAAGTTCTCTGAAATTTTATATGCTGTCAGAGAAACAGAACCCCTTCCTAGAGCCATCCACAGGGACTACACTCTGGCTGGGGGAAACAAACAACTGGGCAAGTTTTCCATGGCCAGGTTTGCTCTGCCTTTGGCAGTTACTCATTTCCTATGCCTCCGTGAAACAGACTTTTCCTTCCTTCAGCACCAACCTCAAACTATTTTACATTTGTATCAGTGATTTACTGCTATTGCTGGACAACAGACCACCCAGAATTTAGTGGTTTCAAACAACAATGGTACTGCTTTGGGTTGGAAATTTGGGCAGGGCTCCACGGGGACAGCTTGCCTCTGCTGTACATAGTAATGGATGAGGTGACTGACTGGGGCTTGAGAATCCAATATGGCTTCACTCACATGTCTGGTACGTCACCAGGGGGAAGTTGTACAGGCTGGGGGTCTGGCTGAGTCTCTGTCTTTCTCTCTCTCTCTCACTTTATCATTTATCTTCCTCACTATGTGACCTCTCCAGTCACTCGAACTTCTTTAGATGGCAGCTGTCTTCCAAGATAGTGAAAGCAGAATGTGCCAGACTCTTTAAGGGCCTAGGTCTGGAATTAGCATAAGGTCACTTCCCTTGCATTTTATTGTTACTTATCAGCCAAGACATTGTCCTTTTGAACCTCTTCCTTGTTTCCACCACCTACCTAGTTAGATGTGTCAAGGATTTCCAGGTAAATAGTTCTGCTTCTCAAATAAATAGTAGTTGATACAATGCAATATATTTGTTTTTCATATTTTGTATGAAGAGAGGAAACTGGAGCACAGAGAAGGGAGACAGTTTTTCAGGTGTCTCCAGTGAATGGAGCAGAGAGCAGAGGCCAGGATTTTCACTGAGGGCTTCAGGGTTTCCACACAATACCTGGCTCCGCAGGCATCCTGACTCAACAGGAAATAGTAATTATGTTTCTATAGTAATTTTATTCCTTTCATTCATGGAAATGTACAATAACTTATAAAAAGATATGGTGGCTGTGGCTAGGTAATAACAGGCTTAGGTCTTTGGAGCATCGGCTGAAGGGCAGGCCAGCTGGTCTCATCAGCAGAGAGAGAGGACACAGCTGCTGGAGGGTGCATCAGAATCGAGTTCTGCTCCTGCCCTTGAAGGACTGATGGGGAAACCGTGCAGGCAATCACAAAAGAATATGTGTGCAAAGTTTGGAGGAAAACGCTAGTTAGCAGCAGGCAGACACACAGAAGCATTTGGTTTATTAAAATAATTTAAAAATACGTGATGATGTCCTAAAATCCCAGAACACAAAGAAATTCCAAAAGAGAAGAAATGCTTCTCAGTCTATAAATGGGGGCGGGGAGCGGGTGGCTAAGAACATTGCTTAGTCTAATGCGTGGTTGTGTGAATTCAATGACATAATGCAAGGATAGTACTTAGCATGAGGTGGGCAGGTAGGAAGGGTTCAGTAAGTATTAGCTATTATTTGTAGTCATTTATTTCCTCTTGGTTTTTTTTTTTTTTTTTTCTGTTCAGAACAGCGCTGCTTCTGAAAAGCTGGGCTAGTTTCAACTGATTATTGTTAGCCAGACTTAAGCTAGCTTTGGGAAGCTCTGAGACTCTTCACCCAGTTAACCTACTTTGGAGTGTGTTTGCTCACACTGTCAGTACATCTAGTTGATACAGAAAAAAAAAAAAAAAAAAAAAAAACAGTGTGTCATCCACATGTTTAGTTTGCCTGACACAGAGACTAAGAGTCTCTCTTCACTCTGACAATGTTGCTCCAAGAAAATATGGTAACCCAATGTAATTTTACATTGAAATTTATATCCTTTCCTCAGCCCCTCTCCTTTTTGCTTTAATTTTTTAAAATAAATATTCATTCTATAATGCAATTGCCAGCTATATTTGACCAGCAGGGGGCAGGCATTGAGTAATTGTCTTTCTGATTTACTCAAAGCTGTAAAATGCTCATCTGAATTATAAAAGTGTAACTTCTATCACCTATCATAGTTTAAAAAAATGGATTGTTTTAAAAAGCTTGGCAAATGAAAATAAACACCTGTAATGCATTCAAAGTATCTTCCATTTCATCATAATATTTATATATTTTATCAACTCTAAGAGGCATATTTTTTCACATTTTAATATCTTTGAAATAGGGATGTGTGTCACAATCAATAGTTACTTAGATTCAATAAAATATGGTAGTTATTCAATTTAGGATTAGTGTATTAAGGCTTTAAGTTCACACTCCATTGAAGCATGACAGAATGAAAATGAATTTGGATAGCTGGAGGAAAAATTGTTTAACAAGTTATTCATAATTTCTTACCCCAAATAAAGTGAGAAATTATTAGACAAGACACAGGAGAAAGTATATGAATAATTTTCCTTGGTGTGTTTAGTCTCTCAAGGACGTTTGTGATTCAGAATCAAAAGGACATTAATTTTCATTAATGCTGTAACAGCATTTAAATACTTATCAGTTGATATGTACAGCAATGCAAAGCTGCATGTCATTAATTTGCTGTGCCCTCTTTAAATATATTCACTACCTGCTCTGAATCATAAGGTAGGATTTGCAAAAGTTTGAACTTCCTCTTGTGATTTCACTTCAGCTATAATAAGATGAAATACAACGCAGTGTAGAATTGACATCTCATTTATTTTTAGCCCTCATTATCCACCCATCCTTGATAATGAGGGGTCAGAACTCCTATTACCAGGTGCAGAATCTACTTGAGGAAATTTGGGAGGCTTTTGAAGGCCCAGAGCCACAGTAAAATGCTGTTCCAGAAACACAGAACTGTAGGTGTGGTCCAGTGGCAGTTGGAGGGGAAAGTGGACCCAGACAGACCATTACCTATTTTAAGATATTGAGCAATATGTTGGGAATAGACAGCAAGAAGAGAGAGAGCTTGTTCCAGTGGTAAGTGCATGCTCTGATGGGTTATAATTGACACTGTCACTACCTACATGTGTGGTCTTAAATAAATCACTTAAGTTCTCTGAGCCTCAGTTTGCATATCTGTAAAATTAGAGAATTGGGTGGCTCCTTTACACCTCAATAGCATTCACTTTTACCTTGCCTGGGGCATTGCCACTTTCTACCCTCATGTTATGTTTCCATGTGTGGTGACATAATCTCCCCAATAGATTATAAACTCTTTGAACAGTGGAGATCACATAATTCTCTTGCCTTTGTGCACCCCCAACCCCAGCAGTTGGATTGAAGCCTTGGCTAAGGTTGGCACTTATGAAAGATTTGCTGCCTTGAATTGAATCAGAGTAGATGATAACTAGCGTACCTTCCTCTAATATTCTATGATGCTGTCTTTAAAGCGGGAGAGACTCATTGAAGCTGAATGACTTCTAGCTTCAGCTAGGTAAATGCCATGTTGTCAAGTTAGTAAGCAGAATTTGGAAGCCTGAGAAGGAGGGAGCTGTAGCTATTATAATAAATTACCCCACAGGACACCTAGCAAGGCCGGATGATTGTAGGTTTAGTCCTATGCACATGAGTCTTCAAATAATCTTCAAACTTCAGCAGGAGAGAAAAAGCAAGATAAAGAGAGGGAAGAGAAATACAGAGGGTGAACAAACTCTTCAATAAACGGGGAGTGCCTAGAGGTATGTCAAACTGATGATGGGGATAATGTTTTGGTTATATTTTCAGATATGGAACCTCCTAGAATCAAGTGCCCAAGTGTGAAGGAACGCATTGCCGAACCCAATAAGCTGACGGTCCGGGTGTCCTGGGAGACCCCTGAAGGAAGAGACACTGCAGATGGCATTCTTACTGAGTAAGTGAAACTTGGCAGCTGAAATGATGTTGCCTGTTTTAGGTGAGACATTTACTACCCATAGTGGGGAGTGTGTCTATGCTGGTCTATTTATGCTTTTAGATGTGGTCGCCTGGTCACCATCTAACATACTAGGTATTTCACGTATGCATTTGTTTATTGCCTGTCTCCACTATAGTGTGTTCACTGCCATATCCCTAATGCCTAGAACTGTGCCTGGCACATCATTAGCACTCAGTAAATCTTTACGGAAGGAAAGAAGGGAAATAAGAAGGGATGGTGAGAAGGGGAGAGGAGGTACAGAAGGGGAAAGAGGAACCCAGTTGGTTAATTCAGGGATAAAGTCATCCCCATTGCTTTCCCAAGGGTCTCCTACCCGTGCCCCAGGCCTCATCAAGCCCTCATCTCCACTGGGAAGCCTTCTGTGTCTTCCAGGCAGAGCCCGGGTCTGCCCCCATTATGCTCTGACTATGGCTTGGTGCAGAACTTTTCCACCCCTGTTTTTTAGCTGCACCTGTTTCTTTCAAAATTTTTGATTTTGATTTTTAAAACTTTTGACCACATCAAACATTTAAAGAAGCTTGTACAAAAAAAAAAAAGAGAGAGAGAGAGAAAGAAAGAGAAAGAGAAAGAGAGAATGTGTCTTCTGCCTTCTTCCCCACCTCAACCCCATTCTCCAGGACCAATTACATTCATTGTTTGATGTACATCTGAGATGCTTTTAAAAATGGGTGGTTCCCTTTGCTGTGGTTCAGTTACATGTTGTTCTAATCTAGCATTTGGGCCTGTACACTTGCAGCTGTTTTGTTGGCCTGCATGTTCCCTGGAGGCCATTATTTCATGTCAGCACGTTCGCATCTGTGCCTTAAAGCTCATGGGCCTATTAGACCTCCCCACTGAGTTTCCATCTGTGGACAAAAGGATGCTTCTGACTTATCTCCTGGCGAGCCATACAGCAGGGAAAGACTTTCTAGAATTCTATGAACCCCGGCTGTGTAAGACAAAACATTTTTATAAAGTTATTAATAATAACAGAACATTTTCTAATAAGAAGAGGTTGAGTCTCTCACTCCTAGCAGGACATTTTGTTCCTACATCCTCATGGTCTTCCCCTAGTGCATCATCTAGATTAAATACTATTACTAGTTGTCTTCCCCCTTGTAACTTTTCAAAGATAAAGTTTGACCATTAAAAAAATTATTTGCTGTCACATATACATGTCACAAACCCCTAGAAGTAACTTCAGACAATTAGGATTAAAAAGTAAGTTTCAACAGTTGACACAATTGGAGATTGGGTTTTATTTATCTTTGACTCTTCGAGGTCTAGCACAATGCCTGGCCCAGCCCCTAGCACATAGTAGGTTTTTAGATTTTTGCAATTGTGGTTGTTGTTGAACTCCTGTATAATAAACACAAAATATCAAATCACTAGATGACTCAATTTGTCTAAAAGCTTTGTGGGAATATTCACCTTGGAATTTTGTGGATAACTTATGTAATATGGTTAGAAATGTGACATTTAAAAAGAGCATCTCACTAGCCCCTGCCCCTCCATTCAGAGCAGCTATCTGCTTCCAGAGTTCTATAGTCCAGAGTCCACAAAGACTTTGAGCAGAATGCTGTGGGGAATGCACTCCAGCAGGATTAGGAGTTCAGAGAAAGCCATTTTGGCCCCTTTTCAGCTCTCACTTGGGATCCTTGCTACCCTGGCATTTCTCCTGTGACCCTTTCCCCCATTTCTTAGCCAAGCTACTGTTACATAGTCCCCTTCTGGGGGAGGGGACATTTCTAGTGTCAAGCTCTGAGACAAGTTCCTACAAGTTCCCTTATTTACTTCTTCTGACTGTTATTTGAATATGAGAGATGAAATGGAGTTTCAGAGAGGTTGTAGCCACTTATATTTGAAGTATCACTCCTCTTAGGTTTATCTGAGCTTAAATTGTGCTTCCTAAGAACCTTAAAGTTGTGGTCTCCAACTCCCAGGCCATGGACCAGTATTGGTCCATGGCCTGTTAGGAACTGGGCCACATAGCAGGAGGTGAGCTGCCGGTGAGTGAAGCTACATTTGTATTTGCAGCCACTCCCCATCGCTCACATCATGGCATAAGTTCCACCTCCTGTCAGGTCAGCAGTGGCATTAGATTCTCATAGGATCGCGAACCCCACTGAAAACGGCATGTGCAAAGGATCTAGGTTGCACATTCCTTATGCGAATCTAATGCCTGATGATCCTAGGTGGAGCTGAGGTGGTGCTGCTGGCGCTGGGGAGCGGCTGCAAATACAGATTATCATTAGCAGAGAGGTTTGACTGCACAATAAAATGAATCATTCCAAAACCATCCCCCCATCCCAGTCCATGGAAAAATTGTTTTCCATAAAACCAGTCCCTGGTGCCAAAAAAGTTGGGGACTGCTGCCTTAAAGCACCTAAAGCCAAAAGTGACATGTCTCTAAATGGTGGGGGGTTTCTGATTTCTGACTCTTTCCCAAGACCCCTCACTTCATACCTTGTAAACAGCCACCTTGCTTACCTACATGTAAGGCTTTCCTCAGTGATGACATGATAGTTCCACATGTCCATTATTAGCAAATATTCTTATCATTTCTAAGAACTGTAGAGAGAAGGGGAATTATCTATATATTGAAAAACAAACAAACAAAACTGGCATTTGATCATGCTATTGTTCTTATCAGATAGCCAAGAAAAAAATGCTAGAGTCACCCTAGCTGTGTGATCTTGGGTAAGTTCTTTGACCTTTTGGTGCCTCGGTTTCCTCATCTGTTAAATGGAGATAATACTACCCACTTAATAGGGTTGTTGTGAGGATTAAAAAAACTAATATATGTAAAAAGCCTAGAACCATGTCTAACACATGCAAGGTTTATGTAAGTGCAATAAACAATTATTGGGATTATTATATTATTAGGATAACCAAGGAATCTCAGAGAACTTGCCTTTTGCTCAGGGAAGGTCTCCACTGGCTCAGATAGAAAAAGCATAGAAAATTCTAGCAACCCCTTCAGGCCCAAATTGCCAATGACTGCTTGGATTATACTATAGATTGATTTTCCTTACAGAAAATTCCCTTGTCCTTCCAACAGTGAGGCAATTCAGTCCCTGGAACAAGGTTGGGATTAGAGGAAGACTTGGGCCCTGGCTTTCCAGCCTCCTCCCCACCCCTGTTCTACCATCCAACAAGAAAAAAAAGTCTAAACTCCCCAATACTTAAGGTTTTCCATTTTCTGATCCAAACTGCTCTTCTAAAACAGAAGAAAACTCAGGAGATTATATTCTCCAAGAAATCTTTGTTCTAGTCAAACTGGCCTAATGGCTGCCCTCAGTGTCCCCAAATCCTGTGCGAAGTAGGGGCTCAACAACTGTTTGTTAGGTCCATAATGATCGTCCTTGGTGTTTCTGGTTTTTTTTTCCTCCCTCTCTAAGTGTTATTCTGAAAGGCCTTCCCCCAGGCTCGAATTTTCCAGAAGGAGACCACAAGATCCAGTACACAGTCTATGACAGAGCTGAGAACAAGGGAACTTGCAAATTTCGAGTTAAAGTAAGAGGTAAGAGTACTACCTATTTTTTTCTCTCTCTCTTTAAAAGAGCAAGGGGAAGCAGGCCCTCAATCCTGAACTCTCCAAGTGCCCACTGTGGTGGGGAGACTTTCCAATTTTGGATGAGTCTCTGATGAAGCTAGGAGAAATGTCCCATGCTAATGCCTGAATTTCATGATACAAATCTGGATGGGGTTCAGTGCTGGCAGATTATTTAAGGAGTTCCACAGGACTAGTCTCACATAGTCCCCAATTGGCTGTCACAGCAGAATATTATTCCATAATTTTTCCATCCCTGAGCTTAGGTGACCAGCTAAAGCCTGCAAGTCCTTACATAATGAGGGTGGTTAGGAGTCCCCTAGTTTGGGCCACCAGGAAACTATATTCTTGGAGTTCCAGAACCTTTGGTCTAGCTGAAAAACCTGTTTTTAAGCATTATTTTATGCCTCATGGTTTGGGAAGCTAATTACTAACCATCTTTACTCTTTACTCTTCTGGGCTCAAACTTTTCATCTATACCACAAGGGCCCAAACTGGTTGGTGTCAGTGGTCTCATTGGTATGGATGATGACCATTCCAAGGCTCACCCACTGACCAAATAGTCCTCCATAACCCTCACTCATTTCATAGGCCAATGTAGAAGCCTGGTTGCAAAGCTGGTGCTTCTGCACCCTCACCTTCCCTGGTTACTCTGTAGAAGGGGGCTCAGCACCAAGACCCCTCTGGGCTTGTATCTCTACAGTCAGACGCTGCGGCAAACTCAATGCCCCGGAGAATGGTTACATGAAGTGCTCCAGTGACGGCGATAATTATGGAGCCACCTGTGAGTTCTCCTGCATCGGTGGCTACGAGCTCCAGGGTAGCCCTGCCCGAGTATGTCAATCCAACCTAGCTTGGTCTGGCACGGAGCCCACCTGTGCAGGTATGTGTGCAGCCTTCTCTCTAGCCAGCAGCAGAAGCTGAAGACCTCTTGATTCTTGATTCCAGTATAGGAGAGATAGTTTCCTGTAGTTTGTAAAGTTGATTGCCATCCCTCTTCAACTGAGTTGGTGAACACAGTCCCTAGATACCTGCTGCAGCTGATCTCATCTGCCCTCCTCCTTTGCCTCTGCCTGTCCTCTGATTTCCCTTTCATGTCCCCTAAGGAAGAAGCTCAAGGTGGGAACCCAGGGCCAGCTGCTGGTGACAGTATGAATCAGCAAAATCTGCTCTAGTGACCCTTGTTCCTCCTTTCTACAAATGTAAGGATCTTGTTTACAAAGCCAGTACACTGCCATGTATAGACAGTATAATGCCTGCTTTGTAGCACTGGCTTGAAAGTCACACAGACCTTGGGCATTTGGAATCTTTCCTCCTGTGTAAAATGAGGAAAATAATACCTCATCTACCTCTTGAGTTGTTGTAAGGATGAAATGAGGTCATCCATTGAACAGTGGAATAGAGCAGTGTCTGGTACAGGCCAAGGCTTCAATACATGCCAGCTCTTATTCCTTATGAAAAAAAAAATTGTGCTGGGTAGTGATAACAGTATGAAATTTGGACTACCCAGAAAATTCTGGACATATCTCTTATTTACAAACTTCTCTTTTTTTCCCTCATTTCCTGGTACTTTTCATCTATATCCTTTTCCTTTAATCCTAGCCATTCAGAGTTAGGTGAAAGAGATACATATACGCCATCAGCTAAATGCCTGAGGTTCTTCAATTTCATATATTATAGTAGAAAGAATATACCTATCCCAGACTCCCCATCTAAGGACTATGCCTACCATGCTGGCGTTGAGGCCTGAGGTGTAGTGTCTAACAAGCTCCTAAACCTGTGTGCTCCAATATGGTAGCCACTAGCCATTTGTTGCTATTAAGTGCTTGAAATGAGGCTAGTCTTGAATTGAGATGTGCTGTAAATATTAAACATACATGAATTTTAAAATCTTAGTACAAAAAAAGAATATAAAGTATCTAAATTTTTCATACTGATTACATATTTAAATGGAATATTTTGGATATATTTGGTTAAATAAAACATTATAAAGTCATTTTCACCTATTTCTTTGCCCTTTTTAAAATAAGGATACTAGAAAATTTAAACCTACATAATGGTTTCCGTTGTATTTCTATTGGCCAGGGCTGTCCTAGACTTTAAGTCCCTGGTGCAAAGAAGGGGGCAGGAACTCTGTATCACTCAGTACAACATCCCAGTGCCTGTCATGGAGCTTGGCACATAGCAGCCACTCAATGTACGTTGGTTGAATGAATGAATGTGTGAATGAACAAATACTTAAATGCAAATCTAAAGCTTGAAATATGAACACAAAGATTATAAAATATATATGGACTTTTCTAGTTTTCCTCATATTATTTTTCCTCCAGGGCCAGGCCTATTTTCTTACCTATCTATTGAACATCCTTCTTTGACCTTGAATAGCTGGAATTGGTTGTCATTTGTTTGCTTAAAACTGCCTTGTCTCATGTCCTTCATGGCTGCATTGTTCTGTGCCCTGCATTGCTCTGTCCTTCCCACATCAAGGAGGCAGACTTCAGAGATTCTGAGCCATTCCAAAGCCAGCCTGTCCACTGACCATTCTCTCACCCTTCTGCCTCTCTGCACCCACTTCCCCAGCACATACTGTGGTGCTTGGCTCATATACCTTTGACATTCCCATCTATGTTCAGAAGGCTACTTACTGCAATTATCTGTGTCTCTCTAAGAGCTTTTTTTTTCTTTTTCTGGTTATGAAACCATTATTGGCCCATGAACAGGGCTGGTGGGAAGTGATGGAGAGTTAGTGCCCCAGAAGCAGCCGTCAACCAATGATGGAGCAGTTGGTATATGAGGTTGGTCTGGAATATATCCAGCCATTGTTAATATTATATAATGAGAACACTTTGTACAACATAGATGTAAACTGGCAGCCAAGGAGAGTGGACTGTAATGAGCATGCCTGAACAATGACGACTTCACTGTACTAGTCAGTGGGGTGCTAGATGCCATTGAGTGAGCGTGTGTACTGTGTGGCTGTCACATTCAAAATGACTGAGTAGAGCAATAAATGTGCATCAGATTTTGTGTTAAGCTTGAACATTCCTCTGTGGAAACTATTCAATTGATTCAGAAGGCTCTTGGGGATGATGCAATGTGAATAGCGCAAATGAAAGTGTGGCATAAATGCTTCAAAGATGGTCAAGAATCTGTTGAAAGTGATCCATGTTTTGGAAGGCCTGCAACAAGCAGAACACCTGAGAATGTTGAATGTGTACAGGTTAGGTTAAGAGACTCTGGGAGAACTGTGTGAGGTCCCAAGGTGCCTACTTGGAAGGGGACTGAGGTGTCATTGTCCTATGTACAATGTTTCTTGTACCTTTTATCATGTTTAATAAATGTCTCTATTTTTCATATTACATGGCTGGATACTTTCCAGACAGATCTCATATATACTTCAGTTCCCTCCAGTGTAATGACTCTAAGGTATATTGTAAACCATCTCCCAGAGTTCTTCAGTGGGATTGAGCTCCAGATGTCAATAAATTGCTTGACAACCCACTCTGTATTGCTTTCCTTCCTTTCGTGTCTCACTTCCTGAGGTTGGCAAGATAATGGCTCCACAAAGATGTCCATATCCTAATCCCCAGAATCTGTGAATATATTACCTTACATGGCAAAAGGGACTTTTCGGATGTAAATAAGTTAAAGACTTTGAGATGGGGAGAGTATCTTGGATTATCAAATGGACCCAGCATAATCACAAGGGTCCATATATAAGGGAGGCAGAACTGCTGTCAGAGTCAGAGAAAGAGATGATGGAAGGAGAGGTCAGAGAGAAGAGAGATTTGAAGATGCTACACTGCCGTTTTGAAGGTGGAGGAAGGGACCACTAGCCAAGGAATGAAGGTGGCCTCTAGATAGTGAAAAAGACAAGAAAACAGATTCTTCCCTAGAATCTCTGCAGGGAACACAGCCCTGCCAACACCTTGATTTTAGTTCAGTGAAATCCATTTTGGATTTCTGATGCATAGGACTGAAGAGAATAAATTTGTGTTATGTTAACTTTATGGTGATTTGTTACAGCAGCAAGAGGGAACTAATACATGTCCCCAATTCTCTACCAATGCTTTTTGGGACCACCTCCCATATAAACTACTTACACTTGAATCCTTATCTCAGGGTCTACTTCCTACACATAAGGTTCATGTGTCATCACAGGCTATGTTGAGCCAGAACAAGTAGAAGGTTTCTGACCCATGTGGCCATTCTACTTACAGCCATGAATGTCAATGTGGGTGTCAGAACAGCAGCTGCACTTTTGGATCAGTTTTATGAGAAAAGGAGACTCCTCATTGTGTCCACACCCACAGCCCGAAACCTCCTCTACCGGCTACAGCTGGGAATGCTACAGGTGAGTCCTAGAGGCGCAGCCAAGGTGGGAGGGAGACCTCTAACAGAAAAGGCTCAGCCATTGCACTAAAAGCAAAGGCTAGCTAGATTCAGTGCCTAATCTATTTACTCTGAGTTTCAGGAACTGGCACTTTAGGGCTACCACCATTCATTTCTGGTTCTGGGGTATAACTTGATTAACATTGACTCCCTAGAGCTAACTCAATCATTTTCCAACTAATGAGGTTTGTCTGTCTTCACTAATAAGTCTAATTGACATGCTGTCCAGGCTCAGCCACAGAACAATTGTCTTTGCTGAACCAGTCCAGGATATGCCTGGGCTGGAGGTGATCAATCAGTTGTCAGCCCAAAAGTTTGGCCCAGGGGATGAGGGGAGTCCAGGAGTGCTTAGGCCCCAAATCTTTCCCCAGGGATTTTCTCCAGCTCTCACAGAATGACAGCCATTTTGTAGAACAGTGATTCTCAAAGTGTCATCTGAGCATCTGAGGACCAGCAGCATCAGCATCACCCAGGAGCTTGATAGAAATGTGAATTCTCAGGCTCCTTCCAGACCTACTGTATCAGAATCTTCATTTTAACAAGATCCCCAGGTGATTCCTAAGCACTCTAAAGTTTGAGGAGCCCTTTTCTAGGAAATGTTCCCTTTTCAGCTGTGTAAATTTTGTAGCTACTAAACGAGGCAACCAGCATCTTGTGCAGTGGAACAACTAGAAACTGGAACGATCAAACCAGAAGTTGATTGATTTTGTTCTGAAGCTGGTTTGTAATAAGAGTGGCTAACCTGACTGAATGCTAAAGAGGCAGGATGTGACACGGTGCTGCACATATTTGTTGAGAATATTTCATTCATTTATTACAGTGAATAGAACTATGTGCTTAGAGCATTCTTGGTTTATCCAAAGGCTACAATTTACTTCTCATGTTAGCATGAATACCAGGAATAACAAGTCTTTCTTCACTCTTCCCATGTACTTGAAAGAATTTTTGTGAGCTCTCTGGATAGAAACCAAATTCATTGCATCTTTATTCCCATTCCCTGCCACCTGACTCCCCTTATTATCTCCGTGTCCCAGCTAGGGGCTTGCTCTTCAGAAAATGCAAGCTTACACCTCTCCATTTTGTGGGAAATTGACGTTGCAAGCTATAATCCATGATCATGCATTTCCTCATCTCTCCTTATTCATGGAAAAATGAATAAGCCAAACAACTTGCCTTTCCTCTCTGTCAGCAAACCATGGCCTGTGGGCCAAATGTGGCCCATGGCCGGTTTCTTTAACTTAACTTTTATTGGGCACAGCCACACTCATTCCTCTGTGCATTGCCTACAGCTGCTTTTGCACTGCAATGGTGGAGTCCAGTCGTTAGCATAGAGGCCATCCAGCCTTGCAAAGCCTAAAATACTTCCTGTCTGGCTCTTTAAAGAGAAAGTTTGTAGCCCATCCCTTCAGGTACTTACTAACTTACTAATCAACTTGTTGGATAAGATATTTTGTATAAAGATGTTTATATGTGACCTCCTCCCTCTAACATACTTACATTTACATTTTAACCAGAACCTTCAAAGAAAGGTTTGATTGACTTAGGCATCTCAGTTTTAGTAATAGAAAAGTCTATTTCTACCTCTTCAAACTTTTCTACCAGTTCTGTCACCCCTGATTAGGGATATTTCAGTGGAAATTATGGTAAAAAAATATTTGGTGTTTTTATAATTCAGGAGTTCAAATTTTCTTTTCTTATTCAGTCAGTTTCATCTTATTTGTCTTATGTTACTTTTCTGTTCCCTTATTGCCAATGCCGTTACTGATGAGCCCCTCTGGCACATGGTTGACTGGGCCACATTCCTGAGGCTCTTGCCAAGGGCCAGCTTAGAGGACTGGGGCCTTTTATTCTTGTTTCCCCTGGGTTTGGGTGTAGGGGGTTAGGGCAGAGGGATGTGGAGAATGGAAACAGGGCAGAGAAGAGGACTCTGGAAATACTGTATTCTTGTCTCCTTGCAAAGACAAAGTTAGAATCCTCTGGGGTGGTCTTGGACACTTTTTAGGAAATTTGACTCACTCAAGGTCTCACCCTGTCTGGAAATACATAGACTGCCATTTTGCTTAGGTTTTCAAAATCCAACTGCCAAGCCATTTCTCAATGATTCCTCTAGGAAGGTATTTAGGTTTTATAGCCACTAGTTTTAACCCCAATTTCTCAACTGTTTTCAGGACAGTTCGGAGTGGGCAAATAAACTTCCACAAACAGACTAGTGCTGTTTCTGGCAGTTTGTAGTTTGACATGGATGTCAATTTCTTTAGAGATGCTCACACCTCCCCTGGTGGGTTTTTTTTTCCCAGCAAGCACAGTGTGGCCTGGATCTTCGACACATCACCGTGGTGGAGCTGGTGGGTGTGTTCCCGACTCTCATCGGCAGGATAGGAACAAAGATTATGCCTCCAGCCCTAGCTCTGCAGCTCAGGTAGGGGGAAGTTCTGCTCTTAAATCTCATCCCTTATGAATGCACTTTTATCTGATAAGATTCCCTGATTTATTTTGATTCAGTATTGAGTTCAGGCAACCTTCAATGTTTAATTGCTTTTATACTGGGAGTACTATAACCAGGCTAATTGGCATATTGCTGTTTGTCCAAACAAATCATATATTGGATAATTGCCAGTGTTTTCTTTTTCCCCCTCCAACCAAGTGTTTTTGTCTCTCTCTCTCTCTGTGTGTGTGTGTGTGTGTGTGTGTGTGTGTGTTTGGTTGGTGAGAGAAGGGGATGGGTAGGGGAGGAGAACTTGAAAAAAGGACCTAAGCACTCCTTTGCCTTATTAGGAGGACCGGCATCCAATTATTCCTTCCAAGCTTGGCCCCTTTTTCTTCCAGGTTTCCAGGGCACTTGTCCTTACCCCTATGTTAACAATTATATTTTATTTTGGTTAACACTTATAAAGCTAGAGGCCTGGTGTTCAGACTCTGAGTAATGAAAGGAGCAGAGTTCAACAGCTGAAAGGTAATTTGAGAATAACCCAAAGTTTTACTGCATCTCTTGACTGCTGTGAAATGGATAATTAGGCTAAAGCAAGACTCCTTAAAAATCTTCTTTTCTGGCCCAGCTTTTTCTCTCACACGTTGCAGGGCAGGGTGCAGATGTCTGTTTTCAGAGTCCCAGGTGGCCACGCCATCTTGTACATCAACATCCTGAACACGTGGCTTCTAGGTTTCTGCAAAAGGAGAAGAGAGTAAAATCAACCCACATATACTCTTTTATGCATCACTTTGGAAGTGACACATATTGCTCACTCTCCTAGGCCATTAGTCAGAACTAGTCACATGATTGCAATTGAACTTCAAGGAAGGTTGGGAAATGCAGTCCTTCTGTATTCCCAAGAAGAAGAAAATGAAATGAGACTTGGTGACCCCTAACACAGGTGTTCAGAGAGATTCACAGAAATACATTGAGAGGTTATATGACAGAAACATATGCTTAGCAAATGATGCTATACAGATTGACACAATAGCTTCTTTCTCCAATTTTCCTATTTTCTAGCTGCCTTTGACTCATCCCATGTTTGATTTATACCTTTCTCTACCCAGAAAAGAGTCTGCCTCATCCCTACCAAGGTAAAAAACTCAGAGGGCTAGGGATAGAAAAAAAATAACAAGATGTGTGAATTCTCTTTAGTTGGCCAATGGAAGGAGAAGGCTGGGTATACTTATATGTTTTGTATTTTTTATCCTACTGTATTTGCATCTAGCACCTCCCCAAAGTATAACACTTTTGAGGTTAGTAACAGATATTTCCAATAGTTGCCACTCGGTACCTAACACAGTGCCTGGCACCATCTTTGGGGCTAAGTAAGTGGAACAAATAACTCTAAATTTCACTGAAGCAGCTTTACTACTTTTAGGAGTAATAGTAGCCTTTAAGAATATTTACAATTATGGCCGGGCGCGGTGGCTCACGCCTGTAATCCTAGCCCTCTGGGAGGCCGAGGTGGGCGGATCGTTTGAGCTCAGGAGTTCGAGACCAGCCTGAGCAAGAGCGAGACCCCATCTCTACTAAAAATAGAAAGAAATTATATGGACAGCTAAAAATATATATAGAAAAAATTAGCCGGGCATGGTGGCGCATGCCTGTAGTCCCAGCTACTCGGGAGGCTGAGACAGGAGGATCGCTTGAGCTCAGGAGTTTGAGGTTGCTGTGAGCTAGGCTGACGCCACGGCACTCACTCTAGCCTGGGCAACAGAGTGAGACTCTGTCTCAAAAAAAAAAAAAAAAAAGAATATTTACAATTACTGTAGTAATATCTTAAGTTGAAGTATGGAAAACTGAAGATAGGATTATGTTGATATCTAAAAATTTATAATGAACATTTTCAAAGTAGGTTGTATGAAACTGTTGATTATTTAGAACTATCTGCTTATACCCTTTGTCAATGATTTTTTTTAAAAAAAACCTGTTGCAGAATTTGCTAGTCTATAGATTGAATATACATGTTCTCTATATATTTAATCCACATATAGTCAATATATTCTTCATAAAATCGATGCGATTTTAAACCGTTTAGACTACTTGAGGAATAAAAAAATATGATTTAAGAAATAAACTTCTGTCATTCAAGTTGAATATGTTGGGGATATTATAGACCTCTGTAGGCTGAAGATGATTTAAGCAACAAATAAATTGCTCAAATGAATTATGGAGTGGTTCTCAAACTTTAGCCTCCATCAGAATCTCCTGGAGGGCTTATTAAAATACATATTGCTGGGCTCTATCACCACAGTTTCTGATTCAATAGGTCTAGGGTGGCCTGAGAATTTGCATTTTTCACAAGCTCCCAGAGGCTCACACTGTGAGAACCACTGACCTAGTGTTTTACCAAAGGCTTTACACTTTTGAAACAGATATTTTTCCCATCAGCCTTTAAAAAGAGGGTTGATCTTTACTGTGCAGCCAGAAGATAGTCCAGGTAAATGTCACACTGAGATGATCACTCAGATACGTTCCCTAATGGATTTGGTGTCAGGCCGGCATGCCCCTGTTATCAGAACTATCAGTAAGGAAAAAAGAACTTGGCAGATGGATGTTGTGTTCTTTTTCCCTTTGAATTCCACCTGAGATTTTAGCACAGGGGAAAAGAGATGAATTAGGCAAAGAATGGGAAGCAGGAAAGAAGAGAAGGAGAAGGAGAATGCCTGGATAATCTAAACATTCTCTCGTCTGGTTAGAACACTGTTTTCAAATAGCACTGAGGCCATGATAAAACTATTGAAGGGAGTCAGCAGAAAGGGGAGAGTGAGTGGTGTTGCAAGGTCACCACCTGCCCTCTTTCTTGCCCTCATTTCCTTTAAATCTGGATGTGTGGGTTAATTCATACTCCCTGGAATAATTTTCCAGCAATCTCAATGATGACAGGGACCAAAAAAAGCCATCATTTTTATACTCACATTATCCTTTGAGTCTAGAGTTCCCTGGAAGATTCTCCAAGAACTGTTTCCAGTCTGATGAAAGACATTTGTGTAACTCATCCTGTCAGCACCACCTCCAATTCCCCGTTCGGTGGCGTGTCACATCATCCATCCCCAAGATTTCTGTGGTCTCTCGGCCCCAGTGGGATGCATTCCTGTGGCTGTTGCTAGCTTGTTGATCCAACCACTCAGCTCTTCCCATGGCAGTTTTCTCTCTTTGTATTCTGTGTCAGTCAGGGCCTAAGGCTCACACTGCAATGTGTGTGGTAGTAGATGGTGACATCATGGGGAGGTGTCTGTCCTAGCCTCATAAGCACTATAAAATTGAATGCTCCAGTTTCTCATTGGTCACACTTTCCCACAGGCTCCAGCCACCACATTTTCTACTCCTCTGTTTCCTGGGACCTTGTGTTACAACTTCCCAGAGAAACTCAATACCCTTCCTCTTAAAGATGCAGAACAGTTTCGCTCTCCTTTCTCACCTTGTCTCATGGCCTAGCTTCCATGTGTTCAAAGACTCATTAATGTATTTTGCTAAGTCATATACTTCTGAGCTCCTGTATTAGCACTGCAGGAAACCTGGGAGAACCATTGTCTTGTACTCTTTCTTTTATTTCTAGTCACTAGAAGTGGATTAGCGATTTAGCTTCCCACTGGGATAAAATATAAATTATTCCCTTCTTCCCTTGAAACTCTCTCTTAAAAGTCAGAGAAAAGTGCAGTCAGTTTGTGTTTTATGTAATTTTTTTAACCTTGATCTGTTTGTATGAGGGAAAAATATTTCCCTTTAAATCCAGATGGTAGTGTATATTCTGCCTCATATACAATCTCAAAATATCCAAAGTGAAAAAAAATCTGGAGAAGAGACTGAACAGGCTCATTTGTTTATTGGACTCAGCTTATCTGTTTGTTTGCTTTCTCTGGCTTTTCCCATCTAAACATTCTTGTACTGGTATAAAAACCATATTTTTACACAGTTTAAATTCTAGTGGGGTAGAGTAGAAAGAACATCAGACACTTGAAATCACTTTGGAATTATTTGAGGCACAAATTATAATTAATCAAGTCAAAATACCTGGTGTGTAGACCAAACTCAGTCCCTTCTAACTATGCAGTCCTGTGGCCACTGAATAGGATGTACTATAATGTTTGCAAAGTCATTTCAATTAGCTTTATCTAGCTCAGGCGTTCTCCACCTTGACACTATTGACATGTGGGGCTGGATAATTCTTTGTTTGGTGATGAGGGTTTCCTGTGCATTGCAGGATGTTTAATAGCATCCCTGGTGTCTATGCACTAGATGTCAGTAGCATAGCTACTCCCCATGTGACAACCAAAAATATCTCCAGACATGACCAAATGTCCCCTACAGGGGGCAGGAGGAATCATCCTTGTTGATAAACACTGACCAAGTTTTAGTGTGTATGTGGTGTTGTAAAACTAGTCAGCAAACATCGGTTAACTCCAATTTAATGCAAAAAAAATCGGTTAGTCTTGTACATGCCTTATAGTCGCTATTGGTGCATGGCACCATTGCAGGCCTGAAGTCTTCTGACCATAATCTAAACCAGTGCTTCTCAACCTCTCATGTGCATACCAGTCATCTGGGAACCTTGATGATAATGTAAATTCTAATTCAGTAGGTTTGGGGTGGAATGTGAAAGTCTCCATTTCTAACAAGTTCCTATGTGATTCCAAGGACCACACTTTGAGTAGCAAGAGTCTAAAGGATGACCCAGTCCTCTATGGTATCAAGCATCAAGCCTTTCTCTGCACACAGTGTCACTTTAGGGTTTTGGTTGGTCCATCAGAACCCTGGGGAGTTGGGGTTTGACTTAGTCTTCTCTTTTCTTTGTCTGCCCCAGGCTGTTGCTGCGAATCCCACTCTACTCCTTCAGTATGGTGCTAGTGGATAAGCATGGCATGGACAAGGAGCGCTATGTCTCCCTGGTGATGCCTGTGGCCCTCTTCAATCTAGTTGACACTTTCCCCTTGAGAAAAGAAGAGATGGTCTTGCAAGCCGAAATGGGCCAGACCTGTAACACCTGATGTGATGGTAAACCTGATGCGATGGTTCCTCTCTTGACAGTTCTTCTTTTCCTACGTAGTGCCATGCACATGGGAAGGCCTTAAAAATATCCTTGATGTACAGATTTTTATTTGTAATTTTTAAAGTCTATTTTATTATGAGCTTTCTTTGCACTTGAAAATTAGCATGGTGCTTTTTGTACTTTGAAGTGTTTCAAAAAATTATATGAACATATTTACTCTTTCTAACTCTCTTTACTCCATAATGGCTGGTTAATTTTGTAGAGAAATTAGAAACCACAACCATACACATGCTTTCAGCATGTTATTCAGTGTGACACATAACTCTCTTCTATTTTGTTGTTTATATGAGACTTTTATTAATAAAATATTTTGGAGCAAATTTATTAAAACTCACTTTGTTTATTAAGCACTGGCCATACTTCCTCAGTGTGCTCAATTGTCTTAGGCCTGTGATTCTTAGTGGTGGAAAAATGTAATTAGTCTTGTCAGGAACTCCGCTGAGCTATCAGGTGCCTAAGTAGCCAATTAAAACGACAAGCCAAAAAACAAAAAAAAAAAAAAAAAAAAAAAAAGGAGAGAGAAAGAGTTAAGCCTTCAATTATGTAGACACTAGAAACAAGAATCTAAAACCAGAGAAACAGAACTTTGCACTGGTTGAGAGTCAGGTAGCGCAGCACAGATGTGGGGTCATCTCACTGTTGACGGGGCCTTGAACAAAAGGCTCCGGGAGTTTTATGGACCCCTAGAGTCAGGCAAAGGGTTAAGAGTGGAAAAATCTGGGTACAGAGTCAGAGTGAGGAAATCTCTTCCAAATTTTCCCCTTCTCCCCATCCCCTCATAAGGGGATCTCAACAGAGGCACCTGAAGAAGACCCCTGCCAAGGCCTCATATAAAAAGGCCTAGAAATGAAGGCAGGGGTTGGGATAGGAACATAAGTATGTAGAAAAGCATGATTGGCCAGGGGGCCTGAGTTCTTGAATGCAACTCCCTACAGAGACTTCAATGCACCAGTTGTGCACCAAGTGTGGTGTGGAGAGGGCAGTTTTCCCGTGAGGCCTGCCAGGTAAAGCCTTTGTCATTGCCTATGATCAGGCTTGAAAAAAACTCACACATTGTTTTTTAACCAGGAGCCAGACTCCTCAAGTGCCCCAAGAAAACCTTGGAACTTTCCCTCCATTTTCAGAATATCAGTCTGACTCACAAATGTATTCCTGAACAAAATGACTAAATGAAAGTGCAAATTCCAATGTACAGAGGTTTAAAACAGGAAGTAGATTTGACACTTTTTTTGAAGATTAGGCAGAATGATTGCAATTTGTCACACTAAACTGTCACTCTATTTACAAATATGATTTTGTTCCCAAAGCACACTAGAAGCCACTCATTGACTTCTGTCTCCTTCAGATGTACTAGATAAAAGTCAATGGCATGATTGGTAGAGGGATGTCAAACACTGACCAATTGGAAGCCATGAAAAGTTCAAGAGATCATTTGTCCCAATTAATGAAACACATATCTGCCCTGTTAAAGCTCTCTTGTCTTTAAAAAGCCAGCCTGTGCACTTTGCCTCGTAGCCTGAAAGGTCCAAGCCTTGAAGATGAGCTGACATTTAAGGAACTGCTCTGATTTGTTCAAACCAGCCTTCCTGATGAACTTGGAATATTACATGCACTTTGTCCAACAAGGTACACAGACTATTTGAAGATGAATGAATGCACTGTGGTATTTAAAAATCAAATACACTACATCACAGTTTGGGGGCATTTCTAAAGATTAATTAATAGGCTCTTTCCAGAGAACTGGTGTCTCACTGGAAATCTCAGAGGACTTTTCTATGTACCTTTCAGACTGCATAAAAACAATCCCCAGTTCTGCTTGCTCATGCTGTTTGATACAGCAGAATTTTTACGTGTGTGTGTGTGTGTGTGTGTGTGTGTAGTGAAGGGGGAGGCAGTTAAGTGAGCTGAATTCACATGAAAAACTGTCTCCACTTCTGTAAATGGCTGCTGAAATCTCAGTTCGGTTTTTTTAACCTTAGCTGAACTGCTTGGAATCTGCACCCACTGCCAGTCTGCACATGCATGGTTCAGCAATTAGTCAGAAATGTAGGCAGCTTATACACAGAATTTGAGGCTCCCATGTCTGGCTATCTCCTTTCTAAGATTTCCCTCCTCACGTCTCAATTGCTATATCTTCCCCTACTCTCTCCTCTGGTTCTCCAAACCAGTAACACTGAACACTTTCTATCTTTATTTAAGCCTCGTACCTCCCCCAACCCCAGTTTGGTGCATACTGCAGCCTGCCCTTAGGCAAAACTCCCCAAAACCTGATGACTCATCAAGTTTATTTACCTTCTGCCAAGTGACGACTGCCTTCCATGATCTGCCTGCTTTTTGGTCTCTCTCCAATGTCTTCAGGTAGTTTTTTTTTTTAAATATGTATTTTGGTCAGATATAGTTGTTGTCTGTGCACGGTTTGTCCAATAGGAGTCACTATCAGAAAGCTAGTGAAGGATGAACCAGAAGGTGGAAGAGTCTAGGCCATTCCCAGAGAACTACAGAAACTTCACCTCTACAAACTCTCAACTCTTGAGCTTGAGACTAAATAATTGGTGAAGTATAAAAGAGAAGAAAGGCAATGAGGTCATCCAAAGCACACTGAAGAAAGGATTAATGCCCAGGTTGCTGAGAACAGTATTATTCATCTGTTCCTGCATTAAAAATTACCCCAAAACATAGTGGTTTAAAACATCAACAACATTTATTATCTCTCGCAATTGGGGAGATTTGGGAGCAGCTTATTTGGCTAATTTTGGCTTGAAGGCTCTCAGTTGCAGTCATACGTCAGCCAGGACTGTAGTCATCTAAAGACTTGACCAGGGCTAGAGGATCCATTTCCATTGTGGCTCACTTGCATGACTGGCAAGTTGGTGCTGGTTGTTGGAAGAGACCTCTGTACTTCCTCACATGGACTTCTGCACAGAGTGTTGCATGAGTGCTCTCATAACACATGACAATTGGTTTCTTCTGGTGGAAATGATCCAAGAGAGAGCAAAGTGGAAGTGATAATATATTTTATGACAGAATCTCAAAAGGCTCACTGTTACTTCCATGATATCTTATTGGTAACACAGGTTGGCCCCATTGAATATGGGAGAGGGCTACAGACGGGCATGGATACCAAGAGGCAAGGATCACTGGGGGCCATTTTGAAGGCTGGCTTCCACTGGTTGTCAAAGCTGGTGGCAACTTTTTAATAGGGGGCCATGGCATCTTGATAGTAGCAGACATGGAGTGGTTCTGCCATAAGCAAAAATAATTGGGATTTCCCAATTTGGTGGGCAAATTCCTAATTTTACAGCTTCTTAGCAGCTCCCTTGGAAGTCCCAAGTGGTTTAGGGAGTTGTTCTTGGAAGCTCAACACAAAGTATATTTCTTCAGCCCTCCACCAGATAAGAAGAGAATCCTTTCTCCTTAAAACTAGCTGGTGTTGATTCTATTCTCTGCAATTTAGTCCTGAGTGACACAGACAGCAAAATTAAAAGTGTAGTCTTCCAACATTGGATTTCTTGGACTTTCTTTCCTTGTAATTCTAGAGTTAATAGATATAGTCAAGTACCTCTTAGAGAAATATATTATAAGCCTGATGAAATCATTCAGCACAATTGACCATTTCTCTCCATCACTGCTTAGTCACAGGTAGAGGGCTAGAGAAGGCATATTGGATGGAGGACTAATCTAGGGGTGGATGATTATGGCAAAGTTGTGGTGGCAAGACAAAGGTGAGGGAATTGATTGCAATATTGAGAAAATGGATCATGTGATGACCACAAGGACCAGGATCAGCATGAAAAGCGATAAGAACGATAGTGGGACTGATATATTGAAAGAATCTAGAGAAGGGATAGCAATCCAAATGTGGTTGAAGAGTGAGTATAATGAGCATAAATATAGGAGAAATTTGGAAGTAGAAAGAAAACATCACTGTAGTTGGGATGTTAGGGAGTTGCATGGGTTATACACATGGATGATGAGACCTTCCAGGATACTGGCAAGAGTTAAGGCAGAGGAGATGTGAGAGTCAGGTTCCAAGGGTATATATCAGAGTGGAGGAGAGAACTGAGTGTAAATAGGTAACTATAAGGGGAAAGTGGTGGAGAGTGATATGGTAGATGGCAGGAATCTCAGGGAGGGTCTTTTGATTAAGAAGGGGCAGTGGGCAACATCATACAGAATGGGGAAATGTTGAACACATTCCCCCTAAGAACTGGAACAAGACAAGTGTGCCCACTGTTACCACTTCTATTCAACATAGTACTAGAAGTCCTAGCCAGAGCAATTGGACAAGAGAGAAATAAAAGGGTATACAAATCAGGAAAGAGGAGGTCAAATTATTGCATTTCGCTGACAATATGATCTTGTATCTAGAAAATCCCAAAGGTTCCACTAAGAGACTACTAGAATTGATAAATTCAATGAAGTCTCAGGTTATAAAATCAATGTACACAAATTAGTAGCATTTCTATATATCAATAACAGTAAGGCTGACAGTCAAATCAAAGACTCAATACCATTCACAATAGCTACAAAGAAAATAAAATACTTAAGAATATATTTAACCAGGAAGATGAAAGACCTCTACAAAACACTGAGGAAAGAAATCGCAGATGACACAAAAAAATGGAAAAACATATCATGCTTATGGATTGGTAGAATCAACATTGTTAAAATGTCCCTACTGCCCAAAGTGATTTACACATTCAACACACTCCCTATCAAATTACCAACATCATATTTCACAGATCTAGAAAAAATAATTCTACACTTCGTTTGGAACCAAAAAAGAACCTGAGTAGCCAAAGCAATCTTAAACAAAAAGAACAAATCTCTCACATAACCTGACTTCAAACTATACTACAAGTCTATAGTAACCAAAATAGCATGGTGTTGGTACAAAATTAGAGACACAGACCAATGGAAGAGAACAGACCCAGATATAAAACCATCTACCTAAAACCAACTGATCTTTGACAAAGCAGACAGCAACATACACTGGGGAAGGAAGCCCTATTCAATAAATGGTGCTGGGAAAATTGGATAGCCAAATGCAGAAGAATGAACAGGACTACTATCTCTCACCACTCACAAAAATTAATTCAAGATGGATAAAAGACTTAAATGTAAGGCATGAAACCATAAAAATTCTGGAAGAAAATATAGGAAAAACTCTTCCAGATATTGGCGTAGGGCAAAAATTTATGACTAAGACCCCAAAGGCAATTACAGCAACAACAAAAATAAATAAATGAGATTTGATTCAATTAAAAACTCTCACACAGCTAAGGAAATAAACAACAGAGCAAACAGACAACCTACAGAATGGGAGAAAATATTCTCAAACTATACATCTGATAAAGAACAGATATCCAGAATCTACAAAGATCTCAAATTAGCAAGAAAAAACAAACAACCCCATTAAAAAGTGGGCAAGAGACATGAACAGAAGTTTTTCAAAAGAAGATAGACAAATGGCCAAACAAACATGAAAAAATGCTCACCGTCACTAATCATCAGGGAAATGCAAATCAAAACCGCAATGAGATATCACTTAACTCCAGTGAGAATGGCTATTACTAAAAAGTCAAGGCTGGGTGCAGTAGCTCACACCTGTAATCCTAGCACTCTGGGAGGCTGAGGTGGGAGGATCGCTCAGGAGTTCCAGACCAGCCTGAGCAAGAGTGAAACCCTATTGCTACTAAAAATAGAAAACATGAGCAAGGCATGGTGGCATGTACCTGTAGTCCCAGCTACTGGGGAGGCTGAGGCAGGAGGATTACTTGAGCCCAGGAGTCTGAGGTTGAGTTTGCTGTGAGCTAGGCTGACACCAGGGCAATCTAGCCTGGGCAACAGAGCGAGACTGTCTTAAAAAAAAAAAAAAGAAGTCAAAAAACAACAGATGTTGGCATGGATGCAGAGAGAAAGGAATGCTTATACACTGTTGGTGGACCTGCAAACTAGTACAACCTCTATGGAAAACAATATGGAGATTCCTCAAAGAAGTAAAAGTAGACCTACCATTTGATCCAGCATTCCCACTACTGGGTATCTACCCAAAGGAAAATAAGTAATTTTATCAAAAAGACACCTGCACTCAAATGTTTATTGTGGCACAATTCACAATTGCAAATATGTGGAATCAACCCAAGTGCCCATCAATTCATCAGCAGATTAATAAAATGTGGTATATGTATACCATGGAGTACTACTCAGTCATAAAAATATGATGAACTACTTATTGTATTATCCTGGATGGAGCAGGAGCCCATTCTTCTAAGTGAAGTATCACAAGAATAGAAAAAGAAACAGAATATGTATTCACCATTACATTGGTACTAATTGATGAACACTAATATGCACATACGGGAAGTAACATTCATAGGGTGTTGGCCAGGTAGGGGGAAAGAGGGGATGGGTAAATTCACACCTAACAGATGCAGTGCACACCATCTGCAGGATGGGCACTGTTGTTGGGTGGTGCAAAGGCAATTTATGTAACCAAAGCATTTATACGCCTGAAATACTCTGAAATTTAAAAAAAATAAATAAAAATTTTAAAAAGTCAAAACTGGAAATATCCCATCAATAGCAGTATGGATAATCATTGTATATTTGTATTCATACAAAAGAATTCTATTCAGTAATAAAAAGGAAATAAATTAAAAACACATGGATGAACCAAAAAGGTATTATGCTCCATGAAAGTAGCCTTAAGAAAAGAGCACCACTTCATGATTTCAATGGAAGTTTTAGAGGAGTGAAAATTGAAGTATGCTGGAAAAAAATCAGAAAAGCGACTGTCTCAGGGGAGTGGTGTAGATATTGCCTGTAAAGAAGCAGGAGCAAATATTCTGAAGTGATGACAATGTTTTATATCTTGACAGGTAGTTGGGTTACACAGTTGTGTCAAAACTCATCAAGTCATATACTTAAGATTTGTTAATTTTGTTTTATGTAAATTTTACCTGAACATAAAAAAGAACTATAAACATAAAAAGGAACTTATTACATGTTAATATAAATAACATATTTTTGAACAAAACTAAATGTGGTTTGAAAAATAAAAATGAGATGAGCAGCATTATTTTATATTTTTGCAGGTTTCTTCAAAGTCTGGCATAATAGAAGATAGCTAGATTCTCATTTATTTTTTCCCATTCAGTCTCTTGCAATATGTTATTTTGATTGAAGTATAAGAATAAAATCTGGCTTCACAGAGATGTATATTACATATACATATTTGGAAAAGTGAAGAGTATTTTAATAGCATATTTATATAACTGTGGATTTTTTTTGAAACTTCACCAAAACTCAGTAAGTGGTAGTTCCTTAAAGATTAATGGCAATATGGAAAACTTTTGGACTCTGTTGCATTAAAATCCATTGGTCTATCTTGTACTTTGAATGGATTTTTTTATCCATGCATAATTTTGTAACTCAAACATTGGTTGTTTAGAAAACATTGGTTCACTGAGTTATGCAAATCTTCCAAAGTTTGATAAATTTTGTTATACAATATTGGGAAATGACATTAGATGATGTCATCACCAATCTCATCACAAAAGTGTATAAGTACTGGGAAGCAGTAACGCTCACAATGGTGGATACAAATTTTCCAAAATTCTAATTTTTGCTTCACAGTTTGAATTTTATCATTGGCAACAAATATTATCAGTTGTTTTCCCTGAAGTGACAGGCTCACTTTGTTCATTTTTCAGAAAATGTCTGCCAAATTCTGAAGCCCGAATAACCATTCCTTATCTGTCATTTGTTCTTTTTAAAATAAAAAGAATGGTGAAAATGCATTGTACTTTGGTATGTGTGGAAAATATTAAAAACACATGCACTTAAGGGTCAAAATTTAATAATAATAAATTTTACAGTTTCATCAAGGATATTCTTAAATAAAATTGGTATTTTTTTTGCCATGAGTGCGTGAAGGTAAATAAATATGCTGCCTGAATTCACGCTAAAGTGTTGCAGTTTTACACAGTGAAAAGAGCAAATAAGGAAGATAGTTTTGACTTTGCTGACCCCTTGTAAAGGTCTTTGGACACGCAGGGGTCTGAAGACCAAATATTGTGCTACCTTAAACTGAAGAGAATTGATTGTTAATATAATTCTGGAATGGTGATGGAACTTTGAGTAGAAAGGAGTGGAAGAAAAAAATTTGGCTTTCTCAACTCTGGAAGGACTCATGGAGACCATCTCTAATAGTGGTGTGTCTTGTCGAGACCCCGTGTACAAGGGGAAACTTGAAATTTACTGCATCTGCTCCTATTCTCTGCAGCTATCTTTCTTTTGATAAGTTCTATTAGCTAAATTAATCAGAAATGAATAGCAGGTGTGAGTGGACTCTTTGGCCCATCAACGTACTGTCTAGGGGATGGACATATTTGAAGCTCTGACTGGGGGGGGGGGGCAAGGGCAATATACGTAACCTAAACTTTTGTACCCCCACAATATGCTGAAATAAGAATAAAAAAAGAATCCAAACTGTAACACTGCACTCACATTATCTCATTTAATCTTCACAAGCAGTTACAAATATTTCCTCTTCTCCCATCTTTACTTGCTTTTTAACAGCAAGTTGGGACTTAAAGTAACAGAAGAAGGGACACCGTTTCTCATGTGGCTATATCCCAAGTGTTGCCAGTAAGGAGGGTGTCTGTGCCAGCAAGACCTGCAACCACCACACCATTGGCCCGCCAGTCCTCTTAATACCCTTTATATCCCTTTATGTCTTAACATTGGATGTGCATCAGAATTACTTGGGGAGCTTTGAAAAATACTAATGGCTTGCTGTTACCCCCCCCAACCCCCAGAGATTATGATGTAATTGGTTCAGGTGCAAACAGGATTTGGGGGATTTTAAAAACTTCCAAGGGGATTCTCATGTGCAGCCAAGGGTGATATCAACTATTACAGGTGAAATGAGAAGAATGATGGGTATAACCAATGATAGGAACACTCCCTACCCCTTTGGAGAAACACTTACCAGTCATTGCTTCTCTGCCTTTGCCAATGTTCAGTCTTTGCATCACAAGGTTGGAATTATGCTCTACTTATTTAAAATATAGCACATGTTTCTTCCTAGGGAAAAGGCACAGGAATGATGCAAAGTGCCTAGCTTTGTTAATCAGAAGCAATTTTACTGGTGAATGTGCAGCGTGCAGGTGCACTTCCATTGCTATGGTGTCATTTCTGAAGACGCTTAACAGTTTAAGGATCTGTTTTTCCGTTTGCTCTACGGCTACGTTGGAGCTTGAAGGAAATTTAATTTATGTGCACAGCGTTAGAAATTTTGTGTTGTTTCTCTTTCTCTCTCTCTCTCTCTCCATATATATATCAGAAACGACAAGTTTCCATGAAAAATTGTGTTGTGTTTAGGCAGCAGTGCTCTGAGACTAACAAATTGATTTCAAAAGGAACTGAAGTGCTATCATCTGTCTGGTCACAGATCAAATCTGAATCTCTCTCTCTCTCTCTCTCTCTCTCTCTTGCGTATCTTCCAATGTGTCTCTTTGTTTCATGAAATTCCATCTGACTCTTGGGCTCGTGTTAAGTGGATTTCTGATGCCCTCTGAGACTAAACACGGAGAAAGGTATTACCTTTCTCTTGGAAAACCAGAAAGGGAAGAAATGCTCTTATTTCTCAACAAGTGGCAGCAATTTAGAAGGTAGACTTGTGAAGAGACTGAGCTTCAAGACCCTCTAGAGCCATGCTCCTCAGAGTCTGGTCCTCTCACTGGTTGCTAGTCCCTGGACAATTTGTTACTGGTTCACAAAGAGATAAGGAGCTTACCCAAGAATGTAAATGAACAATTTCAATAAACACATTTTGTTCTGCTGATGTTTTTGGATAGCAAAACTTTCTCAGTGAAGGAAGCAGCACATTGATTTACATTCTGATGACAACTCTATCTTCTCATGTGCCAGCCCCCTGAGTAGCATTTTCCCTAGAAGAGCGCCAGAAGTGAGACACTTGTTCCTTTGTCTCTACAGGGACAATTAGGATATTAGGAATTAATAAAGAAATTGCAATAGACTTTTTAAAAGGCACAGTAGCTCTTGTTGTAGACTCAGTCATTACTGTTTTGTTTTGTTTTTTTTTTTTTTTTGGTAATAAGACAACCTGTGCAGTTCTGATTGGTAGTTTTGCTAAAGGGTTGGTAAATTCTAGACGAGAAGCCTAGACTAAGTAATGTCTTAGAAACAAAGGCAGTAAGCAGGACCCATGTCTGTTAAAATTCTGGCTTGGCCAGAATATCTGCCAGTTGTCTCACAGGGCAGTGAGTGTGAGTTAACTGCAACCCTGAGGTATGTGATGTGTTCCCAAACTAGTGGACCATTCTCTTCCTGCAGAAAGTTCTGAACTCAGTTCATGAAGAGTCAAAAACAACAGTAAACTTGTATTGCTCCGCAAAAAGCAAAATTGTACCCATGTTGGTAGCATTTGCTTTGGAATCATCTCATTTTATGAGACATGGAATGACTAAACAGCATTTTAATGCTTTGGGCCTGGTATGAAAACTAGGAGTCCTGGGGAAGGCCATGACTTTCTCATTAGTCACCAGAATCAAGTCTGAGAAAGAGCATAGAAGTACTTAGGAAGAAGCAGTATTGAATCTGATTTTTGAAGTTCATTCTGAACAACACTTAATCCATCACACCACTATACTGTATCGGTGTTTGAGATGAGCTGCACTGTTAATGCTAGTCCCTCATTCATTCATTCATTCATCAGGAATATATTGCCAACTAGCATAGTTCATTGATCCTAAGGGGCACTTTTTTTCACATTTTAATATCTCAGAAGTGGGGAGTGTCTTACAATTAGTGACATCCTTCTCTGTCAAGGCCCTGATGGAAAACATGACAGAATTAAATGGGAATTGAGGAAGGCATAATGAAAGGATTATTTATAATAGTGTGGGGTGGTAAAAATAACTCAATAAGTGGTGTTGAAACACTTCAAAGCTAGTAACATCACAGGATATTTTCCACCCTAGGCCTGAAGGGCAAGGGGAGGGAGTGATTACTGGAACCCAGAGAGAGCTATAGGTATAGTTTTAGGGGAGACCACCTGAGAGGAGCTGTGGCAGGGGAACACAGTCTTTAACAACCTTCCACCCAGCAGGGAGGGAGCATGGGAAATAAATGCCCTGACCTTTCTCTCCTGCCGTCCTCTGATCTCCTGCTATTGCCTGTAATTGGTCAAACTTGACCGAAAAACAGGGGGCAAAGGAACAAAATACAGAGCAGCTTGGAAAATTGTAGAGAGTGGGTCTGGTGGGGCAAAGAGAGAATATCCATCACGGTTTATCTGTTTTGCCCTCAGCATCTACTCTTTTCTTTTGTCTTAATAAAAATCTCGTGACCCCAGTACAGGGAACACAGAATTTCCCCATCATCTGCTTCAGAAGTCAGCAAACTACAGCCCACAGGCTGGCCATCTGTTTTTGCAAGTAAAGTTTTCATTGGAACACAGTCATACACATTCTTTCACTCATTGTTTATGGCTGCTTTTGTGCTACAACAGCAGAGATGAGTAGCTGTGACAAAGACCACATGGCCCATAAAGCCTGAACTATTTATTATCTAACCCTTTAAGAAAATTTTCTGAGCTGTGACTATTGTATCATTGCAAGATAATATTAGTTTGGTTACACTCCCCTATGAAACCTAAAACTTTAACTACCACCAGTTCTCTTCACATACGATAGCTGGGGAAGAAAGAGGTTGGAAGAATCAGTTAATCAACATAAAACAGAGATGTTTCAGTCCCACTTCTGAGGCTGGGATCCGAGCTGATAATCATTTCATATTCTTCTTTACTCCTTTAGTTGGATTTCTTTACTTGGGGGATTGACCCAAATCTTCATTCCTGTAGGACATGATTCCTTAATGGCCTTGTTTTTTTTTTTATATTTTTTTACTTCCAGAGTCTTTTATTGATCATCTATAGTTCAATATCAGACACAGACAGCATTAGCAAAAAACAAAGATCTGTGCTTGGAGTTCAGTTTCCACCTAAAATAACCTGTTATCTTTTTGCCTGCCTCTTCTCATAGCGATTCTCTCCCGACTCAGTAGCTCCATAATCATAGGTGAGGACAGCTTTACTGTTAACCCAGATCTTAAAGCACAGCCCTAGAAAAACGTGTTGGTCTCTCCAGTATCAGATACTGCCAGGAAACTTGGGGATAATCCAGGTGTCCTCAGATTGTTCTGTTTCATCACAGTCATGACCCCTGGAGTCCTCACGCCACCCCCCCAAATCAACTTCAGTCATCTTGGAATCTTCAGCTGGCACAGCTGAGAAATGGCAGGTGCAATGAAACTGTATTTTCCCAAAATGTTGCAGATCAGTTACAGCAAACAGAATGGCGACCGCCAAGGAAAACTGTCACTCTGGGCTCCTTTTTGACCACAGCAGCTATGTGGAAGCAGCTGCAGCTTTGATAAGGGTAATAGCCCTGCTTTTAATGGTTGTTGCAGTTTCTCACTGGCCAGGATTATTGATCAAAGGAGTGGTAGAGATACCTCAGTAAATATCCTGACCTTTAGACATAGTTCTCTTTGTAACCATTGTGTGTTAGCAACCCAATTTCCTCTTGATAATCACTCCAGCAAATACAGGTAACTATTTCTCTACCTATAGGTTCAGTGACATGAAGAATCCCAAATTGCTAAGAGGCATTCTCAGATTCCAATGAAATAGAGCCATGATTGTTTCCTATGTAAGTTTTCCTTCCTTGGGCATTGGAACATTTAGACACATTGAACCCAAGTTTATGGAGATATGTAGGAAAAATTCCTTAAGTAGGCTATTAGGCATAATCATAAGAGGGGTCATTTCCAGCTCTATATCTTGGTCCCTGAACCCATGCCTTTTGGCTATGAGGGAGACAGCACTATATATTGGCTGCTGGTTTAAAGCACATACTACATCACATAAGTTGTCACCCCAGCCTCACTAAATATTGTCTATCAGCTGACTCTGTAACTAAGCTTTGAGCAAGCCATGCCATTGTTCCATCAAACTAGCTATTTTGGGGTCATGAGGTATTCAGTAAGACCAATGAATTCCATAGCATGAGCTCACAGATGTGCTTTCTTCACTGTAAAATGAGTTTGTTGGTCAGAGGCAGTATTGTGTAAGATTTTCTTTGAGTCTAAGTATGCTGGTGAATTCACATGACAGTGAATTCACATGACAGTGAGAACAGTATATCATCTTTCCTATCTAAAGACCTATCATCTCTCTTGCCCTTTGTTATAATGTACTCCAGAGGGAACTTGATTGTCTTTATATAGAGAATAGCATGGTGATCCATCATGTTGATGACATTTTGAAGTTCCAGATGTGGTATCTTTACCAGAGCAAAACAATAAAGTCCCTAGTACATGGTGTCCATCTAATGACTGGAAAAATGCTTTATTTTTAATTCCCATCAGTAAAGGTAATCAGAATCAGGATGTCTGCTTTAGAGAGCACAGAAATCTTTTTGAGAGAACATATATCTTTAAATGATAATCTTTGCACATTCTAGGAAACCTACAAGGGAAATATCTCTTGATTTTTGGCTACATGATAATTCTTCCAGTGAACAGAGGCATGAAGATTGGAAGGTTTTTGTTTGTTTGTTTTTCATTCAGACACACTAACATTTACTAAGCACCTATTACTGTGCCAAGTGCTGAGAATGCTTCTCAAATATGTGAGCAATACAATCCTAAAATTGTATTTGGAGAGCCTGCTTCCTGGGAATACTTCTGATACAAATTACTGTATCAATTAGGGTTCCAACAGGGAAAAAAATGGAACACTTACTGTGGCTATGACATATAGGAAAGATTAATAGAAGGACTATTTATAAAGATGTGGTCAGAGTTAAGGGAGGGTAATAAGGAATGGTGAAGTTAGCAACAGCTAGGAGTCTTTATCACTAGTAGTCCTGAGGGGGTGAAGAGAAGGAGTGATTACTGTAGCTCTAGCTATAGGAGAAGGCCACCTGATAAGAACTGTAGTCTTGGTAGAGGAATGTAGCCTCTGTCATTGTGTGACCCAGCAGGAGCAAGCCAAGGGAATAACTATATAAATCTCACTTTGCTCCCACCATTCAATCTCCTACTGATACCTTCCTTTGTCCAAACCCAACCAAAATCCAGAGGGTAGGAGAGCCCCATGGAAGCACTTCATTAAGGCTCACCTCTTGGGGAATAGAACTATATGAAGAAAAACAAAGAGAAAATATTCTGGAATGGATGTAGAATATCCAGAACAACATTTTACAATTGGTAGCATTTGTTTCTTTCTTAGTGGTATGTAAAATAAGGCTGCATCTTACAATCATAAATGATATTTAACAGTAAATTAATTCCAGCACATGTTAGAATGTTAGAGCTTATAGGGAACTTGGATATCATCTAGTTCAAGTTCCCCATTTTATAGATGAGAAAATTGAGGCTCAGAGAGAGGAAATGTCTTGTTCAAAATCCACAGCAAGTAGCAGAGCTGGGAGAAGGAGGAGAAGGAGCTAGGTCTCTTAACTATCAACCCAGTGTTTTGTTTTGTTTTGTTTTGTTTTTTACATCACCTTCTTTAAAGGCTGAGTTAACACAAATGTAGTCCTGAGTCAGGCCTCACATTTTGCACTGGCCTAAGCCAAATTGGTATCCAAATGCTTTTCTCTATGACTGGTCATCAGCAGCAACACAAACACTGAATCTTAACTGAAAATAGAAGACGCAAGCTAGGAGATGTTTTATTAGTACTATGGAATAAAGCTTTCATAACAAAGACTAGTATTATGGAATAAAGACTCTATTTCCTCAGGTTTAAAGGAGATTGTATCCAGATTCAGTTGGTCCTTATTGTATTAGGCAAGTTGGCACAATCATTTAGAATAAAAAATATCCAGGTCTTTCATTCCAAGAACTCTGAAATGAGGTCAGACTATATGCCTAGGGAATGTCTTCAGGATAGCCGCAGGAGAACACACACACACACACACACACACATACACACACACACACACACAAAGGAAATTAGTAATCAAGCATGTGTATGTGGGGAGAAATCAAAACTGAGCAATAAAAAAGCCTCAAAGACTAGAAAATGGGGTGTCTTGGGCCAATGTTCACATCGACTAAAACTAACAGGCAATAGTTTTAAGGATCAAGATCAATTTTGCCATTTTCTCTACACTAATGCTTCTCCAACTTAATTTTTCCTGAGAATCAACTAAAGATCTTATCATAATTAGGATTCAATTCAGTGAGTGTGGGCTGGGGCCCCACATTCTGCATTTCCTAGTATTTATTAGCTCCCAGGGGATGCCAGTGCTGTTGGTTCGTGAATCACACTTTTAGAAGCAAGTCTCCAGATCATGACAGACACAAAATATCTATCTGGGTTGCAGTTTGGTGAAATGCAAAGAGAACGGGCTTTGGGATCAGACTAGGAAGCTCCATGTGGAGTGGGGCTCTATTCAATACTATCTTCGTAACTGTAGTGAGTAACAACTTCTCTGAGCCTCTTAGGTCTTTTTTAATCTTTTGTGTCTTAAAATACAGCTTTAAATTAGTTAACAATTTGTAAAGCACTTGACACATAGTAGGTGCTTAATAAATGTCACTTCTGATCCCTTCCCTTGTCACTACCTATGACTTACTGAAGGGAGGGCAAAGGGAATGATGGTGTCAGAGTTCAGGTTTATGAGAAGATAAGTGAACAGAAACCAAAATGAGGGGCAGACTCCATAGCTGAGCACCAAGAAGAGTTGTTCAATATTGTTCTAGCCTTAAAACCAGAAGTCAGACAGTTATCCAATCTGTGTGTCAATTTAGCAAAGACAAATAAGTATAAAAGCAGGAGGAACAAGTGACATATAAGGACATAGAATCCATCTTTAACACATTGACTGCTACACTAGAAAAAAATTTTTTTACCCCGTTGGGCCAACCATGTTTTATTACAAAAATAGAATAAGAACTTTGAAAACAAAATGATCCTTTCTAATTTAATGAAAAATTTGTTATTTTTTACTGTTTTCTGTGAGTTACATGCAACTTGAAAAATAGTTCAGGCGGCTTCCAAGTTGAAGAGACATATGAGTTACATATGCTTCATGAGGTCCCGGGCTCAAAACTAGCATGAGTTAAATACAACTCACATCGCAGTTAATGTGTTAAGAACTCAGAATAATTCATAATAAAACATGTTAGAGATAGGAAAGTGAATTTAATGCAAAAAACATTACAATTGCAGCAAATACAAGGTGGCACAAAGCTTTGGTCAGGGATACATATTCTATACCGAAGATTAGCAGTAGGCATGTTAAACATTTTAAGTATTGCTACTAATTTTGCACTAAACATGGTAATACAAGCAAATAGGAACAGTTGTTTGTAGCCAGCAATAACAAAAAACCACTAGCAAAATGAATGCAGATCTTCTATCATCTCTTGTGATTAAAAAAAAATGTTATTTCTTCCTCAGAGTTCTTCCATCCTTTCTTTTCTCTCTTCTTAAAAACAAACAAAAATACTATATTGTACACTTAAAAATTTGTTAAGAGGGTAGATCTCATATTAAGTGTTCTTACCACAGTAAACAAACAAATGAGCTATCAAGCCACAAAAAGATGTGGAGGAACCTTAAATACATATTGATAAGTAAAAAAAGCAAGTCTGTTAAGGCTACATGCCATATAATCTAACTATATAACTTTCTGAAAAAAGGTAAAACTATGGGGAGAGTAAAAAGACCAGGGGTTGCCAGGGTTTAAAGCACACGGGATTTTTAGGGTTGTGAAACAATTCCGCATGATAATGTAATTGTGTATATATGATAGTATGAATTTGTCAAAACCTACAGAACTGTAAAACACAAAGAATGAACCCTAATGTAAACTATGGTCTTTAATAAATCACGTTTCAATATTGGTTCATCAATTGTAACAAATGTACCAATGCAAGCAAGGTGTTAATAACAGGAGAAACTTGAGGGGGAGGGTAATATATGAGCACTATTTGTATTTTCTGCTCAATGTTTTCTGTCAACCTAATACTTCTCTAAGAAATAAAGCCTATTATCTAAACACAAACAAATAAAAGCAAGCAACTTACTATAAGAGCAAGAGTTTAGGAGAGTAAACTGGCAGCTAAAGCAGGTGGGTGCTGGAAGATAGCAGAAATGAACATACTCATGTGTAGGTGACCCAGCCTATGGCAGAATTTGGAAAATTACCACTCTCATTGCTTCCAAAGGAGAGCCCCCATTTCAATGTCCCAGTGACCCAATGATTCTTAGATGTTCTTAGTTATTGAAAGTATGTCCTCCTTCTCCAGCCCACTAAAACCCCTGGGCTCATCTTCAGGCCCCAGAGAAAACCCAGTGTGCTCATGACCATGACTACTCTGATCAATCCAGGAATGGAGACCTAGTGCACTCACAGAGCTAGGCCAATACTTGGGCTGATGATGTGGTGCACTTCTCAGATGCTATTTAGGGATTTACACATTTATTTTGGGGTGTACCTACCTGGTGGAAGGGATACAAAGGAAGTCCCCAGTGAAGGCAAATGGCCCTTTTTCCTATGTTCTTACCAATTCATGTCTGGCCCAAACTTGCATGCCCCATTCAGCAAAACAAAAGTCCCACCTCCATCCAGACCTGTTCTTAGAAGGCAATTTATCAACCATCAACTGCTCTTCAGGTATGGGGTTCCCACCTCATTTATCTACTCAAGCAGACATTATTTCTTCCTGCTAATACCATATTCTCCTGAGAGTTCTCCACCTCATTACATTGCCAGAGACATTTAGTCCCCTTATACTTTGGCACTCTGGGAAGCTGCCAGGGAAGCCCACCCCTCAACTTGGCTCTGCACATTCAGATGCTTTGTAAGCAAATGACTGTAACAGAGCTGGGTTCCGAGGTGACAGGAAAAAGGTGAAAATGAAGAATAACATTTCCATAAACTCATGTGGAAAAAGCATTAAGGGTATCTCCTAAGGTTCTGGTGTGCACCCCATCAGCCAGAGGAACAATGTAAGAAGATATTTAGATATTAGGGAGGACAAATTAATTGGGAATGGTGGGGAAGGTTAAAGGTAAGAATATTCAAGAAAAGCCCAGATATCTCTTTCATCACATCAACTAAAGCCAATGATCTGCCTTCAAAAACATCCACTTATGAATAATGAATACTGGGACAGGATAGAAATGAAAATATATTCCCAATCCCCAATCATTCCAACTATGGTTCAACCATAAATGATCGACATGACTGCTTTGTGATGGCTCCTTTCCTTCTTTCCAAATGAGAAAGGTTTAAAAATAAGTTTTATTGTTGGGACACATCAATTCCTGTGGATTGACACAAAAAAGGTTCAACTTTCTGAAGACAAAATGAACCATTGGCTAAGTAGAAAAAATGCTTGGAAAGAGCAATCAGATTCCTTCCCAAAAGTAAGTGTATCTAACAATAAAGACATAAAAATGAAAATATACAGATTTAAACACATATTTAATTATCTGCCCTCCTATAAGGAGACATCTTTTCCTCAGCAAATTCCAATGATTTAAACTTTTGCTTTAATTATTATAATAAAATATTTAATTTTAGTGCTGTGTTAATTTTTGCCTCATTCAGAGAAAAAGGAAAGCAGAGGCAAGTATTGTGCTAAAATACTGGAGAGAAAAGTATGATCTATCTTACACGAGTGTTTTGACATTTAAAGGTGAAACTAACTATATGTGCTACTTTCCTTTTCCAAGTATGAAAGGACCCCTCTGCCAGAATAGTTCAATAAATTCCAGTGAGGTAAATGAGGGACAATTGATAATCTTTGAAATGCTATGCATTACTCATAGTGATAACAGGATTTTGTTTTTTTATCTGATTTGTTTTGACAGAATGGTAAATTTCCTTCCATACATAAAAAGCAGATTTCTGAACAACATTCCTGTGAGGAAGGCAGGTTTCATCTCCCTGACGTAAGGGATAGGGAATGGGCCATAGAAAGAGATGGTCATTACACTAGAAGACAGTGTTGAGGAAAGATGGTTTGCTTGCAGGTTCCACAATCTGTGGACAAAAACTGCCCACAGCTTTTCTCTCCATTAAATTAAACATTTTCTATAGTATTCCTTATTTAATCAGATGAAGTATGAAATTCCAAGCTAAAAATAAATTACTATCACTCAGAATGAGAATAAGAAAAATGTGTTTTTCTTTAATTTTTACCCAGAAGTATCTACATTATCATTTTTTTAAGTAGTGTTTGGTATACTCTGGAGACCACTTCATTGTACCTAAAATGCTTAAGACCTAACCCAGCAACCGGGAAAAGAAGGTCATAAAAGAGATTATGAGCCACAGAGTACTATAACTATCTCACTAATAATGATATTTTTTGTACAGTGGGTTAGAATTTACAAAGCATATATATATGTATTACCTCATTTGAGATCTTCAATTACTCCCAGGCAACCCAATTATTCCTATTTCATAGGCAAATATGCCAAGGCCTAGATTGGATAATTGACTGAGGTCACAGTTTTGGTAGGTAATTAAATCAAGAGTTGATATAATATCCTCTGAGTCAAAGGTTAGCCTCTTTCCACCTCACCATGGTTACCCTGCAATTAATAATCTCTGGGTTATCCAAAAGAGAGACTATTCCAAAGCCAAATCCAAGCAACTGTCATGACATAGAGTTGGTCCGAATAATATAGTTGAGATAATTTGTCCTCTAATGCCGTGTTTCTCAAACTGTGATCCACTTGTACTAGAATAACTCAAGAAGCTTGACAAAAATGATGGAGATTCCTGGAGACTTTGTTTAGTAGGCTTGGAACAATGCTCTGAAATCACTGTGTTAAATTTATACACCAGATGATTCAGATAATCCTTTGGAATCCTTGATATAGTGATACTTCCCTGGCTATTGTTTAAATCTTGTCAGATCCTATTTTTATTATACTTTTGTCTTTATAAACTGCCACCTACTATTTATTTTCTTTAATTTCAGAGACCATAAACAACAGGATTGTGGGAGGAAAATCCTTCTGCCAACTTTGAGAGGCAATGTTATGTTTAATGTGAAATATTAATATCTACATGGAAGGAAAAAAAATATTGATCACAGCCCCAAATGCTACAGGTTCTCCTTTTACATGCTTCTGGGACTTGATATTTTGATCCATTTTGTTTCTAAAAGTGGGGTTTACCCTTATTTTTCCCATGACTTTCTCCTCTCCCACCAAATGGAAACCTTGATGTATCAGGTGATGATGGGACTAATAGGACTGTGAATCAGGTGGGCATAATTCATTCATTAGTTACTTATGTATTTAATGATAATTAGTCATACATTTGTGTATGTTTCTTAAGGGAAAGGAGGCCAAGAATTTGAAGTTTCATCAAAATAACTTTGTTTTCAGTGTTTTGTGACCTGGAAAATGTAGATACTGATTAATCCTGTGACAGTAACAGCATAAGTGAAATGAGAGCTGATTACCTGAATCTTCCGTGGCCTGCAATTTACATACTGCATGGATAAAGTCAGGCTTTTGAGCTTGCCCCTGTCCCTTTATAACATGTTTGATTCAACCGAGGGGAAAAAATGAGAGTTTAGATCTCCAAACAAAAAGTACGCTGTTACAGGCAAGACCGTGGTCTCTTCTTCAGAGAAACTGACATGCTGGGCTGGAGAAAGCACACTTTGTGCTTTGATCTATGCTGAGGTAAGCTGAGGTTAACTACAGTATTTGTAGAAAGGTTGCTTTTTAAAAATTTCATTTACTTTTTAATTGACAAATAATAATTGTATATATTATGGGGTACAATATGGTGTTTTGATACATGTGTACATTGTGGAATGATCAAATCAGGCTAATTAACATATCCATTGCCTCAAATATTTATCATTTCTTTGTGGTGAGAGCATTTAAAATCCTCTCTTTTAGCTGTTTTGAAATATACAATACATTATTATTAACTATAGTCACCATGCTGTGCAACATGGTGACTACAGCAAACTTACTTTTAAAAGACCAATCAGTAAACAAATTCAGAGATTTTTCTTGATCTTTGTGGGCCCCAATTTCCTTATCTGTTCATTGGGAGTTAATCTGTTAATTGGGAAAATGGCAGTTTCTAAGGATGCCTTACTGATCTAACCTTCTATGATGTTACTTCTTTTTGTCTTCACTTATTGCACAAATATTTTTTGATTACGTACTCTGAGCTCAGCTCTGAGTATATAGCTGTGAAAAATTATAAATATTGTCTCTGTCCCTCTGAATTTTACATTCTAGGGACATGGCAGGGAGGGAACAGACACAAACATTAATGGATTCATTACATGAATAATTTATTATAATTATGATGTGTGCAGTGAAGAGGAAATAGAGGCAGGCTGCTATGACCTAGTTCAGCAGGGTGATCAGGGGAGGTTTCCCTGAGGAAGTAACATTTAAGACCTGGTTAGTTCATGGGAATCAGACTGATGAGGAGAAAGACCAAGAGGCATTCCTGGCAAAGGCCATGGGGTGGGATCAAGCCTGGCACAATTGAGAAGCAGAAAAATGCCCTTTGTGTCTGAAGAGAAGGGGAGGGGACACACGGCCTGGGACAAGCTGGAGAGGAGGCGGTGGCCATCTTATGCAGGGCCAAGAGCAAGAATTTACATTTTATTCTCACGAGAATGGGAAGCCATGGAAGGTTCTAAAGATCACTCTGGGGATGGACAGATAGATCGATAATGATAAGCAAGTATAGTCAAATGCCAGTGGTAGAGCTGAATTTAAGTGGCGGGTATAAGGGTGTTCACTAGAAAATTCTTTCAACTTTTCTGTATGTTTGAACATTTTTTAATAACATGTTGGGACAAATCACTCTGGCTATAGTAAGGAGAATGGATTGAGGGAGGACCAATTAGGCTGCATAGACAGCAGCTGGGAGACTGTTGCAATAATCGCAGGCAGGGGTGATGGTGGCTTGGACTAGAGTGGTGCTATGGAGATGGTGAGACCTGGGCAGGCCCTAGAGATATTTAGAAGGTAGAATCAATAGATCTCCTGATTGATTTTGCCTCAGGGTAAGGGAGAGGCAGAAATCAAAGATCACTACCAAGTGTCTGGTTACTATAACTGAATGGATGATGGTACCAAAACAAAAAAAAAAAAAATGAGGAGCATTAAAGAAGGCCTCTATTGGTGGGTTTTTGAGTTGTTTCCAATATCTTGCAATGAATGCCCTTGTATGTACTCATTTCTCATATATTCATCTATCTCTATAAGGTAAATACCCAGAAGTGGAATGGCTGGGTAAAATACATACTTAATTTTAAATTTCAAAGTGTTTACCTTTGAAAGAAAAGATTGCTTAGAAAAGCCACTGAATAAAGATAGTTTAGTTAACCATATTTAATGTACAACTGATAGGACTGAATAAATAAATTTGATATATCCCTATAATGTAATACCCTGTAGGCATAAAAAAGAATGAGACTTTCAATATGCTCTAATATGGAAGGGGAGAGATTTACTTTTCACAATTTTGAACTATTTGAATTCTGTGCTATTCACATATATTACATATACTTAAAAATATTATTTGTAACTCTAGACCATACTTTGTAAAAGAGAGTGACCTAAAGATCAATTTGCCTTTTATTTCCAAGAGCAACACCAACAGGTTTCTGATAGACTTTTGCATGCTTGGGTTTTGTGTTATGGAAATACCTAGTTAGATGTTGGATTTTATGAAACCATGATACAAAGAATTGTTCTAAACCATGATACAAAGATCTTAACACATAAAGTTCATGCTCTTTTTGAGTTCAAGTTATACATTTTGAAATTTATTATTTTGCTAAATTTATTATTAGGAATAAATTCACTTTGTTTTATCTACATCAGAGATGTCTCCAGACTTCACCATCACCACCCTCTCACCTCCCCTAAAAATGTCACTGAAGACAGAACAAATCACATCAAGTCTGAAGACAATTTATTTTTCCTGTGTGAGAAGTGGTGATGATCTAACACTTTTTGTTTTCTGTTTTTAAGAAGGGCAGCATAGGGGTATGAGTGTGAATTTAAAAAAAAAAGTACCATACTTATTAAGCTATAGTAGACTAAAAACTTCAATTTTCTAGAATTAGATGGCCTATTTCTAAATAATATTGAAGATGGATTACTTATTCCCTTACTAATAGCACAAATATATTCTGAAACTAGTTTTCAAAGTTCAAGAAGATGTCTAGAAATATGGAACAACTAGCTAGAATAAGCCTGAAGTTCATTCTAGCTCTCCTAATACTAAAAATCAGCTTCTACACTTTTAAAGGTTTTATATGAATTCAAGTGAAAAAAATGGGCTGAGGGGCTAGAATGTGACTCCAGAACATACCTGAGCCAGGTATGTTCATGCTCAAGTAATCAGACTCTGTCCCGCCTTTCTTGACATATGCCGTCCTATCTATCTTGATAAGCATAGGATCATGCCAAGGACTGCAGTGAAAAGAACACTGGCCTAAGAGTCACACCCCAGATTTAAGTCTGGATCCAGTAACAGCCTCTATATGACCTTGGGCAAGTTATCTCAGCTCTCTGGGGTTCAGATTTGGAATCTGCAAAATGAGGAACTAGGTCTGAGGTCCCTTCTAGCTTTAACTATCTTTGCATGTAAGTTTGGTGGCTCAAGCTTCTGGAATTCCAGGTGACAGAAGGTATGATAGATTGAACCACTGGCCCAAATTCTGCCCCCTTCCTATGTGCTTACCATTCATGGCTTCATTATGGGCATAGCATATTTCCCTGCCTCTTGATTTTGAGCTTGGCCATCTGACTTCCTTTGACCAATGAGTATCAATAGACATGACACAACCAGGGGCTGAAAATGTACTCAAGCAGTGGGGCTCATCTTATTGCACCTCTGTCATCATCATGCTCTGGCTATTCCTTTGGCCTAAGGAGGATGAGACATGAGCAGCCAACCTAGACCTCCATGTCTGTAGCAGGAAGCAGAGATGCCCTAGCCAACCTCTGTAACCATGAGAAGAAAGGATTGTAATTTAAAGCACTGACAATTGGGGTGGTTTGTCATTCAGCATTATTGTCGAAATAGATAACCACTACAAAAGGAGATAACAAAAACTCAGGGAAGGAGAAAATAGGGGAGAGAGAGCAAATAGAATCCATGACTCTTTCCCTTAACGGGGGAGAGGAGAAACAGAAGTGAAACAGGAGTAGTATCTCTCTTTCATTAAACTAGTCTCATCAGTGAACAAAATGTGAAAAGGTGTATCAATTGACCATTATTTCTTATTCCTTTTTGATTAATGGCTTAGAACTTTTTATAAAATAAATGTTTACAACAGAGCTCTCTAATAGCTAAGGTCATCAGTAGGTGACCCTACATCCAATTTTCCCAGGTCAATCCTAGTTTACATCTGTTATTCTGGTATAATTACTTAGCTCTCTTCACTCTCAAAAGTAGGCTGATTTAGATGATAAATTTTTCAGTCATCACAGAAAGCGCTGTCAGTCCATTCTGAGACGTTACCTGGTTAATCCACAAGTTTACTACAATAACAGGACCACCCCCTGACCCCAGAAACCATCCCCACCATGTCTTCCTTGAATCACAGGCATTCCTAGGGAGAAAAGGGTAGCCAGTAGTATCCTTCCTCTTACTCTTCAAGTGATCTATCTTTTCAGTGGTCCCCTTTCTCCTCAAAGCGTTTGAGGAAATGTAAAGTAACTCATAATTAGAAAAAGCTTGGGGACCCCAAATCTCAATTGTAGTTTCAAATGAGCTTGTGCCATTTCTCTTATGGTATAAACCCTATGAGCCATTGCACAATTTTCTTGTTGATAGGACAGTGTAGTACACTTTCTGTCATCTATTTAAGAAGGCCCTCATGGACATATAGAGGTACATGTATTTTTAGGCACTCGGCAAGACCCTAAATGTTCATACTGACATCTTTTCCCTCATGTTCCAATACCGTCAGGTGAGAAATGGCAGGGAAGCAGAGTCCTAGGTCCCAGCTTGCTACTGGTAGGAAATGGCAGCCAGGTAGTCCCCAGAGGCCTCATTCTTGGAGAACTGGTCCCTTCAGAGCCTACGCTTCCCCATGCTGGAACGGAGCATGAGTACACCCTCGGCAGGAGTCCCAGGGTTGTTGGCCATCTTTTGCCAAAGGCGTTGCTCTTCCCCCTGGGAGTCCATCCAATCCACATTCTTCCCATGGCTCACACCTGAAGAAGGGAAAGTGGAGCATTACACATCACAGATGAAATGTTTTGATCTCCTAAAAGGCATCTATCAACCTCTGAGGGGGCCTTTCGACCAGAGAGCCTTTCACTGGCTTGTTCTCACTTAGCATATCTAGTGAGTGGTGGTAGAATGGAATCAATCCTGTGCAGCCTGCACTACTCTCTTCTGTCTAGATGACATGACACAAATAAGCATGGCCCTGGTGACTCATTTCCTCCCCACTTTGGTAGTTTAGCAGAGAGCTGGCTCATCTGGACTGAGTTAACATGACAGAAGAACAGGCTGAACTGGGCTCTGAGGCTCTCTTTTTCTAAAAAGGCCACTTTTCTGATCTGGGGGTATTTCATTTTAAGGGCATAGATACCCCTGGCTCCCCTTAATCTATAAACAAGTAAAGCATCATAGGGGTGGCATATTTCACAGCAGAAATGGTGACCATGGGACATGAAGACCATCTATGTCTGGCCTAAGCCATGGGGTAATGAGAGTTTGGGAGACTGCACATGACCTACTACTGTAATCCCCCCTCCCAATTCACCCTCTTATAGCTGTGTCTTGTGGCACCAGTGGTGGATTTCCTTGACCTGTTTTAACAATATTAGATGTTACTTTTTTAAGGAAAAAAATGGATTTCATTTCAATTCAACCAGTGTGAATAATAGCTGCAAGTCTTGAACAGAAATGAGAAGATGATGAAGCAAAGTTGGTCTTGCAAGTTCATCTCTCGCTGTCAGAAGACTGTGCTGTCTTGGTGAACCTCTCCCAAGCAAAACCTGAAGCGAGGCCCAAGAAAGTACTTGAAATTCACTTAGCCTAAAGTATAAATGTTAGTCTATGACAGGAATAAATATAAACATTATACCTCCCAAACTTCTAGACTAGGGATAAAAAGTCACAGTAGTAATGTTTGTATTTTAACAATGAACAGATCCTTAGCTAAAGAAACGGAATGTCTGTGGTAGTTTTGGGATTCAGCTACAGATAAAACTACATATACATCTATTGCACATCACACTTGCAGGAATCATGCCCCTGCTCCATGCCCAGTCACAGACCATCATAGGGTCCCCAAATCCCTCACCGCTTCCGGAATTCAAACGAACTCCTCCTAGAAAGATGTTGCTGGAAAAGGCCTCCTTGTCCCAGATGGTAAGTTCTAGGCAAACATTCTTTAAGTCCTGGAGATGCAGGCCACTGAACATGAAAGTATGATTCCACTGAGGGTTAACACTCTTTTTTATTACCAGAGTTTTGTGCTTGGTGGCTTTGTTATCATCAGGGAGCAGATAGCTGCAGGGGAAAAAACAATCAAGCCACCAGTGAGATAGTAGGCAGGACATGTCATCCTTGAGTAGTCATTTGAATTTACCATTATTCCTTGTGTGTGTGCGCAAGTGTGATATGTGTATTTGATTTTCTCTCCTAGGTTCGTATACACTCAAATCTGGATTTACTTAGAGGAATGGCTTATTATCTCTTTCAAGAGGGGCAAAAGTAAAATGCTCTCCTTTCTAATCCTATTTTGAGTCTTCTCCCCGTCTTGAAAAGAAAATATCTCCTGTGGTAGACACTATTGAATGCTCTGCTTCATATCTTCTTGGCCCTCCTGTGAGTTTATTTGTAGCCAAGATAGGCAGTTCCTGCATACTCTCAGCTGCCCACCTCAAGCACCTCTGTCTCTTGGCTTCTCTAATTAAGGATTTTCTCTGGTGTTGCATGAGCTCTTCTCAGCTCATGTGAGGGGAACTCAGAGATTTAATGCCCCTAGCAGCAACCAATAACCAATAAGTTTTGGAAATTGGTGGATGAATCCCCTAGCTTCCCTGTCCCTCAAAGGGACAATCCTAAGGTATATTCCACAGAGTTCCTCATTGCTTCCCCAGTGGAATTAAGCCCCAGTTGCCCACAGTGGTAACTTGCCCATTAACATATCTTTTTATCAGCTTCCCTCCCTTCCTTGTCTCATTTTTTTTCCCACTCTCTCACTGGTGTTTCCTGAAATTTCTTCCCAAATAAAATACCTGTACCCCAGGCCTTCTCTATTACGGTTGAAATACTGTACTCATCTCTAGGTTATGTGACGAATATAGACTTTTCCCTCCTTTAGGGAGCATATTTTAGGGAAGAAGTCAGATATATGTATGGAATAAGTACATGAAACAAAAATGAAAAATACCACAAGCAAATGACTTTACAATAAAGATACATTAGGTCACTTAAGATTTCATTTAATGTAGCAAGCAGAGATTGCTTATCTCCTAATATCTATTTTCCCCTTATTTTTCTCTAAAAAATATCCCTATGTTTTTATTTGGGTACAAGGTTGTCCAGAATAAAGACTATATCCTCCAGCCTCCTTTGCAGCTAGTATAGCCATGTGACTGAGCTCTGGCCAATGAGGTATAAGAAGTAGGTCTGTATAAAACTTCTGGGAAGTATTTTGCCAGCTAGAATTTGGATGGAATAGCTGAAACTTGAGCAGCTATCCTGGCCCATGAGGTGGATGTGATAATGATATAGCAAAAAACTGGGTGCCTGATAATCATGGTGTCATGATGTTTCCATACCTGCCCTGGATACCTTACTTTCAGTCTTTGTCTACATGTGTGAGAAAAAACTTTTGTCTTGCTTATACCACTGTTTTTTTGGCTCTCAGACAGATGTAATGTTAACTGATATATTTTGTAATATTAAACTTTACAGAAGGGTCTATTCTTGCTCTCTTACTCTTTCTTCTTTTTTTAAATTCTCAGGTCCTTTTAAAATCACATTAGTGTTTAAGTATAACTAAAGAGAGCACTAGAAAGTTACTTCCTTTTTTTCTTTCTAGAACAAAGATGCTGTCCTTTATTTTTTTTCTACTTCATAGATTTTCAACACGATAAAGTGAAAACTATTTCAGAAGATGTTAAGTACTCCTGCAAGGCCACAGTGGGGCCACAGGCCAGGAGCCATCCCCTCATCCCACCAAGCAGTGAGCATCAGAGGCCTGAACTGAATGGGGGGACTGCTGAGGCCAATTGCAATGGTAGGATCCAAAGAAAGCATTTTTCCATGCCTATGTCTACTGCAAGAAAGAGTGAAGGCCAGATGGATGGGGTTGCAGGCACTACACTCACCAGTGGGGGAAGCCCCTCAGACATCTGCCTCTCCTCACTACTGGCTTTACCAAAGTTAGAACAGGTGAGGGTTAAGGACTGACTCATTTTCTTGTAGGGAAAATACACTTTTCTAAGACAGCTTGAGGAGAGAAACAATATTATCCTTTGACTCAAAGAATGAACCTCATGGTCTGGCATCATGGGAATTTGTTTTACCTCATGTGCTTTATAGTGCTCCATGAGGGCAGGGATTATATCATATTTATTTTTGAAATCACAGCACCTGGTGCTTGGTACATATGCATTTGTGTGGTTATTTGAATGAATGAAAAATATCGTTCTAGTCCTAGTTCCTCTAATTCCAAGAGAAAAATCTCCAATAGTCAGAGATCAAGAGGGATTTACTGTTTGGGTTGCCTATAATTGGGCAAGAATATCCATTTAAAGGGCTGTATTCCCTCAGGAAACTTCCCTGTGCTCCACAAAGTGGACACGAATGCTCAGCAGGCAGTCCCAGAGCCTCTGCAAAGAACTCTCCAGTGGATAAGTCCAGGGAGAATGCTCTGACATCTCCATTTTTTACAATATTCCCCAAGAGAACAAAACATCAAGAATCTGGTATTTTGGTTGTTGTTGCATATTGCCAGTAACAAATGATAACAACACACAACATGTAGAAAAATTACACGTAGAAAAGCATACTTGCCCCCGCCCCCCCTTTGAGAAATGAATCTCACAGGAAAATTGCCAGTCTTGAGGGTGAGAGTGATGGGAACTCCTGAAATATGTTGGAAACAGAGTGACAGAATAGGCAGTTCCCTTCACCCTTGTATTGTTTTAGAGTAAAAGCCAGCATTTAAGGGTATTTCTCTCCCAATACATTTCCAGTAAGCAGAACATAAAAGACTCACAGCCATCATTGGCTTCTGGATCACAGATCGTTTTTTTTTTTTTTTATCTCCTATTAAGTATCATCTGAAATGAGCTAAAACAAAATTACCCCTTCACAAAGCTATCAGAAGTGCCTCCTGATTTCACTGCTGTCAAATTCTTTGCTTCTTTGATGAATACTTCTAGTATTCCTCCAGAGATTACAGGCGATTCCTTCTTCTTTCCTTTCTTAAAGGTCTTCTTTCCTGCATCAGCCACCAAAATGAGATAAGGATAGAGAGATGAGAGAGATGAGAGACAGACAGAGAGAGAGAGATAAATATCATGGGTTCTACTTCAAAATTTACAAAAATCATCTCCAAAGATTCACTTCATTTGCTGACAAAATCAGGCCTTTACATTATTGTATATTTTGTATTCATTTAAATGTTTTTTATCCCATGGGTTTCCTTCTGGATAGATCTTTCATTTGTGTTTGTTGAAAAAAACTGAACAAAAAAATTTAAAACTTTAAACACTCCCCTACAAGGCCTATCTTTTCACAGGGTATAAAGTTACGGAATGCAAAGGACCCTAAGAGTTTCCTAGGGTATCATTCCTGCTCTTACTGAGAAATAGCTATGATGAGAGCCACATACAAGTGACAAGACTCCAAAAAAGAAAATTCCTTGACTCCCTTCTTTGATATTTTAGTCTGGTAAATTGTTAGTTTCAGTTAGGGCCAGCTCTAGAGGCTACATCCCAGGCACAATGACGTTTTAGGGTAAGAGAAAACTGTTTCCCATCTCAAATTTTTATTCTGATGAAATATGCTCCACATGAATAATATCAACCACCACCATGACCACCACCTTTATTTAGTACTGTTTTAAGCACTTTACATGTATGAATCTATTTAATCCTCACACCAGCCCTTTGAGGTGAGGAAACTGAGGCCAAGAGACAGTAAGTTACTTGCACAGTGTCAAACTGAAGAGGGTGACAGTGAATGCGAGGACAGAGGAGGCTGCCTGCAGGAGCTGATGGAAAAAGAAGGGCAAGAGGGAGTTATAAGTTTACTCCATCTGGATTTTTCCCTTTGCATTCTGTGTTCTAGGTCAGCTTCCTCCTCAAGCCTCCCTGAATAGCTGTCAATGTCTTAAATCCATACAGCAGCTTCCTATACCCTTCTCCCAGCAGACTGTTCCCCATCCTCGGGGAAGATCCTATATGTCTGGGACTAACATAAAAAAAAAAAAAATCTCACCATCAAGGCTGGTTTCTAAGTATGAACTTTGTCCTTTCCTTGAAAGAATCCTGTGCCCTTCCCTATCCTTTTCAAATCTCCACAAAAGAGAGTGATTCCTAAACTTTTATGTTTCGTTTGTATAATGTGAAAGTAACATAGTCCAAATAATTTCTGATCCCCATTCCCATAGTTCTAGAAACAGAATGTCATTGATCAAAATCATTGATTTTTACACTACCTTGAAGTTGTTCTAGTGGAAACATCAGGTTCTCCTCTGGGGGAATGTAACGTAAAACAACTGTCAGCTCTCCTTTGTATTGAAGGCCAATATCAGGAGCAAACTCCACCTGGCCAACGGGAGACAGTTGAAAAGAAAGAGTGAGACTGCCTGGCTTAGTATGTTGCAGCCCCCATGTGAATGTACAATATTTACTTGGTGGCTTAAATGTGACCATTCATCCTCATTTCAACTATGTTGGCTCTTACTAGTTTTAAGAGATGCCTTAGGTATGAGAAAAGAGAGGCTAGAAAACTCTTTGAAAGCATTTGCATATAACTTTTAACATTAAAGTGAAAGGAATTTGAAAGAAGAAATATAACACAAATTTGGTCAGTCAATAGATATTGAGTGCCTGTCACTGAGCATACACATATAGTTTGGGATATGAGCAGGAATGAAGATTCCCACTGAAAGTACCTCCAGAAGTTACTTTTCCCTTGTATGTCTTTGATGTTTCAAAGCTTTCCTAAATGACCAAGGTGGGATTTATGTTGGGCTGCCAGCCACCAATTATTAAAAGCAATGTTGGTAATTCACATCATGAAAATTCAATGTAGAGAAAGTGGTTCACTCATATATTGCTGGTGGGGATGTAAAATTGTGCAGTCACTCTTGAAAACAGTTTGGTAGTTTCTTGTAAGACTAAACAGCCAACTACCATACAACTCAAAAATTGTACTCTTGGGCATTTATCCTAGAGAAATGAAAAATTATATCCATACAAAACTTGTACGCTAATATTTGTGTCAGCTTTATTTGTAATAGTAAAAATCTAAAAACAACTAGATGTCCTTCAACAGGTGAATGGTTAAACAAACTGTAGTACATCCATACCATGGAATGCCACCCAGCAATAAAATAAACAGAATATTGATACATGCAACAACTTGAATGAATCTCTAGAGAATTATGCCAGGTGAAAAAAAGCCAGTCTTAACAGGATATTACTGTATGATTCCATTTATGTGACATTCTTGAAATGACAAAATTATAGAGATGGAGAACAGATTAGTAGTTGCTAGAAGTTAGGAACAGGAAGAATGGGAGGAAGAGAGGTTTGGTTATGAAAGATCAACCTGATGGACACATGTGAAATTGTTCTGTAGCTTGACTGTGGTGATGGTTACACAAATCTACCCAGGTGATAAAATTTCCTAGAACTAAATATACACACACAAATAAGTATAAGTAAAACTGGGAAATCTGAATAAAATTGGTGGATCATATCAATGTCAATATCTTGGTTATGATATCATACTACAGCTTTGCAATATGTTACCATTGGGGAAAATTGGGTAATGGGTACATGGAATCTCTTTGTATTATTTCTTATACATGTGGATTTGTAATCATCTCAAAATAAAAGTTCAAGTTAAAAAATTCAATGTGCACATACACTCACAGTTTCTGTTATGTAGGTCTCCCACTTGACATTGAGTCAATTAAATGTTGAGTTTTCATACATAGAGTAGGAAAGGTAGAATATTTTCTTAGGCTTTTCCTTCAGGGATCTGACTTCTGAATCAAGGGCAGAGAACTGCTCTTCTCTAAGAGAGGGCAGACTGAAAGAGTTCAGAAACCCAGCCCACTCATAGCAAAGCCAAAGGCTATTTGAAGTTCAGCAATCAATCAATCAATAAATGAGTGAGTGAGTGAGTGAGTGAGTAAATAAATAAGTAAGTAAGTAAGTAAACTGAGACCATTGCAAAGAAAAGGAATCCTTGCCTGACATTCATTCTTTTTCATTCCTGTTGTTGGTGGTAAAAATTTATTAGTAAGGGTAGGAAAAATACTTAAAATATTTTATTCAACCTTCTTACCAGGGCAAAAATGAGATTGGTGATATGGTGAAATAGACTATTCATCTAATATTTAATCTGACTTATTTTAGATCAAGTTCCTTGTAAAAGGGCTTTTTCATGATAATTTCAGTAAATTTTAGTTTATATGAATGTCATCAATAGAAAATTATGATGGATATTATGGTATTATATATTCAAGATGGTTACTACTTTTTTGATACTATCATCAATGAGAGCTGGGTATTTGTCCCCTGTCTTTGGGTCTGAGTGGGCTCTATGACTGCTTTGACTAGGACAATACCACAGAAATGACAATGTGCCACTTTGGGGGTCTAGGCCTTAATATTGACAACTTCTACTTTATTTCTTGGAATGGATATTCCTGATATCCGTCTGGGAACCTATGCTGTGAGATTAAGCCGCAGAGAGAAGCCACAGGTATGTGCTCCAGTTGGCAAGTCTAGCTGAGTTGGCCAGCCAGCAGCCAACATCATATATGTGAAATGGGAGTGAGCCAACTTGAACAATCAGCCTAGTTGAGCCTTCAGATGATGTCAGACTCAGTCTGGCTACAATTGTATGACACACCCCAAGTGAGAACTACCTAAATGAGTCCAGTAAACCCACAGAATCATGAAAGATAATAATAAATTGTTGTTTTAAGCCGCTAAGGTTTAGGGTACTTTGCTATATAGCAATAGTTAGCCAAAGCAGGCTCTATTTGCTTTTGGGTGAGATCTTTGGGGTAGGATAATATGTTGGTAGGAAAAAACGGTATATGTAGGTGTCACATACTAATATATAGTATGTTAGTAGGGATCAAAAACTTAGAGTTTGGAAATTTATTAATGTTCCATTTGTTTTTAGCTTCAATTAAAATATATTGGTGACTTTGTATAAATATAGACCTCAAGTCTCATGAAAGTAGAACATAATAAAGATGAAGCCCTATGGCATTATATTCACACAGAAATGACATTTAAATGGGGGAGTCATCTTGTAGCCTGCATATATCTAATGTTTTGGGCTATTTTTGGTACTTTTACAAAAAAATGCAAGACAACACCCTCTCCGGGCATACTGCCTTTTCATTATCCAATCAGCTGCTGCTCAGAAAAACATAGTGGAATTCAATTCAACTCTACCAGCATATATGGAATGTTTACTTTTTTATGATGTACTTTGCTAAGTGCTATGGGGACATGTAGACACAGGCTCTGCTTTCAGTGAGTTTTCATTCTATCCAGGAGACATATTTGCAGTAAAAGCTCTATTAATCCACCCTTATTTAATGGACTCATCAGATTAATTAATGTTCTCCATCCCCAATGAATAGTAGGATCCTCTCTACAAAGAACACTTGTGTCTGCTTCCATCAGTTGAATTGTATGCTCACCAAGAGTCAGCTGCATTAGTCCTCCAAGCTCTTTATGCCAGACATAACTGTGGTTATAATTATATAATTTAATATTATGCAAATTGAGTGCAAAAAGATAGCTGTTATTATAAAAATTAGGCTGAATACTTTAGGAGAATTAAAGATTTGAAACAAAGTTGCTATTGGATTATATGTGAGCTTGAAGCTGTAAAATACTAGAAAAAAAATCATGAATATTTAAAAAGATTTTGAATTTTTTTTTGACAGAGTTGCTCTGTTGCCCGGGCTAGAGTACCATGGCATCAGCCTTGCTCACAGCAACCTCAAACTCCTGGGCTCAAGTGATCCTCCTGCCTCAGCCTCCCAGGTGGCTGGGACTATAAGCAGACACCACCATGCCCAGCTAATTTTTTCTATTTTTAGTTACTTGGCTAATTTTTTTTCTATTTTTAGTAGAGGCAGGGTCTTGCTCTTGCTCAGGCTGGTCTCGAACTCCTGAGCTCAAGCGATCCTCCTGGCTCTGTCTCCCAGAGTGCTAGGATTACAGGCGTGAGCCACCACACCTGGCCCATTTGGTTTATTTTGAAAGTATTCTTATATTCTTGTTTCACTTTAGAAAATCTCAAAATAGAGACTACTGATGATGCATTAGGGCTAGAATTTATGCCAAGAATATATGGCAGAATTTTAACCAATATTCAAACAAAATTAATTGTCTCTATATCAGAAGACTTACAAACAAATGTACATTTATTTGTTTTAAGATCTCTAAGGTATACATTGGGAAGTTATAGTAATCAAAACAGCATGGTACTGGCATGAGAAAAGACACATAAACCCATGAAACAGAATAGAAAGCCCAGAAATAAAGCCACACATTTATGGCAAATTGATTTTTAACAAAGGTGCCAATAACACACAATGGTGAAAGGACAGTCTCTTCAATAAATAGTGTTGGGAAAACTGCCATCTACAAGCAGAAGAATAAAATTGGACCTTTATCCCACACCATATATAAAAAATCAACTCAAAATGGATTAAAGGCTTAAATGTAAGCCATGAAACTGTAAAGCTAATAGAAGAAAACATAGGGGAAATGCTCCATGACATTGGTCTGGGCAATGAATTTTTGGATATGATTCCCAAAGCACAGGTAACAAAAGCAGAAATAGACAAAAGGGATTGCACCAGACTAAAAAACTTCTGCATAGCACAGGGAACAATCAACAGAGTGAAGAGATAACCTATGGAATGGGAGAAAATATTTGCAAATCATACATCTGATACAGGGTTAATATCCAAAATACAGAAGGAACTCAAACAACTCAGTAGTAAGAAAACAGCCCAGATTAAAAATGGGCAAAGGATCTGAACAGAGAGTTCTCAAAAGAAGACATACAAATAGCCAACAGGTATATGAAAAAATGCTCAACATCACTAATCATCAGGTTAATGCAAATTAAAACCACAATGAGATATCACGTCACACTTGCTAGAATGGGTATTATCAAAAAGACAAGTGTTGGAGAAAATGTGGGGGAAAGGGAACACTGGTACACTAATGGTGAGAATGTAAATTAGTACAGCCACTATGGAAAACAGTATAGAGCTTCCTCAAAAAATAAAACATAGAACTACCATATATATGATCCAGCAATCCCACTGCTGGGTATATATCCAAAGGAAATGATATCAGTATCTTGAACAGATATCTACAGTCTCATGTTCATTGCAGCATTGTTCACAATAGCTAAGATATATAATCAACCTAAGTGTTCATCAATTTATGAATAAATAAAGAAAATATGATATATACACACAATGAAATACTATTCAGCCATACAAAGGAAGGAAATACTGTCATTTGTGACAATGTGAATGAACCTGGAGGACATTATGTTGACTGAAATAAACCAGGCACAGAAAGACAAATACTGCATGATCTCACTTAGATGTGACATCTAAAAACATTGAACTAGTAGAAGTGGGGTGGGGGTTGGGGAGATGTTGGTCAAACTATACAAAATTTCAGTTAGACAGTCTGAGATGTCTATTATACAACACAGTGACTACAGTTAATATTAATAACAATGTATTGTATCCTTGAAAATTGCTGAGAGTAGATTTTATGTGTTCTCACCACAAAAATAAATATTTGAAGTAATGCATATGTTAATTAGATTGATTTAGCTATTCCACAATGTATACTTATTTTAAAACAATGTGTTTTATGTGAAAACATATACTAATATAATTTTTATGTGTCAATTCAAAATAATGAAACATGTTAAAAATAAAAAGAAATGCATTGGATGAATGTGTTTGTATGTAGGTGATTTCTGTGACTTTCTCTCTTAACTGACCTACTATTGGTCATGATTGCTGGGAGAAGAGAGCTTTTACTACACAGAAAGTTCAACGTCACACAAATGGTGACAGTTGCTCCAACACAAGTACAAAGAAACTACTGTGGGAAGAGGAAGATTAATCCAAATTGGTATAAGGAGGTGGCCCTTGCCTGGTCCCTAAAGGATGGGAGAGATGATGACAGATGAACATGGGTTGCGAAGAAGGTTACTCCGAGTTGAGAAGGCTGTAGGACCAAAATATGGTGGGGACTGTGTTGAGTGTGTTTATGGATTGGCAGAAAGTCAAATGTGATTAGGGGAATGTGTGTAGGTAGGCAGTAGCAAGGAGGATAGAAATAAGGTGTCTACTCTGGGTTCCCTAGAAGACCCTAAGGCATGAATTTAATTTATAGCATTTTGTTAGGAAGGATAGTGCGGAAGTGGGACTGACAGTGAAGGAAGCTTAAGGGTATGATATCAGGTGAAGTTCCATGGAGAGTAGCTTTTGTTCAGTCTCATAGGGGAACTCTGGAGATATGACAGATCACACCTCAGAGCTGTTCCACTCAGAGGCAAGGGAGTGGGGATGTTTATACTCCTTCACATAGGCAGTCATTGATCAAGGGCTATGCCCACTTCCAGGAGACCTAAATACTCAGAACACTCTGGCTTTTCACTCCCACAGACCAAGCCCACTCCGGCAGCCTGAGGTCTCCCCTCCTGCAATGATTGGCAGGGGTTGACTGGTGAGAGTGAAAGCCATGGGGAGCCATGTTTGCATGGATAGAGCACTGACATCTTCAGCTGCTGCAGAGGGCTAGGCCATATCAAGGGAGAACTGAGTGCCAGGTGAGGGTTAGAATTTATTCAAACCATATCCAAAAAGCAGTAGGGAAGCATTAAGACTATCTGAGCAAATGTGTGAAATAAGCAGATGGCTCCCACTATCTTCTGCTTTCTGAAAAGAGAGAGCCACTTTCCATCAGAGTAAGAAAGAGATCTCCAGTGCATTTACAGGTGTAAGGTGGAGTATGAAATTACAGACAACAGTCTACCAAAATTGTCAAATAAAGACACAGTCTTTAATCTAGGTAATAATTCCACAAGAACTTATATTTTCTCTCTGCCTGAAGGAAGAATAAAAGAATGTTTCCTTGAAAAACCACTGAAGTTTGCTGTTGATTTTCAGAAGTCCTCATTTTTATAATAGCACATTCTGGGAAAGCATGAAAAGCAATTCATACTGACAAACACTTCTTCTCTAACTACCTGTCTTTCAGAAAGATAATGAGTTATAGCAAATAAAATAATCTCGTGTCATGCAGCAAAATGGAAGTTATACTGTGAAAGTACTTTACAGTATGTTTGGCATCTCCAGTTCTTTCTCTGTCTGTACCAGCCTTCTCACTTGTTTAGTGTTGTAAGATGTAACCCATACAAAGGTAGGTATTTAGAGACTTTCACTAACACAGAGTTAATAAGCAATAAGGCGTTATGTCTTTCCAGCACTCTTACTGCAAAACGATGTCAGTATTTCTGAATGCTTAAGGACTATTAATTCTGATCTCCTATTACTAGGGAAATGAGTGCCTGTAGCTCACCCTTCATCTCCTCAGCTGAATAATCTACAAGAAACATCAAATCTCAGGGCTGCTTGTACTACATCTGCAGCTGATGGAGTGAATATTGCATTGAACAACTAAGACAAGAGACTGAGAATGAAGTGACACTTCACATAGCTGGCTAATAATGAACCACACAGAGCCCAGCTCAGTCTAAGGATGAGCCACGAATGAAGCATGAGGCAGCATAGAGAGCATGCCTTTGCACTGGACCTTCCCATTTTTGGAAGACATATTATCTAAGCAAGTCTGAGGCTTCAGCCTTTCCTCCATGTGTCAGAGGAAGGTTAGCAGAGGAAGATGGTGAGAATTAGAGACTCTAACTTCTGCTGTGTTTCCCAGAAGCAGAATCTAAGGTGAGGATTCTTATGCAAACGATTTACTAAGGAAGTGCTCCCCAGAGAGATAAATGAAGGGGTGGGGAAAGCATGGCAGGGATGCCACAGTCTTGGGCAAAGTTCCATCAATTCAGCCCGATCTTGCAGGGGTGCTCTGGAGTATAACTAGCACCTCTGAGTTTTTCCCACTCTCAGTAAGGGAAGTGGGCCTTCATACTCCCCCCACCTATCTGTTATTGACTAAGGGTTATCTTGTGGCAGAGGGTAGAAAAGCTCCCAGACTTCTGGCTGTCTGCTCATGTGAACAAAAAGCTACAGTAACCTGAAGGCAGGCTTCTAAAGAGAGTCTAAGGTGGAGCCTGCGGTTGGCCAATCTCCTAACAGACGTGGTTAGGAGTCTGAGGGGATCTGGCAGAGGACTAATGGTGTTCCACAGACAGTGAACACAATCAGAACTTTTCTACCTTCGGCAGGCTCAGAGAGACCCCGAGCTGCTTCTCTCTCATGGTAGAAAGTGAACCACACAATGGTAATGTGGAGGTGATTACTGTGGAAAATTGTTGGTCCCTAAGCACAAAGGATGCCTGGGAGAGGTCTGGGAGAGTCTAGATATCATTCCAGCAGAGTCTTTCAACCATTTCCAGGAAGCTGACTGGAAGGGTACTGTTTTTCCTTCAAAACTGGTTTCCAAAGAGCCCCTATGTGCTTTAATGTTAACTTCATGACAGATAAATTAATTTTATGTGCTAAGATGCATGTTACTTGTCCATCATCTGTGTCATGCATCATATGATGTCTTAGACATTTTCTAAATATGATACTCGTTCTAATACACAAAAGGAAGTGACTGACAGGAGACTGCAAAGTCATATGAAGTGCTATCTTTTATGGTGAGGCTTTTCATTCAGTTCCAAGAGACTTTATGCTGTAATGGCCAAATATTTTTTATATTTAAAGTCAGGGGAATAATATGCTGTTGTGGACACATTTGTTTTTAATATTGAACTTCCCATCTCTGTCACATTTATGTTGATCATGAGCTTGCAGTTATCTTATGCTTAAGGATTTTTTATTATATTTTATTATCAATTTTATTCATAGCCTAAAATGTACCTCCTAGAGATTTTCCATGAGTTATTTATAGCAAGTTTCAGGCCAATAGTTACAAAACCCCACCAGCAAGTTGTATTTAACTTCTGAGTCTCAGTTTCCTCATCTATAAAATGGGAATAATGACACTTACCTCATAGGGTTGTTATAACCGTTACATAAGAACAATGCTGTTGTTGATGATATGGAGGGCGTCATTTGTTTTTGCTGTCTAGTATCCCTCACCATTCCTTTAGTACCTGGATTTCCTTTGGGGAAATCTACCTTCAGGACCAGAGTACTTTCTTATTATCTTAAGCCAGCTAATGTAGTTTGCCACCCTGGCCACAGTCATTAACTCAAGATAGGCAGTGATATAATTAGAATTAGGAGAACCAGACCCAAGGCACTGGTTTGACTGTTGGAGGAGGAGGAACTTTCTCCTCTCCTGGACAGTGTGGTGTAAGGATGAGAAGCTTGCAGCCACTGTAGCCAGTAGTGCCCAGGAGAGACATGCCTGGAACTGGTGAGGGAGGCTAACACTGCATGGATCCTGAAAATGAAGCTAAAAAAGAGGAGAAGAGGCACGAAGAGACTCCAAGGTCTTGATAAGATTTGAGCATATGGATCAAGCCCTACCTGATCACCACTTGCCAATAATCTCCCTTTATTTTTTGAGCACTATGAGCTGGGCTTTCTGTCAATTGAAATACAATGACTCTTAAGTAAGATGTATACTGTTTAACATTTATCAAGAGCTTACAATGTTCCTGAGAGAAGGCTGACAGCCTCACATAAAATGCTTATTTAAGCCTCACAGCAGCCCTAAAAGCTACTGTAATGATTATATTACAAATAAGAACACCAAGGCCTAGGAAGTTAAGTAATTTGCCCAAGGTTACATAGGCAGTCACAGAGCCAGGATTGAACCAAGTAAGTGTGATTTGAGTCTACCATCTTTACCATAATGTTCTTTTGCCTCTCTGAATATAAAGAACAATTTTTGGCTTCACAAATGTGACCATTGTTCACCTCCCTATTGACTTAAAAAATTACTTTAAATGTAGACAGACTCCAGTTGCTTAGAATGAATCCAAGGCATTATTGGTTTAGATTAGAAAATGGTACATAATATTAACATTTAATGTCTAAGAGCCATGTCTAAGATTGTTTTTCTGAATATACTATGACTCAAGACCCAGGTTATGAATCCCAAAACTAGGAATGTAAAAAACCAGATACTTTAGCTACAGGTAACTCCCTCATGTGAGCCAAGGCAAGACCACTCCTGCTTGTGGTCTGAATTGTGGAGAATGAGAAATAATGTTTTGAGATTGGTCATGTTCTATGGATTTGGTTTTGCCTATGTGAAAATAAAGGTTTTCTCCTCCTAATAGGATCATATAATGTGTTCCTTTTGGTTATCCATAGAGAACTTCAAATGATTAATAAATTTTTAGTAAGAAAAATTAATGATACATATGCTTATATGGCTTGCATTATACAATCTATATTGACAGTTTCCAAAACAATGAATTTATAGTTATTATAATATTATTCCAAAATTTGCTGCACTGATTTTTGTAGATTATCACTTGAAATTTGGAAGTCTTCAGATTCTTTAGGCTTGTGACATCAATTTCACTCATAACTTGTCTCATTGCACAACTGTTTGACTAATCAGGAAGCATTTCCTACCTTGGGCTGAAGCACAAACCACTCGTCACTTGGATTATCAAAGTTCCATGAGTCAAAAGGAATCTCTACCTCCCCAAGGAAGCTGTTACGTCCAAATCGATCATAGTGCCAGACCGAGAGCTGCAGAGTTCTTGTTTCCAGCTGGGTATGGCTGATGGTATACTGCAAATGAGATTTATAACATCACACTCCACAAGAAGGGCTCCATCCAGTTCTAGGACAGGTTGAAATCCAACCATTCCAACATCTTTCAGATCATATGCATTAGTAATATAAACATAAAGAAAAGACTTTCTTTTTCTTTGTTTTTGCTACAACTGAGATTCAATTCCATAAACTCATTTTGTGCCAGACCTAGCACTGAAAGATATATAAACACATTATTTGAGGGGGAGATAAACTCCAGATGCTGTATAAAACAGTGTTAGGTAATGAAGCTTATCTTCTTTCCAATTATACCTGTTTTTCATTTGCCTAATTACTTTTCTTTCACATCTACTTTGTAAGCTCAAGATTTAAATCTCCAACTTCTCTTATTTTATTCATAGTGAGAACCCTCAAATCCAGAAAAGTATTGACAATGAGAAATTTGCAAACACCAAATTTCATAAAGACTGGCCTAAGTGCAGAGGTGAAAAGATGTACTCGTAGATTGAGCAGAAAGAAGATATTGCTGGGCTTGCTTTTTCTTTTTGAACAGAACGTTATCCAGAGCCACATGCCCATATACCCTCCAACCTTCTGCTTGTTCTATGCAACCACCATCTGGGACACACTTCAGACTGACTGATTCCTGATCTTGGATTTGTGTCTATTCCTGTCCTTGCCATTACTATCATGATTAACCTTGGCTCCCTGCTGCCTGAATTTACCCTCTCACTGTGCTTACCTGTTCTGCTTAGGCTCATCTTTGCTAGCCTGTTATGGCCATTGAATTTGCCCTCTGCCTGTATTTATTCATTTTCAGTTTATCTGTCTTAATATTGGCTCTGCTTCCATACATGCTCCCACTGACACATGTAGGCACATGGCTTTCTGCCTTCACCAACTTCCTCCTATAGTCGACTCTGATTCTATCACTCTGGGGCATTAAACTCATAAATTTCCCTAGGATTCATAATAACTTCCATATTCCATTCTCCCTGGATCTTTCTTATCACGCCAGATTGGTCCAGGGTGAGAGAAAGGGTTGTTATGTGGAAGCTCACTGGAAATGGAAATTTCTGTAGGAATAGGTCATATTTTATCTAGGCCATTCTCTCTGAGATTTCTCAAATCTGACCCTGCATCTCCACAGTTCATTAACCACACACCTAAATTTAGCCAAATTCCGAAACCCTAACAAAACCCAGCACATATCCATGCTGTGTTAGCAGAACAATGAATGTGTGCAAAGCGACTCATTAAGTTGTTGTCAAAACTGTGACAAATTTCTTTTAAGGGGGTCAGAAAAAGCACAGTTTGCCCAAGGGTAAAACATACTTTTTGACAAGCTGCATCAGCTGGGATGTAATTTTGCTGGATCCTCTCTACTTAAGGTACAAATTCAGCAGCAGCAGCAGAGAAGTTAACAGAATAAGAGTGGTTTACATTATTTTTTCCCAAAAGACGTTAGGAAAGCCAGGCGTATTATGATAATTTATTCAAATTCCAATTTTCTAAAACATATACAAGCCTTGACATACAAACAAAAGATTATCTGTAGTTACTTCTAAACCAGTGAGGTTATGAACAGTATCACATGAGTTACTATGAGAGAGTATTTATTTACCTTGAGCGTTTCATTGAATTCTGGATTGGTGCCTGTTCTGATTTTGGTCTTGCGCTTATTGTTTCGGGACTTGTCAGGAAGAAGGTATGACTTGACATAACTGTAGATAATAAAATATTAAAGTAATTATTGGGGAATATCTATTTGTAAGAAATGCTCAGGGACTTAAGTGAATAAAAGAGGCAAAAGGCCAGTGATCATAAGAGACAGGACCAAAGAGAATGTGGTCTATATAATAGGATAGCTTAAAATATAACTCTGGCCTTCCATTAGAAAGAAGCAATAAAGTGCAGTGGTAAAAGAGTGTAGGCTCTGGAGTCAAGCCAACTGTCTTTGACTCAATCCATGCCTCATAGGTTTTGGTGACTTCAAGATTTTACTTAACCTCTCTGTGCCTCAGTTTCCTTATCTGTAAAACTGGGATAATAACAGTGTGTAACTCATGGCATTGTGAGTATTAAATTAGTTGACACATATAAGGAGCTGCCATATTGTATTAATACTACTCAATAAATGTAGTCTATTATTATTAGCAATGGTCTCATAAACTTCTCTGGGGTTATATATCTCTCCATTCCTAGTCCTGCCTTCTGATGTCAGGGAGTAGGGTCAATGGTAATAGGTGAATAAAAGAAAATAGTGAAAAAGAAGAAATAGAAAACAACCTGAAGTCAAGATAGCGATTCTACCCAATACCTTAGCTTGAACTATCTCAGGAGCCTCTCAGAGTAGGGGCATCAAAGTAGGCTCAGAAAGGTATAGGATGTGCATGATTGAAATGTACAAGATGCTACCAGAGTTCTGAACCATATCTGCTGGGGTTTTAGATGATACCATTCCATGTGAGTCAAAATAATTATATTGGTCCTGTAGCCCTCTGAAATTTAGTTAAGGAGGCAGGTGAACCAATCTGTAGTCAGAATCCATCTATTTGTCTGTCTCAAGACCCAGCTTCACTGAGTTATTTATTGCACCTAGGCCATCTATTGTACAGAAAAGATTGAACATGGCAGGACTGAGACTGCTATCCTTCTAAATGCCTGTTTGCAAGGTTGGCCCCTGGGTGGTGCCTGGGAACTTGGATTTTGGGAGGGTTCCTACCATTCCCAGAACGGATAAAAGTGGCTCACTGTGCCTAAATTGTTTATACAAACAGTATGGCTTATTCTGAACAGATTTCCTTCTGGGAAACTGGAAGTTTGGTATATGATGAGCGAAGTTTCTAACAAGCTTCCCTGGTAGACAGCATTTAACAAGTGTAGTCATGGCTCGTTGCTGGGGGAATTAAGTGCATCCTAGGTGACTCTGCTAGGAGAGAACCCTTGGAAGCTTGAGCCTAGTGATCTCAGGCCTTCATTCCATATACCTTTTCCCTTTGCTGATTACAACTACATACAGAGTCCTGTGAGACCTTCTAGTGAATCACTGAACCTGGCAGTGGTCTTGGGGACCCCTGACACATCTTTATATCTAGCTTCTCTCCAATGTACCATGGTCCATACCTGACCTCCTAGGCTGATCCTTAGAATCCTGACAGCCTCACAATTGACCTTTTGAGTTGTTCGATTGGGTAACAGCTTGGTAATTTTCTCTGGAGGATTTCCCAGAACAAAAATCAACAGGATACTTTTGTACAACCTGGGTATTCCAAAATGTCTGTCACCCTTCTACCTCAAAGAGCTACCTCTGTGCAAACTACAATGATGTCAGTGCTGAATCCTGTTGAGTAAGGGCCTTATAAGAATCAGGTAACCAAGGACACAACCGTTATACATGTATTTTATAGAATACTAGAAGTGTGGTATAGGAGGAAAATGAAGTGACAATCAACTCTCTGAGAAGGCTCTGAATCAAGAGGAATGCTAAGATTTTTCTGAAAAAGAAACACACATACAGACCAAGAAGGCAGTGAGTGAAATAGTCTGAGGAACATGCTATGTGCTTACGCATCTGTCCTTTGTTTCCTTTCATCTCCTATGGCCAGATTCCTGCAATTCTTGACAAAAATGTAGAGCCCTCCAGTTTTGTAGCAGTAGCTGATATGGAGAAGGATTTCACCACTGACCTTCACGTTGCCATAGTCTCCTGTTTCACTGTAAACACTCATCATGCTGTTAAGGCTACTCTGGAATAAATAAACAAGATGAAAAAAAGGCATCCAGTGTTATTCTAATGATCTCTTCACAGAATCAACCCCCTTCATTCAATTACAATTCCTGTTCTTTATAAGGTGCAGGGAAGCCTAGAGTGAGGAAAGAAAGCAAAAGTCACTTGTTTTGTTTGTATTGTACAGAATCCCAGCCTGAGAAAAGACAACAGATCCAGTACCATTGATAAGGAAGGCAGGAAATTTGCTGAGAGCGGAAGCATGGCCATTTTGGGTTAGTGAATACCCTTTGTTTATTTACTTCTAATGAATACAGGGTCATTGAGGCATTTCCAATTCCACTTCTCCATCCCTGCAGCTTTCTCCTTTTTCACTGGTAGACTCAAGTTCAATCTACTTTAAGGTCTAGAAGACATTGATCAGAACAAAGAATAATTTATCTCATGCTCTGTGCTAGCAGGAGTCCCATGCACCCAGAGGGAGCATCCTATCAGTCTCTGGGGAGCCATGGCTGCAGCTTTAACAAAGACATACCAGGAGAACATCATATACACACAGTTGCCATGATTTCCCTTTAAATGAGTAGCTGTGCAGCCACATGAATAGTTGAGACTAAGGCTTTGTAAATCTCTGTAAAATTGCAGCCCACAAAATATAACACTGAATAATAAAATCACATACCAACAAATCAGCAAAATAATAAAAAAAAACCCCAGTCCAAATCTACCAAAATGATTGAGGCTTTTGACAAGACACTAATGATATGAGACATATTTTAAATTATAGTAGTCCCTCTTATCCACAGTTTCACTTTCCATGGTTTCAGTTACCTGTAGTCAACAAAAGTCCAAAGATATTAAATTGAAAATTCTAGAAATAAACAATTCATAAGTTTTCAACTGCATGCTCTTTTGAGTAGCATGATGAAATATTGCTCTGTCCTGCTTCATCCTGCCCAGGATATGAATCATCCTTTTGTCCAATGGATCCATGCTATAGATGCTGCCCATCTGTAACTTAGCTGTCTGAATTATCAGATCGACTGTGCTACTACTGTAGTGCTTGTGTTCAAGTCACCCTTATTTTACTTAATAATGGCTCTAAAACTCAGGAGTAGTGATGCTGGCAATTCAGATATATTAAAGAGAAGCCAAAAAGTGCTTCCTGTGAGTGAAAAGGTGACCTTGGAGGTCCTTGGCTAGGGTTCAGTACTATACATGGTTTCAGGCATCCACTGGGGGAGGGTCTTGGAACATATCCCCTGCAGATAAGGGTGACTACTGTAAATGTAATAAAATTATCCTTTAGCACTAGAAGCAAAAACTCTATGTCTTAGTAACTGCCACAAAAGACCACCTGGAAGGCTTTCGTGAATGACCTAGTAGTTTCAAAACCCCTCTTCTATGAACCACTGGGAAGAATGGTGAGTGCAAAAACAGCTCAGACTTTCTATATTTTCATTTTTTTTTTTTTTTGTAAAAGCCATTATGTCCCTCCAATTGCTCAGGGTTGAGATTGGTCAAAGAATAGGATGCGATGATGTGGCTCATATCTCTTCTAAGCTTAAGTCAAGGGCAAGAGCAAACCAAGAATTCCATAATTATTTGAAAATTACAGCTTAAAAAGAGCCAGTGAGTGCCTAATTTGTCTTTCTTATTCCTAAAAAAAAGCAATAGAATTTTCATGTTTAGCCAGTGGCTTTGAGCGGTGCTTTTCAAACTTTAATTGCTTATATATCACCTGGGGATCTTTTTAAAATGAAGATTCTGATCTCTTCAGACTGGGGTGGGGTATGAGCTTCTGCTTTTCTAAAATATTCCTAAGTCTGCAGTTCCTAAACTGTGTGTTGAGGTAGTCCAGAGCACCACAGCAAACTCACAAGGGCACCATAGAATATTTGAGATTTTTGAGGGAAACACAAGGACATATATAAGACACCATCTAAACTACTAACTAGTAGACAATGTTAACATTAAATCACATTTAATTCTTTTCAATGAACTCCTATCTGTGTGAAGCTGAGTTTTTGGCAGTTACCGCAAGGAAAAGCAAATATTGCACAAAAATCAACATGAAATGGGAAATGAAAGTGGTGATGTCCAATCAGACTGTAAGATTTAAGAAACTGTGTAGTGCTCAGTAAGCATACATATCCTATTAGTAAGTAATTAGGGCTATTTAGGAATGAAATAAAAATATTATTTTTCTTTTAATGTACCCGTATTATTTTTTTTCAAAGGCTACTAAGTTGTTAGGATATAAGTGCTTATCAAATTGTTTGGATCTATTCTTAAAGCCTCTGATACTCAAAACATGGTCAGGTAGTATTTTTGGCCCAGAAGTGGCATGAGAGAATTACTGAGACACTTGGGGCTTCATGAACTGAGAAAGTTTTGGAGTTTCTGTTCCAGGTGATGGAATGTTGCTGGTCCGTGGACCATGCTTTGAGTATCAAAGGCTTTAAGAATAAACTCCAACCTCTCATGTTATGAAAAAACTCTGGCTCATAAAAATTTTAGGCAGTTTAAAGACATAAAGCAAGATATCCAGGTTTCTAGTCTGAAGACCTTCCCACCATACCTCACTACCTCTTTATATCACTGACTTGTGTCTACACCACATCCCCTCTATAGCCACATCTTCAAAGAGGATCCTCTGTAAGTAGAGGGCCCCTATTGATAGAAGGCAATTTAAGAACACACAGATGCTGAGGCTTGGGAGAAATTAAGGCAGATATGGCAATTTTACTACTAACCAAACTTTATGCTCTTATCCAAGCCAAAGCTACAATTTAAAATAGAGATATTTACTCCAAAGGTCTTGTTAATGGTAAATCATTTTAGACCGTGTATCTTTTGACTGGCACTCAGATTCTAATGTTTAATGAATTGGAATACTTGGGCTCTGATAACCTCATTAATTTTTAAAAAGGGAATCTCTGGTTAATTGTATCCAAGTCAGAAAAAGATAAACGTGGGAAGAATTGCCCACCTAATCATGTTTCTCAGACCATGAAATTTACAAAGTGTGGTTGGTAAGAAGGAAAAGGAAAGGTTGAAAACTCACAGTGTCTGAGTCAGCATCAGGCACATTTAGGTAGGTCCACTTCCTGTCAGAGCCTGCTTGAGAATTCTTTAAAGAAGTTGTCCAAAGATCAAAAGAAAAAGAGAGTATTAGAGCAACAGAAACCAGAGAAGCCAAGAAAAAGACTTACAGACATATAGATAGATACAAGGACACAGGGGCTCCTAAAGCCTTCCTCTCAAGAAAGGCCCTGAACAATACAGTAAGAAAGGGCTTTATGTTGTAGGCAGTGAGAAGCTATGGATGGTTTTTTAATGGGATAGATACCAGACTGTGTATATGTTTTAGGAAAATGACCAACAATAGTGTGGAGAATGGTTGGAATGTTGAGAAAATGGCGTCAGGGTAGTTTATCAGCAGAAAAATGAAATAATTTACAGGCTTGAGCGGACCAAGCCTGAACTAGGGAGTAAACTCTGGATGAGGACTGTGGAAGGAGAAATAAAGAATGAATCAGAAGCCTTAGAAAAAGCCCATACAAAATTAGACTGAAAAGTACTCTGTGGGCAAATGGCAAGCAGGCACCTACAATAACTTTTAACTCATGATCACACGTTTTCCCAAGACCATTCATATCTCTTTTGGAAATGCATAGAAAATCAATAACAGAGAGAGAAGGAATTTTCTTTTCTGTTGGTGCTGGAGAACTGCTTACGGTTGACAAGCCGCTTGCCAGACTGTAGGTGTTTGCAGAAAACCGAGAGGACACTAAGGTATCAACACCTTTTTCAGCCTCTTCCAAGGAGTCCTAAGAAAGTAGGAAAAAATTGGTGGTTTGGTTTATTTCTTTCCTAGAAAGTCTTTTCAATTGAAAAACCACTTTCTTTCATAAATATCTGAAAATCAGATAAAAATATCAATAAATTATTCCTAGGTTTTTCTCTTTTCCTCCAATCTTTTTATTTCAATTTCAAAATATTAAGGGGGTACAAATGTTTTAGATTACATGGATTGTTTTTGTAATACTTGAGTCCTGGCTATAGGTGTGCCCGTCACCCCAATCATGTTCATAGTACCCATTAGGTTGGTTTATTCCCCTCCCCTCCTCTCCCCTCTTCCCTGGTTGCTTTCCACAGAATTTTATTTCCCTCTGTGCACATGTGTGCTCATTGGGTAGTTCTAATTTAATAATGAGTACATGTGGTGTTTGTTTTTCCATTCTTGAGATACTTCACTTAGGAGAATGGTCTCCAGTTCCATCCAGATTATCGCAAAAGGTATTAATTCATCTTCCCCTCCACTCAATCTTGACTATATCTTCAGAGGAGTGAGCAAGGGTTGGGGATGGGTGGAGAGTGAGGTTTCCTAACGGTGCTTGCTTTATGGAAAGAACATGAAATTTGGAATTATACAGACCTAGGTTCAATTCATACCTCCCTGACCTCTAAGGTGATTTCATGTTGGTTTTTGAAGAAAAACTAGCAAAATGAATAATCTTTGAGAAGATTTAATAAGGAAAAAGAGAGGGCAAAAATAAATATTATGAATAAAATGGAACATAACTACAGATAAAATAGATTCAAAAGCTAATATCAACAATTATATGCCAAAAACTTTGAAAACTGAGATGAAATGAACAAATTTCTAGAAAACTATAATTAGCCAAATCTGATTCAAGAAGAAATTTTTTTAAACCTGAAATTTTTTGACATGATTAATAAAATTAAAACAGTAGTTTATTGATGTGGGATTTCACTCAGGGCCTCACAGCCTTGAAGGAATCTGTGGGCGTGTTAGTTTACAGATTCCTTCAAGGCAAAGCCCTGCAAAACCCCTGAAACCTTTCATGTCTCTTAGCCCTATTTCCTAATAGTTCATGATCTTTTCACAAAGAAAAATTGAGACTTTACTGGCAAGCTCCATGAAACTTGCAAGGACATTATTATCCTAAATATTATACAAACTTTTTTACTGTGGTAAAATATACGTAACACAAAATTTACCATTTTACCTATATTTAAGTGTACAGTTTTGTGGCATAAATTATATTCATATTGTTGTACAACCATCACCATCATCCATCCCTGGAACTTTTCTCATTTTTTCATTTGTTTTGTTGTTCTCTATTTTATATTTATTTTGTAGTTGATTTCTGTTCTTAATTGTATCTCTTGGTTTTTTTTTTTTTTTTTGGTATCTTTCTTTTAACTTCAAGTTTAGTATGTTATTCTCCTAACTAAAAAGTTAAATTCATAATGAATAGTTATCAGCCCTTTTTCCTGTATTATATAAATATTTAAAGCTATAAAATTTCCCTTGAAGTAAGACTTTTTGCCGCATCCTGTATGTTTTTTGTAGTATTTTTATTTTCATGTTGTTCTTGGTTTTTTATACATTCATTATGATTTATGCTTTAAACCAACAATTATTTAGCAGTGTGTTTTTACTTTGCTAATTTGTGGGTATTTTTAACTTATGTTTTTGTTATTAATGCCTAACATAATTGTGTTGTGGTCAGAGAACATGCCGAGTATGATTTTTAATAGAATTTAAAGTTTGTATTATTGTGTATATATCCTCTCATTTTCATTTCTTTGATCTTAGACTTATATTTATTAAGACAACAACTTTACCAACTTATGTAATCATCTCTACTTTTTATATCCCTTCCAACAGTTCCTGGATTTCATTCTCCTCTTAAGTATTTCATTCAAAAATGTTTTCAATGTGGGTTTTTGTGCAGCAAGGTTTGGAAATCTTGCATTCTTTTTAAATGGCTGTAAAATTCTATTATATGTTCAAAATTGTTCTCCTTCAATACTTTAAAAACATTACTCCTTTTCACCTTGTATGAAGAATTGCTGTGAAAAACTCTGATATTAATTTGATTCTTGTTTATTTGTATGTAATAGAATTTGTCTCTAGAAATTTTAAAAAATTTCACTTGTATGTAATATGCTTAGATTTCACTATAATGTGCTTAGGCGTGAGTTGTTATTTATGTCTCATATTTGATGCTTTCAAACTGAGTCATACCTTTCTTTAATTCTGAGAAATATATTCCTATTATTTTTTCAAATAATCCCTTTTCTATATTTTTATGTTTGCTCTTTCTGGGTGTGCATTACCCAAAGCTAGCACATAAACTACCAAGATTACTTTCTTTTTAAAAAAAGGATATTATGAAAAATTTCAAACATTCACAAAAATAGAAGGAATAGTATAATGAACTCTTGTAACTTATTACCCAAGCTTTAAAAATTATCAATATTTTGCCAAACTTTTTCGAGTTATTTTCCTCATTGTTTACTTTTTCCACAAGTTTATTGAGGTATAATTTCCATACCACAAAATTTACCCATTGTATGTATACAATTCGGTGATTTTTAGCAAATTTATACTTTTGCAAACATCACTATAATTCAGTTTTATCACATATATACCAATCCATTAAGTTCCCCCATGCCTGTTTGCAGTCAATATCAACTTCCCCACTCCCTAGCAACCATTAATCTGCTTAATTTCTCTATCAATTTTCCTTTTCTTGACATTTCATATAAATATAATCAAGCTTGTTTCATTTAGCATAATGTTTTTAAGGTTCAGTACTTTGTTTTTGTTTTGCTGAATAATACAATGGAATATTTTATCTATTCACCAATTGATGGACACTGTTATTTCCACTTTCTGGTTATTATGAGTAATGCTGCTATGAACATTTGTGTGTTTGTGTGGACATATGTTTTCATTTCTCTTGGGTAGATACCTGGGATTGGAGTTGCTGCATCATATAGTAAGTTTATGTTGAACTTTTAAAGAAATTGCCAAACTTTTTTCCAGAGTAGCAATGTTTGAAGGTTCCTTCCAATTTCTCCACATCTTCAACGCTTATTAATATGTCTTTTTCACTATAGCCATTCTAGTGAGTGTGAAGTGATATCTCATTGTGATTTTAATTTTCATTTCTCTAATGACTAATGGTACTGAGCATATTTTCACATAGTTATTAGGCATTTGTAAATCTTTTTTGATGAAATATCTATTTAAATCTTTTACCCATTATCTACTATGATTATTTGTCTTTATAATATTTAATGTAAGAATTCTTTATATATTCTAGATACAAATCCTTTATCAAATATATGATTTGTAAATACTTTTCCAGTCTGTGGCTTGACTTTTCATTTCTATTATGCTGTTTTCTAAAGTGCAAACATTTTTAATTTTGATGAAATTCAATTTATCAGTTTTTTCTTTCTTTTTTTATTTTATTTCAGGATATTATTGCTTTGTTTGGGTGCCATATCTAAGAGCTCTTTGCCTAACCCAAAGTCACAGAGATTTTCTCCCAGGTTTTCTTATAGAATTTTAAGGGTTTAGTTCTTATGTTTAGGTATATAGTCCATTTTTTAGTTTGTTAGTTTTTGTGCATTCTGTATGGTAAGAACCAAAGTTCTTGTGTGTGTGTGCATGTGTGTGTGTGTCATTGGGATATCCAATTGTCCCAGTATAATTTGTTGAAAAGATTATCCTTTCCCTATTGAAGTGCTAAAAGGCAATTGGCCATAAATGTAAGGGTTTATTTCTGGACTCTCAATTCTGTTCCATTGATTGCCTATGCTTATGCCAGTACAGTGTTTTACTGAATACTGTAACTGCATAGTACGTTTTGAAATCTAGTAGTATAAGTCTTCCAAATTTGCTCTTCAAAATTGATTTTCTTATTCTGGGTGTCATGCATCTTCATGTAAGTTTTAGAACCATAGTATCCATTTCTACAAAACATCTTTGGATTTTGGTCAAAATTGTGTTGTCTATAGATTTATTTGGAGAGAATTTCCATCTTAGAAATATTGAGTCTTCTAATCCATTAACATAGAATATCTCTTCATTTATTTAGGTCTCCTTTAATTTAATATTTTTATACATGTCTTATACTGTTAAAATAAATTTATTCCTTAGTTTTGAAATTATTTTTCATGGTATTGTGAATGAAATTATATTCTTAATTTCATTTTCCAATTTTTCATTGCTAGTATATAAAAATACAATTGATTTATATATATTGATTTTATTTCCTGAAACCTTGCTGAACTTGTTTATTAGTTCTAGTCATATTTTTGCAGCTCCTTTAGGATTTTATTTTTTTTCCTTTAGGATTTTCTACATACAGAATCATGTCATCTGCAAATAAAGAAGATATTACTTCTTTCTTTCCAATAAGGTGCCTTCCTTTCCCTTTTCCTGGTTCTTTCTTTTTTTCCTTTTCCTCTTTTCTTTATTTTCTTTCTCCCTTCCCTACTTCACTGGCTAGAAACTCCCATACAACGTTGAATAGAAGTGGTGAAAGTAGAACTCCTTGATTTGTTCCTACACTTAGGGGAAAAGCATTTCGTCCTTTTTGCCATTAAGTCTGATGCCACCAGGTAGGAATTTATAGATGCCCTTTATTAGACTGAGGAAATTTACTTTATTCCTAGTTTGTTGAGAGTTTTATTATGAATGGATGTTGGATTTTGTCAAATAATTTTTTTCTGCATTTACTGAGATGACGTGGTTATTGTCTTCTATTCTATTGATATGTTGTATTACATTAATTTATTTTTGAATGTTAAATCAACCTTATATCCCTGGAATAAAGCCCACTTGGTCATAGTATACAGCCTTTTTATGTTACTGGACTTAGTTTACAGATATTTTATTAAGGATTTTTTTCCATCTATATTCATGATGAATATTGGTCTATATATTTTTTTTCTTGTGATGTCTTTGTCTAGCTTTGGTATTAGTGTAATACCGACCTCATAAAATGAGTTGGAACTATTTCCTCCTCAATTATCAGAACAAATTTGTGAACTATTGTTATTACTTCTTTTTCAACTATTTGATAGAATTCATTAGTGAAGCCATCTGTACCTGGGCTTTTCTTCAAGGGGAGATTTTAAATAACTAATTTAATATCTTTACTTACAGATCTAATTTTTTAATCAATTTTGGTAATTTGTGTCTTCCTAGAATTTGTCCATTTCATCTTTGTGTTGACATACAGTTGTTTGTAGTATTACCTTATAATCATTAATATTTCTGTTATATTGGTAGTGGTGTACCTTCTTTTATTCCTGACTTTGGTAATTTGTGTCCTCTCACTTTTGTATCGGCTAGTCTAGCTCAGTGATTTTTCATCTGGGAGGGATTTTGTACTCCAGGGAACATTTGGTAATACCTGGAGATATTTTTGGTTTTTACAACTGGGGGAGTGCTACTGGCATCTAGTGGGTAAAGACAAGGGATGCTTCCAGACAGCCCCCCATAACAAAGAATTATACAGCCCAAAATGTCAATAGTGCCTAGACTGAAAAATCCTGGCTAGCTAAGGTTTGTCAATTTTGTTGATCATCTCAAAGCACCAATATTTACCTTCATAAGAACTCTGACTTCTGATTATTTTTACCCCTGAAGGTTGTTGTTGTTGCTTTTCTGTTTGTGTGGGTTTTGGCTTCTTTAATGACTTGCCTAGACTAATCTGCAGAATCTGTTTCCTGCCCTATATGTGTCTGCTAATGTCTCTATTCATTTTACTTTTTTACTTTTTTTTTTTATATTTTAATTTTTTTAATACATTCCAGAGACAGTGGAACGGGTCAGGCTCCAGGAGTGGAGAAACCCCTTTTTTTTTTTTTTTCTTTTTTGTATATTTTAATTTTTTTCTTTTTTTAAAAAATATATTCCAGAGAGAGTGGAATGGACTTTTTGTTTTTATTTTTAAGCCATACCTCTTATGAATCACCGCTGTGTGTGCATAGTTTAGAGGCCAGTTAGTGATTATGAATAGATTGTACTCAAGCACCTCAAGCCACTCTTTTTCAATGGATCTGTGTGTTGTTATTAGAATGCATTCAAAATCAGGCAGTTTTCAAGTTTCCTCAGCTGTTAGTTGCCACTGGGAATTCGCATGTCTGATTTGTGCATATGCTCAGGCCCATGGTGAGCCAGAGATGACTAAATAGTTTGGGCCTACTAGTTTTTTTTTATTCCCAACCCCATTAATAAATGCTTGGAGAGCTTATCAAGGCCACATATAACTGTCATTGATTGGATTTCCTGTTAAATTTCTGGCCAATTCACGGGTCTATTGCTTGACTATAAACTCAGATTACTTGAGCTGCTGGTCTTCCCAAATTGTCTTATTAATTCTAGTAGATTTTGGTACTAAATCACCTAGAGTTTTCTCGGTATACAAGCATATTATTAGTAAAAATGTATAATTTGATATCTTATTTAATATTTATAAAGATCATTACATTTTCTTACTGCATTTCCAGAGCCTTCTAAACAATGTTAACTGGTAATAGTAATAATAGGAATCCCTGTTTTGTTCTTGATTTTAATGGCAATGGCTTTATCACATCAATATTTAAAATGACATATGCTGTGGCTTTTTGAAATTTAGTATTTTTAAAGTTTTATTTAAATGATTTCTATTCATTTTAAATATTTTAATTAGGTATGGCTAATTTTGACAAAAGTTTTCAGCATCTATTGACAGTTTTCATTTTCTTCTTTAATATATTAATATAATAAATTATATTAATAGATATTCTTATATAGATTAATTCTTCCATTCATACATAGAATAACATTTACTTATTCTTATTGCAATTTTTTATTCACTGCTAGATTTTACTCAATATTATATTTCAAGTTTTGCATATACATTCATAAATTAGTGTGACTTGTAATTTTATTTTTTAAACTAATTTTAAAACCAGGTCTGAGTATTAAGATTATACTAAGCAACATATGTAACATGCAATTCTGTATCACCCATAACAAGATGAAATAAAAAAAAAAAAAATCAGACAGCCAAAAATGCAGAACAAGAGGAGTGCTATAAACAGCTAATTAATTAAAATATTGTCTTTTCCTCAGTTTTGTGATATTTTTGTCAGTTTTTCAAAATTTGTGATAAATAAAAATTTATTATAATTTATTTTTATAATTCAAAATAATTAACTTTTATGCTTAATAAAAAAAAGTACTTAAATAAATGTCAGGATTAATTTCACTAATCTATTACTATACTTAACTATTGTTTCCCACAATAATGTAATTATTCCATTCTTTAGTCATACATGGCAACTAGTTTTAATATTAAATAAATCACCTTAAATAAAAAAAAGATTATACTATATCCACACTATAAATCTAAAAATGGTTTTTTATGATCAGGAATAGTTTAATAACATTGAAATTGGCAGTTCTTTAATGGCTGAGCACAAGTAAACTTTGAAATCATTTGATTCCATTGTCTACCTCCCTTTTTTAGAGTAGGAATTAGGAATTTTAATTTCCCAGTTTTTTTTGTACTACGGAAAGAACTATTTCATTTTAGAACTCTAAATTTCCTGGTTTGCCTTGGAAAAAAATGTTAATAGCATTTAATATTCGTGCTATATATTTCTTCCAAGGAGTTCAAATTTTATTATAACAATTATAGAAATCAGAACATCAGAATATTATCATGGGAAAGAATCTTAACAATAATATAATTTAACCTTCTCATTTTATAAATGAGCTCACTGAAACATTAATTTTCACATAATTTAGTCTTAGTTAAGAAGGCAGTTTATTGGAGGTAACCTGAGATATAACAATGTTCACATAAAATACATAGATAAATCTAATAATAAATATTTGGCTTAGGAAATGTTGGAATCCCTTGTTTCCCAGGTTGATATTAAGTGATAAGCCTTTAGCCAAAAATTGAAATCTCCAGCAGGTGTTTTAGAGATAATCTTCACTCACTAACCTGATTACCTGTAACCTTTTCTAAATCATTCTTTCTTTATACAATAGAAATGCAAAAGCTATGTAAGTAATTGTACTGTATTTTTTATTTGTATTATTTTTAATTGTTATAATATATTGTTATTTTTTTCCATTTAAAAAAATTTCAAAACATTAAAGGGGGGCCGGGCGCAGTGGCTCACGCCTGTAATCCTAGCACTCTGGGAGGCCGAGGCGGGTGGATCGCTCGAGGTCAGGAGTTCGAGACCAGCCTGAGCAAGAGTGAGACCCCGTCTCTACAAAAATTAGAAAGAAATTATATGGACAACTAAAATATATATATATATATACAAAAAAATTAGCCGGGCATGGTGGCGCATGCCTGTAGTCCCAGCTACTCGGGAGGCTGAGGCAGTAGGATCGCTTAAGCCCAGGAGTTTGAGGTTGCTGTGAGCTAGACTGACGCCACGGCACTCACTCTAGCCCGGGCAACAGAGTGAGACTCTGTCTCAAAAAAAAAAAAAAAAAAAAAAAAAAAAAAAAAAACATTAAAGGGGTACAAATGTTTTTGTATCATGGATACCTTTTATAATGCTTAAGTTGGGGCTTTTAGTGTGTCCATCAGCAGAATAGTATTCATTGAACTGGATAGGTAGTTTTTACCCCTCACTCCATACCCCCCTCCCCCATTCTTGGTTTCTAATGGCCTTTACATCTTTTTGTGCCCATGTGTGCCCATAATGTAGCTCCCAATTATTAAAAAGTACATGTGGCGTTTGTTTTTCCATCCCTGAGATACTTAACTTAGGGTAATGATCTCTAGTTCCATTCAAATTGCTGAAAAAGACATTATTCCATTCCTTTTTATAGCTGACTAGTACTCAATTGTGTGAGTGTGTGTCTGTGTGTACCTCACATTTTCTTTATCCACTCAAGAATTGATGGGCACTTAGAATAATTCCACATTGTTGCAATTGTGAATTATGCCACAATAAACATTTGAGTGCAAGTGTCTTTTTGAGGAAATGATTTATTTTCCTTTTGAGTACATACTTAGCAGTAGGATTGCTGGATTGAATGGTAATGCTATATTAATTTCTTTAAGGAATCTTCTTACTGTTTTCCATAGAGGTTGTACTAATTTGCAGTCCCACCGACAGTGTATAAGCAAGCACTCATTTCACTGTGCATCCATGCCAGTATCTATTGTTTCTGACTTTTAATAATGGTAATTCTGGCAGGGGTAAGGTGGTATCTAATTGTGGATTTAATTTGCATTTCTTTGGTGATTAGTGATGTTAAGCATTTTTTCATACTTTTTTTTGACATTTATCTATCTTCTTTTGATAAACTTCTGTTCATGTCTTTTGCCCATTTTTTGATGGATTTTTTCTTGCTGATTTGTTTAACGTTTTTATAGATTCCGGATATTAGCCCTTTACTGGATGTAAAGTTTGTGAATATTTTTCTCCCATTCTGTAGGTTGCCTGTTAACTCTGTTGATCATTTTTTTGTATACAGAAGCTTTTTAATTTTATTAAGCCACATTTATTTATTTTTGTTGTTGCTGTATTTGCTTTTAGGGTCAAAGTCATAAATTCTTTGCCTAAGCTGATGTCTAGAAGAGTTTTCCCTGTGTTTTCTTCTAGAATTTTCATGGTTTCATGTCTTACATTTAGGTCTGTTATCCATCTTGAATTAATTTTTGTATATGGCAATAGATGAGAGTCCTGTCTGATACTTCTGCATGTGGCTATCCAGTTTTCCCAGCACCATTTATTCAGTAGGGCTTCCTTTCTCCAGTGCATGTTGTTGTCTGCTTTGTTAAAGATCAGTTGGCTGTAGGTAGATGGTTTTATTTCTGAGTTCTCTATTTTGTTTCATTGGTCTATGTGTTTACTTTTATACCACTAACAGGCTGTTTTAGTTACTGTAGCCTTGTAGTATAATTTGAAGTCAGGTAATGTGATGCTTCCAGATTTGTTCTTTTTGCTTAAGATTAATTTGGCTATTGGGGCTGTTTTGGGTTCCAAATGAGGTGTACAATTATTTTTTCTAGATCTGTGAAATATGACTTTGGTATTTGGATGAAGATTGCATTGAATCTGTGAATCACTTTGGGCAGTATGGACATTTTAATAATGTTGATTCTACCAATCCATGAGCATGAGATGTTTTTCCATTTTTTTCGTGTGTCATCTGTGACTGCTCTCAACAGTGTTTTGTAAATCTCATTGTAGAGATCTTTCACCTCTTTGGTTAAGTATATTTCTAGGTATCTTATTTTCTTTGCAGCTATTGTATACGATATTGAGTAGTTGATTTGACTCTCAGGTTGATTGTTATTAGTATATAGAAAGGCTACCAATTTGTATAAATTCATTTTGTAACATGAGACTTTGCTGAATTTATTTATCAATTCTGAGAGTCTTTTGGAAGAGTATTTAGGGTTTTCTAGGTACAAGATCATATCGTCAGAGAACAGAGATAGTTTTTACTCCTCTTTCCTGATTTGGATACAATTTATTTATTTCTCTGATTGTTCTGGCCAGGACTTGCAGTACTGTGTTGAATAGAAGTGATGACAGTGGGCATCCTTGTCTTGTTCCAGTTCTTGGGAACTGAAAGAATTCTAGAAGTGCTTTCAAATTTTCTCCATTCAGTATGATGTTGTCTGTTGCTTTGTCATATATGGCTTTTATATTTTGAGGTATGTTCTTTCCATGCCTAGTTCATTGAGGGTTTTTCTCAAGAAAGGCTGCTGGATTTTATCAAATGCATTTCTGCATCTATTGAGATGATCATGTCATTTTTGTTTTTGTTTCTGTTTATGTGGTGAATCACATTTGTTAATTTGCATGTGTTGAACCACCCTTACATCCCTGGGATGAAACCCGCTTGATCATGGTGTATAATCTTTTTGATGTGCTGTTGAATTTGGTTTGCTAGTATTTTGTTGAGGATTTTTGCATCTATGTTCATAAGGGATGCTGGTCTGTAGTTTTCTTTTTGTTGTTGTTGTTGTGTCCTGTCTTGGCTTTGGTATCAAGGTGATACTGGCTTAATAGAATGAGTTAGGAAGGATTCCTTCCATCTCGATATTATGAAATAATTTCTGTAGGATAGACAGCAGCTCTTCTTTGTAGGCCTAGTAGAATTTGGCTTTGATCCATGACTTTTTTTGTTGTGATATTCTTTTATTACTGATTCAATCTTGCTGCTTATTATTGGTCTGTTAAGAATTTCTACTTCTTCCTGATTCAAGCTTGAGAGGGTATGTATTTCCAGGAATTTATCCATTTCCTCTATGTTTTCTAGTTTTTTTGCATAGATCTTTTTTAGTATTCACAGATGATATTTTGTATTTTGGTGGTTATCAGTTGAAATGTCTCTTTTTTCATTTTTGATTGAGCTTATTTGAGTCCTTTCTCTTCTATTTCTGGTTTAATCTGGCTAGTGTTGTATTGATTTTGTTTATTTTTTCAAAGAACCAACTTTTTGATTCAGTGATCCTTTGCTTTTTTTTGTTTGTTTGTTTCCATTTTGTTTAGTTCTGCTCTGGGCTTTGTCATTTCTTTTCTTTTGCTAGCTTTGGATTTTCTTTGTTCTTCTTTTGCACATTCCTTGATATGTGACATTAGGTTGTTGATTAGTCATGTTTCAGTCTTTTTGATGTAGGCATGTAAGGCTATGAACTTTCCCCATAGGACTGCTTCTGCTGTATCCCATAGGTTTTGCCAGGTTGTGTACCCATTGTCTTTCAGTTCAAGGAATCTTTTGATTTCCATCTTAATTTTAAATATGACCCACAGGTTGTTCAGCAGCAGGTTGTTTAATTCCCATACTTTGTGTATATTTGAGTGTTTCTCTTGCAATTGATTTCTAGTTTTATTCAACTGTGGTCTGAGAAGATACATGGTATGATTTCAAATTTTTTGAATTCACTGAGACTTCTTTTGTTGCCTAAGATATGATCAATATTGGAAAATGTCCCATGTGCTGATGAGAAGAATATCTATTTAGTAGTTTGGGGGTAGAATGTTCTATAAATGTCTGTTAGGCCCATTTGTTCTGGAGTCTCATTTAAGTCCAGTGTTTACTGATTTTCAATGATTTGTTCAGTTCTGTAAATGGGATGTTGAAGTCCCTGAGAATTACTATGCTACTGTCTATTTCTTTGCTTAGATCTAGTAGAATTTGCTTTATGAATCTGGGAACACATGTGCATATATATTTAGGATTGTTATGTCTTGTTGAATCGCTCCCTTTACTATTATATAATGACCATCTTTGTCTTTTTTGTTACCATCATTGTTTTAAAGTCTATTTTATCTGATTTGAGAATGGCTATACCTGCTTACTTTTGGTTTCCATTTGCATGGTATATATTTTTTCATCCCTTTATTTGAGTTTGTGTGAGTCCTTGCAAGTTAGATGTGTTTCTTGGGAACAGAATATATTTCAGGTGTGTGTGTGTGTGTGTGTGTGTGTGTGTTTAACCTTCAGCCAGTCTATGTTTTTTTAGTGAGGCATTAAGACAGTTCATGTTCAGTGTTAGTATCGATACATGGGATACTGTTCTGTTCATCATGTTGGATGATAACTTGTTTTGTTTTCCCTCTTGTACCATTGTTTTATAATAGCTGGAAGCTTTAACTTTCAGTGATTTTATACTGGGGGGTATCTGTTGTGTTGTTCCATGTATAATGCAGTTTTAGTATTTCCTGTAAGGCAGGTCTAGTAGTGACAAACTCCCTTAGTGTTGGCTTGTCTGGAAAAGTCTTTATTTCTCCATCATTTATTAAATTTAGTTTTAAAGGATACAAAATTCTTGGTCGGCAGTTGTTCTGTTTAAGAAGACTAAAAATGGGGCCCTGATCGCACCTGGTTTGTAAGGTCTCTGCTGAGAAGTCTATGTTTACCCTGATGGGCTTTCCTTTGTAGGTTAGTTGTTGCTCTCTTCTTTCAGCTTGTAGAATTTTCTCCTTCATTTTGACTTAGGCCAGGTTGATGACTATGTGTCTTAGAGATGTCTTATTTGCTATGAATCTTCCTGGTGTTTGATGACAATCTCATACCTGGATATCTGAATCTCTGCTGATACCAGGGAAGTTTTTCTCAATAATTCCCTCGAATAGCTTTTCCATATTTTTTGCTTTTTCTTCTTCTTCTTCAGGGATACCTACAATTCTTATTTTGGCACACTTTGCATAGCCCCATAGTTCTCTGAGTGATTGTTCATTCTTCTTTATTCTTTTCTCTGCATCTTTGACTGAGTTAGTTCAAAAACTTTTTTTCGAGCTCTGAAATTCTTTCTTCTCCTTGGTTAGCCTGTTGTTAAAGGTTTATGCTATATTTTGAAATTCCCAAAATGACTCTTTCATTTCTTTAAATTCTGTTATATCTTTCCTTATGTTGTCTAACTCTTTAGAGAGTTTTTCATCTTTTTCATTCATGTCATGAAACATTTTTTGGCTTCTTTCTGTTGGTTTTTATCTTTTTCTTCAATTCCATCAATCTTATTTGCCATCCATTTTCTGAATTCCATCCCTGACATTTCAACAATTTCCTTTAAGTTGTGGTTAATTGCTGGAGATCTATTGTGGTCCTTTGGGGGTATTGAAATTATTTGTTTGTTCATGTTGTCAGAGTTTTTATTCTTATTCCTTTTCATCTGAAATTTCTTCTCTCAGCTCAAGACAGATAAGCTGGCAGTGTACCTATTCTCTTCTGCTGGGAACTCTCCTACTTAGTGCAAAGAAGGAGAGGTCCCTGGATGGTGCACTTGTGTCCTACAGTGGAGGATTGATCCAGCACGAGATGGGTGGATGCACTGTGAGACTTGAACACACTGTTCTCCTGCATCTCCTGCATCTCCTGCCTCACCTTTCCCCTGAGGTTGTCAATGGCATTCCCTGTGTTGCAGAGTGAGTGAATGCCCCACCTAGTTCTGTCAGTAGTGGCGATTGTCAGCCTAACCTGGCTTGCAAGCTGCTCCACTCAGATCTGTGGGCAGCAGCATTTGGCAGAGTTCAGCCATGCCTGTGCCCATGGGTGACTATGATTATCTGCCCATGCTAGCTTGGGAGCTACCCCACTCAGATTTGTCGGTGGCAGCATTCATTTGTTTCCCCATGTGGCTTGAGCATAGTCCTGCTTGCTTCCTCTGGCAGCAGCAATTGATGGCCTGCTTGAGGGCTGCATCAGTCAGATCCACAGACAGCAGCGTTTCTTGGCTTGATGTTGGCTTGAGTGTAACTCTGCCCACATCCTTGGGCAGTCGTGATTGTCAGCCCACACTGGCTTGAGAGCTGCCCTCTTCCCTAAATAATTCTGTCAGTTGCTTTTATATGTTAACTGTGAAGACTAATAGGAGAAGATGATTGTACATCCTCACTTTAGTCTTAACTCATCATCACCTAAAAGTGGAACCACTTGGATGGAGCAAGATCATACCCTTCTTTCCTCATCATCATTAGACTCGCTTCCACATCCAACTTACCAAGTCTTTGTCTAAAGCCCCAGGGACAGATTTGCTTCTTATGTCTATGTTGTCCTCTAAGTCTTCCGTAAATGACTCACTCAAATCTAACTCAGATCGACTCCAGTCTGGAGGGAGGAAAAGAAAAAGAAAGATGTGAATCAGCTTATTTTGTTAGAAGATTTCATTTGTCACTGCAAATGTTTCAACATTATTCCAATTCTTTTTAGGCATAGAGCATAGGAAATGTCATGAAAGCAACAGTCAGGGTCAGTAACTTCATCCTGTTTATGTTAACATGCTTCCATTTGTATGGTATCTTGGAAATTGCCTTGGATTGAATTACTAACACTTATATGTTCATTTCTCCTTTGATCACAAGAGGTTAAATGCTCTACTATAAAATGCTAAGTTTTAAGTTATTTAAAGCTTCTGCTTTGCTCTTAGACTTAAACTCTTAGAACGGGCTTTTAAGCTTGGAAAAAATAAGACATTAACCATTCTTGATTTCAATACTTAGAGCATTCACTATGTTTTTATATTTGACATAAAATGCAAGTCAACCAATTCTAAATTGCCACTTTTAAATAATATAGCAAGTTCCTTTCACACAAAAAGTAGTGGCTATAGATAAATTGAAAGGATGTTCTATTTCTTAAGGAACCAGAACATTCTTTCATCAGAAGAACATCTTGCTTTCAGTTTTAATAATATAAGTTACAGAGTAATAAACCCCTAAGTAATGCTGTGGATAGCTTACCAGGTCAGGACAGCTTATTTCCACATAATAGTTCTATGCCAAAGCCCTACTGAGATAGATATCACTACTTATAAATGAGAAAGATTGAGAGAATAATAAAGTTTGTAAGTTTGAAATGGTAAAGGAAATAATGCAGAAGTGCTTCGCATAATGGCCAAAAGGAGCTGTTGAGTAGAAGTAGGAGAAGTAGACTCTATGATATTGTCTTCTAAGCTAGTTTGTAATTTTTCATTTAACAGGTGAACGGCTTTTCTTCTCCTGGGCAAAACACACACACACATTTAGAAAATAGAATGACAACACATATTTAGAAAACCCTTAAGGAGCTGGCTGGCTAGAAAGGACTGCTCAACTCAGCACACAGAATCCTGCCTTAGGCTTTATGCAAATATCACCATTAAGTATCATGTAGCTTTTTAATGTTGAAGATTTCATCACAATTTTAATTCTATATATAGGACATAAACTTCATGATTATGACAATTTTTTCTGAAGAGTTTCCTTATACATAGGTAGTAAAATTTCAACATACAAAATACCTTCTTCAGAGGACTGTAGTGGTAATGAAGGAAAATACATATTTGAATGTACTGTACAAATGAGAGGAGTAATTATTAACACCCTAATGCTGCTTGCAAATTACTTCTTATTTAAACCATGGAATGGTTTATTTGTCTGGATATAGGAAACTTCTGACCACCATATCAATTGAATTATCATTTCCTTGAACTCTGGGAAAGTCTTCTTGCCTGTCATATCAAACATATCCTGGAACCATTTGTATTTCCTACACTCCTACACTGAAAGTCTGGCATAGCTCTGAAACTTTGCAATGATGCCTGGCAAGAGTACAGACTCAATAAATGGTTTTTTCAAGAATGCAAGAAGCCCAAAGCATCACCTGGGTACACCTTCAAACAGTTCTCATGGAGTGGGCCTATTGCCATAGGTCAAAGAATGGACACTTATTTTTTAAGGCAAGGAACATCCATTTAATGCCATACAGAGCAATCAATTTCATCTGATTTTGATCATTATTTTACAACAGAGTAGGCATGTTGTAAATACCCACCTGAAGAGAGGGAGGCCCCAGACACTGCTATGGAAGGTGTGCCTGAAGCATTTCTGCGATGAGTCTTTCTGAGCTCCTCAGAGGTGCTTTCAATAGAAGCCAAACCCATGGTATTTTCAAAACCACGCTCCTTCCCACAAAGTAAAAATGAAAAAAAACAACATTATAATGACTAGAATTTATTTTAAAATCCTACCATATAAATATAATTTAGTATAAACACACGTGTATTACTCTTTAGGAGAAACTAATTGACAGTTGAAAGACCCTCATCAGGAGTCCATATAACTCCAAAACTTACTATTAGTAATTCCTATCTAAAATCTATTGCAAGAGGCTTTTTAATTAGCACAAAAGGTTTTTGAATTATTTTTCATTCATAAAATTAGTGAGTGTCCTAATATAGGGTTAGCAAGAAAGATAATACAGGTACTCCAAATCTTATATGAACTATGTGTAAGAATCTGTCAAGCTTTGCACCCTCAGCATAGCACTCAGGCTTAGAACTCTGTTTGTATATGGTCCTTTGTTTTTCTTCACTCTCAACATGCCCTCTCCTCAACCACTCCTTACTTCCTCCACTCCCAGTAAACAGAAGACCATGCAACTTTTCCATCTACAAGCCTGGCTGAAGAGAATATGGTTGGTTACATCTATGTTGTAATGATACTTTCATGCATGGTGATTATCAGTGTTTACAAAGGGATAAATAGTGGTTACTTGCCCAGGTCACAGGAACAGGTATTTGTGTGTGTGTGTGTGTGTGTGTGTGTGGCATCTGTTTGCTATTTATTAAAGCTTGCACATGTGGCAGAATTCAGGCTGTAACTTGCCTTTATTGTAACATATGATAAAGGAAAACTCTGTCCCAACTGTGCCTGTGGCCATAGGGACTTGAGTATTGTATCATCTCAAACTTGCTTGAGCATTAAAAAACTGATTTTGGACTGTTTCAAGAACTGGGCTGAGGTTAAATGTCTATGCAAATGATATCATGGCATAATAATGATCAAACATAAAAGAGACTTTTCAATTCTTCCTTCTGTAAATAATCAAAAAATGCCTTTCAAAGTCCCACGGGGAGGAATCCCCTACTTGTTGCCCCCATCTTAGACATTCAGACATACTTTGATGAGCTCACTCCGGAAAGATGTGCCTCTCAGTTGCTTTACATGCTAATCAATTCAGATTCAGCATAGACTGTTTTTAGTCCTTGATTATTCTCCACCACAATAATACCTGTAGCAGGAGGTATATATCTCCTAACTCCTCTAATTGCCATAGCTACCAATGTTTATCAAAAGAGTGTGACAGAAGTCAAATTGATAAATTAGTTTAGGTCAGTTTTCAGCACCTCTAATGAAGCAAGACCAAGTTCCTTAGTGGCAATTATGTTGATGGCAAATTTTCCCACAGGTGATCTGGGAGTATCATTAATATTGAGCACTAATAGGCCAATTAATATTGTACAGTAATTAACAAGCAATGCATGCCCTGAAGGTACAGGATGTCAAACCTAAAATTAACAGGTTACATCATAGTAGAAGACAGGTTAGAGACTTTCATGTTCTAATATTTTTCTATTTTAAAACTTACATGCGAAAACAGAGAAGAACATTGAAACAAAAAGATGCTAAGAAATGGGAGAAATTGAGAAGTTACCTTGGTCATCATTTAACACTATATACTCTTTCTATTGATCATGAAAGAGCAAATGTGCTTCATAAGCTACTGTACTGTCTTCTTTTTATTCAACAGAAAATATTTCTCTTTGTCTCTCTTTTTCTCTTAAAAAAGATCAGCTTAGACTAGCTAGAATGCAAGAGTGAGATCAACATAAACACAACATAAACACTGCCTATTTATGTACATATTCTCAACTCAATTGCAGGGAATTTCTGTTGGGGAGATCTAGGTGTTTAATAAAGAAATATGCAGGTAGAGGCTGTTAGTTTTGAGGGTATTAACATATGACAGGGGTGATTTTTTCCCCCCAATAATATCAAATGGTACTTGGGAAGATAATCCTTGTTTTGAGAACAAACTTGATTGATTTATTGGTTATTAGACTGATTGTCAGCTGCTACCCACTGGGACAGCTGTATCAGTTGTTCACAATTTTTAAATACTTCTGTTTCAGTTGATAAACAGCATTACTCCCAGTACACCCTCCCTTTCCTGTGCTCCCCCTCATCCACAACCCCAGGTCTCCCTATAATCCAGGTTAGTGTGTGGCATGAAAGAGCACCCAAGATACTTCCCCAGCCTTGTGCCAGTGTGTATTACAACTACTCTATGCTCCTGCCATAGTAGTTGCTAAATATTTTGAATATCATTTATTTTTAGGTTGCCCAAGAAGTGCATGACTTTTCTCGCTATTGAATGGAATTTGTTTCCTGAGCTTAGCATAAATATTTATGAAATTTTAAATATGCCTTTTATCTCATTAGCAACTGCAATTTAGACTATAAAGGTTTAAATGAATTTATTATTGTATCTCAATCTGTCTGAATGCCTTTTAGCTCTTTCTTAAAGATATCTACAGACTCTGACTGTTTACCGCCTCCACTGCTATCTCCTTGTTTCAAAGTCCAGTCTCTCTCCTGGGGCATGGCAATGGCCTCATAACTGGTCTCCTGGCTTCCACTCTTGCTCCCCGACATCTCCTTCTCAGCACAGCCACAAGACCCAGCTTAAACAGAAGCCATATCGTGTTACTCTTATGCTCAAAATCCTCCAACTTCCCTCTTCTTAGAGTGAATGCTGAAGTGCATACAGCCGTCTTCAAGGCCCTATTCAGCCCTATGATCTCTTTAAACTCATTTCCTAGTATTCTTCTTTGTTCACTCACAACAGCTACATTGACCTCCTTGCTCTTCCTTGAACATACCAGGCATGCTTTGTACTGCTGTTTCTCCGGAGACATTAAAAATATTTTAGAAACTACTTAAGCAAGGGCACTGACCATTCAAGATGGAAACCAGCCGTAAGTAAGTGAAGCAGCCTTCTCCATGTGTACCTGCCAAATATCAGCACTGTCTCTGCCTAGAGGAACACCTTGTCCCAGACATTTGCATAGCTAATTCTTTCACTCCTTCAAGTCTTTGCTTGACCAAGTCCTGTCATATAGTAGGCTCTCATTAAATATTGGCTGAATCAAAGAGTTGTGGTTCATATATAAAAATTTCTTAAATATAGATGCCAGCAATATGTATGGTTTCCTGCTTAATCAAAAAAAAATCTAGTAGATGCTAACTCATTCCAAGGATGACTTCCAACAGAATATTTAATAAAAGAATACTTTCCATTAAATACTTTCTCCATCCATCTTCTCCCTTAAAATAGAAAGTGTAATTTAAATTACAAAGTGTAATTTATCATATATAATGCAATTTAAGTCTTCACTATGTGTTGACCCCTTATTTTAACAGATGTATAGAGAAGAAAATAATAAAAAAGATTTCAATGTTCTACTCCTCCAGATTTAAATCAGTTTGGAAAAATTTTAGTGCAGTCAACTTATGAATATTTTCTCTGAGAAGTAACATGGAGAATCAAAATCAGAGCCTTCTAAAAATTCTTTATATTTGTTTAAACCATATAGTCATTTAAACCCCCACCATACAAATGCTGACCTTGAACCTGGTCTTTCCCTTTGCTTTTCACTTTGGGTTTCCTGCCAGGAGCTAAGGATGTAGGAGGTTCAGTCCTGATAAAGAAGTTTCTACCATTAAACAGCATAAACACATGCTCTGAGATATAGAGAGTTCAAACCCAGCCACACTGTGGTGGTGAGGTTGAGTCTCAGAGGTTGGGTGTCCCTTCAAGTTTGTGCACTTACTCTACTGCTGACTGAGGTCACACTGCGTGTGCTTGGGGCTGGTGACCTCTGAGTGCCTGGGCTTATACCACTGTTCCGGCTGCTCTTCAGGGTCCCAGGACCAGCATCCCGGTCATTGAGATCTGACGAACCAGTGCTTCCCCTAAATGAAAAAGCATATGCTGACTTTAATATGGAAGCAGAGCAGTAATCAAAGACACAGGCAGGAAAAAGCTGACAAGGTAAACACTGAGAACATGTGAACCACACCAAGTTCTTAAGAGCCACTGGAACTGCTCAGCAACTATCACATCACCCTTCTCCTCAAAGTCCTTCAGGGGCTCACTTGGTTTGACCCCATTTTCCTGACTTCAGGGATTTTATCCTGTCTTTTTGACTTTGTTTCCCACTGCTTACCAGCATTCTCCCAGCCAGTCCAGGTTCCTTACTATTCTCTCAACTCACCATGTTCACTTCCACCTCCCAAAGCCTTTGTTCACTTTCTCCCCACCTGATAATGCCCTCTTGGACACTCTCTGTCTTTGCAAATCTCCCCCAGTCTTCAAGGGCAGATAAAGGTCTGCTTTCTCCATCAAGCCTTTTCTGTTAAAAAACAGTCCATGTTAACCTCTGCTTCATGCAGTTCCTATTGACTTATGGTCTTTGCCAAACTACTGTATTCAGTGTTAGGCTACACAATGTCTTGTTTGGCTTCCTAATTGATCCACTTATGTAGGATTTGGTGCTTCTTTCCACTGTGAGCTCCTTGGGAATAGAGTTCATGTCGTATTTACCATATATGTCCAGCACCTTCATAGTGCCTTGGTGCGAAGAACCCACTCAGTACATGTTTAATCAAAGATTGGAAATTATATTTCATTTCTCTGTGTTGTTTTAGTGTCTGACTCATAGTGCACATTTAACAAATGTGATATAAAAATAATGACATTTGGTAAATGGCCTTGAATCACTTTCATGTTTGCTAAAATGATCCAATTCCATTCAATAGTAATAAATGAAAAAAAAAAAAACAGTTCCTGCCCTTGAGGGGATTGCAATTGTCTTATTAAATGGAGCTTCATAAGTAAACATAAGTTTAGACAAATTAGAGTTTAAGAGAAGTATTTGTTCTTATTTCATTCCTTATCCTCAGTAAACACAAAATATTCTAAGTGGTGAAATAGAAGCCTTTATAAGTTTCACTCTCTCAATTAATTACTACCTTAATAAGTTACAAGTGAACCTACAGTAGTAAACATCTTATTACTAAATCACACACCAGCAGTGGCTAATAGTGATGTAGATTTACAGTTGAGCCAATTATAGGAGAGACTAAATGGAATAAAGGAAGGATGCTTTCTTTTAAAAAGAATGTCTGAATGTGCACATATCGTTGCCAGAAGATAAATCTGGCAGAAGAAAGAATAGGCAATGACCATTGGGGCTATCAGTGACAACTCATAGATTTCTTCAAGGCTATACACCAGAGAAGCCACCAAAACCAAATATGTCTTTTTTTTTTTTTTTTTTTGGAGACAGAGTCTCACTCTGTTGCCCAGGCTAGAGTGAGTGCCGTGGCGTCAGCCTAGCTCACAGCAACCTCAAACTCCTGAGCTCAAGCGATCCTCCTGTCTCAGCCTCCCGAGTAGCTGGGACTACAGGCATGCACCACCATGCCCGGCTAATTTTTTCTATATATATTTTTAGCTGTCCATATAATTTCTTTCTATTTTTAGTAGAGATGGGGTCTCGCTCTTGCTCAGGCTGGTCTCGAACTCCTGAGCTCAAACGATCCGCCCACCTCGGCCTCCCAGAGCAAATATGTCTTGATTGAAATTACCAGCCACCATCACCTTCAATAATCACAAATAGCTGCATTTAGTATCTTCCATGTGTTAGCAAATTTCTGTCTCCCAACATCCCCTGTAAGAAAGGTATTAACATTTCTATTTTAAAGATAAAGAAACTAGCCGGACACAGTGTCTCAAGCCTGTAATCCCAGTACTTTAGGAGGCTGAGGCGGGAGGATTGCTTGAGTCCAGGAGTTTAAGGCTGTAGTGTGCTATGATCACACCATTGCACTCCAGCCTCGATGACAGAGACTCTGTCTCAAACAAAAACAAAGGCAAAGACAAAAACAACAACAAAAGATGAAGAAACTGAGTCCTAGAGAGGTTAAATAATTATTCCATGCATGTATACATGCATGTGTGCATGTACACATACACATGCACACATATCCACACACCACCATGCTGCCGCACAGTTAGCACATGGACAAAGTCAGGATAAAAACAGTATTGTTCACCCACCCAAAGCCTGTGACCATTTTAATTTCTCGTAATGCTTACTCATCATTTCACCAAGATTAAATCATTCCAGCCAGGCAGGTTCTATATTGATAGAATGAACTATAAAGAAGAAGAAAATCAAAGGAGTGGAGAGCTGGGAATGATTTTCTTGGGATTTTATTAAGAAAATTATGAAAATTTTCTGGGTAGCATTCCTTTGACACTACAGAGTCTCTACAGAAAGAATCTCTGGCTTTCTCTTTCCAGAGATGGCACTCTAAAATATAGTACTATGGACTCAGCTCAGAAGGGACCTATGACTGTGTCTGTTGACTCTCATAAGAGAATAAAATTTTGTCATAAAATAGATTGATACAATTTGGAATTCTCAGTTCCTTGGTGATTTTCCTAAGCCCTCCTACCTCAGGTGCTACATTTCTACGTTTGGCAACAGTTAACCATATTTATACCTTTCCAAGTATTTCTGCTCATCTCAGAGGTCCTACTTAGGAGGGGCTTAGAGACCTCTCCAGTGTTATACTGTACTATGACCAGAGGATCTCTAGTCTCAAAATAATATTACCACAAAAATATCTGTCCCTTTTGTTTTAGGTAAAATCTCCTTGAAAAAGAAAGGCTAGGGGTGGTGAATCTTGCAGAAATGAGCCAAGAAGTTATGCCCCAAAGGGATGTGTGGGTGTTTCTGCTTCTCTGTGTGCTGAAGGGCCTCCTAGCACCAGGTGGCCCTGAGAAATGTCCCAGCATGAATTGGCCTTGCTGAAACCAAAAGTCCTACTTATGTAGAAGCTTTGGCAGAAGTTGATTAATTGTGGTGATGACATTCAAGAGGCTATTCTGTTATAAGGAAAAAATTCTTGTGATTAAAAGTCAGCTACTGTAAAGTATTGTTGCCAGAAGCATTATCTCAAAAATGACATATACTTTCACATTTGTCCCTGACATTTACTGTGAGCTTCTCAAAAATATTTTCCTTTCAGTTGATTAGACTAAGAAAAGGTTTAGTCTAAATGAGGCATATCTCATAAATATTTGGGTACCAATTCTTTTAGATGTGTAAAATATGACATAAAATACATGAATCTTTGCCACTTAGGAGGAAAATAAAAGAGGATAAAAATTGAGAAGTTTAAGGGCCAACTTAAAAAAAGCTATTTTTGATTCAGATATCATGTAACTGAGATTTATATAGGAAGTATTATTAATAAAAATCAGCACCAACAAAGCTTCAAGCTAAAATGTGGTTAAGTAAAAACTGGCAACAAAGAGAAACATTTATCTCATTCTAATAGGGCCCAAGTGTGGGGATAAGACACTGTCTGGGGAGCTTGGATAGTGTGGGTTACTGAAAGACACGTTTTCTAGGTTAGGAAAGAGTCTTATTTACTTTAGCTTATAAAATATACTTTAAAATCCTTCCATTCTGTTATATTTAACTCCATTCCACCCCAAAATCTTGATAATAATTTCCCAGATATATCTATTTTGGGTAGAGAATCCAAGGAGAGGAGACAAGAGACTACAATTTAATGAGTTGTTTTCTGGTTTACATAACAGTCTCCTAGGAGTTGTAGCCAGAAAATAATTTTCCAGGATCTTACCTTCTCAGAGTGGCTGACAATGTTGAGCCTGTGCCTGCAGGGTTAAATGGCTGCTCCCCTAAGGCAGCATTGATCTGAGAGATCCTAAAACTCCCTGGGACAACAAGGCTAATGTGTAGCACAACACAGAGATGAGGCATAATATTCCTTCTGAGGTTTATGAGCTTTCCTAATGTTTTTTAGTTATTTCTAATCTGAAAAGAATACGTAAGAAAGATGGGCAAGGGAGGTTATGGTCGGAAGTGAGATGGTTCCTGCTAAATGGGAAAGAGATATGAGAAATGAGAAAGGAAAGGGGCTGGGCGCAGTGGCTCATGCCTGTAATCCCAGCACTTTGGGAGGATTGCTTCAGGCCAGGAGTTAGAGGCTGCAGTGAGCTATGATCCTGCTGCTGCACTCCAGCCTGGGTGACTGAGACCCTGTTTCAGAAATAAATAAATAAATAAAGAGAGAGAGAGAAAAAGTTGAATGTAGCTCAATTTTCCAGTCTTTGATGATCCCAAAATGCTGTCATTGTCAACAGTCTTATGTGAGATGAGTGGCCTTCGCCCTTGGCTGCACATTAGAAATACATTGGGGAGAGCTATTAAAAATCTCCATTCTAGACCATACCCTAGACTAAGCACATGGGACTCTCTGGGCATGACCTAGGCATCAGAATGTTTTAAAACTCCCCAGGTGATTGCAATATGTCGCCAAAGCCAAAAACACTGTGCCAACATCTGGATATAAGTTCTTCAATGTTAGATCTATCTCCTCCTGCATTGTCTCCTCCGCTTCTACCACTGTTTTCTTTATTCAGCATAGTGCTCACATAAGAGAGCTGAGCTGTCCTCACAGCTGAGAATGTGATTATCAATGGAAGGAAACTTTCTGTGTTAGTGAGTGAATATGTTGCCCAAGGGGTTAGCAAACTATGGCCTGTGGACCGATTTGGGATGACCAAATGTTTTTACATGGCCCATTATCTAAGAGTAGTTTTTACATTGAAAAAAAGAAGAAGAATATTTCATGACACATGAACATTGAAATTTTGGGGCCCACAAATAAAATTTTATTGGAATGTAGGCATGCTCATTCATTTATATATTTTCTATACTGCTTTCATGTTCCAACAACAGAGTTGAATAGTTGAAACAGAGACCATATGGCCCACAAAGCCAAAAATGTTAACTATCTTTACCTTTACAGAGAAGGTTTTTCGATCTCTTTGTGTGTGCTCATGCACATAGGTACACATACACACATATACGTGTGTCTCCATTTAAAAAACAAATTTTTTGGAGAGGCCAACACATCCAAAAGAAATGAATTTCACGTATTGTGTGTGTGTGTGTATGTGTGTCTGGGTGTGTCTGGGTGTTACACTTAGGCCCAGGTGAACCATCATGGGAGTTCTTGAAAGCAGAATTAGGGAAACAGAGAGATGAGAAAGACATGGAAATTCATCAGGCAGCTTCTCTTGTTGCAATGTCCTCTGAAGCTCCAGGCCTTCTATTGCCTAATTACACATACCTTCCTTCCTTCCTTTTCCTTTTTGGAGAAAGGACAAAGTGGTGGGTGCTCAATGAGATCGTGTTCAATGAATCTTAGGGTTAATTATATAAATAACCTTTATAATTTGACTTGATAAAACAAAAGCTGATGTTGTTTGGTGGTTTTAAAATGTTCAGTGTTTCCTTAAACAATCTATTTCTTCAAGAAGATTCCCTCTAAAATGGAAGAGACAGTTACCATGAGGGAAGGACTCTGGCTAGGTTTGAAAGAGAAATTAAGAACAGATAGTATTCAGTCTGATAATATTTTGGTCTTTTAGCATCTCAATAAAATTCTGATTTAATGTCTTCTTTCTAAATAATGATCAGAAGCCATTTGGAGGAGAGAGGTCAGTAGACTTGAAAAACCTTGGGTAAACTAGAAGCCAAGGGCAAGAAGAAAGCCAACAGCCTTTCCCTGTAGACACAAAGGAAAGCAAGTGTTTAGTAGAACTTAGCTTTCAGTAACTAAATGGAACAAAATACTTACTCTGTACTTAGTATTTCAGATTTGCTAAACTCTCGTTCTGCCTGGGATATTATGTTGCATATAAGAAGAAAGTTATCAAGGTATCCCAACCCATCCACATCCTGGACCAACTTACTTCTCCATCTCAATTTTTATATACCATACTTCAATTTTTACACTCTAAAAACCCTGAGCAGTTTGTTTTCCAGCACACACAAGGTTTCTTTATGCCGCTTTTCCTTTATACTTTTAATTTCCTCTGTCTAGAATGCTCTTCCTATCTTTCTTCATCTGGCCAAGTCCTCCTCATTCCTTAAAAGCTTCTTAGGAGTCATCTCCTTCAAGCTTCCATGAATCTTTCAGAAGAGTAAATGTAAATACTATCCTATTGTATAGAAATTATTTGTTTAGTTATCCCAGTATTCCTGCTAAATTGGATGTTTATGAAGGGATGGAACAGTATCACTGCTTAAGAACTTCCACATTTGACATTTGGTTTTGTGTATGTTGAATTATCCCTGCATCCCAGGGGTGAAGCCCACTTGGTCCTGGTGCATTATTTTTTTGATGTGCTATTGAATTCAGGTTGATATAGTACTAGGTCAAAAATGCTGGCAGAGCTGTGTGATGAATTTATTTGTATATATAAAATACATAGGTGAATAATTCATATATCTCTACTCGATGTGTGGAAGAAAGGCCATCTACTGAATTAATATCTTGGCTACACTGAGAATGTAACACATCACATAATACACATTAGGTAGCAATGAGTAAATGAAACATTTATTACATTGGAGGAGGGAAATGTGTTAGATTTAGTTTATTAGAAATAGAGCATGCCAAGGCTCTATCCATGGGAAACAATGGGACAAACAGACAAAACAGCAAGAAGGAGTCCTCAGACTTACAATCATTTCACCACAGCAATGAGGCAAGTCAAAAATCCAGTTGCAGTTCAACTAAAGTAAAGCATTATGGGTGTGGCTGAACTACTCAGCTTCTTACCTTCTCACATTATTGACATTACAATGAGGAAAGTCACACGTATATAAAATAAACAGAAATCAGGGGCTGAGCAAGTGATAGTCGGACAAATTGCACTTTTGAAGGAGGTCTGAGAGCAGTTTGGGAGGGATGTTGCAGCAGACTCTGTCACTGTCTCTGCCCATTTCCCCTCAGCACTCACCCATCTCTACCCACAGAATCTTGCTTACTGGAAACACCCACAACTCCCTGCCTGAGGAATTTTTTGGAACATGGGAGCATGGAGCTCCTGTGAACAGAGCAAGTTGGAAGGGCCCGGGAGTTAGTTCCCCAGAAGCAGCCCTCAACCAATGATGAACAGGGAGCTGCTGTACAAATACCCCAGATTCCCCATCTCTTGACTGGATAACTCTGAGGTGTGTTCTACACTGTTTCCAGTGAGGTTGAACTCTAGTTGCCCACAGTAGTAACTGGATTAATGACACATTCTTTTTGCCTTCTTTCCCTTCCCTGGCTCACTTTCTCACTCTCCTATCTGTGTATCCCTACACCAGATTCTAAACAAATTACTAGTTCTTGAATCCTTATTTCAGGGTTTGCTTCTGAAGGAACCCAAATCAAGTGTATATAGGTGTACATGGTAGGCAAAGGATGAGTTTTAAGAAAGGATGGTTTTGAGTTATAAATAGAAGTTTCTAGATGAAGAATTTTTTGGCAACTCCAGACTTCATCAATCTCCCACTAATAAGGTCACAGTCCAACTAAATTGAGTACTCTGGTGAAGCCATGTTTCCTCACCTGTTCTATTGTGTCCCCGTTGCTTCATGGAAGTTTCACTTATCTTGGGCCACCATGGTTTCGTGAATTGCTTTAAGTTTTTATAATAGCATTTGTGACAGCTTGTGGCTTTAATTGCCCACCCCTTGCTGCCTCTAAGGATGGCTGAGCTCAAAGGAGGTTAAAATAGAAAAAAAAAAAAGAATTAGCAGCACTGGACAAAGGAAGCTAAGGCACAGAAAAATGGTGAGAGTAATTTTCCTTCAGATGACAATCTTTATAGCCTTTATCCTCTTGAGTCATGAAACAATCACAGCAAGTATTATGGAATAAAATTTACAAACACTCAGAGATGTGGTATAAATACAAACATTTTTTTTAAAGCCTGGTAAGGAAAAGAGTTTGCTAACAGCATTAGCAACTAGCTATATAGTGTTTTATCTAATACACGAAACAAACCAGTGTTGACTTTGTGTATGTGGCCCTGACTCAGAGCTAAAACACTTCCACTTTGCTATGTTCAAATGATTAATAAGAGGCTGCTGCCTAATTGGCATCTTTATTGCAAAGATACCAATGAAAATTATATTTGGGACAGGAAAATAATTTTATTTCTGATGGAAAAAGGAGGAAAAAGGAGGTCTCATTTAGTGATGGAAAAGGTTTGATAAACTCACTTTGCCAAAATAATAGATATGAGGAAAGAATGATTTTTGTCACGATGGTATGCAAAATGCCACATTTCCATCAGGAGAGAGGGGGGAGAGAGAGGTGAGGGAGAGAGAGAGTGCGTGGGCACTTGAAATGCAGACAAGAACTAGCTAAGGGCTGGCTTGAATGGTGTGGTCTCTGCTTTTGGATCAGAGCCAAGCAAAACAGCTTGTGAAGCTTCAAAGAGACCATGACAATCAGTCCCAGGCCTCTTGGACAGCAATTAAGAATAACTGGATAAAACTGGTGTGGGGTGGGGGAAGGAATAGCGAGGAAAGATGACCAACTAGAACAAACAAGGTCACGTGGTAAAATGCTTGCCATATCCTCCAATGACAGGATAGAAATCATCCCATTTCTACTGAACAGAATAAATTTTAGGTTCAAAGTTCTACTTTTCCTTTATGTTTTTTCAGGAAACACTGTTGGCATCACATTCAGATCCCTTGTACCAGCTCTGGATGCCCCTCCCTAGCTTCTGATTGCTTTTCTGCTAATGGGTCGCACCTGCCACCTTCAGAGACTTGCCCTTTAGCAGTGGAGCTAAAGGCCTAGAAATGCACTGGAATTTGTTCCCTTCTCCTCACCCCTATAGCAGAGTTGTCAGATTAAATACAAAACTTTCAGTTAAATTTGAATTCCAGATAAACAATCAATAATCTTTAAGTATCAGGATGTCCCAAACATTGCATGAAACATATTTATACTACAAAAAGTTGTTTATCTTAAATTCAAATTTACTGGGAATTCTGTATTTTCCTTTGCTAAGTCTGGAGACCCTATATAAGGAATCCGGAGCTCCTTAAAATGGAAATATCTCAGGGATATAATTTGTGCTGCAGAGTCCTCTGCAGGATCAAGCTGAGTACTCATACTCAGATCCCACCTGAGATAGCACCATTGCTTTACTTATTCCCTTTCTCTGTTCTGTCTCTCTTACTCCCTTACTGGTTTCTCTCGCAATCATTTGATTAATAAATCACTTGCCTATGAATCCTTGTCTGAGGGTCTGTTTCTGGGGGAGCATGACTTCAGATAGTGATCTCACAAATCATGCCACAGTGACAACTCATTGCAACTTAGAAGGGATTAGAAATCATTGTCTTGAATAGTATTCTGTTTATTAACTATAGTTTACATTTATAGTCTTCAAAAAAATCTTCTTTGTCTCATATGTCAAGTCTCTAGCAACCAGTGAACAGACATTGGACATGCTCTTCTGAGAGGCTGCTGGACCTTTCCTGACCCATTCATACTTTCTTCTGCTTTGAAACTACTGAAAAGAAATAAAGTCAAAACCAGACATATGCTAAAACATCATTTCCACTCTGATATGACATGAGTTTTTAAAAGGAATGCCCAAGCCCAGCTGCTCCAGGAAAAGACCAATGAACCATAAGAAAATGCATTGTGCAGGAGAAAAGGGAATAACTGCTAAGCTGGGTCAGGTAATAAACTAAAAGGACTGAGATCTTACAATCTCTTTAGATGATTGGGGTTAAGAAAAGACAGGCTACCTCCTGCCCCAACTTTCTACAGACCCATTTTGGGATAATAGAACTCATTTCACTGTGGCAGTCCATTAATGAGTCATCATTGTGATAAATGCATGTTCCAGGAAAAGAGTATTTTGCTCTACTGATCTCCCGAGCATCTTTATTCTCTTTCTTAATGGGAAAACATTATTGTTGGCATGCGTAAGCCAAAGCACCCCTGAGTACTATATTCTGATTATCTGTAAACCATTTCAGGTATTTACAATTTAAAATAAAATCTACTTAGAGACTTTCTTCCAGATTACAACAAGAACAAGAAATCCCTGGGTCAATACACCAGTATTTGGTGAAACATGTCCATACAGCTGTATAGCTTTATGGTTATTTATACCTCGCAGTAGATAAGACACAAGGAGTAAACCCAGGCAGATAGAGTCAATAATGGTACAAAGACTGTGATAGTGGAGAGCATGCCCCTTATTCTTGTTGAGTAACTGTAAGAAAAATAACTTAAAATGACCTGATTTAATTTTGTTTGTTAGGCTAGAAGTCTTTTTTGCTTTTTTAACAAGAAACTCTTTCCTCTCTTCATATGTATTGTCTCTCTTAAATGCTACTCTGAAGTATAAGCCAAGATGGCTCATCCATAGAGTCCCCAGGAGGCTGAGCAAAGAGAATAACAGCATACTAGTTGCTTATCATCTCAAAATAATTTTGATCACTACTATCTCTGAGTTAGGAGTCCAGTAATCAAAAAAATATTGAGATTTTTATATAAAGTTTTTCTGGGGCATGAGAAGCCAAATAAAATTATTTCAAGGACAAAGGCAACCCTGATTTAAATCTTTTTTTAATTGTAAAGGGAATGTATTTGCATTCTTGAAAATTTGGAAAATACTGAATACAGTGATGATCTTTTGATAGTGGTTATAGATAATTTATTTTATGCTTCCTTATAATTTTTTTTCTGTAAAGTTTTACATAAAGTGACTCTTGCTTGTGGAAATGCTATAGGAAAAAAAAAACAGGTTATAGGAAAAAAAAACAGGTATGGAGAGTCACCATAAAAAACAACCCAACAGTCAAGAATTTGGGAAATTTTTGGTTTATATTCTGAAATGGATTACAGCAGAGAATGCAATTCTGCTTGCAGAACTTAAGGAGAAAAGAAAGTCTGCCAGTTTTACTACCTGGCTTAGCAGAATTACTGGAGCTCCGTGAAAACAAAAGGGAGTTAACACTTGGACAAAGCAATGAAACATGAGGGTAGATCTTTTTTTTCATGGCTAGCTTTGAGGATACAGTAATCATGAAAATAAGCCTTGACAATGCCCCAATAGGTTAAAGAAAATCAAGCCTGATATGAAATGACTTGTGCTCTTGGCTAACCTTTTTATTTCTCTTCACTTCTCTTCACAAGCAATAGTTCCATGCATAGGAGATTCTCACTTGGCCCCACTGATAACCAATTAGAGGAGGTGGAACTAGAAGAACGTGAAATTTATGGAAAATTCTCTGATGCAATTCAAATTATGAAATTATTAATATGTTTTTAAAGCTGCAAAGAATGTATATGACATTTTAAGATTTCTTTTTCAGAAGCTTTAACAGAAAAAGATTAATAAATCAATGAAAACAATTTGCTGGCCTTGTACATCTCCATCTGAATTGCAGCCCCAAGTGCCAAAACATAAAGTCTCATCCCTGCAGGTGACACAGACAATTCCAATAGCTGTGATTCCAGAAGGAGGGTAAGTGCTTTCCATTTCAACTAAAAAATATCCTCCTAACTTTTCATACTATGTGTTAGGAGTTCTCCAAGTGGTAATACTTTATAGATATCCCAGAAGCCCTCTTTGGATGGTAATGTATCAACTTTATCCTCAGGCTATATCATTGCCCTATTTATATGTCTCTTACCTGTCTGAACCGGGGGCTGACTTTAGACTCCGAAAATTTTGGCTGTCTAAGTCCAAACTGTAGCTCCGTCCACTTTCAGTTTTGGGAGTTATGATTTCTCCTCTGGTTGCCGATCTGAACTTGCTAAGAAGAAATCTGAAATTGTGTGTGTATGTACATATATATATATATATATATATATGTATTTTAAAGTAAGAAAAAAAGAGAAAGCATTAAAAATATTTCAAGAATACAGTTGCTAGTACTATCAACAATAAAGGATTCTTCAAGAAAATAATCCTGGGGCTGAGAGGTTCTGGAGAGTTCCCAGTGCCTATGCAGTAGAATGTCAAGGGTAGTCATGGAGGAGGTTATGACATTCTCCGAAGACCATATCACCTGCTGATAAGGCAGGCCTCTGTCCCTGCTAAGCAAAAGACCACCTAGTTTGGGAACTCAACACTGTCATCTGAGAATGGAGAAACATTGCTTGGGCTGGGCCTGTTTGCAGGGATACTGAGAAAAGGGACCTCAAACTCACCTTGCTTAGAGAGGGAAGCTAGGATGACCCTCTGGGACAAACTAAGTAGCCTCTTATTAGACTGTAGCTCCATGAGAGCAGTGACTCTGCCTTTCTAGTTCCCTTCCAGGTCCTTTGAGCATAGAATGATGCCTGGCACATACTAGAACCCAACCGACACTTGTGGAATGGATGACTAAATGCATGTGGTGGAAGCCATCTTTATATCTTCCATGACATTTCTCCCTGTGGTAATGAACTTTGAACAATGTGGTGCCTCATGTTGGATGAAATATGATTGAATTCCTACTTCACTAAATTATTTGGAACTTAAGCAAAAACAGCTTTTCAGGAACCTAGATTAAAGTCCTGATCTGGGATACTGAGTGCCAAGAACATGGGTATTTTCCAGCGCACTCTAATTAAAAACAAAACAAAACAAAACAACAACTACAAAGCTATATACTTTTTGTTTTTTTGGTGATGGCATTGGGAGAGAACAGTTCATTTATTTTATATTCTATAGTTTTCTAGAGGAAAAACTGGATTTCAAAGATACTGGCACAATCTTAATAGAATCTACCAAGTTGTCTCTGTTTCAAAGACCCCTAGAAGAGTGTCATTATCAAAGTGTCGGAAGCTTCAATCTACTGGAAAATTACATTTTTTTTGGTGAGAATAGTACTTTTGATATAATGTCAATCTATGCTGCTCTGAGAACCACCTCATGCATGTCCCCACCTCTGCACCTCTACTAAAAGTGTCTCCTCTGCCTGAAATCACTCTTCCTCCTTTTTGCTATCCTGCACCCCATACACTTTTCAAGCTCCTCGTCAAGTCTCACTTACAATTTGATGTCTTTCTGGGTGGCTCCTGTGCCCAACTACCATTTATTATCCAGCCACTCATTTAATACTTAATCACTTATTGCCTTATGACATCTCTTCTGGTTAATTAACACTCTGCCTTATTTTAGAAAGGCTTTTAGGCAGCTCATATTGCCATCTTATATTTTCCTGCAATTCTTTTATATTTATTAACTTTTCAGGTATGTACCTTTTCTCCCAAGCTAGATGTTATGTTCCTTGAAGACTGAAAATCATCAGATTCCAATTTTGAGATCCAGAAGGGCTCAGCCTAATGCTATGACAGTTTGAATGATTCAGGATTTGTATGATGCATTGTGCTGGTGAGTTAGTTGTTGTCTCCCAGCCCCAAGCCCACTTTTTTGTAACCTACTCTGTGATCCCTGGGCTGGGGTCTTCAAATTACAGCTCCTTGAGGCATGTGTGGGCTGTGAGTTACTTATTCAATCAAGCCATTAATTGTTTTTGATGAGTCAGGCACCATGCTAGATACTGCAACACAAAAGCAAAGAAGCTCCAGCACTAAAGGAGCTTCCAGTGAAATGTGTGTGGGGGGCAGGGATGTAGAATGCAATGTGACCTATGACGCACAGGCACAAGGCATTGTGGGAGACCTGAGGAGTGATAAATGGATTCAACATGGTAGTAAGGATCAATACATAGCATAGGATACATAGGACACTCTAGGCTATCTTTCCCATTCATGTCTGCTAATTAATGAAGGCATGATTTCTCATGAGTGCTTGAGTTAGAGGACATTTAGGTTTCATTCCCACTCACAGTTGAGGACTCTAAAAGAACTCTAGACTTTTTGTAGAGCCAAATAAAGGCTCAGACATTGGCACCGTCTCACGTTGCCTTCTGCTGAGAGAACAAAGTGCTGCATCAAGTGACGTGGTGCATTTTAGAATTCTCGTTACCTCAGCCACAAAAACTGGCTGATAGCTGCTTGAGAAGCAAAAACCACAAAATGCAGGGCTGTGAAGCAGCAGTTTGCCTTTTGATGTTTGTAGCCTGTGTTTTGGGAGCCACTTTTCTCCTTTGATAGAACTCTCCTGCCCTCAGCTTCCCAGGGCTGCCTTACATCTGGCTCCCTTATGTATGTACCTCCCATTCTTACTCACAGCACTTGACACATATATTTGCTCACTGAATTAAGTTATTGAGGTGGCCAAATGTGATTTTTTTTCCCTTAAGGAAGTCTGAATTTTAAACAGGGGTTATGATGCTTTAAGTTCAATTACTAAATCATTAATTTGGATATTTTATATATCAGCACACATGTTGGAGGGGAGGGATACTGACATTCTACAATAAAGGCAATTGTCACTTCTTTATAGACAAGACTGGCCCTGACATGAAACCTTCTACTTATAAGTAATGGAAGCTATATATGTACAAGACCAGATATGTCAAATGAAAGGAAAACTCTTATGTGCTCAGGTCAGAGGGGACTTTTATTTACTGAATGAATGTAATTAAAACTGCATTTCCTGAGGACAATGATAAGAAAGTGTTACCTTGGTTGAATCTCTGGCCTCCTCTGGGTCACTGAAGTGAAATCAAATTTGAAAAACTAAGGAGTCTTTATTTTAGAGGTGTCTGGAACACATATCAAAAATTCTCTTGGAAAGGTTTGTCTTACCCCTTTCTCTTGGGCCCGTCATGGCTGGCCTTCCGCCCAGCAGAAGGTGAAGTGTCTGACTTTTCTGCATCCTGGCAGGTTTGCTCTTGGCTTTGTACTTCTTCAGCTCCTCATTAAAAACAATCAGAAGACAGATTTACATACAAAATGGCCAAAAATGAGAGTAAATTTCAATTCTGCATTCACTTTCTTAGATTAGCTCAGGACCAAGAAGTCTAAAATAATTGGCAACGCTGTTTCCATCCCAAGTTTTCCAGTCACACAGTTCTTTCTAATTTGTTGAGTGTTCCACAGTTAACTGAGGACTAAGATCCAGAACTCATTTGCAGGAAGTTTGCTGAAATAAGCTTTCCAGGGATGACTGTAATGGAGGAATGAATTCATCATCTCTCTACAGCTATTTTTAGGGCAGGGGAAGCTGACCTCATGAGAACTCCAAATCTCTAGAGACTGAGTTGTAGCGTGAAGTTATAGAAATGATATCCTGATTTCTGAACATATAAACCAGACTTCCTGGGAGACCAGGCACCTATTACATACCTTGCGACTTTAGAAACAGTCTATACTCTGAAAGGCGCTGAGGTTTGAGTGGAGGGAAAAACCATAGCTGACTGCTTAATTCTCACTCTACTCCACTCCATTCCTTTGTGGCATCATACCTGATGTTATCTATCTGGAAAAGCCCTTCCTGGTTAGTGCCACATTCAGAAGCAGGAATGGAATCAGTTCCAAGCTTTCTAGCCTTACCTGCCAGACTTAAAACAAGAGCAATTGTCTACTGTGTAGAAAAGATGAAACAGCCTGAGAACAGACCAACAGATGCCTATTCCATTTTTACTACACCATACATGAGAAACATGCTCCCAAACACAAAGCTTCACATAATACTTAACCAATTATTTGCTGTCAGAGGGTACAGGAAAAAATTTAACCAGTTAAATTGTAGTTTGAATACACTGAAAAGCATTCTCCAACTGGAGTGTTATTTGCATTTGGTGCCAGTGAATGAATGAGTGTCCTATGCATTTCAGGTCATTTAATATCTCTGGCTCCTACCCACTAAATGCCACTTACTCACCTCAAGTCATTGTGACAACCAGAAATGCCCCCTTGCATTTCCAACTGCTCTTATTTTGGGTAAGGAGGGCATAGTGCACAATATCAACTTTTGGTTGAGAACCACTGGATTAGAAAAAGCACTATTTAAAAGCACTATTTAAAATATACAGGGGTGGTATATTCATACTTAATGAGTGCAGTGTACACTGTCTGGGGTCTGGGCATGCTTGTAGCTCTGACTTGGGCAGGGCAAAGGCAATATATGTAACCTAAACATTTGTATCCCTGTAATATTCTGAAATAAAAAAAAGAAATATGAAATAAACCCTGTTGAAAAATCAATGATTGCTTTCATAATGTGAATCATTTAATTCACCAGTTTTATGCTACTTTTTTAAATATTTATTAAAATATTGGAAGTGCATTCAGGAAAATGCACGATACGTGATGACGATACATGGTTTCTTTGAAAATCTCAGTGTGTCAGATATATGGAAAATCACTGTGAATTTTATTTTCCACTGACTTGCTCTTCCCTTGTATGAATTGCAGATTTAGATTTTATACTACCAAGTTGTGAAATGACCTAAGGGATTCAGGAAATTCAGTTGTGCTCATTTGCTACATAACATAGGGAAGTTATTTAGCCAGCCAAAATGGAGATTAAAACAGTTTTAAAACCAAATAATTGCTTTAATTACCTGGACTTCTTCGTAAGATGGATTGTCGGACAACATCAGTGCCTAGAACATTGACTTGCTTAAAACGTTTTGCCTTTTCTTCAAAAAACCATTCACCAGTTATAATCCTTAGCTGTCTACTCAAGGGAAGAAGGGAGAGCATCAAAATTCAATTACTTAGCCACATAATTAACTCTCAAAAATTCTTAATTAAGTAACAACAGCTGGTTATTTATAGAGTCCATCTTGATCTCTGGAGTATTTGATGGAGATAATGGTTATTATTAACTCAATATATACTATCTGCTAGGTACTTGCTACTTGCTCTTCATACTTCGTCTATTTTTATCCACATAACAACATTGTGTAAACATTATCATCCCCATTTTATAGGTGAGGAGACTGAGATTTAGAGTAATAAAATGATGTGCCTCACATCACACAGCTGGTAAATAGTACAGCCAGGATCCCATCCCAGTAAGTCTGGCCTAGGGCTCAAGTTCTTAACCACTGCATTAGTGGGTAAATGATCTTCAATGCAAGCAATGAGGGACAACTGAAGGTTCTGAATGACAAAGGGGCCATGATCAGACTCTATTTTAGAAAGATTCCTTGATGTAACATGAACACTGGGTTAGAGTGGCAGGAGAATGGGGCAAAGAGACAGGTTGGCCACTGCAATAGTCTGGGAGAGAGATAACAAGACTCATGATAGAACAATGGTAAGACTAACAGAGAGGAGGAGATAAATTCAAAATGCAGATGGTAGAAGTGCTTGCCTTGATTTTGCAGTTAATTAAAGGTGAGAAAGAGGGATCCTTGAACAGTCACATCCATCTTTTAAGCCCCATCTGAAAAGGCTACAAGACACCATCCCCCCATCCTCCCTCCTAAAATGCCTATAACCCTCTTTTTTGTCTATACTTCTCCCATTCTCCAGAGTTATTTCTGCCCAGGCTCTCTCATGTCTACTGGGCTGTAAGCTCCCTGAGAGCCTATCTCTCTCTGATCATCTTTTTCTCCCCTAATACCTACAAGAGAATCATTCACAAACTATGCTCTCATTTTTTAAAAGAAGGATTGACTACTTCCCTGTCACTTTAGCACATTATCCTTCTTTTTATATCCTCATAGCCCTCATTACTATCAGTGACATGAGCACAGGAGCCTTGGCTGTGTTGTTTACCATTCCTACGATTAGCACCTGGCACTGTGCTCAGTAAATATTTGTAGAATGAATTAGGATACCTGGAATTCAGCCTATAGCAGCTATGCTGCTACAAAGTCATTTTTTAGGCTTATAAGAGGAATTTTAACTACTATAGAAGTTCTTCAGTAGCTTAAATATATTTCTAATTAAAAATAAAGAAATGACATTAGCTAATTAGGTGAGCATTACTGTCCCAACACATTTATGGGGCATGTTCTGAGAACAGTAAATAGGCCTGTGTGACTAGGGTAAAGGGTTTGTGGAGGATTTTTAGTGGAAAATGAGGTTGAAAGGTAGAATTGGGGCCAGGTAATGGAAATCTTTGAATGCCATGCTAAGGAGCTGGAATGTCTTTCTGAAGGCAATGGAAAACTCTGGATATTTTTTAAAAGTTCATGTTGAATCATATAATCTCTAGAGAAATATATGGAAAGGAGAGAAACCAGAAGCAGGTAGGCCAATCAGAAAGTTATTGCAATAAACAGGATAAGAAAAATGAAGATGTGAATCAGGGTACCATGTAATAGTGAAGGGTACAAAGAAAGATATAGATAGTTGGGCTGTTGAGGATGAGAATTAACAAGAATTGGTGGCAAGTCTGATATGGTGGCTGAGGAAAAACAACTGAAAATCAAGTAGAGATTTGTAGCCCCAGAGTATTATATCCATGAGATTCAGCAACTGATTCAACTTGAAAATCAACAATTGGATCCAAACTATAAAAATCACTCCAGAAAAACATGTCAACTTTGTTCCCCACAATAATTTCCCAGAAATCCTGCTTCTGCATATATTAGACAAAGGCAAGTTATATGTGAAACATAGTTCCACTACTGGGAAAAAAAGTGAAAATGTTTACCTTGGAAAAAGTATTCATTGAAAGGCAGGACCATAGCATATCTACCTCAGATTTACTCCCACGTGGCTAGGTCACCTATTGAGAAGCTCAGACTACTAGATTAGCTCCATAACAATAACTATATAAAATATGCTTAATGAATGCATCAAATCTAACAAGACATAACCTGCCAAAACCCAAAGCTTGAATGGGTTAATTTATTTCTGGATACATCTCAAGTGATCTATAGAGTTATATACCACTACTTATGCTGGAAATCCAGGTGATAATTGTGGTATTCTAAATTCTAAAGATGTCCCCTCAAGATTACTGTTCCTTGGCTATTCAATCAAACACTAATCTAGGTACTCATGAGATCAGACTTTGCAGATGGAATTAGGTTACTAATCAGCTGACCTCAAAATGGCGAGATTATCCTGGATTATCCATATGAGCCCAAAGTAATCACATGAGCCCTTAAAAACCGAGGCAGAAAAAGAAGTCAGAAGAGACACTGCAGGATGAGAAATCAGACTGCAAATGTGAGAAATATCTGACATGCTGCAAAAGCTCTGAGATGTAGGGGTTCACAGACAAGACTGGAGAGGCCTCTAGGAGCAAAGGATGGCTGTCAGCTAACAGCCATCAAGGAAATGGGGACCTCATTCCCATAGCCACAAGAAACTGGATTCTGCCCACAAGAATGAACTTGGAAGTGGATTCTTCCCAGAGCCTTTTCATAAGAGCTCAACCAGCTGACACCTTGATTTCATCCTTGTGGAACCTGGAGCAGAGAAACAAGCCAAGCCAACCTAGACTTCTGAGATACAGATCTATGAAATAATAAATTTGTGATGTTTTAAACTGCTAAATTGTGGTAATTTGTTATGGCGGCAAATAGAAAACTACTATGGTAATTAAACATAGACATGTGTTTGTTCTAATACTCAAATCAAGAAATGACTTGCACAGGTTGTAAGAGGATAAATAAGGAAAATTTAGAAATGCAATAGGGCAGAGGTAGGCACGCTTTGGCCTGTGGATCAAATTTGCCCCACCATCTATTTTGTATGGCCCAAGTTAGAAATGTTTTTTACATTTTAAATGGTTGAAAAAAATCAAAATAAGATATTTTATGATACGTGAAAATTATATGAAATTCAAAATGCAAGGCCTATAAATAAAAGTTTTATTGGAAGATAGACATGCTTGATTATTTATGTATTGTCTCTGGTTGCTTTTATGCTACAACTGCAAAGTTCAGTAGTTGTAGCAGTAGACCATATGGCCCCCAAGGCCTAAAATATTCTCTGGTGTTTTATTAAAAAAGAGAAGTTTGTAAACTTCTGTAAGAGGGCAAAGAGTTTACACAAAAAGAAACAAGAACAAGAGGAATAGTATAGTTCATTGATTGAAAATCACCAGTTAGTGGCATGCCAAGGTCTTAACTCTCTTTTTTGGTATGTTCTTGGGATATAGGATGGGATAGATAGCATACTGACAGCAGTTTCAGGTGTTACAGGGGAAAGTGGACACATCCAGTCTACATTCCCCAGGAAATGTGCCTCCATATCACCTTTAGCACATACACCTAAAGCTGCCAACACCTAACACAAATAAGATCTTCCCAGAATTGTTAGTCATTACCTCTTGCTATCCTTGTGCGAACAATAACTATAAACCTTGTATTTGCTCAACTAAGATGTGCACTTGAGTCATTTGTCATTTCAGAGCTTTGAAACATCAGAACAGTCTCTTGAGGTTATGCTTTTGTTACCTTTTGAGGTTCTGGAAGTAAATGGAAGGCTTGGTAGAACAAGAAACTAATAGTGGGTGCATACTAGGCACCAAGTAATGTGCTAGGTACTCTCTAATACTCACTATAAGCCATGAAGTAGCTATTATTATCCTTAACATACAGAGAAGGAAACTGACAATCACATGGGTTAAACAGCTTGCTCAAAGTTATACAATTATTATGGCAGAGACAAGATTTATGTTGAAAGGCTGAATGCTTTATATTTGGCAAAATTGTCAGGAGACCTCATATATGTCAGACATAACAAGGCTTTGAGAAGGGGTGAAAGCCTATAGAAGCCAAGGAATAATACACAGCATTTTATATAATTGGTTGTAAGTATGTGTGTGTGTGTGTGTGTGTGTGTGTTGGGGGCACAGCTGTAAGAATAAAGGAGGGGTGAAAGATGAAAGAAAATAAACATGACATCTATTATAAAATTTATATCCCTTTCTGCCACATTAATCCAGAGTTTGAAAAACATGGGCTTGAAATAGACTTGTTTCCTCTAAATCATATTGTGAAGAATGAGATGACTGAAATTATAGTGGGGTACATTCATTTGTGAATAATGATTAGTGACTAGTCAGAATTTGTAAGGCTCTGATTTTCTTTAACATTAAACTCTAGGGACTTCAAACCTTCACTTGGAAGCTTATATAAATGTGAAGTCAAGGCAATTTCTCTTTAAATTTATAGGAAAAAGTAGGCTATCTTACCCTAAAGAGTGACTAAAAATTCATTTTACTCCTTTATCTTCTATTAACTATGGGAGACACTGAGATAAGATATGCTTATTAGATATGCTGAGATAAGATATTAGTTCCCTTCTATTATTCATCAGGAAACTAATTCAAATTATTTGTATAAATTTATTCCTTATACAGCCAATATTTATTGTGTTCCTACTATGTGTCAGGCCCTGTGCTAGGGCTAAGAATACTTAGCTGAAGAAGACAAATGAGGACTCTGGGCATATGGAAATGATGGTCTAGATTTATTCCTTTTCCCCTTCCCAAGCAGGAAAAGTGAAAAAAAAATCCATAGACATATTATGATGAAACTAGAGAACACTACAGACAAAGAGAACATCTTAAAAGGAGGTAGGAAAAAAAAAAAAGAGAAACAGATTATCTACAAAGGAATGACGATTAGAGCGACAGTTGACTTTTACCAGCAATAATGAAATACAGAAGCCAGTGAAATGGTATCTTCAAAGTTCTGGGAGAAAATAACTATCAACCTAGAATTATATATCCAGAGAAACCACTGTTCAGGAATAAGGATGAAATAAAGAAATTTTAACAAAATAAAAACTGAGATAATTTATCACCAATAGATTCTCACTAAAGTAACTTTTAAAGACTATACTTCAGGAGGAGGTAAAATGGATCTGAGGTATAAAAAGGAATGGTGAACAATGAAATTGATAAAATGTAGCTAAATCTGAATAAACATTGATGTATAAACACAATTAATAACATATAAATTGTTGGATTAAACAATAAGAGATGTCTAAAACACAGGAAAAAAATCATAGACCAGGCAGGAAAAAGATATTTGGAGTTTAAGAATACCAAGTTCCTTTTATTGATTGGAAGAAAGGTAAAGGTATTGATTTGCAAAGTTAAATATGAATGTTATAATTTCTACAGTAACCACTGAAAATAATAAAAAACATGTAATACCTATACCAGCAGAAGGGATAAAATAGAATGATAAAAATATACTTCAATATACAGATAATATAAATAAATGCAATATTGTAGCAATCATGAGTGTAAGTAGACTAAACTCTATAAGAAAAATATTGCCAGATTAAACTTTAAAAATTACACATAGCATATATTTATATCATGTGTGTGTATATATATATATATAGTACATATATGGGGTATATAGCAATGTATAACAAATATTTAAATACATATAACATATACTGTATTTTTAAATAGCACATATGGTATATACAAAAGACTCAAATATATGGAGACAGATAGGTTGAAAGTCAAATGGTGGAAAAATATGTACCATGCAACAAAAGAAATTTGATGTGGTTGTGTCAATAACAGACAAAATAGACTTTAAGGCAAAAAATTTTTTTAGAGATGAAGGAGGTCATAAAGAATACTTCAAAATTAATAAGAAAAAGACCAACAACCTAATAGAAAATCGTGCAATACACACAAATAGTCATATCACAGAAAAAGAACCTCAAGAGGCCAATAAACATATGAAAACATGTCCAGTCTCATGAGTAATCAGAAAAATGCAAATTGAAACCATAAGGAGAGATCCTTTTATATATATTGGTTTGGAAAAAATTAAAAATTCTCATGATACCAAGTGCTGGTGAGATCATAAAGTAAAGGAAACTCTTATACAATGCTAGTGGAGTTTAAATGAAAAAGAATTTAACATTATTTTGTAAAGCTGAACATGCTCATAATATTTGCCCTGAAATTTCATTTCCAGGTGCATATCCTAAAGTAGTCCTCTCAAACATTTTTGGCAGAGGTCACAGTAAGAAATACACTTTGCATCACACTTGAGAAAATAAATACACATATGCATACTAACATTTTATACTCTATTTCATTTTTTTAATGCTGGTCACCACCCACCAATGGGTCAACTCACAGATTTAAAAATCCCACCCTAGGTTGTTTCACATTTGTACATGTTTGTCAGGCCATACATACAAGAATGTCACAGCAGGATGTTTTGTAACATTATAAACTGAAACAATCTAAATATCCATCAATGAGAAAATACATACATTAAAGGAATATGATAACAACAGTGAAGATGAATGTAATGCTATACACACAAACAGGGATAGATTTCACAAAACAGTTGAGCCAAAAAAGTCTCAAAAGAATATGTACAGTATGATTTTCATTTCTGTAACATTCAAAAATGTAAAAATAGAAAATATATTACTTAGGGACACAACCAAATGAAGTAAAATTATAAAGTAACACAAGGGAATTAAAAATGGAAAACAAAAATGTTCTCTCTCTCTCTCTTTTTTTTTTTTTCCTTGAGACAGAGTCTCACTCTGTCGCCCAGGCTTGAGTGCAGTGGTGCGATCATAGCTCACTGCAGCCTCTGACTCCTGGGCTCAAGTGATCATCCTGCCTCAGCCTCCCAAGTAGCTGGGACTACAGGCATGCACCACCATGCCCAGCTATTTTTTTTTTATTTTTTGTAGATATAGGGCCTCACTATTGCTCAGGCTGGAGAATGTTCTAATTCTTAAACTGGGTGACAAATACACAGGTGCTCTTTTTATTATTGCTTAAACCATACATATGTATTAGAGAGTGTCTTTGATATGTATGATATTTTAAGATTTAAAAAAAAATCTTACTAGTTGATGTAAGTGTTAAGGTACCATACCCACAGTGAACAAAAAATTCTATAAAGGGTGGGGATTCTTGTATATAATTGATAGTTGATGCAAAATAGCATGTCAAGGAACTCAAAATAGCTTCTGACCATTCTAAAAATCTGTGGGTCAATGTGGGATTACTATGATGTGAATCTCTTCCTTGTAGGTAGATTATGGGAATTTGCTAAACTAGAGGTGATTTTGAAATGACTATGTAGTCTATGTCCATGCCCCCCTGAATGCACCTGATCTCATCTGAAAAGACTAAGTAGCAATTGTCAATACTGATCAGGCCAATGATCACCAGGAACCCACCTATGGTTGAACAAGTTGAGATTTTTGCTCATTGCAATGAAGGAAAACACACATCATGAGGAGTCTCACTTGGTAAGAGGGCATTTGAAAGGATTTATTATAGAGTTTGGGTTTATGTTAGGTAATTTTGGTGAGGGTTCAAGGGAATAGGGATTTTCTCTGTATTAGATAATGTCAGGGAGCAGGGACAATTCTATTATTGGTATCTCAATAAATTTTATTAATATCTAGAAGGAGGGTGGACTAGCACTAGCCTAAAGCTTTAACTGGTAAGGAAGCAGTAGGTTATTCACATTGACAAAGAAATTGGGGTATTTGGTACTTTGTGGCTTGAACAGTCACCTTGCTCTTGTCTGTGCTTAGATAAGATTGTAAAGTGTTCTTCTTTTGTCTCACTTTATTATGGCTGTAGAATGATCTTGTGGGATGCTGGTTCTCTGAGATTGTTTATGTCCAACAGGATAACACCATGGCCTACCTGTGAGTTCCAGGTCAGCTCCTAACAACATCAAAGCCTACATATAAGTGTCATACCAGTTGCCAGATGTCAGGGGTTGTAGTTCTCTTTCTCATAACAAAGAACTATACATTCTTTGCTGTACTCTGTGCATATTCTATCCATTGGCACTTTCTCAAATTCACCGATAGACAGTCTTATATTTCATCTATTTCAGTTATATTTCATCTATTGCAGTAATCATTACCAATCCATCAAAACCAAAAATATCAGGTTCCTTCTACTTTAAAAAGACAAAGATTTTCACAAGCAGCACAGCAGCATAAGATGTTGCAACACAGCGTGAACATAAGGTCAACCTATCAATACCATATCAGAGGTATTTAATTTTTTGGTTCATTCTCATGTAGCTTTTATCTTTTAGGTCTTTCTGAGTTCAGTTGGATGCTAATTAGGAAAAATGATCATTATGACTGTCTTTGTGTTTGGTGGCAACTGCCTTGGCTAACATAATCAATGTGGAATTTTGTAGGTCTTATTAATTTAGCAAAATGAATTAACCAGCTGTGTCAAGGTCACTTTCATTATAGAATCAGTTTAAAAACTAGACCTACAACAGCCAATTTATTAGAATCATAAGGGGTTGGAGAAAATGTCAGGGGCTGCTTAGCTTATTATAACAGGTAGCCTCCCTCTATCAGTCCTTGCTGTAATCATTTCTGTGCTACAGCAATAAAACCTCTTTACTTTTACCCAATCCAAAGTAAATGACAATAAAGGTTGTTCTTCCAACTGATTAGAGAAATGAGTCACCTTCTGACTCATCTCATCTCTTAGAGGTCAGGGTGGGAATTTCAATTTTACGGTCTATTAAACATGGAGACAGCCCAGTGGGGCTTCGGCATTCTCTCACAACAAACAAAGGGTGTTCACTGCCAATAAAATATCATTCATACTTCCTTTTTGAAAATCACTCCATGAATAGCAAACAAGATACTTCTAACACTGATGGATAGTTTGTCTCTGAGAGCACAGAGACTAGGAGCTAGAATATTGGAGAAATAATGTACTCTGACTTTCAGCTTTAAAAGTGAGAAAGGATTTTGATATGTCAAATTAAACATTCATCATGTAAATTTCCAGCTGTCACAGAAGGATATAATTATTAATATAAGTTGTTGCACAGAAGTATAAGAACCACACATTGAAATCTGTTTCTTCCTTAGGACATTTTAATGCATCAAGACATTCATTTGTGAATGAAATAATAATTTAATAAACTCATCTTCCTCCTTAGACTCTGAAACCATTAAGGGTAGTTGATGTTCTATTCAGTGTGGTATCCTTAACCCCTGTATGCCAACAGGTTATCAGTAAATATGTAGGAGGGAGGGTTGATGAATGGATCAATTGGGTTGATCCATCCATTCAATAAATATGTAGGAAGGATGGGTTGATGGATGGATCAATTGGATAGTTGGATGGTTGGGCTTATTCAACTGTTTCATCATTAAAAAAAGAGTATGATTGATTCAGAAGTTCTTTATTCATTGAATCATTAACATGTCTTCATGAATACATAGAACTTTATTTGTTATTATTTATTCTTACTCCTACTGACAACAACTTGTCTTATATCTTTCTGTGACAGCTAGAAATTTACCTTGTTTAGAAGGCAAATGTATTTGGCATGGTTTATTTTTTTAACCCCATCCTTCTGACAGAAGAAAACTACATTTTTCTACATTTGTTCCACTTGCTTAAGCCTAAAATGCTTTAAGTAGAAGCTGGCCACTCATTCATCCATTCATCTATTCATTTGTTTATCTATCCATCTATCTATCCATTTAACAAATGTCGATTGAATACCTACTACAGGCATTCTTTTAGGCACTAAGAACATCAGTGAATAGTATAGATAAAACTCCTTGTCTTCATGGTTATGAAGTTTATAATCTAGTGGAGGAAGAAAGATAATAAATAAGAAAAATAAGTAAAATATATACCATATAAGTATTAAGGTAACAAACATAGGAAGGGTTGTATTAGTTTGGGTAGGCTAGCTTCTATAACAATCTCCAAATTCCAATGACTTAACACATTACATTAAAAGTTAATTTCTTACTAATACAACCTAAAGTTAATCTGACATGATTTAGGGAGAAGGTTTGAATGAATTAGACCTCCTGTTACCATCCATACTAACTAGCAAATGAGTTGATAGCAAAATGTGTGAATACATAATCCCATTGGGGCTTGTATTAATATTAAAAAGTATGCCTCAGTAATTACAAGTGGAATTTAGAAGTTAAAGCTACAATTCCTCTCCCTATACAGAAGCTTGAGGCAACTTGTGACAGATTGAAGGGCTTTGAGTCACAGTCTCTAGTTACTGTTGTCTGAGTGAATGAAGAGTGTGGGATGTAAAGAAGAGGGTGAACAGAAATGGAATATAAATGGAAAATAATAAATACTAAGGCTCAAATAACATAGTATTGCATAAGAATTGGAGAAATAGTTATTAGGAAATTTCCCATCAGTTCTCAGACTCCGCAGTTGGAAGATCAGTCATTTGTTAAAATTTTATTTCTTTCTTCATTGCCTTAAAATGGAAAACCTCACTTTGGCAGAGTCTGGTGGAAAAACAGCTGGGTGAAGAAACACACATACAAATAAACAAAACTTTGATATTCATCTCAACTCTACTGACACACATTCTAACTCTTAGTGTTCTTGTTTTCACTATCTTTAAAATATAAAACCAATTGCCTCTCTTACCTAATAGATATGTTATAAGACCCTGAAGGACTATCCCCTAGGAGTAAATGTGGTCCAGAAAACAGATCAGCCCTCACAGGAACTGAGGCCCCAGTTTTGAAATTAGTTCAATCCCTGACTTGATTAAGGTAATCTTAAATATGCAGTGGCCATATTCTAGTTTCCTTCCAGAAGAAAAGTGTATATTCTTAATAGATACATATTATACAGTCTCAATAAACTTTACCATTTTTCATATATTAATACATTGACCATCAATCAAAAACTACCAGGTTTATGGGAAGAAAGACATGACCAAAATCAAGAAAAACGACAAACAATAGAAATAGTCCCACTGGAGATTCAGATAATAGAGTTATAATTCATAGGCTTTAAAATAAGCACAAATAATTGTTTCAAGAAATTAAAAGAATGAGAAAGTCAGAAGATAATTAGAAAGCACAGCAGAAGTAAAATGAAAATTCTAAAACTGATTGATTATAAGACACCTTCCAGAGTAGAGGAGACAATGGGACATTGGGAGGGAGAAAACATACCAGATGATTGAGAGGAGAAGTCTTGAAACGATGAGAGTTTGGAAGGCCCCAGGAGCAGTAGAGATTTGATCGTGCTTAAACTCTGGTTTAATTTAACTGAGAAGACAATGACTCCTGACTTGCACTCAAGTTGGTGGAGTGAAATTCGTGCCCACCCACAGGCTAAATAGAGAGGTGAATGGAAAGGTTCTCTCCCTTTGCCCTTTCTCAAGGACAAGTAGGATTGGAGGAGATTCAGGAACTGCTCCAGCTTTGCTCCGCAGCTAATGAGAAGAGCAGGCTGGACATTTGATACCCTTCTTGCTAGTCACCCCAAATGTCTAAGAATGCCTCAAGGGAATTGTCTGTGCCTTCTGAGAAGCCATGTGGAGCCAAGAGGGGCTCTAAGAGAAGAAAGATCGTGGATGCTCTTCAAATGCAGAAAGAGACCTGGTACTGTGAGGCTTCCGATTTTACTATGGTTCACAGTTTTTTAAAAATACTGTTATCTCTCCCTCTCTGTCTCTGTGTCTGCCTCGGTCTCTGTTTCTCTTGCTCTGTGTGTGCATGCTCTTCTCTCTCTCTCTCTCTCTCTCTCTCTCTCCTACCCCACATACACACATCCCAGAGCTTTGCCCAGGCATTGCTGAACTTGTGGTTGTGCTGTAGTTTTAACTCTATGCTTGATCCCTAAATTTAAAATACTCTTTGTCTTTCTTGATTTTTCCACTCCAGTCTCTTCAGTCATCAAATCTCCACTTTCTATGAAAAGACAAGAAACTCACGCGACTTTGGCACAGACAGTGCACTTCCAGCTGCCATCAAGACCTGTGACCCGACACTCACTGCACACCCTCAGTGAGCAGGCCTGGCATGGGTCTCCCCGGTCAAAGATTAAGCCCAGGTTTCTCTGACAGTGAACACAGACTCTGCTGGCCTCCTGTTGAGTCTTCCCACTTCTACGTTTTGCCTCTAAGAGTTCATTTTTCAGCTTCCTGGAAAGAGAGAAAAAAAAATTACTTAAAAAAAAAAAAACAAAACCAGAGGAGCAGAGCTATCTTTATTTAAGAGATGCTTTCATTTAAAAGAATATTTGAATTAAGAAATCACAGCCAAATACTGTCAGGAAATACAATTCTCCCTCCAGAGTCGACAATCCTTTGATACCAGCAGCTGAAAAATAAAATTTTGTGTTTACTTTTGAATTTTGGCATCCTTCACTAGCAGTGCTATTTTACTATTAGTATGTATTCACATTCTACGTTTCTCCAGGATATCTTTGATACCATTAACACTGGAGGATGGCCCCAGCCTAGAGGTATGCACAGTACCATGTTTTTACCTGCCTAGATACACTGCATGAGGCGAGAGTGTGAAATCAGACTGAGTAACACTGGTACTTTCCTTAAGTGATCCTGTGAAAATTGTGTCTGCAAAGATATTGCCCACCATTTTGGATCTAAATGCTTCTGCTTAAGTATTTGAGTTTCCAACAATTCCCATTAACCTATGACATATGCCTATGTTTAAATCCAGGTTTCATCATGAATTAACTATCCAACTTTAGGCAATTATGTACCCACTGAACATCAGTCTCTTCATTTCTTTTCTTTTCTTTCTTTTTCTTTTTCTTTTTTTCTTTTCCTTTCTTTTTCTTTTCTTTTCTTTCTTTCTTTCTTTTTTTTTTGAGACAGAACCTCGCTCTGTCGCCCAGGCTAGAGTGCAGTGGCATCAGCCTAGCTCATAGCAACCTCAAACTCCTGGGCTCAAGTGATCCTCCTGCCTCAGCCTCCCAAGTAGCTGGGACTACAGGCGCACAACACCACACCCGGCTAATCCTGTCTATTTTTAGTAGAGATAGGGTCTTGTTCTTGCTCAGGCTGGTCTCGAACTCCTGACCTCAAGCAATCCTCCCACCTTGGCCTCCCAGAGTGCTAGGATTACAGATGTGAGCCTCCTTGCCCAGCCAGTCTCTTCATTTCTAAAATGAAAATAATAATATTCTCCCACAGTTGTTTTTAGTATTAAATGTGATAATATATGTAAAGTTCCCAACATGGTGCCTGGCACATAGATACTAAACAAATGTTAGTTACATGTCCCTTCTTTTACTACCTGACATATAATTTATATATCTACCCTTTAGAAATTTGCTATTCCAAGTGTGGTACTTGTTCTAGCAGCAAAAACATCACCTGGGAACTTGTTAGGAATTCAGACTCTCAGGTACCACCTCAGACTGCAGTTTAACAAAATTTCCAGGTGATTAGAGTTTAAGAAGCATAACTTTGGATCATTTGTTCTCAAGTTTGGCTATACATTGGAATCACTTGGAAAGATTTAAAGAATACTGATTCCCAGGTCTCACGCCCACAGATTCTTTTGTAATGAGTTTGGGATATGGCCTAGGCAATGGTATTTTTAAAAGCTTCCCTATTTATTCTAGCATCTCTAGAGTCAAGGAGGAGATTCTCACTTAGAGCCTGTGGAGGGAGTGCAGCCCTGCCAACACCTTGACTTCAGCCCTCTAGTACTTCGTTTGGACTTCTGGTCTCCACAACTGTGAGAATAAATTTGCCTTGCATTAAGTCACCAAGTTTATGGTAATTTGTTACAGCAGCCACAGAAAATGAATATACCCTTCCTTTGGCATCATTTCTTAAAGAGTACAACATTCTTGGGCATAACACACCCAACTTCCAGGGCTCTCAGTTCTTTGATCTGCTCATCTTCTTTGATCTCTTCACTTCCTCCTGTCCATGTGAATCATCCACTATCACAGATACACCATAGAACCTGTCATCTCTACAAACTACATTATCTCCAAAATCATGAATTCAAATATCTTGTTAATACTTTCTGACAACAAGATCATTTTCTCCAAGCTAATTTACTCAAGACCACCGCTGAAACTAGTCTTCAATTTCAATGAGCCCATTGCTTCCACATTATCCATCAGTTCTCCTCTCAGCTGCACTTCCTCTCGGAGCCAGGGCAGAAGGAGCCCTGCTTGGGACTGTGCATATCCTACCTGACAAGCTCCCTGGAGACAGAAGAGCATGTCTTGGAACAAAAATGCAAATTAAATAGGTCAAGAAGACATCAACAGCCACATGTCATCAGCTTTAGATGGAGAAATGGGAATGACAACAAAAAGGGGACATCTTTATCCCATCACCAAATATTTTAGGCAGTGTTGTAGAGCTTTCTCTCCCCTTTCCTTCAACATAAGCAGGCCTAAGTCCTTAGTAGGAGAAGAGAAGAGAGAAAAATAGGTAAAAGGAGAGTGATAGAAAGCTCATCACCTCCTTCCATCTTTGTGGGTCACTGCAGTGGCTTGAAGTGCTGTGTGAGTTGGGAGGTATTCAGGAAAAAGATTGAACTGGATCATAATGAATAATAAAAAAATAATGTCTAAAGTAGATGGACTGTTACCCTGAAATAAGACTGTTTTAAACTGGGTACCACCATGCAACTCACTTAGAATTCTGAAAAGGCACCTATTTGGTCTCCCTGCTTTCCTTTTAGCTGACCTCCCAATCTATTCCCCATAGAATAATCACTGTCATTATACAATACTTTTCAAAAATATTTCTCACATCATGTTGTTCCTCTGCTTAAAACCCACCAATAGTTTCCATTTATACTTTGAATGAAATCTATACCTGTTTTCCATAGCCTATGAAGATCTGCCTAATCCAGCCCTTGCTGCCCCCTCCTCCCTCTCATCATCTCTCATCTACTCACTGCATCCCGGCAACACGATCCTACTTAAAGTTTCATAAATATGCCAAGTTTTTTTCCCACTTCAGGGCCTTTGAACATGCTATTTCCTCAGCTGGGAATGCCTTTCCTCCACACTCCATCACCCAACACAGTAGTCATTCACGTGTTCACTAATATTTTCTGTTCTCCTCACTTCTGGGAATAAGTTGGCATTAGATGTGGTCATGTGACTTGCACCAGCAAGTCTTTGCAGTACTAGGAAAGAAATAGCAGTCATTAATAAATACAATGTACTTTCTGAGAAAAAATATTTTTATAGATAAAGAGCCAGAAAGAGGATTCTGGTGTGTGGGAAGAGTCCAGATTTAAAGATTTAAGATCAAGTGCACGGTTCACCATATACTCTCTTCTTTCCATAGAGAATGGCAATGTCCTAAATAGTGTCTGTTCTGCAAGTCTGGCTTCTGGTCTGCAGATGCTATGAAGTAGAGTCCCCAGACATCCCGTTATTGGACATGTAGCATGATTGAGAAGCCTTCGTTGTTTTAAGCCACTAAGAGTTTGGGGCCATTACTGCTGTATCACTTAACTTATCTTGACTCATAAACACACAACCTAACTCTTAATCTGACTAGCTGCCATTCATCTTTTTAATTTTAGCTTTACTGCTACTTCCCCAGAGGGTCTTTCTCTGACCACCAAATCTACAGCAGCTTTCCATTCTTTAGTTTTCCTTTTCTGCTATATGGATGCATTCATATTAATATATAATTTTTTGACCTACATGTAGTTGAAATCTTAAAGACTGAAGGGATGAACTATCCTGATAGTTGTTGAATGATAGGATCTTTTCATTTCTATATTCTGGTGATATATCGAATCGATTTTTTCTGTCCTATCATCAAAAATGCTCAATATATTAAAAAGACTTCTCGCTTTATCATCACATAGACACATTGCTTTCAAATCAGGAATTGCTTTCATTAAAATTCTTGTCACATTTATGTGGCATTATTTTTCTTCTGTTATCTTGTCTAGACAAAATTGTCTGAAAACTATTTTGCACCAAACAAGGTAGGAATTTTAGAATGGAAGCAATTATTCTCCTTGAAGAGGAAGCCACGAATAAACAAGTTATGAAACCTCCTTGATTCTTTGATTCTTTCAAACAGTCTTAGCTAGCAGAGCACATCAAAGCCCAAGGGAGATAATGAGCAAGCAAGGAGGATATAGTGGCCCAGATCATAGGGCTCTGAAGTCAGACTGCCTGGATTCCAATCCTGGCTATGCCACTTATTTCCTCTGAGACCTTAAGACAATTACTTAACTTCTCTGTGTCTCAAGACTTTTAAGGAGACTTAACCTCTCTGTGTCTCAAAATAACCCCTCTGAAAAACAACTTAATAAGGTTGTTGCAATATTTAAGACAATGTTTGTAAGTGTTTAGCACAACTTGACACATAGTAATTATGGGATAGACAATTCTGGTATATCTCCCAATATCTGTTCTCCTTTGTCTAACCAGGCTTATGACCACTCGGAATAAATACTGGATTCCTCAGTGTCCCCTGCAGTTACGTTTTGTCATGATATTAAATGTTGGTCAAGTGAATGTGGTTAGAAATGATATAAGCAACCTCTAGATCATGCCTTTAATGGGATATCCCTTTCCCTTGACCTCTTCATCCTTCCCAGAGGCTGGGATGAGAACATAGGGGTGAGTCATTCTGGACCAAGAGCTAAACTCTCAAGATGGTGGAGCAACAAAAAACAACAAGCTCAGAGCCCCCATAACAATCCTACAAAGCTTCCAATCAACCCAGACTTTTACATTAGAGAGGAATATATTTCCATCTTAATTCATTATTATGTGTCTCTGTCACCTGCAGCCAAACCTATTTCCTATGAAATACAATAAGAACTCAGTAAATATTAGTTCTTATTATGTTGTCCACTTGCAGAAATGTTGCTATCAGGTTTTGCTTCAGCCTCTGCAGTAATGCCTGCAAGCTGAATACTTGTCTAGAGATAGAGTTTCATATTCCAATAAGAGAGAAAAGCCACAGTGACTGACGAAATATATTGTCAAACCAGAAACAATGAGATGATATTCACAGAACTAATATATGCAGGCAGAATAATGTTACAGCAGCCTGTTGCCAACAGCTGCACATCTCCTAGCACTCCCATCTTTCATTCACATCTAGAGGCAATGCCATAAATACTAGCGGTATCTCATATTTGCCTAAGGAAAATCCAAGGCTGACCAGACCTTCTTTCTGTGCTCTGGATATAAAAATATTACCATTTCGATTGTAGCTTCTGCATGCAGAACCTATTATTAAAACCTAAACATCACAACACTTAGCCACACAATGATAGGCATTTTGCTTTACATGTCATGTCATTAAACCTTGACAATGACTGATGAAAAAAACATTATGATTCCCATTTTATAGATAAGACAGTGGAATCTCAGAGAGGCAACTTGTGGGTCACAGAGCTATTTAGAAGTGCAATCAGGATTCAGATCCAGAATTTTATATTCCAAAATCTGGATTCTTCCCACACACCAGGATCCTCTTGCTGATTCTTCATCTATTCAAATATTTTTCTCCGAAAGGACATTGTATTTATTAATGTCTGCCGTTTCTTTCCTAGTTGTGCAAAGCCCTGCTAAGCATACTCAAATTTAAGTCTCAGTAAACGTGAAAAGTTTCTTCTGCCTGCCCTGCTTCTCCCACCATATGATATCTGCCCAAGTTGGATCTTATCACAAAGTCTCTCATGACAAACATTTCCCAACAGAGCTGTTCTTCAAGAAGAACAACGCTGATCCTAATACACTTTAAAAACTTTTGATCAGTTTTCATATCAAAGGCTATTAAAAAGAAGACACTCTGAGAATTGGGAAAAAGTTTTGCCTGGATAGAAAACTGCTTCAGAGAAAGGAAGAAAGAGCAGGGGTGAAAGAACACTTGTCTAGATAAAGAAGTTTTGTGAATTGTGCCAATTTCATGTTTAGAAATGGTGTTAAGAAAAGAGGGCATTGTGAAATCTTCATGTCTGCAGATGATACCAAGCACTTCCTGATAGTAAAAAGCTTGGCTCACAGGAGCTCTCACAAAACCATGTGAACAGACAGGCAATTGACCAAAAGAAAAACAAAACAAAACAGGCGTAATAATACTGAAAAGTAATAGACTTAGGGGGAATAATTAAAACCACAGCAATATAGGAGCCTAACCAACTCCTTACAACCCAAGAGAGCAATCAATGAATTATTATGGACTTTCCAGAAAGATTAAACATGCTCATATATACCGCAAAGGGACAATGCCATTCTGAACGCTTTTCAGAAAGGATCATGAAGACAGTAAACAATATCTGCCCCTATGAAATCATGCTGAAGGTCCCTCTGCCAAACTTCGCCTGACATCCCACCCTTACTTGACTTCTTCCCCTTCCCTGTCTTGCTTTCCTATAAGTACTTTATGGTTTCTTTTAATAAATCACTTGCACACCAATCCTGGGCTCAGGTTCTACTTCTGGGAAACCCAACCTAAGACAGGGATCTTATAAATCACATTAGAAAGACAGTTCATTACAACTCTAAAGGAGTTAGGAATCACTGCTATTTGATACTGTGATGTTTATTAACTATAATCTTAAAGTCATAGCAGAATGTGATCTCACATGAAATTAGCAAACCAAGTCTTCCACATGGAAATATCTTAAAATAAATATTGTCTCAATTTTCTGGCCCATCAAGAAACAAGGATGTGTTTTGCTAATCTGAAACCCAAAGAGTACCTTTCTTGAGTCTCAAAAACAGCAGAAAGTCCTGTTATCAATATGCTAAATTACTCAGAAAAAGTAGAGGTGGAGATGGAATCAGTAGAGCAAGAAGTAGGGGGGCTGCATTTCTTTTAAAAATCAACAAGGATAATAACGGGCTTTTAAAGATTATTGCTATTACAATACAATGATAGAATTGACTTGATGGAGGAAAATTATGCATTCATACAAAAATGATACTTTAAAGAGAACATGTTGCCCTTGAAAGATTCTTTAAAACTACTGCTGCTGCTAAATACAGGCACATACTTGAGGGTTTTAGTTTTAATTTTAATAGATATATAGCTATAAGTTTATTTCTAAAATGTATCTAAATTGAATTTGTGCAAACTGAATTATTTTAAATGTAGCAAGGAAGGAGTTATATGTCCTGAAAAGGCAATTATCAGTACTTCATTTTTCCCATTTTACCTTTTTAGGTGATACTTATAGGTACAAATATTTTCATAGATGAGGGTCATTAAAAACACACTTCTAGCAGTTTTCCTAGTTCTCAGTATCAGTATGTGATAGAAGAAATATTCAGCCACAATTTCTTTGAAATTTATTGAGGATGAAAATAAGCTTTCTTATGTGCTGTTTTTTTCTCTTACATGCTGCATTGAAAATCATCACTGACAATGAATTACATACTTTCAGATTCTATTAAAGGAAGACGAGATTTATGCTGAGCAATAAACAAATGTGATCCATAAGATGCTTGATCTCAATTGAACCCATTTTCTTTGTAGAGATCTTTTGCCTCCTTGGTTAAGTATATTCTTGGGTATTTTATTCTCTTTGTAGCTATTGTGAATGGTATTGAGTTTCTAATTTGACTCTCAGCTTGACTGTTATTGGTGTATAGAAATGCTACTGACTTGTGTACACTGATTTTGTAACCTGATATTTTCTGAATGTAAATATCAATCCCAGGAGTCTCTTGGTGTACTCTTTGGGGTTTTCGAGATATAAGATCATATCATCACCAAAAAGTAATAGTTTGACCTCCTCTTTCCCAATTTGGATACCTTTTATTTCTTTCTCTTGCCTGATTGCTCTGGGTAGGATTTCCAGCATATATTGAATAGAAGTGGTGACAGTGGGCACCCTTGTTTTGTTCGAGTTCTTAGGGGGAATGTGTTCAACTTTTTCCCATTCGGTATGATGTAGGTTGTGGGATTGTCATATATGGCTTTTATAATTTTGATATATGTTCTATTCCTAGTTTGTTGAGGGTTTTTATCATGAAAGCATGCTGGATTTTGTCAAATGCTTTTTATTTATCTATTGAGATGATCATATGATCTTTGTTTTTGCTTCTGCTTATGTGGTAAATCACATTTATTGATTTATGTAGGTTGAACGATCATTGCATCCCTGGGATGAAGCCCACTTGGTCATGGCAGATTATTATTTTTTTTTTTGATGTGCTGTTAAATTCAGTTTGCTAGTATTTTATTGAGGATTTTTAAATCTATATTCATAAGGGATATTGGTCTATAGTTTTCCTTTTTTGTTGTGTCCTTTCCTGGCTTTGGTATCAAGGTGATAATAGCATCGTAGAATGAGTTGGGGAGGATTCCCTCCTTTTTGATGTTATTGAATAATTTCTGCAATATGGGTACCAACTCTTCTTTGTAGGGTTGGTAGAATTTCTCTGTGAATCCATCTGGTCCAGGGCTTTTTGTTGTTGTTGTTGGAACATTTTTTATTACCGCTTTAATCTTGCTGCTCATTATTGGTCTGTTCAGGAGTTCTATTTCTTCCTGACTGAATTTTGGGAGGTTATGTGTCTCCAGGAATTTGTCCATTTCCTCTACATTTTATTGTTTATATGTGTAGAGATTTTCCTAGTATTTACAGATGATATTTTGTATTTATGTGGTATCAGTTGAAATACCTCCTTTTTCATTTCTGATTGAGCTTATTTTGGTAACTTCTCTTCTTTTACTGGTTAATTTAGCAAGATATATATCAATTTTTTTATCTTTTCAAAGATCCAACTTTTTGTTTCATGGATCCTTTGTATTTTTTTTTGTTTGTTTGTCTTCCATTTAGTTTAGTTCTGCTCTGACCTTATGAAGCACTGAAAAAGAAATCGCAGATGATACAAACAAATGGAAAAACATATCATGCTCATGGATTGGTAGAATCAACATTGTTAAAATGTCCATACTATCCAAAGTGATTTACAGATTCAATACAATCCCCATAAAAATTCAACATCACATTTCACAGATCGAGAAAAAATAATTCTATGCTTTGTTTGGAACCAGAAAAGAACCTGAATAGCCAAAACAATCTTAAGCAAAAACAACAAATCTGAAGATAACACATTAACAGACTTCAAACTATACTACAAGGCTATAGTCACCAAAACAGCATGTTATGACAGAAAAATAGGGATATAGAACAATGGAATGAACAGAGAACCCAGATATAAAACCATCCACATACAGCCTACTGATCTTTGACAAAGCAGACAAAAATACACTGGGGAAAAGAAGCCCTATTCAATAAATGGTGCTGGGAAAATTAGATAGTCACGTACAGAAGAATGAAACAGGATCCACATCTCTCACCACTCACAAAAGTTATTTCAAGATGGATAAAAAACTGAAATGTAAGGCATGAAATCATAATAATTCTAGAAGAAAATGTAGGAAAAATTCTTTTAGACATCAGCCTAGGCAAATAATTTATAACTGAGACCCCAATAGCAATTACAGCAACAACAAAAATAAATAAATGAGATTTGATTAAATTAAAAAGCTTCTGCACAGCTAAGGAAATAATCAACAGAGCAAATAGACAACCTACAGAATGGGAGAAAATATTCTTAAGCTATACATCCAACAAAGGTCTAATAACCAGAACTCAAGCAATGCAGCAAGGAAAAAAGAAATAACCCCATTAAAAAGTGGGCAAAAGACATGAACAGAAGCTTTTCAAAAGAAGATAGACAAATCACCAATAAATATATGAAAACATACTCAATGTCACTAATCATCAGGGAAATGCAAATTAAAACCACAGTGAGATATCATCTTATCCCTGTTAGAATGGCTTTTCATAAAAAGTTCAAAAATAATAGATGCTGGCATGGATGAAGAGAGAAAGGAACACTTATACATTGTTGGCGGACTGCAGATTGGTACAAACTATATGAAAACAGTATGGAGATTCCTAAAGAACTAAAAGCAGATCTACAATTCAATTCAGCAGTCCCACTACTGGGTATCTACCCAAAGGAAAAGAAGTCAATTTATCAAAAAAGACACATGCACTTGAATGTTTGTTGCAGCACAATTCACAATGGCAAAGATGTGGAATCAACCCAAATGCCCATAAATTAATGAGTGGATTAACAAAATGTGGTATATGTATGCCATGGAGTACTACTCAGCTATTAAAAATGATGAATTAATGCCTTTTGCAACAATTAGGATGGAAGTGGAGACCATTATCCTAAGCGAGGTATCTAAAGAATGGAAAAACAAACACCACATGTACTTGCTATTAAATTGGCACAAACAGAGGAGTACACATGTGCACAGAGGGAAGTAAAAGTCAGTGGAAATCAAATAGCGGGGAGAGGGGAGAAGAGTATGAGTGAAAACCTACCTAACAAGTTCAATGAACACTGGGTGATGGGCACACTTATAGCTGTGACTCAAGCATTACAAAAGCAATCCATATAATCAAAAATATTTTACCCCCTTAATATTTTGAAATAAAAAAATTAACCCATTTTCTCAGATAGCTGGTTGTCTCCCAATATCCTTTCTACCTTTTTACAACAATAAAACTCTCAAATGTTAGTTGGTCACATGACCACCAAGAATAAATACCACATTTCCCAGTTATTATAAATATGCAAACTCCCTTGTAGTTAAGTATGGTCATGTGACTATATCTTGGCCAATGTGATGTAATCATGATCATATGTGAAAACTCTCAGAAACATCCTTAAGGGAAAGTAACATGCCTTTTTTTGCCCTTTGTCCTCTTCCCTGCCAACTGGAATGAGTACAAGATAACTGGAGCTGGACTAGCCATTTTGGACCATGAGGTGTGACAAAGACCAGCTTCTTGATTAAACTTTAGACAAGTTCCTCTGAGCCCTCTTTTCAACTAGGCCTTATCATTTTCCCTTGTCTTTGGCCTTCATAGCCCAGCCTTAACAAGAATCCTGTTAAGTCAGTTTAGCAAGAATCTCTTTACCTTTGATGTCTCCTCTTACTAATTTTCTATCCATTGACTAGCTCACTTTGCTTGTTAGCCAAAAATACCTAGCTCTTGCCCATATTCAGAGTTGAGCCTGATCTCTCTCTTATATTTGGAAAGTCTTCACACCTATTGTAATACTCCTGAATAAAGTCTTTCTTACTATTTTAATAAGTGTCAAAACATTTTTTTACTTTAACAAATGTTAGCCCAAGTTGAAGATGGCAGAGCAACCAGTTAGAAGGAGCCTGGGCCTCTGATGACCATGGAGCCACAACTACCAGCTCTAATTGCTTTCCTCTTGACTTCATCTAGGTAAAAAACAAAACAAAACTAAACAAAAAATATTCTCTCTTACTTAAGCTACTATTATTTTGATTTTCTGACACAGCAGAATTTCTCTTAATTTCTATACACATAAATGGAATGTATATTATTCCCAAAGTAGAGCAGAATCCAAATTCTAGCTTTAAAATACCAATTGTACAGTGAGTCTATAAAAGATGTAAATTATTTATATTTTATACAAGAATATATCAATTTAATTTGAGTTAATGTGATAGTGGAGACTTTGAGTGTGAAATCTAATAAAATACCATTTTGCTTCTGTTAATTTGGAAATTGATTCATCTCCATTTCCTATGTCTTTCATATGATGAGTGCTCACTGAATTTTTGCTGAATCTTAGAAATGTGTTTCCCAAATATATGAGAAACAGAATTCATATAAATCAATATTGAAACAATACTTACACTCAATAAGAAATAGACAAAGGATGTGAATCAAAAATTCACAAAATAGGTGCTATCAACCATGTAAAAACAGTAATAACCACATAAATGCAAATTAACATAGTATACTAATAGAACATCAAATCAGTAAAGAATTATAATCATAATTTTGGTATTGGCAGAGTTATAATGTGATAATTTAGTGAAGAGGAAATTGACATAGTATTTCTAGAAGGTAATCTTTCAATGTAAAGGCAATATAAATCAAACTATGAATCACAATATAATTAAGACAGAAGATTTAAATATATGGATATTCATGGAAATTAGAACAAATACTAAAAAGTTAAGCAACATCTTTCACATCCCTGTCATATGCAATAAATCTTATGCTATGAAATCTTATCCAGACAATAAAAATGATGCTTCCAAAGAATTTTTAATGACATGGAAAATGTTCATGAAATAATGTTAAGCCAAAATAAGGAATACAAATTTACATATACAGTATGGTTCCAATTATGTGAAAATCATATGTATATACAGAAAAATGACAGGAAGGAAGTTCAACACCAATGAAAACTATCTCTGGGAAGAATTCTACATGAGATTTTAAAGTTCACATTATATGATTTACTAATTTTCTATAATAAACCTATTATTTTATGGTGAAAAAATGTATCAGAATATAGTAAAATACTTATGTAATTGAATTGAGGGTGCATGATATAAATAATTTTGCAGACATTGATGCCCATTGTAGCTTCTAGTACATTATGGAGTGTAAAAACTTAAAAAACTTTTGATGTGTAAAAGTTTTATTAATTTTAGTTATTTGCATTAAATGTTCACCAGTTATTCTTAATTAATCTACAATAAAATAATTATTAGAAAAATTATTAAATGCATGTTAACCTAATCTTATTACAGATTTAAGTTTATTAAACCATACATAACTCCTATTAATATAGGAACATTCTTATAAAATTACTGTTGATATAAAATGGTGATCTGCCTGAAATCTAAAATGTTAGAGGTGACATTTTTATTAGTGAAGTTGTCACATCATTTCTTTAGACATAAAATACCTATCTTCCCAAGAATATATAGTTAATATTAGATATTCCCTTATGAACTAACTGACTTACCTTTGGGAGGGCAGGTCTTCTCCACTCCCTCTCCCAACTCCAACAATCTGCCACTCTCTGGGTTAGGTGGGTTTTATTGTTCTGTGTTTCTGCAACTTACAGTGAAAGGGAATGGTAGTTTCTTGGATTTGAGTGAAAATTAACCCCTGCTGCCTACATGCATGTCATCTATACCAATTCTTGCTAGAAACAGTACACAAGGAAGGGAAAGTGTGCTAAAACAGGAATATGAGGAATAGTCAAAGATATACAATGCACTCTTGAACAACATGAGTTTGAACTAAACGGGTCCACTCATGCATGGATTTTTAAAAATAAATACAATGGGTCCTGGCCCTCCTTATCTGCGGGTTCCACATCTGAAACAAAACATGGATCAAAATACAGTATGCATGGGATGTGAAACCCATGTATACAAAGAGCTGACTTTTTGTATCCACAAGTTCTGCAGGGCTGACTGCAGGACTTGAGTATACAGGGATTTCAGTATACAGAGGGATCCAGGAGCCAATCCCCCGTGTATACTGAGGAATGGCTGTATAAACACATAGACTCTCTCTATACATATATCTATATGTCTCTTTCTATATATTTTATATATGTCTATATATTTGAAATAATATGAATATAATATAGATACAATTAATAATATGAAATAACATAGAGCCATATATATAGATACACATATAGACTCAGATAATTAACAATCTTACTTATGACTATGGTGACCTATTATTTCAAATACAAAAAACAGTCTGGAAAGTATAGGTTTATTTATTTGGACAATCCAATGTTTGACATGTCTCCAAACATCACGTATTTGTGGCCCTGTGCTTATTGTGAGCCCTACAAGTAGGAATTACTTGGAGGAAAATGCTGTAGAATCAAAATTTGTTAGTTTTCCTGTATGTATGTATATATTGAAATTAGTAAGATCTTTGGTAGGAAAACCCCCAAAGTTTTCAATTTGTTTAAGGGAGAGCTGGATTTCTTTTTTCATTTCTCTGTGACTCATAAAGAGTTTAGATTCTATTAAGGAGCCAGTATGTTCATGCTGGGAGCTTCTGTTAATCCATTAAGAAGCTTTGTAGCAATTCTATTAGGAGTACAACAAAATGTTTACCAAACTCGAAGTCCAGTCCCATAGTTCTTCTGGTGTTGTTATGGGGACAGTGGGTCTTCAGGCTTTTGAGAAGGTCAAACTAATTTTGTTCCTAGTAATAGAGCGGTAAGATTTGGAAAAACAAACAGCCCTGCAGATCAAACATTTGTAGTGTATTAAGAGAATATTATTGCTTGACACTTTATTGGTCCCCCTGACTTCCAGGCTGAATGTATAATTCTTGAAATCACTTCAAATCCACTTGAACCAAATACTTAGCTTATCTGCAGAATTCCAAATAGCTAATTTGAATAACTTTCTCCTCTTCTTTCTCCTTTCTTCTCTTCCCCCAGCACTGAAATAATGGAATCAATCACATTAAGACAAAACTATAAGGAGAAGGCAGTTGCTAGGCTGGGGTCTGTGGTCTCTTGATGATATTAAGTTCTAGCTTGCTTAGTGGCCCATTTTATTTGAGCTAACTGTACAGAAAAAAACATAATACATTTTCACTTTGGTTTTCAGTCAGCGTAAGGACTAGAACAACTTAAGGAACTCTGGTCAGTTTTTTATTGTGTAGGAGCAATGATTTGATAAAAATTATAGTAACTTTGGAAATGCTATACAGCTGTAGGTCAGAACTGTCAGTAAATGCTAGGCTAAAGAAACGTTTTCTGTTTTGTTTCATTTCTCTCACAGCTATTAGTAAGGCCGCGGGTGAGCTTTCAACAGGGTCAGAATAGGTGCAGTTATCACATAAGCATCACAGCACAAAGGAAAGGGTAGCAACATGGAATGAGAGAACTTCCACTCTGAGGTTTCCCTGCTGGGCAAATTATTTCATCTTTCCGTTTCAGGTACCATAGCTACAGTACATTATAATAGTACACACCTCAGGGATGACATGGTGATTAAGTCAGGAGACATTCATGACTTGAGTAATACCTTGTCTGGTATAAGGTAGGCATTGCATAGTGTCCTATTTTTTTCTGGGCCCCAAGCAAAGTCAGATATATCTCTCAGAAGTTAAAAGTGATCTAAGAATGGAGTGTGGGCTCTGGAGCCAGACCCTGGGGCTAAAAATTGCAGTTCTGCTACTTACTAGCTGTGCGATCTTGGATATGTTATTAAAATATTAACTTTACACTTCAGTTTCTTCATCTGTAAATAGGAATGTTAATAGTTCTTACCCCATTGGGAAAGTGAATTTGTAACCTGTCCTTCATGGTTTTGAAGAACCTTCTCCTATTTCTTGATATTTTCTTTTTTCTCTCTCCCTCCTTTTTTTTTTTTTTTTTTTTTTTTGAGACAGAGTCTTATTCTATTGCCCTAGGTAGAGTGCAGTGGCGTCATCATAGCTCACTGCAGCCTCAGACTCCTGGGCTCAAGTGATCCTCCTGCCTCAGCTTCTGGAGTGGTTGGCACTACAGGTATGTGCCATAATGTCCAACTAATTTTTCTATTTTTAGTAGAGATAGGGTCTCACTCTTGCTCAGGCTGGTCTTGAACACCGGAGCTCAAGCAATTCTCTCGCCTCAGCCTCCCAGAGTGCTAGGATTACAGGCATGAGCCCCTGTGCCCAGACTATTTCTTGGTATTTTCTATACCTGCAGATTCACTCTAGTGCTCTTCTACTAAGGCAATGAAATACATTTAAGCTGGTTCAGGACATGAGCTACTACAGATTGGGTGAGGCATAATCTGGACATGGTGGGACCCTGTGAAATAATCTAACCTCCCAGACAGGAGCCCATGCTCCATCTCTGACATCTGTCTCTAGTCCAACTCTATCTAATCTCTTGGACTACAGATGTTCTGCTTGTCCCTGAGACAGCTATCAGGGTTTTCACGTGCATGCAGCTATTCTCAAGGCTAGCACCTACCAAGGTGTTGTCTTCAACACCAGAGGCCAGCAAACTATGGCCCATGGACCAAATACAGCCCACTACTTATTTTTGTAAATAAGGTTTATTGGAACACAGCTGTAACATTTTTTCATATATTGTCTATTGCTGCTTTCTTACCACAGTGGTGATGTAGTTGTAAGAGAAGATATGGACTGTAGAGCCTAAAATATTTATTCTCTGGCTGATTATAGAAAACATTTGCTGACTCCTGGTCTACACCATGGATAAAGCCTAATCCATAACTGCAAATCTCTTTAAGAAAGCAACAAGTACAGATTGTATCTCTGCTCACCTCCATTATTCTAGCAATAAAAATAGCTCCTAGCCCATTAGAGCGTGCTCAAGAAATATGGATTAATTCTGACTCTTGGGGATTATAGGATGCTTTCCATTGCATGTAACAGAAAATCTAATTCAAATTGCTATAAATAATGAGACATATTATATTGCTTAAGTAAGAATTTCAGAGGTGTGGCAGGTTCTAGTATATCAGGATGCTGACAATAATTCTCTGCCATTCTTTTGGCTCGGCTTCATTGACTGTTCTGGCCTTCATCCTCAACAGCAAGTGGGATAACATGTTTCACTAAACATGTCCACTAGGAAAAAGAACCTCCCATAAAATCTAGGATACATGTCCAGATGGATCATCTTTGGTCTCACGTCCACTTCCAAACTGATGATAGTTGCAGAGGAGTCCCAATCTTAGTATGGTTAATTATCAAAAAATCTATTGCTGGAACTGAACAAAACTGAAATCTAGATAGGGAGGAAGAAAGGAGACATATGCTATAAGGCAACCAATAGAGTCTAGTATTGAGGCAAGCATAAGATTAGGTGCCAAAGAGAATGTAAGTCCAGATATGTTTTCATACATGGTGGCCAAATGAAAATGATGTCCTCTTAGTGAGAATAAAGCCCAAAAATGAACTGCTGAAATGAATAGTAACTTATAAGTTGAGGATTTCTTATATAGGCCAACACCACAAAGTAGACATTTAACAGTATTTGTTTTAGGTGCAGGAGATCAAGTACACTAAGAATTTGTTAATAAGATTCCTTGGAGTACATATTATGAACCATGTACACTTTTATGGTAGTCTGAGTTCTTCCAAAGTTAGAAAAATCTAAGGTACAACATAATCAACAATGATTTCTATTTTGTGCTTCCAAACTGTCAGCATTTTTTCCACTTGCAATCACTGTTGATAGCTCAATTTTCTTTGCAACAGTTCTTCCCTTTTTCTTCATTGCATTAAAGCTGTCAATAAATCTGAGTGACTTATTCTCCACAGAGGACATTTAAAATACTCTTACTCTCTAACAGTTAAATCCCGTGTCTAGCTATCTCCTACCACTCCTTCCTTCTTGGTCTAAAGAAGAAGAATATACATAAGTATATTTGAGCCTCTTGAATAAACCTAGAATGCAATGGTAGTAGGTAGATGCCTCTCCCCCAGCCTGTGACTTATGCCTGGAGGTAATTATTAGACTTTCCATATGCCTTCTGGGTGGGGGGCACCTTCATGGGCCCCCAGAGGCTAGTCTCACCTTAATTAATGCCAGACTTTAGTGGCTATGTGAACTGTGGAGCACATTTGGGTATTGGGCCCAAGATATGGATTCAATACAATTTTTACACCCTTTCATTTTTCAATTTTCTTCATCTCAAAGGACAACCTACTCAAACAAATAAACACTCAAACAAACAATAAATCCACTGCTTCCCAAACTCCAATTTACTAACTTTCCAGATCAGTTTCTTCTTTGTAATCTTTATAATTCTTAAATTTCTTTGGCTTTCATTTCCTTCTGAAACTGATTAGCAGAATCTAAAGGTGATTTTGTGGCTCATGGTAAACAGCTGAAACACAGTTCACCTATATTTTCCAATGTCAAAATCCTTTTCACAGTTCAAAGCCAAGCTCAAACCTTACCTCTTCCGTGAAACCATTCCTTCAATTTCTATCTTATTCATAGTTAATTATTTCTTCCTGTAGAGTCCTCCAAATGATAGTGAAAGTAATTACTGTAATAGCTAGCACCAAAGTTTACTATAAAACTATAAAAATTTTATAAAAAATAAAATCTGCTAAATACCTAAATTCCCTGTATTGATGGTTTTGGAGGATATCAAGGAAAAAGGAGTAAGTTCCCTGTCTGGTCTGGCAAAGACAAAGTAAGGAATAGCTGTAAGTGGTGAGATGCAAGGGGAGAGAGTTCAACAGAAGCAGGGATACAGAGCTGGGATTAGCTATGAAATTCACAAAAGTGTGGGAAAGAAGGCTAGAGCCAACTTTATATGAATCTCTGAGATGGTTAATTATATGTGTCAATTTAACTGGGCCACTGGGTGCCCATATATTTACTGAAACACTTTTTCTGGATGTTTCTTTGAGAGTGTTTCTTGATGAGAATAACATTTGAATCAGTAGACTAAGTAAAATACGTTGCCCTACCCAGTGTGGGTGATCCTTGTCTGATCTGTTGAAAGTCAGAATACACTAAAAGGCTCAATAGGAAAGAATTCTCTCTTTTTGTCTTCAAGCTAGGATATCAGTTTTTTCTGTCTTTGGTCCTTGGACTCAGACTGGAACTTACAGCATCAGCTCTCCTGATTCTCAGGCCTTTAGACTTGGACTGAAACTATACCATTGGCTCTCATGGGTCTGGACTACTCAGTCTACATATCATATGGGCCAATTCTGTATAATAAATCTCTTTATCTATCTATATCTATCTTTCTATCTATCCACCCACATACTTTCTATTGGCTCTGTTTCTCTGAAGAGCCCTGACTAATAAAATCCCCAAAGACAGTGTTCTCTGCTGATGTCTGGGTTACGCCTCTAGTGTGTGCTTATTTTGCTCTGCCTTGCACTGTCTTTAGTTTGTTATGTATCTGTCTCCCTCACTAGACTGTGAGCTTCTATATCAGGCAGACTAACATTTTTGGTGCTGTGGACTCCCCTCGCAGTCTGGTGAAGCTGATGGATCCCTTCTCAGAATCGCTTTTTTTCCTGCATATTATACAGTACACAGGTTTATAAAGGAAACAAATTATACTGAAATATAGTTATTAAAATATTAAAAACAAAAAATTATGCTACAATAACAAGTGCTTTATTTACCATTAAATAGCAAAATCCTGGGGCAGGTCTAAAAAGTACTGTGATTTGAAGTAGTGATGAGCCTAACTGGTGTTTTAAGATATTTGATTCATCCTCAATGTGACAATTACAATTTCTATGACTTCTCTGATGACAAAGTTACAGGTACAGTTCATAGTACAGTAGTCCCCTTTTATCTGTGATTTCTCTTTCTGCAGTTTCCATTACCTGTAGTCAACCATGGTCTGACGATATTAAATAGATAATTCCAGAAATAAACAATTCATAAGTTTCAAATTGCGAGTTGTTCTGAGTACAGTTATGAAATCTCATGCTGTCTCGCTCTATCCTGCCAGGATGTGAATCTTCCCTTTGTCCATGATGTAAACACTATCTGTCCATTAATCACTTAGTGGCCCTCTAGGTTATCAGATTGGACAAAAACATATTATATATAGGCTTCAGTACTGTCTGTGCTTTCAGGCATCCACTGTGGTTCTTGGAATGTGTCCCATGAATAAGGGGGAGACTACTGTCCTATGGTGTATTGTCTACTACATTCATAATTGAAGAAGATGCTAAAGTTCAGTTAAGGCTGGTAAAAATAAACATACAAATTTTCCCCCAATTCAAGTTCACAGAGCCCCTGAATTCTATACCATGAATCCAAGGGGTCTTTTCTTTTATATAATCCTGCCTTTCCCTCAGAGTCCAGCATGGTATATAGCATAAAGCAGATGATAAAAAAAATGTTTGCAGAATTTAATTGTCATGCAGACCTACTGGGCCAAAGTTAAGCTATCCTGAACTGATTTAGGTTGTATTTAAACTCATAATAAAAGGAGGGAGATTTAAAGGAGGATAAAGGGAGAAAATGAACAAAAAATCATTCTATCTGACCAAGATGCTTAAGCCTGGGCTATAGTGTCTCACATTTTTCTTTAACATTATATAAACTTCAATGATTGTGATAAAAATTGTTGGGAAGATCTTCAATTGTAAATCAAATAAACCCCAAATCCTTTACTTTAATGCTCACCACCAAAACTTATTATATTTATATATTCCCTTGAAACTATGTTAAATTGCAACAGCCTCAGTAATGTAAGCTTTATATTGTTTCAGGCTGGGTTTTCCAGAAGCTAATTCTGCAATATAGTTTTATGTGCACGCACACGTCTTATGGAGTGCTCTCAGGAGAAATCTGTAACTGAGTAGGAGAAGCAGGAGAAGGCAGGGGAAAGGAGCTAAGCAAGCGTGTGATTTTTAGGTGAAGTCCAGCTTCAGAAAGATCTCATGGGGATTTCTGGAACTTAAGTCGCATTGCAGAGTCTGTCATGCCTTGAGGCAAGGCGTTCCTGTACCTGTCAGCCATTGCCTTTGGGCTGCCCAATTTAAACTCAAGTTTACTTGGCACTTGTGGCTCTCTAATCTTATGGAAAATTCCAGTCACCCAAAGGTAATGCTTTAATGAGAATAGAAGGTGCAAGTCCTTAGAAGTAAAGCTAGGAAATGAGAGGGACCCCAGGGGATTGAGTGCAGCACTGACAGCGTTCACTGCAACTAGTACATCAAGGGTGACACAAACCAACAATAGGGCTAATAATTATAGCCAGCAATTATTGAGTGCTTCCTGTATGCCAGAACTGCTCTAAGCTCTTCATAATATTAGCTCATTTAATCTTCACAACAATCTTATGAGGTAGCTAATATTATTCCTATTTTGTAAAATGAGAAAACTAGATTTATCTATGGAAGCTCCTTTTCTAAAGTGACACAAAGATTTCATGGTGCAACTAAGATTTGAACTCTGGATGTGTGATTCAACAGCATACATTCTGAACACCATGCCATCCACTTTAATGTGATGTCTCAATACACAATGCTGTTAAGAGTGGCAGAGCTTGAGTCATCTGGCCTGAGCTCTTATCTCGGGAGCTCAGACAAAACAAGAAAACACATCTAATGCAGTCAGTGCAGAACAAATAATAAATTAGCCACTTGTTAAGAAAGAAGGGAGCAAGACATAGCTTTAAAAAAAATCTATGTTCTATTAAAGTATCTCTTGGGTCTACAAAAGCCTTTCTTCTGCTATTCTCCAAAAAGTTTAAAGGGCAAAGAAATCAATGACTTGACAGTTCTGTTGTATATTACACAATTTGGCTGAATTTATAGGGAATAAGAAAAGAAGACAAGGGAAGAAAAACAGAAAGAGAAAAAGGAAGACAGTATAATCATTATTACTAAAAGTTACGATGATGACAGAAACAAATATTCTGAGAAAAGTCCTATTCATTGTACTTCAGTGTTTCTAGGGATCTGGTTATTAAATTTTTCCTTCCTAATGAGAGTGATTTTTAATTCCTCTGAGACTGGCATCAATTACCAGTTAATATGCCATCCCTTATAAACAACATAACTTTTTGCAGTGCATTAGACAATTTAGCCACTATTTATGACTGGACTACTAATGCCAAAAATATTTCTGATTTCTTTAAAATCATTAACTGAATTTTGTTGCTACCTTAATTCTAAGCATAGAAAAATGTTTTCATCAAAAACTTTGTTTCTTGGATAGGTGTGGTGGCTGACACCTATAATCCTAGCACTCTTGGGGGCAGAGGTGGGAGGATCGCTGAGGCCAGGAGTTCCAGATAAGCCTGAGCAACATAGCCAGACCCCATCTTTTCAAAAAACAGAGAAATTAGCAGGGTGTGGTGGCACATGTCTGTAGTCCCAGCTACTGGAGAGGCTGAGGCAGGAGGCTTGAGCCCAGAAGTTGGAGGTTGCAGTGAGCTATGCACTCTAGCCTGGGCAACAGAGGGAGACTCCGTCTCAATGACCCCTCCCCCCAAAAAAACCCTTTGTTCCTTCAAGATTGGTTGAATATCTTGGAAAATGAGCTCTTTCCTATGAAATAATTATCAATAAAGAATACTCCAATGTATTTTCAATTCTAAGGATCGTAGTTGCTTCAAGCACATTGATTTTTGCAACATGTGAAAATAATCTGTTTTCTCCTCACGTGAAATAAATATAAGCTTCTGATTGTGGTTTGGGAGCCATAGAAGACACAAAAGCCACAGGGTGAATAGTTGGCAGTGACTGAGGCGACAACTCTGTTTATTTCAGCTCCTTTCTTCTGGGATGAAATGTAATAACCAAATGTATTTTAAAACAAGGACAGTACAGGCAGCAACCAATCACAATGGATGTTGCAACCAACCAATCAGAACAATGATATGACTATTCAGTGCAGATGGCACAACCAATCAGAATGGATGTTTTCTGAAACATAGGTGAGGTCGTACCCCAGAACCAGATAAGTATCAGCCCTCCCTACAATGGATGCAAAACTCACTGTGCCCATCTCTCTCCATTTTCTTCACACAGAAACTTATTTCAAGAAATTTAAGTGATTTCAGGGGTACCATGGGAACTTTTCAATCTCCAGATCCCTTATTCCTCAGCTAACATGGAGGCAAATCCCAAGTAAGACTGATCTTAGGCATTACAAATAGACATTAGCTAACATTCATTGAACACTCAGGTGCCAGGCACTGCACAGGTATTATCTTCCTTAATCTTTACAACAATCCTATGAGGTGGGGACTATTATTATCCTTGTTTTACTGATTGAGGAAACTAAGGCATAGGGAAGTTGAGTAGCTTGATCAAAGTCACACAACTAATACATGCCAGAGCTGGTACTTAAACTTGTGTAGCCCTTCCTCTTAAGTACTAGCTATGGTATTATGAGAAAATGAGTGTTCTCATCAACACCATATTATTAGCTCAATTCTATGCTCCCATCTGGCTAACGGGTGAAGTGCCAAAGACGTTTTCTAATATTTGGGCTACTGCCGGGAACCCATGAAGTACCTGAGCAACATCTGTCTCCAGTTTGGTTGCCTTTGCCTTATTTCTGATCTAAATTGCTTCAAACAAACAGAAAGCAGTCAAGGAGGGCTCAAAAATAAAAGAATTTTACCTTATTCTCTTGTCTTCCACTTTTTTCAAATATTCATCTCTTTTTAGGACTCCCAGGATCATTTCCTTCTCATGATCTAATAAAAATGACAGATTGATGAACTCCGAGTTCTTAGACATGGTATTTCAACAGCAGCTCTAAGTAGTAGTGGTTGATCGATTCAGAAGGTGAATTGATAGCTACACTTGATAAGGTTCCCCCGATCAACCCAGAGTCACTCAGCTGTTTGGTGTAAAGTGGTTTTTATATGGTCACTGCAGAATGGCTGGTAGTGATGAGGTATTCTTTCAGGCTATACAGAAAACAGGATCCACTGGGATTACACTCCAAAAAAGTCATTATTGTTTTAACTGAACAATATCTCCAAAGCCTTTTGCTGTGGCGTGCCGTCAGGCAGCAGCTGACTTTCACTAATGATGCTCAACTTCAATCCTTCAGAAAGCTACAGAGCAGGAATCAGATCCTCTGGGACAGAATGCAGAGAACACTGAAAAGGTGGAGAAAACAAAGGAGAGAAAAATTAATTAGGCCATTTTTCTCATAGCACTTGTAAAACTCCCTAATTTTTGAAATATTGATGTACCTAACTCAAAAACCTATTTTTTAAATTAGTAAACCCACATTTATTAAGTATTTATTTTGTGGTTTTTCTTTACCATGAAATGTTATTTATAGTTAGTTGATTGCTGGTTCTTTATGCAAATTTAGTTTCCTCCATTATAATTAGCTTCCTCTGTTAGCCGGATACCACAGCCACTCTCTCGGCTGATCCATGGGTGAATCGGGTCACCACTTTGGGATACTGAATGCACAATCTGGATTGTCCACAACAGGTCAGAGCCCTTAAGTGACTCCCTCCATCTCTTTCCCTTCCTTCCTCCCCACAACTAGGACTACAGCATAAAAAGGGTGGCTGGTTAAGCAAATAAAAACCAATGCTACATGTATCAACCTAAATATATCTCACAAACAATGCTGAATGAAAAAGTTAAGTTACAGAAGAATTCATGCAGAATGCTAACATATATATGAAGGATATAACTTGCAAAAAATGTTATATCTAATTTACAAATACATCTGTAGTAGGAACATAGGCAAATTCATGGGAAATTCAAGATCATGATTACCTCTAGGGGACAAAGAGAGACAATTAGAGAGGAGAACACAGGGGTGTCAACTGTATTGGGTAATATTTTTCTCTCAAGATGGATGTTTATATCGCATGATGTGCGTGGTTTTTGTGAATTATTCTAGGTATGCATTATATACTGCAAATTGGATGTTTTAGAACTATTCCCTTGTCAACATAAGCAGCTCACCAGGCCATGTCCCTCATTCTAACTCTTAAGCACATTCTTTCATTGGTTTGGTACCTGGATTCTATCTACACAGCCCCTTAAGAATGATGACTCTTAGGATGATCTACTGGGTTTTTGTTACTGGGCATCATCCCATGATACTATCCCTCAGCTTCCTCCCAGGTCTATGAACTGCAGGCTACATGCAAATTACACTTGGTTTGCTTGGCTCCAGCCAGGCTTCCAGGCATAACTAGATACATACCGAAAGGCTGCTTTGGGGCCTCCTGGTAACTATAAAGTCAGGCTGATCTCAAAATCTCAGGAGATATGAAAGGATATGTTCTTGTCCAGAGCCTCCCCAACTTTCCAAAGCCCTCATGTATTTATTCTGTACAGTGTACACCAAACCAGAACTTTGCTGAAATGACTCAAAATTGAACTGCATCCTACACACAAGAGCTAGCCCTCTCCGAGGAAAGTGCCCAGGTGATTGCAGATTCTCTGGATTACTCCAGGCCTTTCCCCTATCTCTAAAGTCCTAGAGGCAGCAGGGATCAGAGGGCTCCAAGATTGAAAAGAACAGAAAACAACCAGGTTAAGAACAAAAGGGCTCTTCAGAAAGGTTAATGGTTTAGTTTTTGCATTACTGTCAACTGCGGCCTCTTCAGATAAAGAACACAGTTGTTTTTTCCACTCTTTTTGTGTCTCATCTGGTTTTATGCTGAAATGGAAAAAAAAATAATTGGAAACTCAGTGAATAACTATGTTATCATTACAGCCAGGTTCACTGAAGAAATATTTTGTATTTTGAAATGTCAGATTTAGAATGTTCTACATGAATGTTCTGTAGAATTGTATTTAGAAATTATTTGAGGGGTTAGGAGATATAAAAATGTTTTACCTGAAGCTTACAGGTTGTAAATAAAAGTCTTCCTTCCCAAAATCAAAGGGTCTGTCCTATGAGGAGAGTAAAGAGAGGGAAATAACACTATGGGTAGCACGTGAAGATGACAGAGAAAATGTGAAATTAAGCAAGGATATAAGAGAAATAAAATTTCCCATTCAGAGCTTAATTAACCAAATTAGCCTTAAATGGATTTTCACCCATCTATACCTGGATTAACAGACTAATAGTACCTGGACTACTGTATAAATAAGTGGCCAAGGATATCAGAAGTAGGCAAAACTCTATCAAGAAAATCAAGATGTTTCCTGAAGAAGGCAGGATTGGATTGTGATTATAATTTAGTAAAATGGAATCTAATTGAGGATGACACAATTCTTCTGGAGAAATATGGGGTGGAGAAAAGTAGACAGCCTAGGCATAGACAAGGGAGATCTAAGGAGCTAGATGATGATGGTGCCCATCCAGACTGCGACCAGAGAAATGAATGAAAATGAAAATAACTTGTTTGTTCTCTGTAGCACATGTTCCATTCTGGGTGATGGAACCTTGGTCTGGCAAATTTTCATGCCATTAATCATTCAAATCATACAACTAATTCCCCTTCTTCTGATTTCACTTCCTCCCCGACACTTCTGATTGTAAGTTGGCTTCACATAGAGTTCTCCTTCCAGGAGTGAATGTTCTCATCTTGCCTACAGAGCCCTCCACATTTGGTTTAGTTTGAACCCATGTCAGATCTGTTTGCTGTGTGCGGATCAAATCAAATTTCACTGAGGGCCAGCATCTGGGCTACGTGATGAATTTACCCAAGGATGTACTATCACTTGCTGCCTCTTTTCAGTTAGTTCATAGCCCCACTTAAAGAATCCCTTACCCACTATGCACACACTTCAATCAAGTGGGAAAAAATGAATAGTTGATCCTCATTCTTTTAGTTAAATGTGCCCAATAAAACACTAGATAGATTTAAAAGGTGAAATTCATTTTTATTTTTTTCTTTAATTCCTTAACTTAAACATATCTCTCTCTTTAAACATTTCAGATGTAGATTTTTCCCCTCTCTGGCCAGTAGCCTTGCTGGACTATAAAGCATTTAGAAAGATGACAAGATGGGTTATATATCATTCTGCTGCCTACCAGCATAGCTTTAGACAGGTCATTAACTTGTGATAATCAAAAAAGATGCAGTAATCAAAAATCCTCCCAGCCTCCAGAACTGCGAGAAAATAAATTTCTGTTGTTTAAGCCACCAGTCTATGGTGTTTTGTTATGGCAGTCCAAGCTGACTAATACAACTGGATTTCAACACAAAAAATAAATAAATAAATAAATCCTCACAGCATCACACAGAGATAAGTTCAAAAAGCTGCTGTTTTGAGTAACACACACTTAAAAATGGTAGGGGTCAATATTTGAGTCAAAGGAAAGGATATATCTGAATATATCTCATTACTGGGTACTTGAAATGCAGCTTTCAAAATAGAATGTTTCTGGGAATACTCTTAGGATGAAATTAATAAAAATAAAGTTAATTTCCTGTTTGCCTTTTACTGTGTGACAGCACAACAGTTAGATGGATTTTCAGCACACCTAGAGGGATGTTTAAGATGCTTAGAATACAAGCTAAATAACATATGCAACATTCACTTAAGGGTGCCTTTCAAATAGAAGTGCAGTCATTCTATAGGGCAGCTGTAATTGCAGTACCACAAACACAAGAATCCACATGATTGTCAAAAGGCAAGAACTATAGAGCTGTAGAGAACTATAGCTATAGAGGCAAAGATGCTACTATGGGGAGAGAAAAAATTAGTATTTTACTATGAACCCCAAGCTGAAAGACTCAGGGGCAGATGCTATGGAATTGCAGGCATTCATTTTATTTTCAAGAGAGCAGTTTGTTCTCATGGGCAAATCTGTAGGGTACATTACATAGGAGAGCAGTAATCAAGGTTTTTTTAAAAAAAATTTCACAATGATATTGACTCTCCAAACAATAATAGGAAGGCCAACTAACAGTGCCATCAATCTTATATTGATGCTTCAAGAGCAACATTCCATAATAAAAACAGCTAACATTTTCTCAATGAATCCTTATGGCTCCTTCATGAAATAAATTCTATTATTCCTATTTTATAGATGAGAAAACTAAGGCATAGAGAAGTTAAATAATTTGCCCAAGGTCAAGCAGTTAGTAAATAATTCAGAGCAGTGTGGTATCAGGGACCCTGCTTGTAACCACTACATTTGACTGCCTCTCAGTGCCTCCATGGAAAAACAGTATCCCACAAGATGTTATTGGATATTCCATTTAATTTTTAAAAGTTCTGTAGTCCAACAAGAAATCTGGATATATAGAGTTAAACCAAGTTAGGTATTTTTTTCTTCTATGGGGCTTCTTTGTGAATTTTCACAGAACCCTCAGTTTGGAAAAAGATATTTAGCATCATGGGTTCTTACCTTGGCATCGTGTATTTTGATATTTTTAAAGAGAAGACTACTTCTACCTTAACAAAACTGGTTATGAGAAAGCCTTAATAACAAATTCAAGAGAAAGATTTGAAATAAAAATTAGAAGATACATTTACATTATAGCATAATTATTAATAGTGGAAATTTTGAAATAGTCTAAAGTTACAGCAATACCATGGTGCAATTTTAAAATAAAGTATTTAACAATATATTGATATGGAAAATATCTAAGCTACATTATTAGTTGAGAATAGGAAGATAATTATGATTTTATGCTTTTAAATGCATATTGATTTAATGCAATGCAATAGATATATGCATATATAATACATGTAAATATATAGGCAAAGACACAGAATGATACATACTGATGTGTGAATCAGGTCACATATGGAGATTGGAGTTGGATTGTCAAGGGTTAGATAAGGGATGAAAAGGTGCATGTTGTTCATTATTTTGGACATGTTCATATAAATAAGGTATGATGACTAGAGTTAGAAGAAAAAGAGAGAAAGAAGCCATAAATAATTTTAAGAATTGGATCCTAGAAGAATACAGGTGGCATTGCCAGCAATAGGGAAGTTGGGGGATGTGCTGGCTTTGGTGGGCAATAATGAATTTGGGTTTCAGACAGGTTGTGAATTAGGTGATACCATCCTGGTACATCACATCACAGTTTTTTGTCTCCATTCTTGCTCTTCTATATGGGATTACCCCAAAACACAAATTTGACAATTGTCACTATCATACTAAAAACCGTTCAATGTCTTTCTTTTGCTCTTAAGAGTTCAAATTGTTTAATATGGTTTAAAAAACCCTTTGTGATCTGGCCCTTTCCCACCCTACTCTCACATATCTATACTCTAACCACAGTCAACATTTCATTCCTGGCCGGGCGCGGTGGCTCACGCCTGTAATCCTAGCACTCTGGGAGGCCGAGGCGGGTGGATTGCTCAAGGTCAGGAGTTCGAGACCAGCCTGAGCGAGACCCCGTCTCTACTAAAAATAGAAAGACATTATATGGACACCTAAAAATCTATACAGAAAAAATTAGCCGGGCATAGTGGCGCATGCCTGTAGTCCCAGCTACTCGGGAGGCTGAGGCAGTAGGATCGCTTGAGCCCAGGAGTTTGAGGTTGCTGTGAGCTAAGCTGACGCCACGGCACTCACTCTAGCCTGGGCAACAAAGTGAGACTCTGTCTCAACAAAAAAAAAAAACAAAAAAAAAACAAAAACATTTCATTCCTCTAAAGAAGCCATAATTTTCCTCACCTCTAGATCTTCCGACTTGGAAGACTCTCTGCCTGCAATACTCTCCCTTCCCATCTCCATACCCTAATTCCTAAATATCCACAGGGATCTGCTTAAATATTTGACTTCCAGTCTAGTTTAGCTATTTGTGGTAAACTGAATAATAACCCTTGGAGATGTCCACATCTTTAGTCCCAGAAACTGTGAATATGTTAGCTTATATGGCAAAAAAATCTTCGCAGACGTGATTCGATGAAAAATCTTGAGATGAAGAGATTAGCCTGGATTATATGGGTGGGCCCAATGTAATCACAACGGTCCTTACAACAGGGAAGTAGTAAAGTCAAGAAAGGAGGTGTGATGACAGAGAAGTTAAAGTGATGGACTTTGAAGTTGGAGGAAGGAACCATAAGCCAAGGAATGCAGACAGCCTAAGGCAAGGAAACGGATTAACCCTGGATCCTCCAGAGGGAATTCAGCCCTGACAACACCATAATTTTAGTTTTCCAAGACTAATTTGGGACTTCTGACCTTCAGAACTGTAAGACAGTACATTTGTGTTGTTTTAAGAGAATAAGTTTTCAGTGATTTGTTACAGCAGCAATCAGAAACTCATACAGTTTCTACACAATATATTTGCATACTTCTTTTCATACCCTCTACTTCTCCCATGGTAACACTCTATCAGTTTGGATAGGCTAACATAGTGGTATTCAAAGTGTGGCCTGCAGACAAGTGCAGGTGTACAACTTACTGATTTGCAATTATATTAAGCATGGAAATTGAGAATAAGCATGGAAATTGAGAATAAGCATTTAGAAATTTTTATAGCAATTTGACAGAGTTATTTATTTATTTATTTATTTGGAAACAGGGTTTCACTCTGTTGCTCTGACTAGAGTGCAATGGTGTCATCATAGCTCACTGTAACCTCAAACTCCTGGGCTCAAGCAATCCTCTTGCCTCAGCCTCCCAGATAGCTGGGATTACAGGTGCATGCCACCACACCCAACTAATTTGTCTATTTTTGGTAGAGATTGGGTCTCACTGTTGCTCAGGCTGGTCTTGAAATCCTGAGCTCAAGCAATCCTCCCACCTTGGCCTCCCAGAATGCTAGGATTACAGACGTTAGCCACCACACCTGGCCTTTATTTTAATTTTTTGAAAACTTTTAACAGATTTATTGTCATATAAATGAAAAACAGTAAACTTTATATATGTCAAATGTACATTTTAATAAATTTTACATATGTATATACTTGTGAATCCATCAACAGAATCAAGATAATGAATATAACTTTCATTCCCTAAACTAATATTATGACACTTTGCAATTCCTATTTGACAGAGTAATTTTTTTTTTTTTTTAGACAGAGTCTCACTCTCTTGGCCAGGCTAGAGTGAGTGCCGTGGCGTCAGCCTAGCTCACAGCAACCTCAAACTCCTGAGCTCAAGGGATCCTCCTGTCTCAGCCTCCCGAGTAGCTGGGACTACAGGCATGCACCACCATGCCCAGCTAATTTTATATATATATATATTTTTTTTTTTAGCTGTCCATATAATTTCTTTCTATTTTTAGTAGAGATGGGGTCTCACTCTTGCTCAGGCTGGTCTCAAACTCCTAAGCTCAAACGATCCACCCACCTCGGCCTCCCAGAGTGCTAGGATTACAGGCGTGAGCCACCGCGCCCGGCCTGACAGAGTAATTTTAAATCTGTTGAATCTAATGACAATTTAGACTAGAATTTTTATGTATTTTATATCTCATTTACCTATTAACATATTTTACTTATATTTTACAAAATTGTTGGTCTGTAAGCAGATTGAAAATACAAATAAACAATCTGATCCTTCACCACAGATATTTTCAGCAGCACCAGGCTAGAATATGTTGTGAAACAAACAACTCCCAAATTTCAATGGTTTATAACAGCACAGGTTTATTTCTTGCTTATGCTACATATCCCTCAAGAACCCAGGCTGACAGAGTAGTCAAACATTTCCAGTTGCCACACAGAGCAAGAGAAAACAATGTTCTCAGCACAGGGCCTGAAAAGCAAAACTAAAAGCTCCTCAGAGGGTTTCTGCACTACTTGCATATGTCCTATTATTTGCAGTAGAGATTCATAAACCTTTTGGGGGACAGTTGGTCTCTTAGATAATCAATGAAAACTTCAGACTTTCTTCCTTGAAAATATACACATGTGTTCTAATGACAAAGGGAAGTAATTTCAGGGGTTCATGAACTGTGGTCACCACATCATTTATACAAAGTCACTGTTAATACAAATTCTTCAGAATCAAAGGCTGACTCCGTGTGCCTTCTCAGTGTTGGAGTTGGAGAAAGTGTGGAGTAATGGAAAGAGTATAGGCTTTGGAAACTAATGGAATTAAAATTCTACTCCCTGAGAGAATAACGTGGATGTGCTACTTTAAGTCTTTGCATCTCAGTTTATTTATCTGTAAAAAGGGAATATTGATATCTACTTTCTTGGTTTGATGTGATTATCAAAATGAGTTAATGTGCAGGAAGTGTCCAGCACAATGCCTGGCACATAATAGGTGTTCATAAAATTTTAGACCCCTCCATCCTTTCTGTTCTTACTGAAGTCAAGCATTTGAATGGATCAGTCAAAAACAAACCCTCATTCCCATTGATTTACAAAATACCCAGGGGTCTCTGGCTTCCTAGACTTTCTATCAAGAATTTATAAATTTAAGCAGTTATTTATATTTTGTATAAATAACAAAAACATAATTTTATTAATAATAGTAAGATTGTTAGCAATGCTAAGATTCTTTTATATATGATGACATGCTGGAAAGCTCACAAGAAGAAGGTCTGTAAAAAAATCAGGATATAAAACTACTTATGCAACATGATCCCAATTGTGTTAAAAGAAATACATGTGCACCTACATATTATAGAAGAAAGAAGAGGAGGAAATAAGCCAAAATATCAAGTCTATCTCTGGGTAGTTATGTTATGGATGTGTTTTAATATATTCTTTATAATTTTCTTTAAATGTTTTTACAATATGTACCTATTATTTATAAAATCAGCAAATAAAAATTCATCAAATGTCATTTATGTGAAAAATATTAATATATTCTAGCCATATTACCTCAGCTTCATATGTCATGATACGCAATGCATATATCTGCTGATTATCATGCTTGGCTACTGAGCAGGAAAAGAATAGCAGTAGAGTCATACAGCCTTGAGGTTAATAAATCTATTTTTTAAAATAATGTTTCATTCACACAGGCACGTTCAGCCTGAAAAAATAAAATAAAACCAAAGAACAGAAGAATAGGTTACAAAGCACATATATGTTCATGCAGTAAACATGTATAAAGCCATGTGTCAGAAATTATGCTGGATCTAGGGGATACATACATGAAGAATGAATGGATTCTGTTCTCAAGGGTCTATTTTCTACTGGAGACAGACATAAGCATAAAAACACAGCCTCGGGGACAAGTGCTAAACTTTAGGTAACATTTAATTTCCATATTTCTACCAACTGTTCCTTTGTGGCAATCTAGGTTTTTTCTAGCATGTACCTCAAAACTCCTCCAGCCTCTACCCACTATGAAGTTCCAAAGCTACTTGCACATTTTTAGGCATTTGTTACTTTATAATACCAAAACCTGTCTTAGTCTGCTTGGGCTGCCATAACAAAATACTATCGACTAGATGGCATAAACAACAAAAATTTATTTTCTCATAGTTCTACGGGCTAGAAGTCCCAGATCAATGTCCTGTAGGGTTAATATCTTGTTTTCTTTTTTTTTTTTTTTTTTTTTTTGAGACAGAGTCTCACTCTGTTGCCCAGGCTAGAGTGAGTGCCATGGCGTTAGCCTAGCTCACAGCAACCTCAAACTCCTGAGCTCAAGCGATCCTCCTGTCTCAGCCTCCCGAGTAGCTGGGACTACAGGCATGCACCACCATGCCCGGCTAATTTTTTCTATATATATTTTTAGCTGTCCATATAATTTCTTTCTATTTTTAGTAGAGATGGGGTCTCGCTCTTGCTCAGGCTGGTCTCGAACTCCTGAGCTCAAACGATCCGCCCACCTCGGCCTCCCAGAGGGCTAGGATTACAGGCGTGAGCCACCGCGCCCGGCCTAGGGTTAATATCTTGTGACAGTCCTCAAGCTGCCTTCTCATTGTCTCACATGTGGGGGGGGGGAGAGGGAAAAGGAGAGAGAGATATGTTTCTCCTCTTCTTTTTATAGCGCCACCAGTTCTATGGGAATAGAGCACACTCTCATGGCCTTATATAACCTTAATTACAATATCTCCCCTTTATACACAGCTTTGCTTTCTGTGGTTTCAGTTACCCATGGTCAACCATGGACTCAAAATATTAAATGGACAATTCCAGAAATAAACAATTTATTAACATAAGTTTAAAAAAAACACAGCCATACAAATCCCATTTTGGCTTTGAAAACACAAAGAAAAGAACAATTAGTAAGAAGAGGGTGGTCATTCTAGGTTGCAAAGACAGCAAATGGTGAATAAACCCAGGTCTGGGGTCTGAGTTAATGGTGGAGAAGTAAGAGAAGCGGGTGCCAGGATGGGAGGAATTTGGTATTCAAATAAAGTATACAGACTTTATCCAGTGTTTTTCAAACTTTATCTTCAGGAATGTTTTCTTAGGAAACACAGCAAAATAGTCTGAGTGGCCAAGCCCATGGCGCCGACCCCTGCTTCAAACCAAGCAGCTCTGTTTTCATCTGTTCTATAAGTTGGATTCCCTTGCAGGATTTTATTTGAAGAAAGAGTTCCGTGACCTTAAAAAGTCTGTAAACTGCTCCCATGTCATCAAGCTGTGGAATGCTTTTAAGCCGAGGAATAACACAGGCAGATTCCTATTTTAGATTTGTGTAGTGAAAGATCAGAACTCAGTGATTAGATGAAAGAGAGGGAGGGGGTCAGGCAGACAAAATGAAGAGTCTCTTGTAGGAGTGCCAGGAAAAGATTAGGAGCTAAAGCTGTGGTAGTGGAAAAGGAAATAAGAGGCATTTTTGAGATATTTGAGAATAATCTCAATAAGATCCAGTGACCCAGTAGATGTAGATGGTATGGAAGAGGAAAGAGAGTAGCGACTCTGATGTTTCCAGCATGCATAAATGTATAGGTTCTTAAATTTTAGTGTATGTAAGAATATCTAGGGGATTGCTAAAAGTAGGTATCTGGGGTTCCATCTCCAGAGAGTCTGATTCAATAAAACTGAGGTAAAGCCTAGAAACGTAGATGGAAAGTACAAGACAAAAAATTGAGAGAGAAAAAAATAACACTTAATTGCGATTTAGAAATGTTGAGGTCCAGGCACTAATAATGCAAGCATCAACAAAGATCTGTACAAAAATGCATTTGGAATATGGAACTTCCAATAAACTGTTTAGAGTTTATCAGTCTACACTAGAGGCATTTAATTGGGAATCATTGGTGCTTAGATGGTGGTGATTGATGCCATACAAGTGACATGGCCAGAGAGAGAAAAGAGAAAATGGGAAAGGATAGGACTGTGAGGAGCAACAATATTTAAAGAATGGACAGAGCAATAAATGAGATTACGAAAGGAACTGAAGAAGGATGATCAAAAGAGTGGGAGAAGCAATTGAATCTAATGAACTGGGAGTAAAGTATATCACGCAGAGTCAATGATGTAGGCCGTTGTTAAGTTTAGATTTCAACTAACCAATCAAGTAAACTGTTACAAATACTTCCAGCTGCAAGAAGTGTCACACTAAATCCAGAATCTGAAAAATGTACCATATCAATAAATTCAACCCAATCCAGTCTTATATCACATCTTCCTTGGCCTAACACTCTAGGTTTCTAATAATATAAATTAATAAATCTTGGAATTATTTTGGTGTATAATTCTTTCCAGGTCAAACTTTGCATTTGTTCCCATGGAACATTCCAAAATCTGAACACATTTATGGGCCTTGTGGCAAGAAAATGCTCAACATCTCCAATCATCAGGGAAATGCAAATTAAAACCACAATGAGATATCACTTAACCCCAATGAGAATGGCCTTTATCAAAAAGCTCCAAAACAATAAATGTTGGCGTGGATGCAGAGAGACAGGAACACTCATACACTGCTGGTGGGACTGCAAACTAGTGCAACCTCTGTGGAAAGCAACATGGAGATACCTTAAACAGATACAAGTAGACCTACCATTTGATCCAGCAATCCCATTATTGGACATCTACCCAAAAGAACAAAAGACATTCTATAATAAAGACATCTGCACTCGAATGTTTATAGCAGCACAATTCACAATTGCAAAGATGTGGAAACAACCCAAGTGCCCATCAGTACATGAGTGGATTAATAAAATGTGCTGTATGTATACCATGGAGTACTACTCAGGTATAAGAAACAATGGTGATATGGTACCTCTTGTATTTTCCTGGATAGAGCTGGAACCCATTCTACTAAGTGAAGTATCCCAAGAATGGAAAAATAAGCACCACATGTACTCACCATCAAATTGGTTTCACTGATCATCACCTAAGAATACATTTAGGAATAACATTAATCGGGTGTCAGGCAGATGTGGGAAGGGGAGGGAATGGGTGTTTACGTACATAATGAGTGCGATGTGCACCATCTAGGGGATGGACATGCTTGAAGCTCTGATTCGGGGGGTGGAGGGGAGACAAGGGCACTATACGTTATGTAAACTTTTGTAACCCCATAATATGCTGAAATAAATTTTAAAAAAAGAAAATAGGGGGTAGATGTTGAGACTGGGCAATCTATTGCATCCAAAAGAAAAAAAAGGCCTAAAATCAATAATTAGTTAGGAGATCTAAAGTTTTCATTGATTAAGACTAAAGGAAACAGCTCAAGATGGAGGGCTTAGAGCAGTGGTCCCCAACATTTTTGGCACCACAGACTGGTTTCATGGAAGACAATTTTTCAAAGGACTGAGGGTGGGGTGATGGGGGGTTATGAGTGGTGGGGAGATGGTGCGGAGGTGGTGCGGAGCTCAGGCAGTGATACAAGGCCTGTTACCTAACAGGCCACAGACGGGTACTGGGCCACGGCCTGGGGATTGGGGACCACAGTCTTAGAGGATGCTCTGTAATAGAGACTTCTGGTGCAGAAGACCACTTGAAGCCTGGGGAATTTTGAAGTCATGCATGTTCAGGCATTAGTGTAGTGTAGATTCTTTTAGCAGGGGTCAAAGTGAGTTAGTGTTGGAAAATAAGCAGAACTGCCTTCATACATATGAAATGTATGGTCAGACAGCTCTTGAAAATTCAGTGCTCTGAACAAGTATTTTAAGTGTAAGTAGCTTGAAGGCTGATGTAAGAAGCTGCAATATTCTACCCATAAGTTTGGCTGGCCAGCATCCAATCTCAATTAACCAAACTCTCTATTTGGACTGCAGATTACTCCTAGGGAATCTTGCATCCAAGATCATAGAGACATGACCTAGCTGAGAAGGCATGACGGTCCTTTGTGGACACCTACCCATACTATTACCCAGGAGAGTAGCTTTCAAGGTCCAGGGAGATCTATTTTTAAACTAAACCTAAAGTTGATTCTCACCTGCCCAAACCTTTCTTCTAGAGGAGGAATCATCTGTAAGTACAGCCAGCTTGTTACCCCTCATATTTGGTTAGGATTCCTATTAGTCAGATTGGTTATGTCACATGTAGCAAGGAGCTGTGGAACATAAGATATACAACATTTCTACTTCTTACAGGTGGCTTTACACCACGGTCTATACCAGGGGCTTGCAGACTTTTTCTATTAAGGTCCAGCTAGTAAATATTTTAGATTACGGGGGCCAAGAGCCAAAATTATAGCTATTTTGTGGATACTTATGTGCCAGCCAAGAAAACAAATATCTAAAAATATTTTATTGACAAATTAAAAATATAATAATAATTGGGTAGAGATTTTTATGTAAAACATAGATCTACTAATGAGAAGAATGGAATTTTAGGACTCATAACCTTTAACTTAATTGGAGTCCAAAGTTAGTATTCTTATGAAAATTGATGATAGTGGGTCTGGCCCCACCCAAGTCCTACTGAATCTGAATCTACATTTTAGTAAGGATCCTCAGTGATTTGTACGTATCTTAAAGTTTGAGGCCAAACTAGTCTAGAGTTCCTTAACACTTTCTTGGCTACATTTCTATCCCTTTAGAGAAGATAGTGAAATCTGTAGATTCTAGAAAAGGTTCACGAACCATCTGAAGTTCATTAAAGACTCCTACAGGTCTGTGGCTTTGAGGTTAAGACCCCAGGAACTCTGTTGTCAGGCTCATACCAGGATGAAAATGTTCTAAAATTAGAGTGTGGTGATGACTAAACATACTGTGAAAAGACTAAATAATAATGCACTGAATTGTAGATTTCAAATGGGTGAATTGTATGGCATGTCTATTATATCTCATTAAAGTTATTTTTTTCAAAAAACTCAGACTCTCAGAGTTTGGGTCCCAGGCATTATTTTTTAAAAACTTCCCATAGAGCTCCAGTTTCTTCTTGCTTGTAAGGTTTGTTGGTGTGGATGCGGAGAGACAGGAACACTCATACACTGCTGGTGGGATTGCACACTAATGCAACCTCTGTGGAAAGCAACATGGAGATACCTTAAACAGATACAAGTAGACCTACCATTTGATCCAGCAATCCCATTATTGGGCATCTACCCAAAAGAACAAAAGACCTTCTATGAAAATGGCATCTGCACTCAAATGTTTATAGCAGCACAATTCACAATTGCAAAGATGTGGAAACAATCCAAGTGCCCATCAATACATGAGTGGATTAATAAAATGTGGTATATGTATACCATGGAGTACTACTCAGGTATAAGAAACAATGGTGATATAGCACCTCTTATATTTTCCTGGATAGAGCTGGAACCCAATCTACTAAGTGAAGTATCCCAAGAATGGAAAAATAAGCACCACATGTACTCATCATCAAATTGGTTTCACTGATCATCACCTAAGAGCACATTTAGGAATAACATTAATCGGGTGTTGGGCAGATGTTGGGGGGCAGGGGATGGGTGTATACATACATAATGAGTGCGATGCGCACCCTCTGGGGGATGGACATGCTTGAAGCTCTGATTCAGAGGTGGGGGGCAAGGGCAATATACATAACCTAAATTTTTGTACCCCCATAATATTCAGAAATAATAAATAAATAAAAACTTCCCATGGGGTTCCAATGGATAGCTCAAGTGGAAAATTGCAGACTCCAGGTTTTGCTGTGAGGAAGCCCTGAGTTCAAATCCCGGCTTTGCCAATTACTGTGCTATAGAAACTAAGTTACTTCACCTCTCTCAACTTTGGTTTCTTTTATGTAATGTGGAGATAATAATAATACTCACTTCCTGAGATTATTGGCAGGATCAAAAAGAACCTCTAATGCAAAATTCCTAGAGCAGTCCCTGTCACATACTGCTTTTTCATGTGACATTATGGGATTCCTTAAACATCAAATGCAAAACCAAAAATCAAATTATTATATACCTCACATTATCCAACTCATAACTAATCACACATGTTCTATTATCCATGTTGTATTATGTTTTATATTGGATTGCATATTTCCTACTCCATTATTATACTTACATTAACTCCTTTTCTTTATGGCTCATGGTAATAACAATAGTAAACACATAGCACTTATATACAAGTGTCAGACCCTGTTCTGAGGTCTCGGTTTACATATATGAACTACTACAATCTTTACATCAACACTTTGATTTAGTTACATTCATTATTCCCATATTACAGATAGGGAAACCAAACAGGGGAAGGTTAAATAGCTTGTCCAGTGCCACACAGTTTGTAAGTGGTGAAGCTAGGATACAAACTAAGGAAGTCTGCCTCTAGTGACTGTGTTCCTGATCACTGTACTGTAAAATTAAATATACACACACATACACACACACACACACGTACACACACATATATATATACACATAATATAACTACAACATAACATTCAGCATAACATATAGATATGTGTGTGTATAATTTTGTCTTAGTCAATCTTATACCAGTGCTCCTGCTTTGAAGGGTACACATTTGTACATACCAAAGGACTATACAAAGATGTACAGCTAGACATACAGGCACACCTGAAAATGAAAAATGGACTGCAATAACTCTAAATCCTTTAGTTGTTTTAGTTCCTGAGAAAGGTGTGATCTCTATGGCAGTGGTCCCCAACCTTTTTGGCACCAGAGACCAGTTTCATGGAAGACAACTTTTCCACGGACTGGGGATGGTGGGATGGTTTCGGGATGATTCAAGAGCATTACATTTATTGTGCAGTCAAACCTCTCTGCTAATGATAATTTGTATTTGCAGCCACTCCCCAGTGCTATCACTGCCTCAGTTCCACCTCAGATCATCAGGCATTAGATTCTCATAAGGAACGCACAACCTAGATCCCTCGCATGTGCAGTTTACAGTAGGGTTTGCACTCCTATGAGAATCTAATGGCCACATTGATCTGACAGGAGGTGCAGCGTATGTGGTGATGTGAGTGATGAGGGGTGGCTGTAAATAAAGATGAAGCTTCGCTCGCTCACCTGCCACTCACTTCCTGCTGTGTGGCCCGATTTCTAACAGGCCACGGACTGGTACCGGTCTGTGGCCTGGGGGTTAGGTACTGCAGCTCTATGACAATGCTACTCTAAAGTGGGTCATGAACTGGTGCTGGTCTACAAACTGTTACTGGTCTGAGATAAGATATGCATAGAAATTGAGAATGTTTACAAAATTTTATGGTAATTTGACATTGACATGGCGTAGAATGTGTAATCAGTGGACCCATCTCATTGTACAGTGTATTTTATAATAGTTTAAGGTGGTTTGGAAAATTAAAACAAAAAGCACTTTTTTAAACCCCAGATAATTTGGGAAACACCACTGTAAGGTAATCGTAAATATGTTTTCTTTTAATGTACCTCAAACTAGCATTCTTTCTACCAAGAACTAAGTTTGGAGGTCTGAACATCGAGTTTTATTATATGACAGAGTACAGAGGATGTAGGATATGACATCAGAGCAGCTTCCCCTGACTGAGGAAGGAAATAAAAGCTGCAGTAGTGGTCAGAGTGAGGAGAGGGTTCAAGGGAATGAAATTGGGAAGGGCCTGATGCTACTTGGCTCCTATGAGCATAAACCGGGGAGCTAAGCTGAGGGAGGAGGACTTGGCAACGATGATGGAGTGGGAGTACTAGGAGCCTTGAGTAATGATGAGGGGCCCAGAGAATGTAGGGCCCCCTTAATAAGAGATCACAGAGAAAAAAGCCAACCAGAGAGACACTGAGGACAGAGCCAGATCAGTGAGAACTTCGCAGATACTAGCACAGATTGGGTGACCCTGACAACCAAGGAGAAAGGTAGAAATAGGAGCAGCAGGAAAAAATATCCCAGGAAGATGTCTTTAGAAACTACTTTACTTGATAAGGTGATCCTGGTACAGAGCAGTAACTCTGGTTCAAATCCAGGCTCTGTCATTTGTTAGAGACATCACTGAACCTCTGTATGCCTTAGTTACATGGAAAGCACTTGAAAAGTCCTTGAGTTATGGAAAATCCTCCGAAAGTGTGAGCAGTTACTATCATTATTATTGGAAGTATTGGGCCTACATTTCATGTTTGCTGAGCCATGTTCAATATTTTTCCTAGTATGCTCAATCAAAGATGACCAGTAGATTTTACCCTTATTGTTTGGGAACCTACTCTATAGGTCTGAGTTGAGCTAATATTTAGTTATAACCTATTGCACTTAAGTATAAAGCAAACATATGACTATTACTCAAAAGAACAGTGAGAGTCAGACAGGAATTCACTTGAAAGAAAAGCATTTGATTTTTTTCTCTTCATTTTTGTAAATTTCAGAATATTACAGGGGTACAAATGTTTTGGTTACATAAATTGCTTTTGTACTGCTTGAGTCAAAGTTATAAGTGCGCCCATCACCCAGATAGTGTACATTGTATCCATTAGGTGTGATTTCACCCATGCCCCCTCCCCCCTCCCACCTGCATGACTTCCGCTGAGTTTTACTTCCGTCTGTGCACATGAGTGCTGATCAGTTAGTTCCAATTTAATAGTGAGTACATGTGGTATTTGTTTTTCTATTCTTGCAATACTTCATTTAAGACGATGGTTTCCAGTTCTACCCAGATTGCTGCAAGAGGTATTAATTCATATTTTATGGCTGAGTAGTACTCCATGGTGCACATATACCACATTTTTTTAATCTACTCATGAATTTATGGGCACTTGGGTTGACTCCACACCTTTGCAATTGTGAATTATGCTGCAAAAAACATTCTAGTGCAAATATCTATTTGAAAAAAAACAACTTTTTTTTTCCATCAATAGCTATTTGGTTAGTTGTATATAACTGATTTAGAAATAACCATCCTATGTCTGGAGCTCAAACTATGGAGCAGCCAACGAAATAGTTAGATGACAGCTGTGAATAATTTGAGGCAAGTTAAATTCTTCCTTCTTGAACATGGATAATGCAAACAGAATATCCCAACCTCTTTTTTTCCACGTTACTGGCTGGACTTCCTTATAGTTAAGATCAATAGTAGTTTGCCCGTGCTGGTCTCTCATTACAGAGAAGTGATTCTTTATCACAAAATGGGTTTTTAGCACATAGTCAAAATATGCAACTTAAAAATTATACAATTGTTTGTGGGCACAGACATCTTTGGATATATCATTATCTGTTGAAAGTTGGAAAATGCCTATTTTATAATAGGCTCTTACCGCTTTGTTTGAAAACTCTTCCTGGATATCATATCACTTCATTTAATGAAAGTAATTTCAAAACTTTTAATTATATACTAATTTTAATGTGACTTCACACCAGGAAACTAAAGACTATTGCTGTCTATGCATAGCTCATGGGAAGGTGTTTTAATGGATTTGTCTATACTCTGCTACTTGAATTAAATAAATATTTTTGATATGATCTCTCTTGGTCTGTGTTTACCAAGTGGGCTGTTGCTGAACTTTCATTTTTATAATCCAGATAAAAGTATGTTTAGATTTAAAGTCTGTTTTCGAAGACTAGAACATCATAATTTGATGGCTGTGTTCCAAGTTTCATTTTTCTACATATAAACCCCCCTCCCACCCCATCTCAACTATATTTTCTGGTAAAACCTATCAGTCCCATTCTTAGAAAACATTATCAGTGTTAAATGGTTTTTTAAATTATATTGTTTGGTCTTTAGGATTTTACTTGCTTTAGAATGATACATATCTTAGAGTTGCTTTTTAAATCATTTTCTTTGTTTCCCTCTGAGTCCTAATACTCTTAGAATTATTTTCTTACTGCACAACACCAAAATTAAAATGCTACTGAAATCTATTTACATGAACCACAAACCCTTAAATGAATCAGATGTGTTCTTTATGTAGGAACAGAGTGTTTCCTGGCATTATGTTAGAAAGATTAAATCAAATTAGCCTGGATAAGTCAACTGTTACAAGGACTGGAAACTGCTAAATTAAACTTTAACAACAGTTACAAATGGCATTGTTCCTACTTGGAAATGAATAAGGTTATTAAAGATTCAATGAATATAAGTCCGATTTTAATATTCTTATTCAGTGAAGAAGAAAATGAAGTAAAAGTCCATTAAATTATTTTTCTAGCTGATAATGCTTAAAGTAAAAAAAAAAAAGAGAGAAAAACCTAAGGTAAGAGAACATTGAAATGGACAAGTGTTAAACTAGGAAACAGAAACAAAACAGCAACTCCAAGAATTGAACCTGAACTTTTGAAACAACAAAGACAAAGACGGAAACTAACATGTATCCAAGAAAATATCCCCATGGCTAGCAGCATCAATTAAGCACAGGGTAAAGCAGTATAATATACTGTCTAGGAAACAGCTTTAGTATTTGAGACTTTTGTTTGATGCTCGAATAACAGAATCATGGGTAAGAAAAATCAGACTCTTCTTGCACAGCATTATTGGAGATTGGGAGAGTGTAAATTTTATTTAAGTAATTTTTATCTGTTATGAAAAACTATCAAACATTTAATACCACTTGCCAAAGAAAACCGGAGCTACAACATGTAACAGCAGCCCAGGACTCCAGAACATACCCTCTTAATCAGATGCTGGAGCACAGAGTTGCTGAGATGATAGTACTGAATTTCTGAGAAAATTGGCTCTGGTGCTGGGCTGCCTAGGTTTGAAACCTGGTCCAATTACCCATTAATTATGCATAATCTCTATGATACTCAGTTTATCCTTATGTAAATGAGGTGATGATAATGATGTCTATCTCATGGGGCACTTGTCAAGATTAAAGCAGTTAAAAAATTTAAAGCACTTAGAATGACCCCTGGACTATTCATATTTTCTTAACATGAAAAAACAAAAAAACTTCATGAGGTATGTTAGTAAAAATATATACGCTGGACAATGATTCTATAAATTGAGAGGAATGACATTTCTAAGGTCCCTTACACTATGAATGCTGTAAGTCTATGCTTGTTTTAAAAAATATATAAGGGATTTCTAGCTCTGTGGCTGTGTTCTTTCCACAACCCCCATGATTCTGTTCCCAGGGGTTAGAAAAACAAGATATCTAGGAGGAGTGGACTTTATGGTGGAGGTAAGGTCTGAACAAGACTTGAAATCTAGGTAGCTCTTAGACTGATGGAGGAAAGGATGAGAAAATAGAGACTAAAATAAAAAGATAACAGAACATAGAGATTAGAAAGGATGGCTGCTAGATACATTATAGTGAAAGAAATGAAAGGACTTGGTAGTGGTTCGGGTATTGAGAGTGAAGAAAAGTTAGAAATAAAATTGGTTCCAGGGTTTCAAATGGGAGAAACCAGTAGATCATCCATGCCATTATCAGAAACATAGATGAAAGAGGAAGTGGCTTAACATAAAAGGCGTGAGTTTGGCCACAATCATAATGAATATCAGGAGACAGTTGGACAAGTAGGAAAATATATAGTAATGGAAAAATAAGATCTAGAAATGGATATGTTGGAGGCATCAACTTTGCAGTGATATTTGAAACTATGGGTTGATGAGAAGTCACAGGTAAAGGAAAAAAGTAATAGATTATCAGCTAAATGCTAAAACTTTGAGGGAAACCCACACTTGGTGGGGGGAGAGAAAAAAGTAGACAGGAGGGCTAGTGGTAGAAAAGTAGTTGAATAAATACTGCAGAGTCATGGACAAAAAGGAAAGAGAAAATTCAAGAAGTAGGAATTGATTGTGTGGTCACATACAGCAGAAGAGATAAATAGAGTGAGGATTTGGAAAAGTATTCTTCATAGCCCTTATCACAATTGTAGTGAATTATTTGCATAAGTTAACACCTTTCCTAACTAGACTGAAGATACATAAAGGCAGACCTAAAATGTTCCCTACTGTAATTCTGGTGCCCAGCAGTGCCCAATGCATAGCTGTCACTAAATACATATTTATTTAATGGATGAATGAATGAATAAATAAATAAATGGATGTAATTGGATTTCCTAACAGCACTACAGTGACCCTTGGAAGTACAATGTTAATAAAGTGATTGAGATTGATTTTATGTCATAGGGTAGTTTAAAAGAAAGATTTTTAAAAAGACAGTGAGCCAGTAGAGGCATGTTTTATTAACCGCCTCTTAGAGAATTGTTTTTGCTGAAGAAGAGAAACCAGATCAAGTGAATTTCATATCCTAGTACACTATATATTTATCACATTTTGTTCCTCAAAGAGCTTTGCCCTACTTCCAGATGATCTTCCCGAATTTAAGGTAGCCACTACAGTTGTCAACTTTACTAGTAATAGAAGCAATGGGCCCCATCTGCTTTATTGCTGTGTTCAGTAGAATCAGAATTTCATTGGCTAGGCATGATGGAAGATGTGGAGAAACAGAGGTCAAAGGAAATGATGATACTACCCACAGAAAAAGATAACCAGGAATGGAACCAGGTTGGAGAGAAGTTCGAGTTCTGTGAAATAAACAAAAATGAACGTGTGTGTAGGGGCGGCGAGACGGAAAAAGAGTGAGAGAACACGCACAAGTAACATATGGGATGTACAAAAACATAGTTACAAGTAGATTCTAAATAGAAAGAATTAAAGATGATTAGCTAAGTGTTTACATATGCTGGCAAAATAGTCATAAGAAATGCCATCATATAATAGAGCTTAGGTAAAACAAACTGCTCATTTCACGTATTAAAGCTGCATTTCCTTTTCCTTCCCTTAACATACTAAATAATTATAAGAAAGTAGTTTCAACAAAAATACTAAATTTGCCTCCAGGACAAAAGATGTACAAACCCAGTAATTTTATTCATTAAACCTATTATTAAATAGAATACCTTTATCAAATCTGAATAAATTGATGGACAATACAGCTAACCCCCAAACTCAGACTAGCAGAGAATTTTAGAAAATCATAAATACATAGGAAAAAATATAATTCACCAACTAAAAGACCAATAAGACATTTTCTCACCTTTTCCCTTATCCATTTACCTGAAATTAGTTGCCCACATGTAAGTATATATGTATATGTGGGTATGTGTGGATGTGTATATGGATTCTGAGGGATGTAGGGACCTATTTAAGGATTTCACTAGAGTCCAACTGAATGGCTTTATACACTTAAGTCATGGAGTATGAATTCTAATAGTCTTGTGTGTAAGCTGTTGTCTAAACAGCATATAAACCACTTACCATAAAATGAAAAAAAAAAACTCACTTAATTCCTGTGTTTAAAAGACTTTTTAAAGAGGCTAGTAGTATCTAAGTAGTATTTTTATGTGCATTATCATGTATAAGTAATATTTTCTACAGACTATTTTGAATGCTTTAAATATGCAACTCCTGTTTTCTCCAAGTATGTAGCTTGATACATTACATTGCAAAAATATATTTTTCACTTAAATGAGGAAGATAGCATTTCTAATTAAAACAATGTATATTAAAGATAAATAAAACAACCCTGATGCATCTTTCCAGTGTATATTCATATTCACAGTCAATATCTCATCTCCTCATGCTATCAAAAATACCACATTCATGTTGAAATTATTCCAGGGTTTTCAGATTTTAACAATCCTTCTACTGAATATATATTCACACTGGATATTTGTGCATATCAAGAATAGAACTGAATGCAAGAAAATAATTCAATAATGCCAATGAAACATCTGAGTTTTCTAATGAAAGAAAAAAAGAGGACTATCTTATACATAGAGGTGTGAGGGATTTTTGGCGAAATGACACTTCTGCTGTGAATTTCATTTTTTTATGTCACTAAGATGCATATTTGTTCCTGGAGACACTCATTGTTCAGTGGGATCTAGTGTAATGCTTCACTTCATAGATTGAATTAAGTGCTAATAACAAGAAGATACTTATATTTCCCTCCTCAACCCATCATACTTATAGAAATCCAATGACCAAACTGCCCCTCTGTATATATTTCTCCCTTTCTCTTTTTGTTGTAAAATCCAATATCAGATGATGAAAGGAGTTGTTTTCTTCCTGACCAGCAAACCCCAGCACCACAAACGCACATAAAATACAAAAATCACGGAAACAGATATCACACTGGAGATCCCTAAACACAGCAGTCTTACCTCACTCTGAAAGTTAGAATGCTGCTTCTGCAGGCTCACTTTTCTTTTCAGACACCCAAACTGTAGACTGCTGTACTACTTGACCCTCATGAAGGGCTTGGAGCTGGAACTTGAAAAACCAGCCTCTCCTGTTCCCACAATCTATTTACACGTTGAACACACCCAGTAGCACAGAGTAATGTTTATCTGTGGTAGACAGCTATTCCATGAAGCAGGCAGTGTCTCCACAGCTGAGCTTTCAAAAAGCAATGCCTCTGTTGATTAGCAAGGGAAAGGTAATAGATTTCATCTTCTAAAGCACATTTAGAAAGATTTTGAACATGAGATACTTTTTACACCTTTTTTTTTTTTTTTTGAAACAGGGTCTTGCTCTGTTGCTCAGGCTTGAGTGCAGTGGTATCATCATAGCTTACTGCAACCTCAAACTCCTGGGCTCAAGTGATCTCCTGCCTCAGCCTCCTGAGGACCTGGGATCACAGGAGTGTGCCACCACACCCAGATCATTTTTTTCAATTTTTGTAAAGATGGGGTCTTGTTATGTTGCTCAGGCTGGTCTCAAACTCCTGGCCTGGAGCAACCCTCCTGCCTCAGCTTCCCAAACTGCTAGGATTACAGGCGTGAGCCATCGTGCCTGACCTCCCTGGCAGATCTCATAAGGGCTGAGTTTTAGGATTTTTAAGGGTATGTCCATTGTGGGTCTTACTTTAGGGCATGGTCCTAAGGCTTCTGGAGTCTTGGCTGGATGCCCAAGATATTAAATGAGGTATCATCACGATATCTTTGCTCTTGCTGGGCTGGGGCTCCAACATCCCCCAAACTGGTCAACTGGTCCAATATATCTGTTTTTCTTTCAACCCTACAGCAGATACTCTCTGGTCAGTCTTAGGTAGTACTGTCCTGTGAAAATGAAGCCCAGCCCTCAACCAAAGACTCTTAGAAAACCTTGATATGGTCTTTTTAAAGATCTTGATTTGCATATCTCCCTCCTCTCTGATGCCCTGTTTAGCAAATTCCAGCTTCTTCAGGTCTATTGAACTCTGATTTCAGCCTCCTCAGCTTAGCTGGTCCCCAGTGTTCTGCCTGGAATCCAGCTCACTGTGTCATTGCAAAATTTTTCCCAAGCAGAGCTCTAAAGTAATGGTTGAATTATTGTGTGAGTTTCTTTTCTCTCCAGAATCACTGCATTGTGCTGCCTGTTGTACCATGCATGCTTGGATATCAGCTCATATACTTTTTTCAGTTTTCTGATCATGTATGGCAGGGGGCTAGTCTAGTACCAGCTATTTTATTACAATCAGTGAAAGTCTCCCAAGGGGATTCATTTTTGACCAGATTTAAGTGTCATAAGAAACCCATTTGCCGTGCTCAACCTTAAAGCCTTTCACAATTTTAATCCCCCTAAAAACATAACCATATGCATCATGTGACAGGAAGGTCGTGGGGAACAACATCAGGAGAGATGAGATAAATTAGTTTGCTGCTTCATCCTTCATCCTTACCTAGTGTCTTAATTTGGGTTCCCTTAGAAGCAGATGCTGAGGCAAGAATTCAGGTGGAAGCAGTTTATTTGGGATGTTATATTAGCTTCCCATGGCTTCTGTAACAAATTATCACAATCTTGGTGGCTTAAAACAATACACATTTATAGTTTTACTGTTCCAGAAATCAGAAGTTTTAAATCATTTTCACTGGGTTGCTCTCTCTAGAGGCTCTAGGGAAGAATCTGTTTTCTCGCATTTTACAGTTCCTAGAGCTGCATTGCTTTTATTCCTTGTCTTATGGCACCTTCCTCCATCTTTGAAGCCAATAATGAAGCATCTTGCTTCACTGGTCACATTGTCTTCTTCTTCTGTGTCAAATTTCCCTCTACCTTCTCTTTATAAGGATACTTGTGATTACATTTATGGCCCATCCAAATAATCCAGGATAATCTCCCCATCTCCAAATTCTTCACTTAATCATATCTGCAAGGTCTCTTTTCCCATATAAGGTAACATTAACAGGTTTAGGGATTAGAACCTGAATATCTTTTGTCATCATTACCCAGCCTACCAAAGTCCACACTCTGGCCCACAGAAAATCATATTCATCCTGCATGCAAAATACATTCACCTCATCCTATCAACCTCAAAAGTCTCAGCCCATTTTAGTACTAACTCAAAGGGAAAAATCTCGTCATCTAAATCAGGTATGGAAGAGACTCTGGGTATGATCCATCCTGGGGCAAAATTCTTCTCCATTGTGGACCTGTGAAACTAGAAAGCAAGTCATCTACTCTTAAAATACAGTGATGGGGGCCGGGCGCGGTGGCTCACGCCTGTAATCCTAGCACTCTGGGAGGCCGAGGTGGGCGGATCGTTTGAGCTCAGGAGTTCGAGAACAGCCTGAGCAAGAGCGAGACCCCATCTCTACTAAAAAAATAGAAAGAAATGATATGGACAGCTAAAAAAATATATATAGAAAAAATTAGCCGGGCATGGTGGTGCATGCCTGTAGTCCCAGCTACTCGGGAGGCTGAGACAGGAGGATCGCTTGAGCTCAGGAGTTTGAGGTTGCTGTGAGCTAGGCTGACGCCACGGCACTCATTCTAGCCTGGGCAACAGAGTGAGACTCTGTCTCAAAAAAAAAAAAATACAATGATGGGCTAGGCATAGAATAAAAGTTATGAATAATCTGATTCCAAAAGGAAGAAAAGGGAAAGAAGAAGAGTCAGTGGCCCCAAGCAATTTCAAAATCCAACTAACAAGTTCTATTAGGTTTCAAGGCTTCAAAATCATCCTCCATGGTTCAATGCTCTGCACTCTGGGCCAGTGGTTCAACCCTTTTGGACAGAGGCTCCACCCTAGGTCTTGACCTTTGAACTCTGGGCCCATTTCATTATTACTGATCAATATTCTTATGTTTGTTTTTTGACAGGTTGCCTGCCTCTTGAGTTAAATACAATCTTTTAACATGTGTTTATTTCATATCTATAGGAGTGTTATGATTTAACCCCATTCTAAAAATTATATTTTAATCATTTTAGAGGTCAAACCAAAATGCTCAATACATTCACTTACCAGAGCCAATCAAATTTCAATGAGAGACAACTACACCTTATGCCTGGTTTAAGCTCAGGTATATCTTTTCTTGGCTCTCCCAGGGAAATCCAAATCTCCAAAAGAATATTGGTAACTCTGTTTTCCTAGTTTTAATTTTCCAATCTAATAACTTAGTATTTGTTTTATTTTGCATATATTTATAGCCCATAAATTATTCCCAGTGTTGGCAGAAATAGATTGGAATTTTTTTTTTTTTTTTTTTTTTTTGAGACAGAGTCTCGCTTTGTTGCCCGGGCTAGAGTGAGTGCCGTGGCGTCAGCCTAGCTCACAGCAACCTCAAACTCCTGGGCTTAAGCGATCCTACTGTCTCAGCCTCCTGAGTAGCTGGGACTACAGGCATGCGCCACCATGCCCGGCTAATTTTTTCTATATATATTTTAGTTGGCCAGATAATTTCTTTCTATTTTTAGTAGAGACGGGGGTCTCACTCTTGCTCAGGCTGGTCTTGAACTCCTGACCTCGAGCGATCCACCTGCCTCGGCCTCCCAGAGTGCTAGGATTACAGGCGTGAGCCACCGCGCCCGGCCTAGATTGGAATTTGATTTCAGAATTTGATGATGTGGAGAGCTCTCTAAATGGATTCATGGTTTATAGAGATCAAATGTCTGTTGAATGAGAGACAACAGATAAGCTAATTTGACAGTCTTTTTGTTTGCTCATATGTTTTTGAGCTCATATTAATTAAGAATTTCATATCTTCTAGAAGGAGAATAGTTTTTTCATATGTGGACCAGTGAGTTTTTCTGTTTTTGTGTTTACTCTTGACTCATGGCAAAAATTGTAGAATTGAATTTATAAGCTCTGTTTCTCTCTGCCTGCCTGTATGCCTCCATGTCTGTAATTCAGAAATGATTTCACCTGATGATTTCACCTGTGATTGTGTGAGTTTGTAATGTTATCCTACCTCTGGATTATATTAATATATTAGATCATATAATCTATTAATTTAAAGGAGCTGTGTTCTGATTGACATATCCTGTAAATAATTGATTATATAAATTGGATATGCCTAAAATTCCCTGAAAATAAAGAAATTGGGCTATGATATTTTAAATAAGCTAGATTTAAACAATACATATTCTCCCCAGAAACCAACTCACAACCTTTTAAGAATGTAAATTCACATAATTTAGTGAATCTTTGGCAGACATGACTAGCTAAATATTTTGAGGTTTGTGATGGTTAATTTTATGTGTCAACTTAACTGAGGTAAGGGATGCCAAGATGGCTGGTAAACCATTATTTCTGGATATGTCTGTATGGATGTTTCCAGAAGAGATTAGCATGTGAATTGGTGGACTGAGTGAAGTAGATGGCCCTCCCCAGCATTGGTATGTCTCATCCAATTCATTGAAGGCTCAAAGAACAAAAAGATGGAAGAAGGGCAAATTCACTCTCTGAGCTGGGATATCCATCTTCTCCTGCCCTCAGACATCGGCACTCCTGGTTCTTAGGCCTACGGACTCAGACTGGGACTTACAGCATCACTTGTCCCTCGCTTGTCAGGCCTTCAGACTCAGACTGAATTATACACATCCAGCTTTCTTGATTCTTTAGCTTGCAGACTGTGGAACTTCTTGGCCTCTATAATTGAGTGAGCCAATTCCTATAATAAATAAACACACACACACACACACACATATCCTATTGGTTCTGTTTCTCCAGAGAACACTAATAATATAGGTTTTATAAAAACAACTGTATCTTTCACTGATTTATCAGCGTTAAATATAATGCAAACACATTTTTATGCTTCTTGGGTATATTTTTCCTAAATTTATATAGTTTTACTCATCAAATGAACTAGAATTACTTCTACTAGAAGTTTAAGATTTGAAAATCAAAAATTTGTTTAACTAAATTGAGTTCTTTTTCTGAAAAACTTGTATTTCCTCTGTAATGAGGTTTTGAAGCATGTCAGCTTGAGAACATGTCTAAAATCTTTAGAATAACTGAAAATCTTGGATGATATTACATTGAATTATTGGACATTCAATAGGTAGCTAGATGAGTTTGCTGCAGCATCCTTCATCCTTACCTAGTCTCTTAGTCTGGGTTCCCTTAGAAGCAGATGCTGAAACAAGGATTTGGGTAGAAGTAGTTTATTTGTAAGTAGTTCATAAGATAAAATACTGGCATATTGATTACTAAACATACTTTTACTTTATATACTTGTGCTTATTATATTTACATGCTACAAAGAGGCTAATTCTTTGGGTCTGTCAATGAGTAGGTTCATTTCTGCCACATTGAGAAGTTTTATAAGGCATGTGCGTGGCTGAATAGAGGTGGCTCAGGTGTATTCATCAGCTGCTCTGATAAAATCACAGACAGTACACAATTATGAACCCCTAGGTCTTCTCTGTGATATAGAGGTGACTTTGCTTAAAAGTTATAATTTATATGGGTGCATGAGACTTTACTAGGGGTCTCAAGATACAGCAATATGTTCTGTTGACTAAAGAAAAAAAGAGAATGTTTCTGATCTAAACTAATTATTTTTGCTCTAGAACAGGAAAAAGAGTGGTGAAAGACAAAACTCAGCACATACGGAAAACTCTAGAAAGTTCACAGACCTAGAATTTGAAAAGGAACACAAATTTGTGCTAAAATTTTCTAAAACTGACTCAGTTTTCATGAGTTAGTTCATAAGATTTTCAGAAAAAGCTCATGGTTACTTTAGTATCAAACATTATATTGAACACTAAAGTCAACCTGAGAATTTTATTTGCTCTCTGTAAAAAAGATCAAGTTTTGTTGCAGCGTTTGTCTGCGTGGCATCAGATATTGTAAAAGGACACTCTTCAGATACATTCGTTTTCTATGCTGTTGTAACAAATGACTAAGACCTTGGTGGTGTAAACACACATACACACATGTTTATTTGCTTAGAGTTCTGGAAATCAGAAATCCAAAATTATTTTCTCTGGGCTACCTTTTTAATAATCTGCCCCCCAAAGCAGAGATTCTATATCTCAACAGAATAATTTTCAACATATTATTCTTACTATATCATGCCCATAATTAGTCTCTTTAAAATAAAAGTTACACTTTTAATGTTTATTTAAATATGTATTATATTGCCACTTTGAGTAATAGGTAGCCAAGCTACAACCATTCACCTACTCAGGCTTCCATAATCCTATCTTAGGTGCTCAAATGACCTGGCAATTTTATTTTTGCCTTCCTCAAGTGGAATCCTAAATGAAAAATAAAATAAAATAATGCTTCAAAATGTATTTCTCACTTAAAACTTTCCTTGAGATTTTCCATAACTCCCTGGAAAGTCACAAAAATTAATTGTGTCATCTTATAACAAGAGAGGTGGTAGAAACAGATTTATTTGATATACTACTATTTATGAGTTGTATAGAAAAACTTGTCTAAAAAGAGGTTCTTAGCCTGTACTTAGTAAAATTGGAATAGAGAAATATTATTCACATAAATATTTTAGAAATCATATCATGTACAGTAAGGTCCTAGATATATGGCAGTACACTTTCTGTTCATGATGTGTTGCTATTTAACTGAGTCCTGGTGGTGCTTTCTGTGATATTAGTCAACAATACCATAGTGTTATAAGGTATAATTTTAGTTACTAATTTTAAATGTCTGGTTGCAATCTGACTTTTAATTTGCATCTACCCTCTTCTAGGTCAGAGATTTTCAACTGAAGAAGCATATCAAACTTATTTCTGGAGATTTATTAAAATATAGATGCTTAAGCCTATACCATACATACATTGTGGAAAATAGGCTAAATCATTATGCCTAGAGACATTTTTTCAAAAGCTCTTTTCTGACTTTATAATATTCCTTTTTTGCACACCACAGGAAAAAAAAGTAATTTTATTTTCAGTTGCATTATTCTTGTTATGCCCTTCCACAAGATTTTCTCTTGTGGAAATTATTATTTCACTTGTAATAAGTTAACCACACCCTTTATAAGTCTCTGTCTCCTCCATATTGTTATTAGTTTTACACTGATGCTTCCCAGAAGACCATACAATCAGCTACAGGCAAAAAGCTTTGTCTTTAAAAACGAGGACCATCTCAGAGCCCGGTGAAAAACACAGTACCTCAAATACTTCAAAGATAGGCTCCTGAGCACAGGTTTCTCGTGTTATCATATAACTACCTTTAAGACACTATCAGAGGACAGAGTCAGATTTTCAAAACGTTCATGACACCATTTAACACAATGTCCAGCAGAACAAGACCTAGGGGTGCAAAGTCCAAAGACCTGTACTATGAAATCTGTCCTTTTCTCCTAACCTGTCTGGCCATCCCTAAATAAGACACAAGTGAAAGTTCTCGAAAGTGAAGTGTTGAATGGGACAGCAGTTCTGCCTCTCTGCCTCCCTCCCTCCCCTGAGTGTGGGATTCCTTGCACGTGTGGAGGGGGATTTGGCAGGGGCTGCATTAAGCTGATGCTCTGCTGGGCCTGGCTTCCATGTTCCCTGTGAAACCCACAAGCACAGCTGAGCACGATTCTTAGAGGGACGGCAGTGCCTCGCTGCTGACCCTCCCCTGCCCCTTGGCTCTGCAGAGGGCTTGACACCATGGGATCATTCCCACTCCAAACTCCACCTCAGGCATCAAATGGAGAGTCTGAAAGAGCCCAGGAAGCCTGGCTCTTTACAGGGTCACAGTGACCGTGAGTGTCAAGTAGCACATGGACTGTAAGGTGACCACCTCCACACACAGAACTGCTAACCCACCATGGTTAACCCACCTACTTTGCCCTTCCTGGCCTTCAATGAATTCCTCAGATGTACATTCCAATGTAGGATCCAGGAGTCTATGTTTTGCTCTACCAGCCAGTCACAAGCCAAAATAGTTTTAAAAATGTAAGATAACTTTTACTCAACACGTCAAGATCTGAATATAATGATCAATTCTCTGGCATTACCCATCCTAGAGGAACCCACTTTTCACTGAAGGACACAGGACTATGAGAGACCCATGTCCTGGACACAAAGATGCTTCATTTCAGGGAGGAAGAGGGGGCAACGTTGTCACCATCATGTGATCAACTGAAGATGACTTTCCACCTGTGGCTGCAGGGGAGAGGCCTGCTTGCTACTCAGATGCACAGAAGAGGAAGAGATGAGCTCAGCTAATGCTGGGAGGGCTTCACGGCTCTCTGTTAGGGACCACACATTTGTGGGTGGACATCTTGAAAATGAGGTGTCTGGAAACATGAGGTTCAATGAGCATCACGTGCCAAGAAAGACTTCTTGGGTTTAGACAAGCACATCTTCCAAAGAGCTCTAAGCACAACCCCGACACTATTTCCTTCATTCTCAGGACACTCCTGTGGACTAGCCAAAGGCCAAGCCAAGTCACAGAGGCAGAGAGAAGGCGAGGCTGCGGGCAGGAGGATCAGAGAGGAAAGCAGAGTGGGGACCACCTGGCCCATCCCTCTGCCCAGCCCTCTCCTGTCTCTCCACAGGGTCCGGCAGGCTGCGGTTCTCACAGCCAGGGCCTTAGCACCCAGCAGTCACCTGAGAACCAGGCACGGCTGCACCCTGGGGAAGCATGCCTGCGCGCCTGGTGCTAGGGAAGGAGACAGAGGCAGCTGTTTGGTAAGGGCTCCCCTGTGCCACGCACAGTGTGAGGCAGCGGTGTGCAGGCATAGGGGACTTAATCTTTGGGGAAGCCAAACATAGAGGGACTCTTATTATCCCCATTTTTCACATGAGGAAACCTGCTCAGAGGGAGTAAATGAAGGTCCGAGATCACATGGCCAAAAAGAGGTGAACTGAGATCTGGAACCAGACACCTGGATTCCATCACTAACGTCGGCTGGGCAGCCTCTGACCAGTCCCCTCTGAAAGGGCAGTGGACTGCACAGTGTGGCCCTCGAGAATCCTATGATCGGTGAAAACCTCAAATGTGGTCACTCACAGGCAAGGGGACAGATTGCTGCAACACTTGATGTGACACCTTTTGTAAAATAGTACAGAACATGAAGAGCATTGGAGTATAATATGTACTTTTTAGTCCATCTCTCAGGACAGAATTACACAGGTTATTTTTATCCCTCTCAAAGCATATATTAATATTTGGCTACTGATAATTGTTTGTTGCTCTATCAGATGTGTAATCATTAAAATGAATAGCGTGTTTAATCTGAAAACAGGCCGGATAATTGTGTTTTGAATAAGATACATTTATAAGTAATCCCACTCATTAATAATTAAAAACCATTAAAATTTTCTTGATTTGCCTGTGTTAGGCCAGATCATAGGTTTTACATATTATTATGATTTAATTTACCAGTGTTCACAACATAGGACAGAAAGATGTATTCACAGCACTGGCTACTACTCCTTATCTCTAGTCTTCTTTTGGAATAAGTGAGAGTATAAATAAATAAAAAACTATTAATATATCAACCTGACCATAACTCCTTTTTTGTATTTTTCATTATGGTTTCCCATGACTCCTAAATCCCCATGTAATAGCCCCTGCCCCATTAAGCTCGTGCCAGCCAGTGTGTCCCCTCTGCCCCCATCCCTGTTGCCATCACTGTCCTCTGACTTTAGACCTTCCCTGCCATGAATAAAGCCACCAGCACCTCAGTCAGGGTCTTCAGCCCCAGCACAGTTCCTAGCTTCCTGCTGGGAATTCACCAGGCCTAGGAGGCCCCAGCCAACTCCCTGGCCTCCCAGGGCCTTCCCTGCTCAGAGTCAATGAGGATGTCTCTCCCCCCTCCCTCAGCCAGCTGCTCCCACCAGGGCCACTGCCCATACCCGTCACCATTGGAAACTGCTCCTCTGAAATCACTGATTCAAACACCCCCCGCTGACCATGGCTTCCACCTCCCAACTCTCTATGGGATAGCTCCCTCTGGATGTCTCACAGACGCCTCCTACCCAAGGTGGCAGAAACTGAGAGGAGTCAGGAGCACTGCCATAGATTTACATCCTTTATTAGCATTTACTTTTGACAACAGCAGGGCATCCTCAGCTGAGATGTTTGAGCTCTAGCTGATGGTATGGGGATTCCTGCTATGTTCTGGACCCAAGTCTTCAGCCGGTCTTCCTGGCACTGGGCATCTCATCAAAAAGAGAGAAGGGCACATCCTTCAGGTCGTCGTGGGCCTCATCGTTATCCACTTCTCCCTCCCCATCTTGTGAGTCGATGTTCACCATGTCGTTGCTGGTCTCAGAGCCCACCACTTCGAGGATGTAGTCGGTAAGGCAGTCTAGCACAGCAAGCAGGAAATCTGTTCCAGGAGTAGTCAGGCATTGTGCATATTGTTCCTCCTCTAGAAGGTCATCCATGCAGCTCAAAGGCACCTGTAGCTCATTTTCAGAAGAAGCATCTTGAGTCTCATTGCTATGTCCATCAAAGCTCTCAGGGCTCCTTTTATCTTCCATGATGTTTTCTGGCTTTGGCTCTGATCAGCTCTACTGGATTCTACAGCTGGACTAGGTCTCTGAAGACACAGTTGCTCTGTCTTGCCAGTGTATCCCTGTGCACCTGCGCCTCATTGGTCAGAGAGCTGCCTTTGTGACGTCCTAGGCTTTATGATGTCATCAGTGTTCACTGGGCCCTGACCAGGCCTCAGGCTAGAAATGGCTGACAGGGACCTGGTTACTCTAATAACTGGGCCCTGATTTTGACAGAACTGTATCTTTCTACCTGACTTTAACATTGTAGAAATAAATGTGTGATTCATTGGAAAATTTTGCCTTGTCTTTAGGACACCACTCCAGGTTATCTGATTCTAGCCTTTAATTGTCTTTGAGGTCTTTTACAACCTTTTGTTAGTTGTAGGTCACTGATAATGATAAACATGTAAAATATATTCCCTAGTTGAGGTTCAATTGTCCTTCTCCTCATGGTGTAATGAAACCAGTTTTGTCTCTGTTTACACATTCATTTAATATTCCTAATGAATAGTCCCATGTCTACTATTTGGATTCTCTTTTGAACCAGGTATTATTACAATATCTTTCTCTTTTAACATGTTAATTTCATGTCTTTATGAGTGTCATGATTTTACCCTGCTTGAAAACTATGTTTTAATCCTTTTTGTAGTAACAATAAGATGCTCAATGCTCAGTGGACTCACCTGTCAGAGATAGGTAAGCATAGTTGATAGAGAATAACAACTCATGCTCAGTTCAAATCCAGATACATCTTTCTTGGCTCTCCTATGTGAAGCCAAAGCACCAAGAGATGTTGCTTCCTTTTTTCTTATTTAATTTTCCTCTCCATTAATTTTTTGTTTCTGCTTTGGTTCATTACTAGCCAGTAACTTTCTCATTCCAAAAGGGAGAAAGTGAGAGGAAGAAAATAGTCTCTAATCCAAGCAATTTCAAAATCCAACTAGACTGTGTTCTCACCAGAAGCACTTTTAATGTCTATATTTCTACTAATAGTCTGTTTAAGATAATCCAAGTTTGTTCTATAATTTTCCTAGAGATGTTTCCAGTCTATATCCATTATCCAATTCCAAAGCCACTTCCACAATTTTAGATATTTGTTATAGCAGCAACCTACTTTCAAGTACCAAAAGCTATAATAGATTTTTATGGCTACTATAATGAATTGCCACAAACTTGGTAGCTTAAAACAACACACATTCAGTCTCCTACAGATCTGAAGGTCAGAAGTTCAAAATCTGCTTCATTAGTCTAAAAACAAGGTGTTATAGTACCATGCTCCCTCTGGAAGCTCTAGAGGATGATCTGTTTTTTTGCCTTTTCCATCTCCTAGAGCTGCATTCCTTGTCTGGTGACTCCTTCCTTCATATTCATAGCCAGCAGCATAGCATCTTGATTCAGTGGTCACATTTCCTTCCTCTGTGTCAAATCCACCTCTGCCTCCCTCTTATATGGACGTATGTGATTGCACTCAGGTTCTATCAGACAATACAGAATAATCTCCCACATCAAGATCCTTAATCATATTTGTGAATTCTCTTTGGCCATATAAGGTGACATTCATAAGTGCAAGAGGTTAGGATGTAGATATCTTTGGGGGCCATTATCAGCCTACCACAGGAGTTAGTCCCAGGAAATTCTGGCAGGGAAGAGAGGAATTGCGATAGGGAAGGGAAGGAAGAAAACAAAGTATTCATTATCTAGAAGCTTAATATTACTGAAGAACTTTAGAGACCACTGTAGAAAGCACATCTTTCAGGAGCAGATAATGCCCCACCATTTTGGACTGTCATATTATTGGGTCGAGTGGGCTCTGGGGCCTGATAAAATGTCTCACACAAAGAAATACAGGTTCTGACATTTAAAGCCAGGCAAATATGCACTTAAATGGTGTGAGCTATGGGAATATGGGCAGGACACTGACAGTATCTTCTATGCCCAGAAATGTCTGTATACCCTCCTAATAAATTCTTTCCTTTTCTTCTTACCTCCTGCCCACTATTCCATCCTTTATTTAACAAATGTACATTGTGGCCGGGCGCGGTGGCTCACGCCTGTAATCCTAGCACTCTGGGAGGCCGAGGCGGGTGGATCGCTCGAGGTCAGGAGTTCGAGACCAGCCTGAGCAAGAGTGAGACCCCGTCTCTACTAAAAATAGAAAGAAATTATCTGGCCAACTAAAATATATATAGAAAAAAATTAGCTGGGCATGGTGGCACATGCCTGTAGTCCCAGCTACTCAGGAGGTTGAGGCAGTAGGATCACTTAAGCCCAGGAGTTTGAGGTTGCTGTGAGCTAGGCTGACGCCACAGCACTCACTCTAGCCCAGGCAACAAAGCAAGACTCTGTCTCAAAAACAACAACAACAAAAAAAAACCAAATGTACATTGTGTAGCTACCAGGCATCAAGTACTGAGGTAGATGCTGGATATTCAATGTTAAATAAATAAACATTATCTTATCCTTATGGAGTATCTAGTCTAGTAGGAAAGACAGATGTTACAACAAACACTCAAACAAATACATACTTTAAATTTGCAGTGCATGATCTGAAGCAGAATTTATCGACTTCAGCACAATTGACATTTTGGACTGGATAATTTTTTGTTGTTGGGCAGGAGGGCTGCCTCTGGCATAATAAGATAGCAGTATCCTTGGCCTCTATCCACTAGATTATAGTAGCATCTTCCAGTTGTGATGCCAAAAATTATATCCAGACATGGTCAAATGTCCCTTAGGGGGAAAAATTATCCTCAATTGAGAGTCACTTATCTACATTAAAAACAAAAGTTACTTTAAACTACAGTGAGGAGATGTAATTTAGATGGGGTAATCAAAGAATATCCACTGAGGAAATGACAATGAACCTTAGGACTGGCACAAGAATAGGAAATGAAAACTCTTATAGATATCCACCCAGGCAAGCAAAAAGAATTTATGAAGAAGACCCCAAAGACAATCACAGCAACAACAAAAATAAATAAATGGGACCTGATCAAATTAAAAAACTTCTTCACAGCCAAGGATGCAATCAATAGAGCAAATAGACAACCTACAGAATGGGAGAAAATATTTGCATGCTATACATCTGATAAAGGGCTAACGACCAGCATCTACTAAGAACTCAAGCAAATCAGCAAGAAAATATCAAACAACCCCATTAAAAATGTGAGCACAAGACATGAACAAAAGCTCTTCAAAAGAAGATAAACTAATGGCCAGTAAACATATGAAAAAAATGCTCAGCGTCTCTAATCATCGGGGAAATGCAAATCAAAACCACAATGAGATATCACCTAACTTCAGTGAGAATCGCTTTTATAAAAAGTCCCAAACAACAGATGCTGGAGTGGATACAGAGTGAAAGGAACACTTATACACTATTGGTGGGACTGCAAACTAGTACAACTTTTGTGGAAAGTAGTATGGAGATACCTCAAAGAACTAAAAGTAGGCCTACCATTTGATCCAGCAATCCCACTGGGTATTTATGCAAAGGAAAAAAAAGATATTTTATAAAAAGATACTTACAATCAAATGTTCATAGCATTGCAATTAACAATTGCAAAGATGTGGTAACAACCCAAGTGTCCATCAATACATGAATGGATTAGTGGTAAATATATACCATAGAGTACTACTTAGCCACAAAAAATGGTGAACTGATAACTTTTGTAACAACCTGGATGGAACTGGAGAGCATTCTTCTAAGTGAAGTATCACAAGAATGGAAAAACAAACACCATATGTACTAAATACTAAATTGGAGATAATGGATCAACACTTACATGCACCTGTGGAAGGAAAACTTAATGGAAATCAGGCAGGTGGGAGCAGGGAGAAGGGGATGGGTAAATTCACACCTAACGGGTATAGTGCACACTATCTGGGTGATGGACACACTCATAACTTTGACTCAAATTATAGAAAAGCAAATTATGTAACCAAAATGTTTGTATTCCCCTAATATTCTGAAATTAAAAAAGAAAAAAAGACATTAGATAAATCCAAGGAAATATGAATAAATTATAGACTTTAGTTTAAAAAAAAAAGATTAGGAAATGGTTCAGAGAAGTGGCAAGAGAAATAAAACTCCAGAAATATAGCATGGACAAATTCCTAAACTGATAACATACTCAGGATGATTTAAATGAAAGCTGGTAAATATGCCGAACATGAATGCAAGGAAGGAGAGTGGTTTAAGATGACCTTGTATTCACCCACAAGCAATGAACAATGTGGACTTTAATAGATTTCTTGGCATTTGGATCCATCTGTCAAGTCTGATTGCTCTTCTGCACAGCCAAAGAAACCATCATGAGAGCAAACGGACAACCTACAGAATGGGAGAAAATATTCACATGTTACACATCTGATAAAGGGCTGATAACTAGAATCTATTTAGAACTCAGGAAAATCAGCAAGAAAAAATCAAACAACCCTATCAAAAAGTGGGCAAGGGAAATGAACAGAAACTTTTCAAAAGAAGACAGAACAGTAGCCAACAAACATATGAAAAAATGCTCTCAACATCTCTAATCATCAGGGAAATGCAAATCAAAACCACAATGAGATATCACTTATCCCCAGTGAGAATGGCCTTTATCAAAAAGTCCCAAAACAATAAGTTGGTGTGGATGTGGAGAGGTAGGAACATCCATACACCGCTGGTGGGACTGCCAACTAGTGCAACCTCTGTGGAAAGCAATAGGGAGATACCGCAAAGAGATACAAGTAGATCTACTATTTGATCCAACAATCCCATTATACCGCAAAGAGATACAAGTAGATCTACTATTTGATCCAACAATCCCATTATTGGGCATCTACCCAAAAGAACAAAAGAAATTCTATTAAAAAAAATCTGCACTTGAATGTTCATAGCAGCACAATTCACAATTGCAAAGATGTGGAAACAACCCAAGTGCCCATCAATATATGAATGCATTAATAAAATGTTGTATATGTATACCATGGAGTACTATTCAGCTACAAGAAACAATGGTGATCTAGCACCTCTTGTATTATCCAAACTTTATTTGTCTCTAGTGTTAGATGCAAATAAATGGTAAGAAATTTTTGCATAAGAGATGTTAAGAAATTTATTGTATAAAACAATTGTAAAATATTTAAAATCTAGCTACTAAAGTCTTTAATTTTTGTGGGAGTGGCAAGGTGAGATGAGCTATTTATTATTCCCAGAGCATAAACACTTCATCATTACTAAGTGAGATTTATTCAGGCCTCAATGATGCTTTTCTGTTAAACTTAATAGCCATAGAAGAAGCAATGTGACCTCTGTGGCTCAACAATGATGAGATAATCACGTAACAGAAATGAAAATGACTCGTGTCTCATTCTCCCCTCCCATAAAAGCAAATTTGGAAATTATGGGTCACAGTGCCTTCTTCTGTTTTGGCCATTTTGCTTATGGAAGAGTTAAGAAACCTCATCACATGACAGCAAATATTTCCATCTTTCCTTAAAACCACTTGAAGTCCATAGTTGCTAACTTCATCTAAGAACATGCCATTTGCAATATATTATTGAGACTTAGATGACAACCTAGAAGATAAGCTTATTATGACAAGAGAAATAGTACATTGGATCACATTTCATTCATTGATCAAATATTAATTGAGCATCTACTACGTACCTCTATCATAGCACTCGATCCACTGTGTCCTGCTTATATGCTTACAGATCTCTCTGCCCCTGTAAGTCTCTGAGCTTTTGACAGCATGGACCATTCTATTTGTATATAGTACCCACTACTATGTATTCGGTTAGCACATGGATCCAGTGCTGAGGGAGATTTAACCTCATGACCCCGTGGAGTTTACTCATACCTAAAGCCTGTGAATCCTGAAAGCAACAGGATGATATAAATGTAAATTTCTTTGTTGAGGTTCATAAAATCAACAACCAAGTACATATAAGGAAGAGAACATGCTTGAGAGTGCTAGACTTCATATGAAAAGTTAGGAAAAATGTTTTTATAGTCCAAAGTCTCAGTGAGATGCGCCAATAGGTTTACACAATTGCTAAGAAAAACACAAAAGATCAAATTCCTGACTGCTCTCAGAGCTTCTATACTTGACCTACTCTGTGGCCATCGGAGGACTTGTTCCATGATAAATCCATGGACATCAGCCTTCATCGAGTTCTCAAGCCTGCATGGCAATCATGGCAATCAGTCAGATGTTCCCTAGATGGTTCCTTCACCCACTCTCAATTAGTGTCATTTTTTTTTAACTTCCATCACTCTTCAAACCATGTTTTTCCTCATTTCCTATCTCATCATAGCAGATGCTGTCTGTGCCTTCAAATAATCCCCCCAGGTCACACCATTCCAGTACATACCAGCTTCACTCTACTGTAAGCACCTGCAACTCACAACTGAAAGCTCTTATCTCAGTTGGCCTGGGGAAGACTGGAAGCCCTGGGACGTTAATAACCCTGAGAGCAGCTCTCAGCCAATGAGAGATAGCATTGGAGGAGAAATATTCCAGTTCCCTTGCTCCTAAAATGGGATAATTTTGATGTATATTATACTCTGTTTCCTAGAATTTCCCAACAGGTTTGTGCCCCCGTTGCCAGAAGCAGAAACTTGCTTCATAGCACATATTTTATTGACTTCCCCTCCCTGTCAAACTTCCTTAATTACTCTAATGGTGATTCTTGGAATTAATTTCCATATAAACTATTTGCACACAAACCCTTTCTCAGTGTCAGCTTCTGGGGGTACAAAGCTAAAACATTTTCTTTCAGCAGAAGCACTTACCTCCTACTACACAGAGAGAACAAAGACTCCACCCCTAACCCTGGCAGAGGTGATCTCATGACCCTGGTGCTTCACTTACAAACTTAACTAAATCCACACTCATACATCCCTCCTGCCCTTCAACTTCGGTGGAAGAGTTGCCTATTCTTTTACTTAAGATTAATCCCCAATATGTTACCTAGATTAATCAGTCTTGAAGCTTTTTGTGACATTTATTTGGAAGTAATTTCAGATTTATAGGAAATTTGCAAAAAAAAAAAAAAAGTACAAATAGTTCCCATATTCAACCAGGTTCCTGAAATGTTAATACTGTCAGGTTGGCTTCATCATCTCTTTCTCACTGTTTTTGTAAATTATTATTGGTAAAATTCATTTAACACAAAATTCACCATTTTAAAGTGCACAATTCTATAGCCATTAGCACATTACAATATTGTGCAACCATCACCACTACCTAGGTCTAGGACCTTTTCATCAAAGGAAACCTGTTACCCAAGCAGTCGTTTCCCATTCCACCCTCCACTCAGACCTTGGCAATCATTAATCTTCTTTCCGTTTTTATGGATTTACCTTTTTTGGGTATTTATTTCATATATATTAAATCATATAATATGTGCCTTTTTGGACTGGCTTTGTTCACTTAGCATAATGTTTTCAAGGTTCGTTTATGTTGTAGTATGTATCAGCACTCCATCCCTTTTTATGACAGAATATATTCTATTGTATTGAATATCATGTTTCGTTTATCCACTCATCAGCTGAGGATCATTTATTTAGCATGTATATTCCAGTATACAATGCTGTATTATTAAATATAGTCACCATGCTGTATATTAGATCTCTAAACTTATTCATTTCATATAACTGCAACTTTGTACCCTTTGACCAACATTTCCCCATTTCTCCCATCCACTCACCTCTGGGAACCACCGTTCTACGATGTCTACATATTTGACTTTTTTAGATTATATATATAAGTGAAATCATGTAGTATGTTTCTTGCTGTGTCTGGCTTATTTCACTTAACATAATATCCTTACATTTAAGTCTTTAATCAATTTGATCTTTGATGAAGCACAATTCTATTAGAGTAAGGTTTGTGTTGCTCTCTATGGTAATAGTAAGCTGCACCAGGTATGTGGGTTGCTATTTTAATTATAGCCACCACTGAGCTGGTGGGAGTGAGGAATAATAAGTGAGTGAAATCACCAAAGGTCTCTTAACAAACTTTAAGAGCTTCTTTCAAACTTTAGCAGCTTCTTTCTTCATTAAACACTCCTCTGGTTGTTGTGAGTTTGGGAATATATTCCAAAGTCCCAAAAAAGTTGATTCTGACAATTTATGGTAAATTGTTCCTTTAGTGGAGGGGCAGGGTTTTGGAGTAACCGACTCCAATAATTTTGGTGACCTTTTTGGATGATGCATTGTTAATAACAATGTGTGTCTGTGTGTGTATGCTTATGTGTGTATTAACCCTGCGCTTGATTTTCACAGGCTTCTTCCAATCTGTAGCCATGTTTCCTATGTGTCTTAAAAGAGTACTTCCTGGCTAAATAATACATTTTAGCCTGGGCCAGAAATGGAAAGAGGGATGGAGTGCAAGGGGCCCTAAGAAGCTGGAAAAAATTCTGTATCTTGATTGTGGCCGTGGTTTCATGGGTGTATACATGGACTAAAAATCTACCAAATTGCAAACTTTAAATGGATGTAGTTTATACCTCAATAAAATTTTTAAAAATTTTAAAGTCATACTGAATCTTTTGTAGTTGCTCAAACATGCCATGTTTCCTCCCACCTCCATCCCATCATATATAGCACTCTTTCTCCTTAGGATATGTCCTGTCTCCCATCCCTATTGTCCAACATTGCCTGACTAACTCTTCCTCCATCTTTTAAAATTAATTCTAATGTCTGCTAACTCTGAAAAATCTTTTCTCACTAAATGTTGTCTAGCCGCCCTCCTAATTGTTCCCACAGCATTCTATACTTAATTGAATCAGCACATGAAGAAAAATATCATGAAGATGCTTGTGTTCCATGTAGTAAGGTCAGAGTGGGTCAGTTCCCACTAGAGTCTCAATAGCCTGGCTACTGAGAAGTCTTCCAGAGTATCAATCAGGAACTTGGTCAAACAAATACCTGAAGGATTACACCCTCAGCCCAGGCCTGGAAATAAGATACCTGTCATAACACTAAAAGCAGATCAGAGGTATATTGACATTAAACAAGTTCATAAGATACCATAAGGAAAAACTATTTCAGGAACCAGAATACTTCAAGTCCAGACAACTAGCAGATTTTCTTCTCCTGAAGGCCAAGAATTTTCTGTAATTCACACATAGGACATGCTCAAAAATCATTTGCTTAGTTAATGAGTTCTATGTTGCTTCAGGGACAGAACTAGGGTCCTTAAGTAGAAATCACAGGTGTTAGATGTTTGCACATTATCAGAAAGACATTTTTACCATGACAGTAGTTCAAAAACGGGATAGAATGTCACAAATATTATACATATTTCCTGTCCCTGAAACTGCTTGAAATTGTTGGCTGGCCCTCTGCTGTGAAATGGCAGATAATGTAAACTGTTCTCATATAGAAGGGTCATAAAAGTTGCATCTTTCAAAGCCTATGCATTTTCCCACTTCACACCCTAGCACATAGTAGTTCATAAGACGCTATGTGTTAATCCATGGTGTAAGATAGCATTTGTCCCATCAGTCTAAATTTCCATGCTTTTTTAGCCACAGCTGTTGCTCCAATCCACTTTTTTGGTCTTTTGTCTGTTTGCCTGTTTTTTCCCACTTTTTTCTTCTCTCATTAGGATTTTCTATTTCAGTGTGAAAAGTCAAACTGGAATAATGGAGATCCATTAAGCAGAATATGTAGTGGTATAGTTCAAAGAGCCCAGACCAGAAATTGGGATCAGACACATCTATGTTCTACCCCGATTCTACCAACTCTGTAACTTTAAGCAAATTATTTAACATTTCTAAGTTTCCTCATCTACGAAATTTGCATATGTTTCCTTTCTTCACAAATTGTGGAAGAATTAAATGAGATAATGCATGCAAAACATCTAGTGTATATCATATGTTTAATAAATACTAATTATCTTACTCCTCAGTTTATGTAAGACAGACAGTTGATGAGCAAAACATCCAGGTATCAGTTCCAAGTACTTTCACTCTGGTTTCACATACTTCAAAGTACTAAGAACCCTTTAGATCAGGCCAATATGTGATTCATCTTTAAATACCTAATTCCGAGATTTTATTGGGCTCTCAATAATTGTTGCTCAATTGCATGACCCAAGAGATCTTGGTTGGATGGATTTGCTTTTCCCCAAAAGATTTAGATGGTCCTTCAACTCAAGAAGCTCATATTTTCCAGTGGGTAGTTCAACAATAACCACAGGAAAAACAAAAGCCAGCCAGGAGGTAGTTTTAGTAATCTGAGTAGTGAAAACAATTATATAGTTATGGCTGATCTTATCAAAATCAAGGGAAGTAGGAAGAGGGCAGGAATAGATAGATTAAGGCCAAGAAACAGGAGAAAAATCATTCTTTGTAATTGTAATTTTTCAATCATACATCTGTGAAGCATTAGTCACCTGTAAAAATAAGATGTGTACTATGAGTCATGCTATCTTTTATGATAGCATTTAAAGGCCTGCATTTTACTAACCTGAAGCTTAACCTGAGATATTTACTCTGCAACTCTGTATCATGTCCTATCTGGTTATTGTGGCAATGCCTGGAGTTTCAATTTGAGATTAAAAAAAGATAACAGTGATGAAGTAAAAGCAGTACAGAAATTCAGAAAGTATCAAAAGAGATTACGTACCTTAAAATGTTCTGAAAACTAGAAATGTTATTTAAAACTACAGTGATATTCTCATTACCTGAGCTCATCAAGACACAGAATTGCAAGGTGCAGATTTGCACTTGTTTCAAGTGTTTGTTCAAGAAATAGCAATGACAAAGAGCTAATTTGATGGATGACATTGATAATAAATGGTTTTCTTTAATTACAAGCCATCACAGTTCCATCCAAATGTTAAATACAAAATTTTTAAAAGATGGTTTCTATTCTCTAGTACAGTTATCCCTCAGTATTCTCAGGGGAATTGGTTCTGGGACACCCCTCCCTCAGGATACCAAAATCCTAAGATGCCGAAGTTCCTTCTATAATATAAAGTAGCATAGTATTTGCATATAACTTATGCTCATTCTCCTATATACTTTAAATCATCTCTAGATTACTTATAATACCTAATACAATGTAAATACTATGTAAATCATTGTTATACTGCATTGTGTTTTTTTTTTTTTTTTGTTTTGTTTTTTGAGACAGAGTCTCACTCTGTTGCCCAGGCTAGAGTGAGTGCCGTGGCGTCAGCCTAGCTCACAGCAACCTCAAACTCCTGGGCTTAAGCAATCCTCCTGTCTCAGCCTCCCGAGTAGCTGGGACTACAGGCATGCACCACCATGCCCGGCTAATTTTTTCTATATATATATTTTAGCTGTCCATATAGTTTCTTTTATATTTTTAGTAGAGATGGGGTCTCGCTCTTGCTCAGGCTGGTCTCGAACTCCTGAGCTCAAACGATCCGCCCACCTCGGCCTCCCAGAGTGCTAGGATTACAGGCGTGAGCCACCGCGCCCGGCCTGCATTGTGTTTTTATTTGTATTTTTTATTGCTGTATTGTTATTTTTATTTTTTTTTTCAAATATTTTTGACCATCAGTTGGTTGAATCCATAGATGCAGAATCTGTGGATTTGGAGGGCCAACTGTATATATACTTGATATCAGATGAATGTTAATAGAAGTTATGTTTCAATTCATATTTAAAGATATCTAATAATGAAATATAGGGGGTTTTGTTGTTGTGTATGTATTAGGACCTCAAATTAGACAGGGTGTCAGCATATCAGTTCTAATATGGAAATGAAAGACAAGTCAATCAACCAAGAAGCAAATTCAGGAGCACCTATGATGGCTCTGCCATTCTGAACTCTATGAGAAGTTGAAAAATCTATAGGCTATATATAGTCAACAATAAAGTATTACGTATTTTAAAAATTTGTTAAGAGAGTAGATCCCCACCAACACTTACTGCTTTGGGACTTTTTGATAAAGGCCATTCTCACTGGAGATAAGTGATATTTCATTGTGGTTTTGATTTGCATTTCCCTGATGATTAGAGATGCTGAGCATTTTTTCATATGTTTGTTGGCCATTGTTCTGTCTTCTTTTGAAAAGTTTCTGTTCATTTCCTTTGCCCACTTTTTGATAGGGTTGTTTGATTTTTTCTTGCTGATTTTCCTGAGTTCTAAATAGATTCTAGTTATCAGCTCTTTATCAGATGTGTAGTATGCGAAAATTTTTTCCCATTCTGTAGGTTGTCTGTTTGCTCTCATGACAGTTTCTTTGGCTGTGCAGAAGCTTTTTAATTTCATCAGGTCCCATTTATTTATTTTTGTTGTTGCTATGATTGCCTTTGGGGTCTTCTACATAAATTCTTTGCCTAGGCCAATGTCTATAAGAGTTTTTCCCACATTTTCTTCTAGAATTCTAATAGTTTTGCACCATAGATTTAAGTCTGTTATCCACCATGAGTTTATTTTTGTGAGAGATGAAAGGTGTGGGTCCTGTTTCAGTCTTCTACATGTGGCTATCCAGTTTGCCCAGCACCATTTATTGAATAAGGAATCTTTTCCCCAGTGCATGTTTTTGCCTGCTTTGTCAAAGATTAGATGGCTATATGAGGTTCTTTTTATATCTGGGTTCTCAGTTCTATTTCACTAGTCTATGTCCCTGTTCTTATGCCAATACCAGGATGATTTAATAACCACAGCCTTGTAGTATAGTTTGAAGACTGGTAAATTAATACCTCCCATTTTGTTCTTATTGACTAAAATTGCTTTTGCTAAATGGGGTCTTCTCTGGTTCCATATGAAGCATAAAATTATTTTTTTCTATATCTGTGAAAAATGACGTTGGCAATTTAATAGGGATTGCATTGAATCTGTAGATCAGTTTGGGTAGTAGAGACATTTTAATGTTGGCGTGGATTTGGAAAGATAGGAACACTCATACACTGCTGCTGGGACTGCAAACTAGTGTAACCTCTGTGGAAAACAATATGGAGATACCTTAAATAGATACAAGTAGACCTCCCATTTGATCCAGCAATCCCATTATTGGACGTCTACCCAAAAGAACAAAAGACATTCTATAAAAAAGACATCTGCACTCAAATGTTTATAGCAGCACAATTCACAATTGCAAAGATGTGGAAACAACCCCAGTACCCATAAATACATGAGTGGATTAATAAAATGTGGTATATGTATACCATGGAGTACTACTCAGCTATAAGAAACAATGGTGATCTAGCACCTCTTGTATTTTCCTGGGTAGAGCTGGAACCCATTCTACTAAGTGAAGTATCCCAAGAGTGGAAAAATAAGCACCACATGTACTCACCATCAGATTGGTTTCACTGATCATCACCTAAGAGCACATTTAGGAATAACATTAATTGAGTGTTGGGCAGATGGAGGGGAGGGTATGGGTGTATACATACATAATGAGTGCGATGCACCCTGTCTGGGTGATAGACATGTTTGAAGCTCTACCTTGGTGGAGGGGGGGCAAGGACAATATACATAACCTAAACTTTTGTACCCCCATGATATGCTGAAATAAAAAAAAAAGAGAGAGTAGGTCCCATGTTAAGAGTTCTTACCACAACAACAACAAAAAAAAATGCTAAGGAGGCACAAGAAAGCTTTTGGGGATGACGGATATGTTTGTTATCTAGATTGTGGTTATAATAACATGAGTATATACATATATTCAAACTCATCAAATGTTATACATTATATAACATAAGGTAGAAATACATATAATAATATATATCAATTATATATAATGTAAAAATATATCTAGAATTATATATCAACTATGCTTCAGCAAAGTTGGAGGAAAACTCTATAGACTATAGAACTAACCTTACGTGAAAAGTTCAGAATATATTAGTGCACATAAGTGCCAAATTGTACTATCAGGAAAGATTGGAAGAATTGAGAGTATTTAGTCTAGACAGGCAAAACACTCATTCCCATGATTCAACAAATTATAGTTGTTTGGGACTAAGCCGAGCTGTTCCAGGTAAGAAGGAGAGTACAGCCTAGAGCAGCAGTCCCCAACCTTTTTGACACCAAGGACCGGTTTCATGGAAGACAATTTTTCCACGGACCAGGGGGTGGGGGATTGTTTCAGGATGATTCAAGCGCATTACATTTATTGTGCAGTCAAACCTCTCTGTTACTGATAATCTGTATTTGCAGCCACTCCCTAGTGCTAGCATCACTGCCTCAGCTTCACCTCAGATCATCAGGCATTGGATTCGCATAAGAAGCACGCAACCTGGATCCCTCGCATGAGTAGTTTACAGTCAAGTTTGCACTCCTATGAGAATCTAATGCCACTGCTGATCTGACAGGAGGCAGAGCTTATGCAGTGATGTGAGCGATGGCGAGCGGCTGTAAGTACAGATGAAGCTTCGCTTGCTCACCCGCTGCACACCTCCTGCTGGTGTGGTCTGGCTCCTAACAGGCCACAGACTGGTACAGTCCACAGTCCGGGGGTTAGGGACCTCAGGCCTAGAGGGTAGAAGCATGGCCTCTAAGTCAGATTGCATCTCAGTTAGCTTATTACTGTTTGACCTTGGCCTTATTCAAACCCTTGGTGCCTCAGTTTCTTCACCTGTAAAATCGATAATAACAATACATGCCTCTTTGGGTTGTAATGAGTTAATATTTGTGAAGCATTATAACAGTGCCTGCTAAATAATAAGCATCACATATGTGTCTGTTAAGTAAGAGAGGAAAAAGCAAAGAGCCTATAACTTTGAGACTATGGTTATCTAAATAAGAATTTCAATTATTTCAATCAAGTAACAAGCTGTAAAACAAATATAGTCAAACTGGAAAATAACATCGCTGAAGAGAATTTACTTCAACAGGGAAATACAATTGTTGAACTTGTAATAACTAATTCCCTACATAGATGACAAACTATAAAATGTGATTATGGCACAGTGGATAATACTCAGACACTGGCATGAAGACAGCCTGGGTTTGAATTCTAGCTCTTCCACTTGTTATCTATGTAAACCAGGGCAAATTACTTCTCTGCACTTTAGTTTCTCATCAAAATGAGGATGAGTATAGGGTTATTGTGCATATTAAATGAATTAATATCTGTAAAGTACTTAGAACAGTACTCAGGCAATTTTACTGTTATTATGTTTAAAGGTACAAGTTATATGACCAAATACCTACTAGGATCATATGAGATTAGAAATTAGATAGACATGTATAAATACAATTAAGATATCATAGGTAATGTTTATATTATATCTACCTGTTAGATTGCTAAGGTAAACCACTGAAATGTTATGGAATTATTGGAGTGATCACCCACCAGATATTTTTGGAACCCTAATGATACCAGAGTAAATGTCATGTTTTAGCCTGAGCTCAGTTTCTTTTCTACTCCATAACCATTATGACCTTTTTAAAAACATAAATTAAAGCATGATGTTTCCATGGCTAAAACCATTCAGTGACTCCCCATCTCTCACTGGCCAAACTTATCACACTCAAATAGCAAATTAAATGTTCCTTACAATCATGTACAGTAATCTTTCTCTCTGAGAGTTCTTTTAATTTTCTCTGTCCTATTGCACTTCCAGCCCTGTTTTCCTGCCCTTAATCTGGCTCTGCAAATCAGTCTGTTTCACCCCAATTCTGTTTGCTCTCCCTAGAATCCTCACTCTCTGAAGTTTCAGACAAGATTAGGTTTTTGTTAATACATAGCATCATCACCTTCCCTTTTCTTAATACTCAGTATACTTGCAGTTAATTGCTTTCCATATTTATTCTCACTAGTACGTAAACTGGATGAGGATAGAAACTATCTATTTTGTTCACTGCTGAATCCCCAGTACCTAGCATCACTTCAGGTATACTAGAAGCAATCAGTAAGTATTTGCTGAAGGATGGAAAAGAGAGTAGGAAAATAATATAATATAAAGCACTAGCCACATTTTTCCTGACCTAACTCTATTTTCTAGCTGATCCTACACCTCCAACACATGTTTCACCATTACCACTAAAAACTTGATCCTTTCTGTTGCCCCTTATGACTCAAATTCTGCTCCTTGTCATCTGTTCCAATAGACAAGAACCATGAAGACCTGATTTTTGGTCTTCTTAACTAATTGTGTGATACCAGCCAGTTCCCTTCCTCTCCCTAGATCTCAGAGTCCTCATCTAAAACATGAGGGATTATGATTAAATTATATTTATGTTCCATTATTATAAAATTCTGTCAGTCAAACACTGATCTCTGCAGCACCCTATTTTGTGACAGTTTATTCCCATAAGCAGTGGTGTTCTAAAGCCAGCTTGTATGGGCTCATGAGAGTCAACTGTGCACATCTCTTCTCAATCTTACATTTGATGACATTATATTGTCAGTTTGAAATCAGCCATGATGGGAGTATGTGTACCACAGTAATCAGCAAAAACTATAAATGAGGGCTTTTTTTCTGGAGCTGGTTGTTTGAACATTTACTGGGACACCACTGACTATAAGCTCTGGCTGCTTCCATAGGAATAGTGACCAACCCTGGATTAAAACTTAACACTAGGCTAGGCCCGGTGGTTCAAGCCTGTAATCCTAGCACTCTGGGAGGCTGAGGCGGGAGGATCACTTGAGGTCAGGAGTTAAAGACCAGCCTGAGCAAGAGTGAGACCCTATCTCTACCAAAAATAGAAAAATTAGCCGGGCATGGTGGCGCATGACTGTCTTCCCAGCTACTCGGGAGGCTGAGGCTGGAGGATCGCTTGAGCCCAGGAGTTTGAGGCTGCTGTGAGCTATGATGACACCACTGCACTCTAGCCTGGGACAACAGAGTGAGACTCTGTCTCAAACAAACAAAAAACCTTAACACTAGTGCTATATGGAATAAAAATTATTGATGTGGATAGCCCATAAGTAAACATAAAATACAAAACCACACATATGGGTGGTATATCTTAGTTCAGGATTCTCTAGAAGCATACTCTGACACAAGAGTTTGAGTGCAAATGAGAGGTGATCTCAGGGAGCACACAGTAGTGACTAAGAGAAAGGAAGAAAGCTAATACAAGGTACAGGCTTCTGCTATGGCCACCTGGGGCTCAATTCCATTGAGTATATCTAGGAGATTATAAAGGAAATGTCTCAGAATTTTCTCAATTGAAAGTGAGGAACCTGAGATATTTATCACAAACTGCCACTCATAATTGGTTGAACTGCTTCTGTAGGTTTTAAGTTCCTGAAATTGTGTTCGCCTGTCTCTGTAATCTAAGGCATACATCCATGGCCAGAAAAAGCCTCCACGCAGACAGTCACACTTGTTTACAGTAAGAAACCACTAGCCTGTGCTAAGGAGGGGTACTAATAGGACAGAGAAATTAACAGCACTGCTTTAGCATTCATCAGGGATATTCAACCTCAAATTGCTTTTTTCCAACAAAAAGCCAAGATGCCTCTCTACCATCCCATTAAAGAGACTGAAGCCATTCTCCAATAATCCAATCAGGTGATTTTGAAGGATAGTGAGCTTCATTAAATTAAAACATTAACAAATTTGCATAGTAGTATATTAAAAAGTAGCTATAATAAAATTATAATTGCAGAGAACTCTGGACTTCGTGTTTGAACTCGAAGCAATTATAGTTAGAGATAATTAAAATCCTCTGAAACTGATAGAAAATCCATTATATGCAGAAGGGAGAGAAGTTCAGCGGAGGTTGGAAGGGTATCCACAGCACAGGATCAATGGAGGACTTAGAACCCAAATGACTAAAAGAGAAGAGAATCCTAACGTGAACCAAAGACATTTCTCTTACATACACTTTGTTGAAAGTTTTACCCATTCTTAGTACAGTATGATTGGAAGTTAATATTAGAACTTTTCTTTATAGTATTTTTAATTTGTCATATCTAAATTTTTCTCGGACTATTTAGTATACAGTATTTGGTTTACCCCACAGTGTGTGTTCATCTTTTTCAAATTAATCCTTCAGTTAGGCCTTTAAAGGAACTCCTTCAGATATTAACAAAAAGGTATTTCTCCCACTTGGATCTAGCCAACAATTGAGGTCTAGATTCTGGTGTCCAGAGGAGGAGACCAGATGAATAGTACCATTGTACAATAGTGCTTGAACAAGTTCAAGATTTTATTTTCCTCTTTTACTCTCATTTTCTCACGAGTGTGCAATGGAGCTTTCCAAAAGCTATATGGTCCTGTGATGATGCAATCACTCTGATAGCTCATGTAACGTGTGCTTTTATATTCTTATGCTTTAAAAAATTATTGGTTTTAATTTTAATATGATAAATGTTCATGGAGTGAACCCAAATCAACAAAAGCTCTTTGGGGTCCTCAATAATTTTTGAAAGGCCCAAGGCCAAAATGTTCGAGAACCAGTTCTACGATATTCTTAAATATTAATAGTATTCATGTAAGGCATCCACTTTAAATAAAGATCAGATAAGTTTAGAAAACATTAGGAATAGAGCCAAATTGAAAGATTTTAGAGGTATAAAAGCCTTTGGCTGTTATATTAATATTATCATCATGTAACAGATGAAGAAAGTGAAACTCAGATTTTCTGAAAGTGAAACTCAGAGATATTCTTGTTCCTGGGAACATAGGTAAGGTAATAAAGGGTCAGGGTTAGAACACAAGGCCTCTGAATTTCTAGTAAGTTTTTCTTCTTGTTTTTGTTTTCTTGTTTTTTAACCTCAGAAAGACCTCTCAGAGATCTTCACTTTATCTTCTGACCTTCAGGTGGAACCATAAACATTCGAGGGACATGAGAATCTGCCCCAGACAAAATTTTCTAAATAAACTGATACATCCTGAATCAAAAAGTTTAGAAATAAATTTAATTATCTCCTCTCAAGTTCCCTCTCCTATCACTTGGTCAGGAAGTTGAGCATATTCGTTTTGAAGCAATGTAGGGAGGTAATCCATTAAAGTAATTTCAAAGAAATTGATCTTGTCACTCACCCCAAGGTCATCTTACCAGATTCCTCTTCATACTCCTGCAGTAAGCACTTCCTAAATTCCCCAAAAAGTCTCCCTAAAATTTCTGCTAAATACAAGTGTAACTTCATAGAAAAAACAAATGCAGCAAACAAATCATATTCAGATAATGAATGTTATAGTGCTTTATGAACAACAGTGTATGATTTAAAAGTTGTGATTATTATTAATACTATCTTCTGCTTGGCTCATAAACTGGTTCCAGATCCATTTCTGAGGCATCTGTGGATTTCTGGGAGGCATTATGATGTGGCAATTAAGAGCAGTTATTTCTCTGTCAAACAAAGCTGCATTCATACCCTGTCTCTACCATTTATGGGCCATGTGACCTTTGGCAAGGGACTTAGCCATTTAAGCCGCAAATTTCTCATCTATAACATAGGGTGATAAAAGAACCTCCTTCACACAGTTGTTGTGAAGATTAAAGAAGATAATGCAATATGAGTCAATACGCAGATGGTAAATGCTATTTAAAGTTAGCTTTTGATATTTCTCTTAATATTGCCATAATTGTTATAATGAATGTGTCACCAAAAATCTAGATTTCAGAAACTGGCAACATAAAAAAAGGAAAGTGCTGAGAAATGCTCAAAGATGATCAGTGGCACATCAATGAGGGGAGCTATATGCAAGAACTCCTCATTTTTAGAATAGGGTAAGGAGCACTATTCCTGGGATTACAGAAAATTGATTTAGAACACATAACTATCAGAAAAATTGGACTTGGTAAGGGGTAAGATTTAGGCTTGTATTACTGTTGGGAAAAATTGAGATATAAATTATGGATGCATTTTCTTTCCTTGTAAGACTCATCCTTCCCAAGATGCTTCACCCTTTACCCGGATGCATAATAATAAGTCTAGTGTAAATAAATAAATGAGGTATTAGCTGATAAGGAGACCTTGGCCCTGTGGCATTTGTATTTCAATGAAGTCCCCAGAAGGATAAATATTAATACCTTTCATGCCCCCAAAAATGTCTTTCTAAAGGAGAAATGTCAGGCTAAATAGCACATCATGATACCCTTTGCAATATATTTGTCATGGTGCAAAAGACTTGATATTACCTGACTGAGAAATATGACATGATAAAAACAACGTGGCCTGAAAACATAACTGCATGTGTACTCAATGACAATGAGTTTAGCACCTCACTTTTCATCAAGGATGTTGTGTTATATTTCAAACCCCTAAGACTGACAACACTTAATTCAGGTTCAGGTGAAAGTTAATATACAACTTAACCTTAATGAATAAAACCAGGTAATAATTACAGTGTGGTGTTTAAATTAAGGGCCACATGTGTTCTATCCACTGTTGATCATCTGTGTGACCTCCAACAGGTTACCTAACCTCCAAGCTTTGTTCCCTCACTTGTAAAAAAAGGATAATACTAGTAATTGCCTCACAAGGTTGCTGTGAAGATTAAATGAGATAATACATGTTAGCATTTAGTACAGTGACTGGCATATAATAATAGATATGACGTGTTTTTATTATCAGCTCAAAGAACAGATTCTAAGGAGAAAACCTTAACTAACTAGTCAAAATCATGTCCGTGATAGCAGGGAAAAAGTTGACATTGGTGCTAGGTATCAATACTAAACAACTAACAAAGTGAGGAAATTTGCTTGGCCTTCATAAAGGCCAATTACGATCATATAGGTAAAATATTTCACATTTTAACTTAATTTACATATTCTATTTTATTTCAACAAATATGTATTGGATACCTATTATGTGCCTGTGTTAGCGCATGAGAACATAGATGAGGAGGACACATTCCTTCCCTTCAAGAAGTTTATAGCCTACTTGGAAAGTCAGCCATGTAGACGAATAATTACAATTCATTATGTATGTGTGCTACAGTTTGAATATTTGTCCCCTCCAAGACTCATGGTGAAATTTAATCCCCAATGTGGCAGTATTGAGAGGTGAGACCTTTAAGAGTTGAATGGGTCATGAGGGCTCTGTCCTCATGAATGGATTAATCCATTAATGCATCAGTGGGTTAACATGAGAGTGGGACTAGTGGCTTTACATGAAAAGGAAGAGAGACCTGAGCTAGGATGCTTAGCCCCCTCGCCATGTAATGCCCGGAATGCTGCATCAGGACTCTGCAGAGTCCCCATTAGGAAGAAGGCTCTCACCAGATGTACCCCTTAGAGCTTGGACATTCCAGCCTCCAGAACTATAAGAAATAAATTGTTTCTTAAAAATTACCCAGTTTCAGGTATTCTAAGTAACAGAAAACAGACTAATACAATGTATAATGACAGAAATATGTATAAGATATAAAATGAGCACAGTGAACATAGTAAGCAATATGGTGGTGGTGAAGGTGAGTTATTAACAAAGTCTTTAGAACTCAGTAACTACTTTATATGTACTCTAGGGACCTAGTGAGTACAGAAATCTTCAAAAATATCCCAAAGTAATTCAATTAAATGGAGTGCTACAACAATAGGATAACCATATGGCAAAAAAATTAATCTCAACCCCTACCTTCTCCGTTCCTCTGTCCACCCATGCCAGACTTCCCTGGCACCTTCTGTCCACCCCTTCCCACTCCAGCTCCTCAGTTACTTGACCTTTAGGCCCCTTGACCTTGATTGGAGGCTCTCAGGGACTCACTCAGAGACCCCTGCAAGCAACCACCAGAGATTGAAAGAGGAACAAAAGACTATTTGAAAATAGAACTATATGTTTTTTCCACTCTGTTGGGTTTTGGAGACATCCAGACAGCTACTAGATGTCTACCCAGTCACTTGCCTAAAATTTAGTCCATAGCCTCCCTAAGATCACAGATCAGAGCAAAAGAAAGTCTTAAAAATCTCCAGAAACATAAGTAAAAAGCATTAAACTTCATATTTTCCACAAAACCTTAACTTGTTCCATCTGTCAAAAACACAATTTGAATAAAAAATATAAAGTATAGATAAACCAGTGTTTTATATTACTATGTTGCCCGATTCATGGCTAAAATTTTAGAATGAAAGCTATAAGTCCTCTGCGTTTCCCTGTATGTTTATGTATATATGTATGTGTATTATATGCGATATTCCCCAACTTCCAGATGGTATGACCAAATTAATTTATAAAATCTCTTAAAGAAGTTCTATTCAAATTGGCTTAGAGACAAGAGAGTGCTTATAGAAATATTCCTAAAACCCTTAGAAGTATAGAAACTAACCCAAATGCTTTTCAATTTCATATAACTTGGCTAAAACTTTAATAAATAAGCTTAGTTTAATATTGTTTGTTTAATTAAAACAGCTGTGTCTTCTGCCCCATCAGTATCAAGTATGATCTGAGCATAAATCTTTATTGCACTTGGGTTTACTAGTAAATAAGATTAAAAATAATTAACAAGAAAATAACCTGAAATGATGGGTAGCTTTGTTTGGTGTTATAGTATGTCTGCCTGAAAACAGTTTCCAAAATCTCTTTGGTAATTTGAAACTCTAAAGTTACACTAAGTTAAATGATGAATATTCGTTGAATATCTAGATCATTTCCAAATAAGATGAAATACTAGAATATAAATTACTGGGCATAAGTTTAAGTTTATATACTTTTGACATCCTGGTTTAGAGAGACTAAATATATTTAGGTCTGTTAATGAAAAATTGTATATAAGGGAGCATATGCCTCTAGTACTTGTGAAATGATGTATTTGCAGATCTGTTAGTCTGCTACAGAATGCTGATATATTATAAGTAATCCATAATTGTCTACTTATTAGTTTTATCTGTAAAGGAAAGTTTACTAATGGTTAAAAATTATAATGAATACATGTAAATGAAACTACTAGAAACCATGATGGTGAAGGGAATAAAGATTCTATAAAAAGTATGTGAGGAAAGTAAGATGTATTTTTGACAACAAAAGGTATGAGGTATAATGAACGTATTTTTGTCCAGGAATAAAGAAAGTAATGTTATTCTAAGGTGGAATGACTGGTTGCTCTAGAATGAGGAAGAGGAAAATGTAGACAGAAAAAAACTGAATAGATATTTTAAAAAGTTGTAAAAGTTTATGAAAGAGAGATCTCATGTAGCCAAGTTTGCGAACATTTGAATGGATTTATTTATAATTTTTTTTAAAAAATGATCCTTAATATCAAAACTGTACTGGTGTAAAATTAGAATGGCAAAGTTTTTTTGGATTATTGGTCTGCTCTTAATAAGAAAGTGTAAAAGGTTTTTGTTTACTTTTTAAGTAATCTGCCTGAGAAACCAAGATTCTGTGTCTTACAATAATTTCCTATGCTTTATGTTAACCTTTATAGTGTTCTTGGTCATTTAAGAAAACCTAAATAGCGTTTCACAGTGATCCGTGATCCTATTTAATCAAGTGTTCAAACCTTTTGACATTTTTGACAATCTCACAAAATCAAATACTAAATGAAATCTTCTTATTCTTTTTTTAAAAACTTCTTATTCTGAAACTAACTTTGAGATTTCCCAGAGGCGCCCTGCAAAATCTCAAGGAATTTGTTGTTTTACTTCATAAAAGAAATGTGATAATTTGGTTTATTTGATATGTTAAATTGCATGGGAAACATTGTCAAATAAGAAGTGATGCTTAGCCTTTTCTAGGTCATAGTTGTATGGGTAAATGTTATTAATATAAGTATTTCAGAAATTGTATAAAATTCCTAGAAATTTGTCACTCTCTCAGCTATACATGTCTTAGTATAATGCTATCAGTCATAATTCCAGTTATTATTTTTCTTTTGTGTCACAGAAATGACCAAATTTTCTTGTCAAATGAACTCTCACCAGATCTTTAACCATGGCCATTTTTAAATCTTTTATCACTTACAGTCATTATTTTACTCTGAGTCTTCTCTGCAAGCATTTATAATCAGCCACAACCCAAAAGTGCTTCATCTTCAAAGAGATTCATGGAAAAGACTGTGACAAGTACTCTGGAGTACAGGTTTCTGATAACTTTAAAATCACCCCTCTAAACTGAGTAAAAATTCCCAGAACTCTAATAAAAGAGCTTATGAGTTCAAGAAACTGCTAGCCTAGCCCAAGACAAGCAGAGCAAGAATTATATGGGAATAAGTGAACTGATAAAGATGATTATAATTTCTATGGCCTTCTTGTTTGAAACTTTGCTGGTTCTTTAATGTTGTATTTTCCAGATTTAAAGAACTCCTTTCCCTTTTCTTTTAAGCTATCTATAACTCACAGAAATTTTGTAAAGTATACATTTGTGGGAAAAAAATGAAACATTAATTTTTCTCCATACCTGATCCTGCCAGAATTTGGAAATTCCTATTTTCATGGCGATATAATTATTTGCATAAATTTAGTAAGAATCTCTTATTTTATAATAGCACACAATTAAAAACACGGATTATATTACCAAGGTTTTGAGTGGATATCATATTTGAAAATGACATACATAGAATCAGATATGACAAGACAGATTTAAGGAATGATGGTTGACTTAGAAGTTGTAAGAAGCCAATATTACAATGCCCTTTTGGAGTACCAGCCTGGTCCCTGACTTACAGATTTCCAGGCCTTAGACGTGAATAAGGAAAGTCATTTTCTAGCAGTCCCAGAAAACTTAAAATATATTGGGGACCTCTAGAAATGAGGAATTCACCCAAAACTATAGGTATTACAAGAAAAGTCTGATGGTGAGCCCTTGGCTTGGCTTCCTAGCCTCCAGATGCTTTTAAAAGTCTGTGTAAGATTACCTATAAAAAGTTCTAGCAAAAGAAACTTTAAAAGTCATATGTGATCAACTACTATTCTTGCTGTACTTCTGTAAATAATGACGCCAAATCTAATGAGACCAAACTATTTGGTAAACAAGAGTCAAAACGAGGATGACTGTAGATAGAAATTTTGTTTTAATGGAAAACTATAACACAGCCTTGTGAGTTCCCAATTCTTTTAGCTTCCTCCAATACCTGTCTATAATTCCACAAACTATTATTTCCAATTTTTCTCCTACCCTCCTGGCTTGGCATTACTGAGAACTAAAATTTCCTTTTTTTTCAAACTTTGCAACCTGAAGCTAAATGACTTAATAAGAACTACAAAGAAATCACCACAACAGATCATGTAAAGCAACCTTCAGTCCTGCTACAGGGGAGTGGGGCAGTAAGAAAGTTCACCAGAATACCCAGTACCATCACCACAGACATTCAAACTAGAAACCAGGAAATTTATCAGATTACCACTGCTATCCTCACTCTACCATCTAAAGATGCTTTGAGCACAAGTCTAGAAATCTTGACTGGTGGCCCTCTGGACTCAGAAGCTGGATTTCCAACTACTAATTTTTGTTTTTCTTGTTTTCATAGAAATTCCCGTAATTAAATGCATGACTGATTGTACCATCCAGCAAATATCCTCTACACCATATCTTAACAGATGATTCAGCTGGTCCTTAATAAAAACATGGCAAATGAATGAGAAATGTACTTAATATTTTTCAAAAGAAAGAAGAATGTTCAAGATCATTTCAAGATCACTTTGCAGTGGTCCCTGTACCTATAGCGATAGTTCCCCTTAACAAAGGCTTCCTGTCTTTAATAAGGATCATTTAATATTTTTTCTTTAACATAATTTAGCAATGTACTTACTAATTCACTTTAGTTTTCCTTTCCAATCTTATGCCAATCCACAAAAAATGCTCTCAGCAGTAAGCATCCCTATTGTCTATCCTTTAACAAATGTAGCAGGAAGAAAACAATGGTACTTAAAACAATACTGACTTCAGCCACTTAGGGGAATTATCCAAATCATCTCAGAGGCAGGTAGCTCTTTTGTGTAGAAAAATATCTTGATGGTGGACCTTGACAAACATTTTAATGGAGAAATGTGAGGACAGTTGCTCAAAGTTTAAATGAATGAGAGCAAAATTACACTGTGAAACAGAATAAGGGAGATTAAGGTGGTCAGGTGGGAGTCCAGCAAGAAGGAAGGTAGGGATGAGAGCAGGAGAGAGAAAGGAGGAAGAGGCAAGGATAAAAACAATATGGAGGCCTAAGGACAAATTCCCTATTACAGGAACATCTGAGAATTGAGAACACAGCGGCCTGATAATTCAGTTGTAAGTTTGTGGTACTGGGCTGAGTTGTCAACATCTTTTCCTTTTATTTTTCCAAAACATTAACAAGGTACAAAAGTTTTTGTTACTTATATCTGAATAATGCTTAAGTCAGAGCTTTTAGTGTGCCCATTACAAGATTCGTGTTCATTATACTCAACAGGTAAATTTTTACCCCTCAACCCACCATTCTCATTCCTTCTTGGATTCCAATGTACTTTACATCTCTTTGTGCCCATTGTGCCCATAGTTTTGCTCCCAATTATTTGTGAGACCATATGGTGTTTGTTTTTCTATTCCCAAGATACTTTGCTTAGGATAATGGTCTCCAGTTGCATCCAAATTGCTGCAAAAACACATTATTTCATTCCTTTTCATGGCTGAGTAGTACTTCATGATGTATGTGCATATGTGTGTGTGTACATATTTTCTTAATCCACTCATGAACTGATTGATGGGCACCTAGGTTGATCCCACATATTTGCAATTGTGAACTGTGCTGCCATAAACATTCAAGTGCGTATGTGTTTTTGATAAAATGACTTCTTTTCCTTTGAGTAGATACCCAGTAGTAGGGTTGCCGGCTCAAATGGTAAGTCTACTTTTATTTCTTTGAGGAATCTCCAGACTGCTTTCCATAGAGGTTATATCAATTTGCAGTCCCACCATCAGTGTATTCCTTTCTCTCTGCATCCATGCCAGCATATATTGTTTTTTGACTTTTTAATAATGGCAATTCTGACAGGGCTAAGGTGGTATCACATTGTGGTTTTAATTTACATTTCCCTAATGATTAGTGATGTTGAGCATTGTTCATGTTTGTAGGCCATTTGTCTATCTCCTTTTGAAAAGGCTCTGTTTATGTCTTTTTCCCACTTTTTAATGGGGCTGTTCATTTTTTCTTGATTTGTTTTAGTTTTTTTGTAGAGTCTAGGTATTAGCCCTTTTTTGCATGTATAGTTTGTGAAAATTTTCTCCCATTCTGTAGGCTGTCTATTAACTCAGTTCATTATTTCCTTTGCTGTACAGAAGCTCTTTAATTTTAGTACCATTTATTTATTATTATTTTTGCTGTATTTGCCTTTGGTGATCTTACTCATAAATTCTTTGCCTAGGCTGATGTCTAGAAGAGTTTTTTCCATAATTTCTTCTAGAATTTGTATGGTTTCATGCTTTACATTGAAGTATTTTATCCATCTTGAATTAAGGTTATTTAACTCCCATGACTCTGTGTAGATTTGAGTGTTTCTCTTGGAATTAATTTCTAGTTTTATTCCACTGTGGTCTGAGAAGATATATGGTACTATTTTGATCTTTTTTGAATTTGCTGAGACTTGTTTTGTGGCCTAAGACATGATCAATCTTGGATAATGTTCCATGTACTGATGAGAAGAATGTATATTCAGTAGTTTTGGGGTAGAATGTTCTGTCAATGTATGTTAGGTCCATTTGTTCTAGAGTCCTTTTTAAGTCCAGTCTTTCTTTATTGATTTTCTGCTTCAATTATCTGTCTAACTCTGTCAGTGGGGTGTTGAAGTGTCCAGAAATTTCTATGCTGTTGTTTATATCTTTGCTTAGATCTAGTAGAATTTGCTTTATGAATCTGGGAGCTACTGTGTTAGGTGCATATATATTTAGGATTGGTATGCCTTCTTGTTGAATCGCTACTTTTGTCATTATGTAATGACCATGTTTGTCTTTTTTTTTACCATTGTTGATTTAAAACCTTCCTTTTTCTGATATGAGAATGGCTACAGCTGCTTGCTTTTGGTTTACATTTTTGTGGAATATTTTTTCCATCCCTTTACCTTTAGTCTTTGCAACTCCTTGTGAATGTTTCTTAGAGACAGCATATACTTTGTGTTTTTTTTCAACCATTCATACCGTTTATGTCTTTTAAGTGGGGCATTGAGACTGTTCACATTTAGTATTAGTATTGATCTGTGGGATACTGTTCTATTTATCATGTTGGGTGATACCCTGTTGTTTTGTTTTCCTTCTTATGCTATTGTTTTATAAGAGCTTTGAGCTTTGATTTTGGGGTGTTTTTACACTGGTGGGTATCTATTGTGCTATGCAATAATGCACCTTTGAGTATTTCCTGTAGGGTAGGTCTAGTGGTGACAAATTCCATTAGCGTTTGCTTGTCTGGAAAAGTCTTTATTTCTCCATCACCCATGAAACTTAATTTTGCAAGATAAAAAATTCTTATCTGTCAGTTATTCTGTTTAAGAAGACTAAAAATGGCGCCCCAATCCCTTCTGTCTTGTAAGCTCTCTGCTGAGAAGTCAGCTGTTAGCCTGATGGGTTTTCCTTTATAGGTTAGTTGTTGCTTCCATCTTGCTGCTTATAGAATTTTCTCCTTCATTTTGACTTTGGCCAGGTTGATGACTGTGTGTCTTGGTGATGTCCTATTTGCTAATAATCTTCCCAGCATTCAATGACCCTCTTGTATATGGATGTCTGAATCTCTGGAAAACACCAGAGAAGTTTTCCTCATTGATTTCCTTGAATAAGTTTTCCTTGCATTTTGCATTTTCTTCTCTCTCAGGGTTACCTATAATTCATATATTGGTTATAGTCCTGTATTTCTCTGAGTGATTATTCATTCTTCTTTATTCTTTGTTCTGCATCTTTGACTGACTTGGTTAGTTTGAGAGTCTTGTCTTCAAGCTCAGAATTTCTTTCTTCTGCTTGGTCTCATCTCTTGCTGAAGCCTTTTGCTGTGTTTTTAAATTTCCTAAATTATTCTTTCATTTCTTTCAGTTCTGTTATATCCTTTCTCATGTTGCCTAGGTCTTTAGTGACTTTTTCATTTTTTCATTAATGCCCTGAAACATTTTTTGGCTTCTTTGTGTTGGTTTTTTTGTTTATTTGTTTGTTTGTTTGTTTTTTGGGGTTTTCTTTTTGGTTTTTTTGTTTGTTTGTTTTTTTACCAAAGCCTTTATGTTCAGTACACATATCAGGAAATACACACAGGAATTGAAACTGTAGTCAAAAAGCAAGAAACTCAGAAAAGAAATTACAAGGGGGGAAAAAGGAAACTGAATATCCAGAGAATGTGATACACACTAATTTCCTGCAATATTTTACAAGTTATTTTTTCCTACTGATAAACTCCATTTCATATCAGAAAGTGTTAATCCAAGATCTTTCGAGTTTCTTGGATATTTTTAAGTTGTGTCTATTTTTTTCTTTGGTTTAATATTTACTTCATGCTATTCACTTTATTTCCCCTTGGGGTCTGATATTTTTAAAGCCTTATAATCTTCCATTCTTTAAAGCAATATTTTTCAAATGCTTTCAAAGACTTTCTGACTTTGATTGTTTTAGTTATTTCTGCTAAGTCTCGGTATAATTTTTATGTGGCATGACCACACAACACTGAGTTCGAGATAAACTGGCTTAAGAGGTAATGGGCCAGCCAGGCAAGCAATATCCATCAATTTATTTAAAACTCCCAAATTTACTATGACTGTGATAAAGTGAAGAAAATCATAATTATCGGAGTATCTCTCTGAAAGAATAAATCAATATAACTGGAATGAATATTTTGATAAGTTCCTTAGGTAAGTAGTGAGATTATAAAAGTCATGCTCAAGTAACAACAGAGTCTGCTGAATATTTTTCTAAGGAAAGTGAGTCTGATGAGGGACATATATAGGGTTGAGTGAAGAGTATATATTTGAAGCCAAAGCTGAATTGTTCACTGTAAGCGAGAAAAAGCTGAGCGGTAATCTTCATTCTTACTTTTTTCTGCTATCAGCCTCTCTTCTAAATAGATGGTGAACAAATATTTCAAGTGAATCAGGCTCCAAGTCATTTGTCTGATTATAACACCCTGAAATCTCACTACAGTCCTGGACTAAAGCACTCAACCAAAAAAAAAAAAAAAAAATCACTACTTTTGCCCTAGTTGAATAGTTTTTTGAGACTTTTGTCTCCATATTCCAAATTATCTTTTCTGTTTATCTATGTTATTTTTATCTGTGATTCAGTTTGGACAAGAAAGCTTTTTACAATCCTATGGGGCTGGTGAAACACAAATAAAACTTGAGGGTTCAGAAATGCATATACAGTTTTTATCTCTGACCTATCCTGAATTTTGAAGCTTCACAAGATTTAAGAAAAAACTTTGTAAAAGCAGAGAAAATTCCATCCATTCATGTGCTGTTCAAAAAATAAACACCCGCCAAGGGTGGGACAAAACAAGGAGCATGAAAACAACAGATGAGAGTTGAAAGTACTTGTAGGAGTGACAAATTGACCTTGCTAACACATTGACCTTGCTGATAAATTGATCTTGCTGTTCTCCCCTTGCTGAACACAACTCTTTTTCCCTAGTGTCACTTAAAATGTGGACATAGAGGCTGATAATCCAGCTTGAACCTTGAGAAAGGACCATTGCTATGGTACAGAAGAAAAGCGGAGCTTTTGGCAATGGAAGAGGGCTGGTGTGATTAAAATCAACTTTCTTTTCAATACCATTCATCTTATTTGCCATTCATATTCTAAATTCTATTTCTGATATTTCGACAATTTTCTTTTGGCTTAGGTCCATTACTGTAGATCCACTGTGATCTCTTTGGGCTATCAAACTAGCTTGTTTTTTCATGTTGCCAGAGTTCTTTTGCTAGTTTCTTCTCATCTGAAACCTCTTCTCTCAGGTCAGGGCAGATTGGTTTGCAGTGCACCTCTTCTCCTTTGCTAGGAACTCACTTACTTATGAGAGGCCACCAGATTGTGCTTTTGTGACCTACTCTGGAAACTTGACCTGGTATGGAAGGGTGTAGGGATCTCCCTGAGCAAGAATTGGCTTGAGCTCAGAGTCAGCAAAGCTGGACATGCTTCTTGGGTCCAAAGGTCAATGGGTCCAGAACGCTCCTTGAGGCTAGAAGTCAATGAGTCCAGACACGGCCCATTGACTGCTGAATGCTTCTTGGAGCTAAAGGTCAATGGCCTATTGAAATAGACAAACTGTTTCCTGTGGCAAATAGCCAAGGTGTGTCTCATTGTCCTGCACTCGGGTAATGAGGTCCAAAGGTTAAGATGCAGTTTGCCTTCCCTTGAGCAATTTCCATAAGAAATGGAACATGTCGCCTCAGGGCTCTAAAGATAGTCACATACCAGGAAGTAGCTGCTGGACAAAAGGTGTATAAAAATAAAGTGACTGGAGTTTTCCAGACTGCAGTCTTTACCGGCTCCATGTGTGTCCATGTGTTTATTCGTGTGTCTGTATGTATGTTTATGTGTTCATCCCCCATTCTGTAATCGGGCCGCAACCACTGGCGCAGCGAGCAGGGTCTGTGTCGTTCAGGATGGAGGGACCGAAGAGGCACCCCTTTGGCTATAGGTAAGCGGCATCCAACAGGGGACTTTCAGGATAAGATGGGGAATTTCCCCTGAGCACCAGAACGTAAATATCGAAAGCTAATTCAGGGAATTTGCACTCTGTAGGAGTGGAAGTGAAGGAAAATACTTTAAAACAATTATTTGCTCTGGTACGGAAACATTGTTATTGGTTTCAATGTCAGTCAGAAGTGCAACTAAATCTTCGTAGTTGGCAACAAGTAGTTAAAGCTTTTCGTGTCGCCCATCAGAAAGGTGAAACTATTGATTTAAGAATTTGGACCGTCTGCAGTGCAATTACTCAGGCATTACGCTTGCTGCAGACAGAATCAGAAAAAGCTTATGCAGGTGAAGAACCCGAAAAGGAGCCCTTGGCATCCCGGGCCCCTTCCCCTGAAGAGTTCGGGGATGGGGAGGAGCCACCAGATAAGGATCCTCCTGATAAATTGCCCACTCGTGCAGATGTACGAGAATTAATCTCTTTACTTAAAAAGAATAAGGTGACTCCAGGCCCTTCACCTTCTTTTTCAGCTTATCCAGTTCGGCCTTCTGCCCCTCTAGTCGGATGAAATTTTTGAATTCCTCTTACCCAAGGGCCAGATGATGATTTTCCGTTTTCCTTTTAAATTATGTGTGTAATATTGTCTAATTCAGAGGTTGTTTAGAAATTTATTCAATGCCTAAATTTAGAGGGAAAAAATAAAACCAGGATAGAAAGTAACTAGTAAAGTAAAAAAGAGATGTAGAAAGGCTATGAGCGTGGAAATGTGTTTTTGTTAAGAAAAATCAGCGAGAGAATAATTTGTGTGGAGAAAGATCTTGTGTAGTGACTTTTTGTCCTAGAACAGAATGGCTGGTTATTTGAGAAAGAGGAAATTTAGGACAAAAAAGAAAGCCCAAGTATGTCGTTAGATGGTCTGTGTAGGTTGTGATGGAGTTCTTAGAAGGAATTTACGAAAGAATTTTGTGTATGGTTGAGTCAGCTATAATTAAAGAAAGAAAGGTTTGGTTAAAATTGCAAGGTATTCTTGAAATACTGGTTTGCTCTTAATGAAACTGCATAAGGGTTTTAATGCTAGATCTACTGAGCCAAAAAAGGAAGGACCTACAACTTCCTTTAGGAAGAATGCTGCTCCCATATGTCTCCTTCCCTACTCGTAGCATTGAGTGTAAAGGGAGTTTCAGCAGTACTGGAACTAAAGTTTTTTGGGAGACTCTTATTCAAGATTCTCGACCTGTTCTCTCTCTCTCACTATTGGTGGTCGTACTTTTGAGGGCTTAGTGGATACGGGGCCTAATGTTTCTATCATTTGTCTTGCTCAGTGGCCCCCTGACTGGCCCAAAGTTGCAGTTCCTACTATGTTGTCTGGATTGGGACAGGCTCAATGTGTGTTCCGCAGTAAAGATATCTATGATTGTTTAGGACCTGAAGGCCAACAAGCTTCTTTGCAGTTTTATATTACTGATATTGCTGTGAATTTATGGGGTCGAGATCTGTTACATCAGTTTGGGGCACTTGTAGCTATCCCTCACTTATCACCTAATGTTAAAAATATGATGCTAAAGATGGGTTACAACCCCGTCCAACATCCTGATGCACGAGATTCTTTAAACTAATTGCCACTGCTCAAGAAATTCCTCGAGCCCTCCCCCTGTGGTGAAATACAGATAAGCCTGTATGGGTTGAGCAGTGGCCTCTTACAAAAGAAAAGCTTGAGGCGTTAAAGTCTTTAGTAGCTGAGCAGCTTGCTGCCGGTCATATTGAACCCTCCACCTCTCCTTGGAATTCTCCTGTTTTGTTATCAATAAGAGATCTGGAAAATGGCAATTTCTCACAGATCTCTGGGAAATTAACAAATGTATCCAACCTATGGGCCATTTACAGCCTGGTTTGCCTTTGCCCTCTATGATTCCCACTGGCTGGTCTTTGACGGTCATTGATCTTAAAGATTGTATTTTTTTTTTTATAATTCTTTAGGCAGCTAAATTAAAGCTTATTTCTTTTTTTTTTCTTTTTCTTTTTTATTTCATATTATTATGGGGGATACAGAATTGCAGGTTACATACGTTGCCCATGTACCGCCTTTCCCCCAAGTCAAAGCTCCAGATGTGTCTGTTCCCCAGACAGTGCGCGTTGCACCCATCATGTAGGTATATATCCCTCCCTTCCCCACCCCCCCTTCCCGAGTCAGCACCTTCAAGCGTGACCATTCCCCAAATGGTGCGCAATGCACTCATTATGTAGGCATACACCCATCCCCTCCCCCCACCCCTCACCTCAGTCTGATATCCAATTGGTGTCGTTCCCAGATGTGTATTTAGGTGATGTTCAGGGAAACCAATTTTCTGGTGAGTACATGTGATGCTTGTTTTTCCATTCTTGGGATACTTCACTTAATATAATGGGTTCCAACTCTCTCCAGGAGAACCATAGAGATGTCGTATCTTCATTATTTCTTATAGCTGAGTAATATTCCATGGCATACATATACCACAGCTTACTAATCCAATCATATATTGATGGGCATTTGGGTTGTTTCCACATCTTTGCTATTGTGAATTGTGCTGCTATAAACATTCGGGTACATGTGTCTTTGTTACAGAATGACCTTTTTGCCTTTGGGTATATGCCCAATAATGGGATTGCTGGATCAAATGGCAGGTCTACTAGAATCTGTTTAAGATACCTCCATAATGCTTTCCACAGGGGTTGCACTAGTTTGCAGTCCCACCAGCAGTGTATGAATGTTCCTGTCTCTCCACATCCACACCAACATGTGTTTTGGGATTTTTTGATAAAGGCCATTCTCACTGGGGTTAAGTGATATCTCATTGTGGTTTTGATTTGCATTTCTCTGATGATTAGGGATGTTGAGCATTTTTTCATATGTTTGTTAGCCATTCTTATATCTTCTTTTGAGAAATTTCTATTCATGTCATTTGCCCACTTTTTGATAGGGTTGTTTGATTTTTTCTTGCTGATTTTCCTGAGTTCTAAATAGATTCTTGTTATCAGTCCTTTATCTGATGTGTAGTACGCAAAAATTTTTTCCCATTCTGTAGGTGGTCTGTTTATTCTTGTGACTGTTTCTTTGGCTGTGCAGAAGTAAAGATTGTTTTTTTACCATTCCTTTGCAGTCTTCAGATTGTGAGCATTTTGCTTTTACCATTCCAGAAAATACTGGCCGCCCTACTGAGCGTTATCAGTGGAGGGTGCTTCCTCAGGGGATGTTAAACAGTCCTACGCTATGTCAGGAATTTGTTGATTGTGCTGTTAATCCCATTCGTGTGTGGCACCCACAAATTGTACTCTATCATTATAATGGATGATATTCTTCTTGCAGTACCCTCTCGAGAGGTGTGGGATGCAGCCTTTATAGATCTTAAGGAGAGTCTCAAACTCTATAATTTAATAATTGCCCCTGAGAAGGTTCAGGATACTCCACTTTTCAACTACTTAGGGTATTGTCTTTCAGAATTATAAATATGACCACAAAAGTTACAAATTCGGAGAGATAATTTAAAAATGCTAAATGACTTTCAAAAACTGTTAAGAGATATTAATTGGCTTTGGCCCTCACTTGGTATACCCACTTATGCTTTACAACATTTGTTTGCTATTTTAGAAGGTGATTCTGCTCTCGACAGCCCTCGTTGTCTCAACCCTCAGGCTGAAGCTGAGTTGCAGTTTGTGGAGCAATGCTTGAGCTCTGGTTTCCTTATGTTTCTCAACCCTTCTCTTCCCATAACTCTTCTTTTCCATACGTTTCACTCCCCTTCAGGTTGTTTGGGGCAGTCGCATGGAATTCTTGAGTGGATATTTCTCCCTAACCAACACAACAAAAGACTTTTGCTTTATGTAGATAAACTAGCACAATTAATTACTCGAGGACGTCCGCGCTGTTGTCAACTCTCAGGAATGGACCCCCGTCGAATTGTTACTAATTTGAGTTCTAAAGATATCCAAACTAACTTTGAGTTTTCCACTGCTTGGCAGGTGGCCTGTGCAGATTACATTGGGACTTTTGATAATCATTACCCCCAACATAAGTTATATTCTTTTTTTGCAAACTCACTCCGTTCTTCCTGTTTCTCCCATTGTTTCTATCCCTCTACAAGGAACCACCTTTTTTACTGACGCTTCAAGTTCTCGTAAGGCCGGTTATTGGAGCACAATAGTCCAAAAGGTTGTTATTTCTCCTTTTCCATCAGTACAACAGAGTGAGCTTTATGCTATCTGCCTTGTTCTACAAGATTTTTCTGCTGAACCCATTAACATTGTTAGTGACTCACAGTATGCTGTTTACGTTACTTCTCATCTTCCTACTGCCTCATTGCCTCTTAATCCCCAAACTACATTACAACATTTGTTTACCCATTTACAGGCACTCCTTCGTATGCATTTTCATCCTGTTTTTATTGTCCACATTAGATCACATTCCAGACTCCCTGGGCCATTGTCCAAGGACAACGACAACATTGACTCTTTACTGGTAGCCTCTATTCAACAGGTCACAAGAACATGACCTCCATCTCACTAACGCAAAAGGACTTCAACACCGTTTTTCTCTTACACGTAAACAAGCTCGTGCTATTGTACGTTCTTGTGCTTCTTATGTGCCCTTAACCCTTCCTTCTTTACCGCCAGGTTGTAATCCACGAGGCTTGAAAGGTAATCATATTTGGCAGATGGATGTTACTTATGTTACATTTTTTGGCCGTCTTCGTTATGTTCACCATACTATTGATACTCATTCTCACTTTCAGTGGGCTACTGCTCAAAGCTCTGAAAAGGCTGATGCTGTTATTACTCATCTATATTCTTGTTTGGCAGTTATGGGCCTTTCAGCTATACTTAAAACGGACAATGTCCCCGCCTACACTTCTAATAAACTTGCTTCCTTCCTTCAGCTATATTCCATATGCCATGTTACTGGAATTCCCTTTGTCAGGGTCAAGCCATCATTGAACGGGCCAATCGCACCCTAAAGCTTCAATTACAAAAACAAAAAGGGGTGTCCCTGAGTCTCCTCCTCATCACCTATTAAGGGCACTCTTTACCCTTAATTTTTTAAATCATTGGCAGACTTTTAATTCCTCTGCAGCAGAACGTCATTTCACAACCTCGTCCTCTCCCCCACCTAACGTTTGTGATCCTGTGTACGTGTCCACACCGAATGGAGAATGGAAGGAGGGAGAGGTTCTACGATGGGGTCAGGGCTATGCTTATGTCTCCACAGGACAGGGCTGTGAGTGGGTCCCCACTTGTCGTCTTAAGTGGCGGTATGGCAAAGAGGATCAGGACCGAGGACTTCCTCAAGGAATTCGAGAATCTGACTGCGCAAGCCAGAGGACCGACGCCGGGAACGACAGGTGCGGTTCCGCTGACTAATGTGTCTCAGCCTTTATTGGCTTGTGTGCCCTATCCTTATTTGCTACTGCTAGGTTCTGTTCAATGGAATGAGTCCACAGAAAATATCTCCTGTCTTAATAACTGCTCTTTATATACCTGCCTTAACCGCTCTTCATGGGCTAACTTCAATGCTAGTTCACAAAGTTTATATGTTTTAAGGGCTAGGACAGAGCTTTGGATTCCAGTTAATTTATCCTGGCCTTGGAGTGAATCTGCCTTAATTACCACTTTTTTAAACAAAATAACTTCCTTGAGCCACAGAGTTAAGAGAGCTATCGGTCTTATAATGGCCGTTGTGGCAGGATTAATATCTATAGCTGCCACGGCCGCTACAGCAGGAGTAGCGTTGCAACAGTCTGTTCAAACCGCTGACTTCATCTGTAAGTGGCATGAAGACTCACACAGACTGTGGCAACACCAACAGGAAATTGATAGCCATTTAGAAGGAGAAATCTTGCACTTACAAAGTACTGTCCAATGGCTAGATTAAATTCAAGTCCTAACCACTCAGTCATTTTTGCGTTGCGATTGGAAATCTTCCAGGTTTTGTGTTACGCCTATTCCTTTTAAACAGTAGCAAACATTGGCGAGTTCTAAGCCTTCCGCCAGCTAGCAGGAAGGCGTAACCTGGCGGCTAATTTACAAAGCCTAGAACAAGAAATAACCAGTACATTCCAGGAAAATTTGCCAGAATTTAATGAACAAGATTTCTTTCAAGGTTTGGCAAATGGACTGTCCCAAGCTAATCCTTTAACAACTTTTAAATCTTTCCTTAATAACATAGGAACTAATGCTGGAATTTTAATTGTCTTTATTCTTTGCCTGTTTTCAGTCTACAGATGCTGGTGCTACGGAAAAATAAAAATCAACCAATGTAATCAAAATATCATGACGGTCTTCGAGCATATTCGATCTCAAACTTAAAAGAAGAGGGGGAGATGTAGGGATCTCCCTGAGCAAGAACTGGCTTGAGCTCAGAGTCAGCAAAGCTGGACGTGTTTCTTGGGTCCAAAGGTCAATGGGTCCAGAACGCTCCTTGAGGCCAGGAGTCAATGGGTCCAGACACGGCCCATTGACTGCTGAATGCTAAAGGTCAATGGCCTATTGAAATAGACAAACTGTTTCCTGTGGCAAATAGCCAAGGTGTGTCTCATTGTCCTGCACTCGGGTAATGAGGTCCAAAGGTTAAGATGCAGTTTGCCTTCCCTTGAGCAATTTCCATAAGAAATGGAACATGTCGCCTCAGGGCTCTAAAGATAGTCACATACCAGGAAGTAGCTGCTGGACAAAAGGTGTATAAAAATAAAGTGACTGGAGTTTTCCAGACTGCAGTCTTTACCATCTTCATGTGTGTCCGTGTGTTTATTCGTGTGTCTGTATGTATGTTTATGTCTTCATCTCCTGTTCTGTAATCGGGCTGCAACAAAGGGGAGGATGCATCAAGAGCTTGTATTCAGCTGATCTGTGCTGTCCCATTGCCCTTTGTCACAATCCAAGCCTGTGCTGAATGATATTCATTCAGAGTAGTTGGTTGTTCCCCAGGCTTCTGTTGAAAGCTCAGGTTGGGGGCTGGGCAAGTTCCTCTCCAAGAATTTTGGCATTGTGGGAGACTGCTCTGCCCAGATCTCCCTGCGGTGGTGTCAGTGGCAGCTAGGTGAGGCTATCTAGGCAGTGGTCTTGGGTATCAGGGCTGGGGGAATTCACTCCAGCCAGGTCCAGATGGGATGGTAGCTCTAGGCTAGTGGGTCACTGGTGGAGCATTGGACTGCAGGGGTAGTTCCTGCCAGGCAGCCTTTGGGAGCCTCGGGGATGGGGACGCAGGTCCCCGTAGAGGTGCTGGAGCCTTGGTCGCAGGGCCACGGGGCCTGATGGCAACAGGGGAGCCTCAGAGCCATGTGCCCAACAATGGCACTGGAGCCTCAAGGGTGGGGCCACAGGCTGACAGCAGTGGGTAGCCTCGGAGCCAGGCTATAGGGCCTGGAAATGGTGCTGGAGCCTCACGGGCAGGGCTCTGGGGCCTGATGGGAGCAGGGGTGCCTTGGAGACAGAGCAACACAGCCTAGTAGTGGCTCTGGGACCTCAGAGGTAGGGCGCTCAGCAGCAGCAGGGGAGCCTTGATGCCAACGCAGCAGTGCTGGAGCCTTGGGGGTGGGGCCTCAGGGCCCGGCCATGGCCCTGGAGCCTTGGATCACTATCTTTTCCCTTCCCTGTTATTTCTAAGATTTAGAAATCTGCCATAAGCAAAAGTCTTATGTTAGTTTTATTTGAAAAATGGGATAAAGTGAAGCACAGCAATGGCAAGAGAACACAGGAGTTCAGAAGTCATAGAAAATACTGATGGTAAGTGGATAAGCTGGTGTTCAAGAACTTAGAGGATGGGCTACGTGGTAAACTGGCCAAGGACAATATAAGCCATCTGTGGGAAGCACTCAGAAATAAGAGGGTGGAGGACAAGGATAAGCAACATTCAGTTTGAACATCCTCCCACTAACTCCACTAACTCTTCTCATCAAAGTAATTTACTGCCTATAATGCATTAAAGGACTATGAAAGAATAAAACGGAATGTGTGAAAATTGCTTCAACTTTCAGGTACTTGTCAGGAGAAGCAGCATGTAATACTTGACATGACTCATTTAGGTGGGTGGCGACAGCAGGTAAAATTAACAGGAATCTGAAGTGACGTGTTATTTCCTTTAAAGAGATATATGATCACGAAGTAAAAAAAATGCCATAAAATTTGCATATGTAGTTCATTTAAAATGCTGACATATTACTAACTGGAAGAATGTACTGATAAAAGAATTCATGCTTACATTTATGAAAGGCCTATTATTATAAAGATTATTTGTAGAAGTCCCATTCAACCCATTCAGATTTTTAAATAATGCAATGGAATTTCTCTGAAATACTGGAAAATTTATACCACTAATGAATTTGAATGGTAGTTTTAGGCCTACTAAATCAGTTAACCTTAACAGCAAGAAAATCAAAATCACAGTGAAGGAGTGGCTAAGACAAAATATAAATGAAAAGACTTTTTTCCTATTAATATAAGCTATTTCAAGTAATTTACTTCCATGGGTAGGAAGCACAACTGAAAATAGATTTTAGAAAATTATTCTACCAAAAGAACATGTGATCAAATTCTAAAACAGCTCAGTCCTTGATGTGGTTCTTACAGTGTTGTCCCTGGACCAGCAGAATAAGCATCACATGGGAACTTCCTGGAAATGCATATGTTTTAGAGATACCTCATTTGAGAGTTACAGAAGTTGGGGTATTTTTACCCACCAACTCCTCACTGGTCATTGGTTAAAGACTACTTCTTGGGACCTTGCCCTGAACACAAGGTGAGTTTGCCTCCTTGATCACAGGGGGGACAAAGCTCTCAGGCAGAGAGTAACAGTAGCAGGTGTTTGAAGTTAGTAGCCTTTTACATGCACAGAAGGGATATGGCAGGGCACTAGCAACCTCTGCTATGATCTGATCTTTATATGAGAAAGATATAGGTTTTATTACCTCAATCATCATTATTATGTTAGTGTCAATAATGAATTCCATGGTCAGGAGAGCATAAGGGGTCTCAGTTAATACACTGAAAAATGATATCAGCCTCTCTCCATTTCTCTCTGGAACTGTCCCTGCACAAGCTGGGTGTTATGGGGAATTGGTTCCAGTTACTGCTGTATAATGAATCCAGTAGGCATGACTTTCTAGCAAGGAATCCTTGAAGTTGATGTGCTTTATTGGTCCCTCTGACACATTATACATTTAATAACCCAGTGATTCTAAAACACTATTTAAATGTTGTTGCAGAACATGATATATTGTATACCAGATTTAAAACAAACAGAAATTCCAATTGATCCAGTCAACAAATTCATCTAATTCAATCACTGGTTCATAGCGACCACATAAACTACCAGCAGGAATACAAAAATCTCTCTATAGTAAGCCTTGGTTAGGCAACATCCTTCCCTAAAGCTTTATTTCCAGAAACATCCTCAAAGAATGGATACAGTTGCCCCCAAGAAATACCTTTTACCCATTGTGTTTAGTTTGTAGGAAATAACAAACATTAATAAATGGGGACATTTCACATAAAATAATCCATATTCCTGCTTTCTCTTTAAAAAAAATCAGAGGATCAAGCAATGCTGGTCTCAAAATATGCATGGCAACATTAGGCAGAAGTTGGGGAATGGCAGTACGCTTAAGATAGGGCATACAGACCCAGTTTATCATAGTCACTGCCACCATTTCCCCTATTGTCTACATACCTTTTCTCTAGAGGTAATGAATTTGTGATCCATCATAAAGAGAATTTTGGATACAAAGCTTTGGAAATCTAGCACATCTCACCTTTTACACAGATGTCTCAGACTTAGGGAATTTTCACCTGAAATACAGGCTTCTCTGACTTGATTGCCTGGGTTGATGCGTGTAATTGGTGGCGCTCAGCCATTGCACCAGGGATGACAATGAATAACACATAAAATAATCTAAAATAGTCTATCCACTTCTTGTTGTACTCTTAGCAATACTCTCCTGGTCCAATCTCAATCCTTTATAGGTCCTGCTGCTGCCTATAAAGGTCTTCCCTCAGGTAATTTCTACACCAGCACCAGCACAGCAGAAGAAGGCTGGAGGAAAGAGGATGGAGCTAAAACATGGAAAGAAGTTAAGTCTGAGGAATAAATTTGAATCTAAGAGAATAACCTTAGTAAAGAAGGAAGGTGATTCGTAGTTAGTAAGGAAACTTATCTTCTTGTGGAAGGGGTTCATTATCAAAGCAATCTTAAAAACTTTGTGCCAAAAAATGTTTGTGTATATGTAGGCTTATTTGAATAGGTGCATTACCTAGTAAATGAACTGTTCAAAAGGTCGACGTTCATTTGGATGAAAGGACAATTGTCAAAAGGTCTGTCTCACTATTTCACAGTAACGTCTCATATTTAATCTTTGGAAATTCCTGAACTTAGTTTATAAAAGGGAAAAAAGCCCAAGAGGGAGTTATGCTCATGCCTTTTGGCATGCAGGTGGGGTATGGATATATATTAGAAACAGAGAGTCAAGGGAGGAGGCAGAAGAGCCAGAGAGAGAAGAGAAAGAGAGAGAGAGATAATATGACAGAATGAATAACAGAGATGGAAAATTCTTACTTTTTGGTTAACAATCAAACCCAGATTTTTTTTTATCTTTAAGTTTCTTTCCATTCAAACCAAAGCTTTAAAGCATGTGACCTTATGAACAACAGGGTGAGACAATATAAAGGAATGAAAAATTTAATGCAAATAAGTAATTGCTTAAGCATTTTAAAGCCAGCCATGGGGTGATTCATGCCAAGGTGCAAGGTTAGGCTGCTAATATTGGAGACATACAACGCCTGAGAGCAGAAAGATTTTCGATTGGGGAGGGGGCTGCAGAATGACTAACAATTTAATCTTTATCACCTGTGCTGATATAGGACCATTTTCTTTTTTTTCTTTTTTTTTTTTTTTTTGAGACAGAGTCTCACTCTGTTGCCCAGGCTAGAGTGAGTGCCGTGGCATCAGCCTAGCTCACAGCAACCTCAAACTCCTGAGCTCAAGCGATCCTCCTGCCTCAGCCTCCCGAGTAGCTGGGACTACAGGCATGTGCCACCATGCCTGGCTAATTTTTTCTATATATATTTTTAGCTGTCTATATAATTTCTTTCTATTTTTAGTAGAGATGGGGTCTCTCTCTTGCTCAGGCTGGTCTCGAACTCCTGAGCTCAAATGATCCACCCACCTCGGCCTCCCAGAGTGCTAGGATTACAGGCGTGAGCCACCGCGCCCGGCCTAGGACCATTTTCTATGAGGGATATAAGACAATAGAGGACATCCCTAGATAAATTTCTGTACTCATTTTCTAAATAAGTCTCCAAAACTATGCATCCAAAGATCTCCCTAAATAAATCCATTAAAGTCTACAGGCTCAGTGAGAATACATCTTATCATTATTTGCTTCTGTAAAAATAAAGTTGAAATTTTGCACTCGGATCACGTATGCCCTTCTCACATAGTCCCCCAATCATTTGTGTAAGAATATTGCCTTAGTCCATATATCTCCCCGCTGGGATTACAGCCCAATCCTCTTTCCCAAAGAAACATAATATTTTGAAGTAATAATAAAAGCCCTATCACATATGCGACAATCATTAAATTCATAGAATTTCTGCCTGTGTTTGGGGAAACCCCTGAATTTGCAGTGTCTATCACTTGCCATAGACATCTTCACATTGCTTTATATACACCTGCATAGCTCACTCATGATTGTAAGAAGAATAAATATAATAATTAACAAAAGATTCCACACTGGTACTCTATTGATCCACTATGTTAGTTTTGTTTTCTTCTCTTTTCTTTTCTTTTGTTTTCTTTTGTTTTCTTTTCTTTTCTTTTTGAAACAAGAGTCTCACTCTGTTGCCTGGGCTAGAGTGCCATGGCATCAGCCTAGCTCACAGCAACCTCAAACTCCTGGGCTCAAGCAATCCTTCTGCCTTAGCCTCCCAAGTAGCTGGGACTACAGGCATGTGCCACCATGCCTGGCTAATTTTTTCTTTATATTTTTAGTTGTCCAGCTAATCTCTTTCTATTTTTAGTAGAGACGGGGTCTCACTCTTGCTCGGGCTGGTCTCGAACTCCTGAGCTCAAACGATCCTCCTGCCTCGGCCTCCCAGAGTGCTAGGATTACAGGTGTGAGCCACCGTGCCGGGCCCCACTACGTTAGTTTTCTATGAATGTGTAACAAATTAACATAAACTGAGCATCTTACAACAGACTAATTTATTACCTCACAGTTCTATAGATCAGAATTCCAATGGACTTGGCTAGATTTTCTGCTCTAAGTTTCACAAGACTGAAATCGAAATGTTGGCTGGCCTGGGCTTTTATCTGAAGGCTCTGGGGGAGAATCTGTCTTAATCTGAAGTTAATTTATTAATAGGTAATTGGCAGAATTCATTTCCTTAAAGTTGTGAGACTGAGGTCCCCATTTCTTTTCTGGCTGGCAGCTGACAGCCTCCCTCAGCTTGTAGAGGCCATCCACGTTTTGTCTCATGTTGTCCCCTCCGTCATCAAAGAGAGGAATGCTGCATCATGGCCTTCTCATGTTTTGATTCTCTCTGACATTCCCTTCTGCCCTCCTTTTCTACCACCAGTTAAAGGAAATTCTCTGCTTTAAGGGCTCATGTGTTCTGATTAGGCCCACCCTGATAGCCTACCTTTTTAAAGATCAACTGTGCCATATAACAAGACACAATCACAGATGTGATTTCTAATTACATTCACAGGTCCTAGGGATTGGGACCTGGAATCAAGGAGGTCATCTCTAGAAAGTGTGCCTACCATGTCTATCAATGTACATTTCAACATATACTGTCCCCCTGTGGGAACAGTTCATGAGTACAACGTGGACCATATCAACTGTTGGGTGAAGAATAGCATTCCAGATTTCTAATGAAGGAAGTGTCAGCTTCCTGGTAGGCCATAAGAATTTACTGTCTGGAACTTAGAGATTAGTCAGTTACCCACAATCCTCAATACCTGACTATCAAGACATCACATCTAAACCTCTAGGTCAAGGCAGGCTAATGTATGGGAGATGACTAATCTAGACACAAGAATACTTTCTTTTTAAAATTATATGAACTGTATCATATGAACTTTGCACTGCTTCCGTCTTTAGATACTAATATGAAGTCTTAATAAATGATCTTTAGATTTGAGGGGTAATCAGCTCATTCATTTCTATAACAGACACCTAAATGAGAGTTGCTGTAACAAGGTAATGTGAATACTAAAAGTACTGTAATTTTTCTAGTTTTTAATATACATGAATGTGGCAGATTATATTTCCTAAATATGGCCACAACAGTACCTCCCATCACATATACTTTTCTGTCAGTTTTTGCTTCATGTGTTTTGTGGCTTCATTATTGGGTGCCTATATGTTTATAATTGCTATCTTCTTGATGGATTAACACTTCTACGTTACAAAATGTGCTACTCTATCTTTAGCAACAATTTTGTCTTAAAGTCTATTTTGTCTGATATTAGAATATTCGCTCCAGCTCTCTTTTTGATTACTGCTTGCATGGTATATCTTTTTCCATCCTTTTACTTTCAATCTATTTGTGACTTTGAATCATAAATATGTCTCTTGTGGCCAGAATATAGTTGGATCATGTTTTTTAAATCCAATATTCTAATTTCTGCCTTTTAATTGAAGTGTTTGATCCATTTACATTTTATGTGATTACTGATAAGGTAGGATTTATATCTGTCATTTTACTATTAATATTTATTTTTGGCATGTCTCATGCTTTTTTTGTTCTACTCCTCCTCCATTCCTGCCTTCTTTGATATCAAAAAGATACTTTCTAGGCCGGGAGCGGTGGCTCACACCTGTAATCCTAGCACTCTGGGAGGCCAAGGTGGGCGGATCGTTTGAGCTCAGGAGTTCAAGACCAGCCTGAGCAAGAGAGAGACACCATCTCTACTAAAAATAGAAAGAAATTATATGGACAGCTAAAAATACATATAGAAAAAAATTAGCCAGGCATGGTGGTGCATGCCTGTAGTCCCAGCTACTCGGGAGGCTGAGACAGGAGGATCCCTTGAGCTCAGGAGTTTGAGGTTGCTGTGAGCTAGGCTGACGCCATGGCACTCACTCTAGCCTGGGCAACAGAGTGAGACTCTGTCTCAAAAAAAAAAAAAAAAAAGATACTTTCTAGTGCACCATTTAATTTCCTTGTCATTTCTTTTACTGTATTTTTGTTATTTTCTTAGTGGTCGCCCTGGCAATGACAATTAATATCTTAAGTTAAAACAATCTAGTTCAGATTAATACCAATTTAATTACAAAAGAATGCAAAACTTTTTCTCCAACTTATATTCATTCCATGCCCCTTTCTTTGTGTTGTTATTGCCATACAAATTATATCTTTATAAATATCAACTCAGATTTATATTTATTGCTTTATGCAATTGCCTTTTAAATCACATAAGATAAAAATAGTTACAAAGAAAATATAAATTTATGCTGTATGTTATATATTTACCTATGTAGTTACCTTTACCAGTGCTCTCTATTTCTTCATAAAGATTTGAAAAACAGTCTAGTGTCCTTTCATTTCAGCCTGAAAGACTGTGCTTAATAATTCTTATTGGGAAGATCTGCTAGGGAAAAATTCTCTCAGTTTTTCTTTATCTGGGGATGCCTTAAATTCTCCTTCATTTTTGCAGGATAGTTTTAATAAATGTAGAATTCTTGATTGACAGTTTTTTTCTTTCAGTGCTTCGAATATATCAATACCCTGCCTTCTGGTCTCCATGATTTCTGGTGACAAATCAGCTACTAATCTTATTGAAGATTCCTGGTATGTGATGATCTTGCAGCTTTCAAGATTCTTTGCCTTTGGCATTTGACAGTTTGATTACAATGTGTCTAGATGTGGATCTCTTTGAGTTTGTCCTACTTGGAATTCACTGAGCTTCTTGAGTTTTTAGATTCATGTCTTTTATCAAATTTGTGAAGTTTTTGGCCATTATATCTTCAAATATTCTTTTTGCCCCATTTTCTCTCTCATAGCATATTAGGACCCCCATTATGAGTATGTTGGTATGCCTGGGAGTATCCCACAGGACTCTTAGGTTATGTTTATTTTTCTTTATTTTTTTTCTCTCCACTCTTCAGACTGGATAATCTCAATTGGCCTATCATCAAGTCCACTGATTCTTTCTTCTCCTGCCCAAATCTACTGTTGAGCACCTCAGCTGAGTTTTTCATTTCAGTTAATGGACTTTTCAACTTGGTAATTTCTATTTGGGTTCTTTTAAAAATAATTTCTCTCTTTATTGATGTTCTGGTCTATAATTGGTGAGACATTGTCCTATACTTTTCTTTAGTTCTTTAGATATAGTTTCCTTTAGCTCTTTGAATATATTAAAAATAGCTAATTTCAAGTCCTTGTCTAGTAACCCTCTGGGCTTCCTCAAAGATAGTTTCTATTGACTACTTTTTTTACTGTGGATGGTCCATACTTTCTTGTTCCTTTGCATGCCTCATATTTTTTGTTGAAAATTGGACATTTTAAATAGTACAATACGGCAACTCTGGAAATCAATTCCTCCTCTTTCCCCAGGGTTTCTTGTTGTTTCCTTAATGACTTTTCTAAACTAATTGTGTGAACTCTGTATTCTTTGTCATGTTTGGCTACTGAAGTCTCTGTTCTTTAAGCTTAATGTTCAGCTAATGATTAGATAGAGATTTCCTTAAATGCCTGAAACCAATAAGTCTCCTAGTCTTTGTTGAGGGTCTCTGTGTGCATGCTGAGGCATGCATTCAACACTAAGCCAGACAGTTTACAACTCCATCTTAGCCTTTATTTACTATTTTTACAGTGCCTCAAAGTTAGTCAGACATAAGAAGTTACTCTTCTCAGGTTTTTCCTGAGCATGCACAGAGCCTCCTATATCAGTACATGGCCTTCCAGATTTCCAGGAATATGTCATATTTTTTCAAAGCCCCATGGACATCTCATTCTCCAGTTTTTCCATTTATGTTTCTTGGTTAGCCTGTTGCTTACCTCTGTTGTTAGCTACGACCTCAGGCAGCTTCAAGGTTCAACAATTGTCTCTGTTTTTGACAAATGTTCCGAAGAAAAGGCTTTACACACTGGGCAAGGTTTAAGTTAGGTCAAACAAACATAGCCTTGAGAGTGAGGTCTTCTAGGGAACCACCAGACAGGTCAAATAATGATAATTCTCTGGAATGTGGCTTTGAAAGTGCTCCAACTCTGTTCTACCCATTCCAGCGGCTGCCAGGATGCTGATTTTCACTCCAATTGTAAGCTATTGGTTTTTAAGGCCACCATGGAGCTGAAAAGAGGAGGATGGGAATATGGAAAGTTAAAATGCCACAAAGCTTGCTGTTCTTATTGACTTTTAGCCATTATTCTTGAATAAATGCTCCCCAGATTACTACAAGCCTTTAGTTAATTTCTAGAACTGAGAAAAAGTTTATTCTGAAAATTTTTTCCAGTGTTCTCATTATTTTTATGGAGGAGTGAATTTTTAGAGGTCCTTACTCTGTCATTGTCACTCTCCTTCTACAACGTGATACTGACACTGCCCCATTTAAAAGTAGAGTCTATATCTCCATCTTTTTTGAATCTGGACAAACTCTGTGACTGTTTTAACCAATAGAGTCAGTGGAAATAATACCATTCCAGTTCCACTTGTAGGCATTAACAGGCCTGTCGGCTCCTACTGTCTGCCTCTTGGAAGCAAACCACCATGTAAGAAAAGCAGCTACCCTGAAACTACCATGCTAACAGAATCTGAAGCTATGTGGACAGGCTCTGAAGAATAATAGAACATGTAGAGTGTGAGAAGCCAAAGAACACTAAAGTATTAGACATGTGAGTAAGAAATTCTTCTTGAAAGTAGATCTTCCAGTGCCATCTTTTCCAGTTCATACCACCTAAACCAGAAACAAATTGCCCTGCTGAGCCCTTCCCAAATTTCTGACCGAGAAAATTGTGAGCAAAATAAAATGATTATTTTAAGCCACTCGGTTTTGAGGTGGTTTGTTATGTGGTAATATAACCAAAATGGTGGATAACTAAAGCTAGAGACAGTAAATTCTACTCTGATGAAAACCAGAGTCTTTGTGACTGCCATTGCTGCTATTCCAACACTACCAGTGGGTACTTTTATCATCAAGCCTTTTAAAATTGTTTATTTGTCCCCTATTTCAATGGATTTACAGCAGGAATGCCACCATAATTTTTCCTAAATATTGCTTTCTTCTCCCTTCATGACTCTAATGTCTTGGCCCATCATAGAGTTTTTTTGAGTAGCAGAAGTCAATCTCAGTTTTGGAAACATGGAAAGGTTTACCCATCTCTTAAAAATAGAGATAGCTCCATCTTTCTCCATTTTACCCCAACCCCTGCATTTCCTGTGTTACACCAGCACCATTCCCCCAGTGACAACACTACCAGTAAATAATTGTCTCCTTGCTCCTTCTGTGGGACTCATCTGCTTACTGCTTCATGCCTCTCCATGTGTACATTATAAAGACTTTGTGGGGACAATGTGAAGATTTTTAAGTCCCTGGGCAGTTTTTTTGTTTGTGTTGTTCAGAAAAGATCAGTACTATTATTTTATTTAAAACTTTTTAAAATTTATTTTAAAAATTAATTTTCAAATTGCTAAAACAACATTTAACAACCTAGCTTTCCTTTGAATCTTTAAGACAAATTTGAAAATCCTATTATTCTATTTATATACATAGTAAATTTTAGCAGTCACTGAATAGAAAATCTTTGATTAATATTCTGTCAATTCAAATGGAACAGATTGAACTCTTTGGACCATCAGTCTTGTTTACAATTCAGTTAATACACTTACAGGATTGAAATTACATTAATAAATTTCTTGTATTTAAATTTCTTTTTAAGTACCTCACCTCAAATGCATAACCTAAAAGTAAAAGCTTCATTCAGTCATTCAGCAATTTTTGTTTGTTTGTTTCCAAAGATTACGGGGTTACAAACATTTTGGTTACATAATTTGCTTTTTGTACAGTCTGAGTCAAAGTTCTTTTTTTTTTTTTTTTTTTGAGACAGAGTCTCACTCTGTTGCCCAGGCTAGAGTGAGTGCCGTGGCTTCAGCCTAGCTCACAGCAACCTCAAACTCCTGAGCTCAAGCGATCCTCCTGTCTCAGCCTCCCGAGTAGCTGGGACTACAGGCATGCGCCACCATGCCCGGCTAATTTTTCCTATATATATTTTTAGCTGTCCATATAATTTCTTTCTATTTTTAGTAGAGATGGGGTCTCGCTCTTGCTCAGGCTGGTCTCGAACTCCTGAGCTCAAACGATCCGCCCACCTCGGCCTCCCAGAGTGCTAGGATTACAGGCGTGAGCCACCGCGCCCGGCCCTGAGTCAAAGTTCTAAGTGTGCCCTTCACCCAGAGAGTGTGCATCCTACCTGTTAGGTGCAAATTTACCCATCCCCTCCTCCCTCCAGTTCAGCAAATTTTCAGAACCTACTATATGCCAAGTGCTTTTATAGGTGCTCTGGATACAGCAGCAAGCAAAACAAAATGCTTGCCTTTGTGGATAGTACATTTTAGTGAGTAAAAGAGGTAATATACAATATATAATATGTATAATCTGATACTAAATACTGATAAGTGTTCTATAGAAGACAAGATAAAGATAAATAGTCATTTTTTCTATTGACTGGTCAGGGAAAGCCTTTTATAAGGGCTAACATTTAAGAAGAGTACTGTATAAGATATTGTCACAAGTACTTAATGCAAAAAAAATCTAAAACTTCAACTTAAAACCTCATGAACGGCTGTCAGCCTTGGGGTGGGGAACCTGCGGCCTTGGGGCCACATGTGGCCTTCTGGATCCTTGAGTGTGGCCTTTTGACTGAATCCAAATTTTACGGGAAAAATCCTTTGAATTAGTGATTTGTTCTGTGAAGTTTGGATTTGGTCAAGGGGCCGCACTCGGGGATCTGGAGAGCCACATGTGGCCTTGAGGCTGCAGGTTCCCCACCCCTTAAAATCAATGACAAAAATCACACATTTAAAATTAGAATCACAATATAAGTCTCTCATATTCTGTAACATGCCAAATTCTCTTCAGTATTGCAAATACATCAAATACAAAATACATAGAGAGTATTACAATGACTATGAAAACCTTTCCCTAAATTTAATTCTAAGCTTATTTTAAAAGTATTAGCACAGAAAGGGGTGAGGCAGGGCAGAAAAAAATAAATAAATAAAAGTATTAGCACTAAGGTTAGAATGATTGCATTAATAGCACCAATTCTTTACTCTTCCTTTTATCTATGCCTTTTGCCAAGTGACTGTAGTTCCTCCCATCAAGAGACAATATATTTTCTCTCCCCTTGATTCTGAGTCCAGGCACATGTCTTACTTTGGACATTGCAATGTTAACAAATATGAGACAGGTAGAGGCTTGAAAAAGTACCTGTTCTCGTGCACCTCTGCCATTGCCATGAGACCATTATAGGCCAGCCTGCTGGAGAATAAAGGACACATGGGGGAAAGTTGAGTTGTGTCACTGACATTTTGTGGTTATTACACAGCATTATAGCAGTGATAGATAACTGATATAATCACTATATTTTTTTCTACATGCTTCATGGATAGGAAATATATCTACCAACTAAGACAAAATATTTTTATTTCAAGTGAATTGAGAATTCTGTCCTAAAATAAGCAGGACAAAAGTAATTGAACACAGAAAAATGTATTTCCCCTGATGTAAAAGTCTAGAGAATGACAGTTTGTTTGTTATAGCAGTTCCAAAGTGTCAGGGATTCAGGCTCCTTCTATTTTGTTGCTCTGTTACGGGTCACCTCCTTTTCAAAGATGACTGCTCCAACTCCAGCCATCATATCTATATTCCAGCCAGAAGGAAGGAAAAATGGGAAATAATAAATGTAACACCCCCCACATTTAAAGATAGCTTCTGGATGTTGCACACCACTTTTTCTCATATCCCTTTGACAAAAATATATTCATGTGGTCAAATTTAGCTATAAAGAAGGCTAGGAAATGTAATCTCTATTCTAAGTACCCACAGGCCCAGCTAAAACTCTGGGGTTCTATTAAAATAAAAAAGGAAAAAAATAATATTTGAGGATAACTAGGCATCTCAACATCACAATCACAATGATTAAGCAAATTGAGATTACCAACTAGTTGGACTGGGGTCACCATCTCAGAGGACAGGCAAAGTTGTCAGGACACAGGATCTACTAAGTTGAGGCCCTAATAGGTGCCCTTACCCTTTTGTACACTTGCTATAAAAACAGAAGACTCTCAATCAACACTTTTTTGAGAGGGATTGATCTTTGCTGGTTTCAGGTTTTACCCTAGAGTAACGTACCTATTTGACTTCACTAGAAGTTGACCCTGAATTCTAATTAATTTTGCAGCTAACTTCCTTCAATTAATCTCTGTGCAGCCTGATTGAATTCTGAATTCTTGTTATATTTTTCTTCTTTAGAGGAATCAAAATCAAAAGTTATATTCTTCGTGTCTTTTAGTCTTAACACTGAAGTCATCTAATAACATATATGTCAAAGTGCTTTATGTGTGCAACTCTAGCTTTCCAGGTTTCTGAGATCCTGCTTTTGGTTTAGCCAAAGAAAAACTCCTCAAATGCTTTAGTTGGCTATTTGTCTCATCTCCTGCTAGGATAACCTCTCCAATCCTCCCCAGACCACCTCTGTCCATTGTGTAACTGCTCCTCCATTCTGTTTTCCTCTACATGTCACTCTCCTCAATTCTACTTATCTCAGCAATACTTGGATCCAAAGCATTGACACTGCTCTGCCATTTTTTCACCAAAACAGGGTAAACATGACACTGTTGTTTTACTAATTTTATTTAAGCCTTGTAGTAAACAGAGGTTAATTTCTACATTAATCTGGAAAGCTTTAAAACTTGTTCTTAGATTTTTTTTTCCAGAGCTCACAGGACACACCCCTTCCCAGAAGTCTCATACTGACCCCCTTCCTCTTTAGCCACTCAAATGCCATCCTATTGCTGAGAAGGAAAGCCCAGTTCTCCTCAAATTAGAGACCTCTTGTGTCTTGTGCTGTCTCCCACAAATTCCTGGGCCTAGAACACACTCGCTTTAAAGGAAGCAAAAACAGGAGAAAAGTCCATTAATAGCATATTCATCTTTCAGAAATGCAGCCCTGCTTCAAAGAAGATATCATTTTACATTATTATGCATAATAGGATCTGGGCCTTGCCTCTGCATAACCATGAGATGCATTAAAGTGGCATTTTCCCCATGTACACAAAAGCTCAGGTATCCCAATGATAAATTATGTCTTCTCCTTGGTGGTTACAAGCATGAACTGCAGATAACTTTGAAAATATTAATAGCAAATTTTAGTCCTGCTTCATATATTCTAAAGCAACATATGACAAATAGGCAGGATGATAATATTTTATCACATTAACTTTCCACTTAGATTCCACCTTCTGGATAACAAATGAAATGGCTTACCAAAAATACATCACTGCCACTAAGTTAAGATAAAGACAAGCAGAAATTTAATGAGATAAAGGAAAAAAATAATTGTGCTAGTAATCAGAGGTAAGTTGTTATACTGAAGACTAACTTTGATTTTCAACTTCTTAGAAGACAAGATCAAAAGGGCAACATGAATGTGTGGTCTAGTTGATGTAACCTGATGTGTCTCACATCATCCTGTGGTATGCTGAGTGATTTTTTTTAGATCCTCTTGAGTAGATTCAGAAAGAAGTGGGATTGGAACCAAAAGCCATTGTGAAAGGCAGGAGTTGGCAAACTTATTCTATAAATGGCCAGAGAGTAAATATTTTAGGCTTTGCAGTCTTTGTGGCAGTTACTCAAGTCAGTTGGTATAAAGCAAAGGTAGCCATAGACAATCTATAACTGAATGAGTGTGGCTATGTTCCAATATAAAAATATGGTCATCCAAGTTTAGCTCACAAGAGGTGGTTTGCTTACCCCTGGTGTAAGAGAATGTATTAGGTAAGAAACTGCAGTGAGTGTTTGAATAAGAAAAGCTCCTTCTCTGCGCAGGGAAACTAGTCAGGTTGAATGTGTGAGGTATTTATTTTGTAATCCTTTTCTTAATGGCAGCCACTTAAATCTTCTAAGCTTCAGGTCCCACAAAACCGGATACTCCCCCTGTACGTAGACAGGGGACAAGTAGATAGAAATGTAGAAGTGTCATGAAATCAGGGCATGATTCTAGACAGGTACATATGTAATGCTTTCATTTCCCCTTTGCAATGCATGTAAAATCTTTATGTAATAAAATCAAATTTCTCTTTCTAAAATCAGTTCACACAAGGTTTGAGCCAGACCTATACACCACCACCATTTCCATTGTGTCTTCTTTGAAACTATTTCTAAAAGTATTTGAAGTTGTTTTAGGAATTAATCGTATTTTCAGACTATTTTTCATTTCCAAGAAAAGTTAGAGTAGCTTGACTGATGCTGGAGAATGAACTCCAGGGCAATAATGAGATAAGACAGAAGGAGTACTTGTGAATTCTGCTAGTTTTGTAGAATTGCTCACAACCATCTCCCCCATACACATCCAAAGAAGTATTTTATCAGTCTGTTGCCTTTGTTTACCTGTTTTGGTCTCTGATAAGAACGCTTTTCATTCTCAAAAGTATCCTGATTTGGTTTAAGGTCATCTTACATCAAACAATTCCCCCAACCAGAGAGACTTGAACAAAACTCTCCAAAACTAAAATGCAAACTGGGGACCATGATTGTGGATTTGTTGAGTAGTTCAAATGCATGGAAGAGTTCCTTGAATATTTGAGGAATGAAATGGCATAATTGCCTTTTAGGTTGATTTAAATACATTTTTAAAACCATGTAGTGTGTATATACATTCATCAAAAGGAGTCCTTTAAAAATTTGCATTTTTATGTGAAAAAAATAGTGTTAGAGCCTTTGTTCAGAAATCTAACACCCTTAGTCATACCATTTTTTATAGGTAAATAAGGTTCAACACAGCTTCCTGAAAGCAGAAAGAATGTTTTGCTCTTTCTGAATTCTCAATAAGAGAGAGCGCATTTCTTTAGAAAGACAATCCTCCATAAGTGGTAGATCTGTCTCTATAAGTCATATCAGATACTGGCACCTACTGGTGAAAATGTGACAGAGCAGTTATTTCACAGAAGCCACTGAGTCAGAGAGAGAAAGGAGAAACAAAGTTTAGAAATCATAAATGTGAAATCGAGGATATTCTTGACAGGAAGAAATTATCAGAGTTGAGAAAGATTGATAAAGTTCATGTGTAAAGAGGGATTCTGGATACAGGCAACACATAGGAACATTTCTAAAAAATAAAAATAGCTAAGAGATGACCATTACTAATAGACATGAATGATGCAGTTGCAAAAACTCAGTATCCAATACATCAGTGACTACCAATTCACTTGCCAAAAGTTTTCTTTGTTATTTAAAAAGCCAGTAGAAAAAAAAACCCTAAATTTTCTTTGATTAAAATTTGACTTAGTTCCTGCAATCATTCATTTAACAAATATTTATTGAGCACTGACTATATGCTAAGCACTACTCTAGGCCCTGGGGATACAATAGTGGACTAAATCAGTGGTCCCCAACCTTTTTGGCACCAGGGGGTGGTGTCATGGAAGACAATTTTTCCCAGTGGTGGGGCAGGGGGCAGCAGAGCTCAGAGCATGGTCCCTACGAGACCAGTACCGGTCCTCAGCCCAGGGGTTGGGGACCACAGGACTAAATGACAAAGTTCCTGCTCTTGTAAAACATACATTCTATTGAGGGAATGGAACAGCCAATAAAGAAGTAAATAATAACTAGAATATGTATATAAGGAACTCAAACAATAGCACAAAAAACCAAATAATCCAATTAAAAAGTGGGCAAAGGATCTGAATAGACATTTCTCAAGACATGTAAAGGCTAACAGGTATATGGAAAAATGCTCTACATCATTAATCATCAGAGAAATACAAATCAAATCCACAATGAGATATCATCTCACCCCAGTTGGAATAGCTGTTATCAAAAAGACAAAAAATTAAAATGCGGAAAAGGATGCAGAGAAAAGGGAATGTGTGTACACTGTTGGTGGAAATGTAAAGCAGTTCAGCCACTGTAGAAAACGGTATGGAGGTTCCTTAGAAAATTAAAATAGAATTACCACATGATCCAGCAATCCCATTGCTGGGTATATATCCAAAAGAAAGGACACCAGTATATTGAAGAGATATCTGCACTCCTATGTTTATTGCAGCATCATTCACAATAGACAAGATATGGACTCAACCTAATTGTCTATCAACAGATGAATGGATAAAAAAATGTGGTATTTACACAATGGAATATTACCCAGACATAAAAAGAGAATGAAATCCTACCATTTGTGGCAACATGGATGAAACTGAAGGTTATTATATTAAGTGAAATAATCTAGGCACAGAAAGACAAATATTGCATGTTCTCATTCATATGTGGGAGCTAAAAAAGTGGATTTCATGGAGGCTGAGAGTAGAATGGTGGTTACCAGAAGATAGGAAGGGTGTGTGCTTATTGGGGAGGAATGAAAAGAGGTTGGTTAATGGGTACAAAAATATAGTTAGATATAAGGAATACGGTCTAGTATTTGATAGTACAGTAGGGAAATTATAGTTAACAATAATTTATTGTACATTTCAAAATAGCTAAAAGAGAAGATTTGTAATGTTTCCAAGATAAAGAAAAGATAAATATTTGAGGTGATGGATATCCCAATTACCCAGATTTGATCATTACACATTATATGAAGGTATCAAAATATCACATGTAACCCAAAAATATGTACAACTAATATATATCAATAAAAAAGAAATGGAAATTAAAGAAGTATAATATTTTGGATGATATATGGTAGGAAAAAAATTAAATAGAAAAGAAGCTGGGGGTACTATGTTACTATTTTATACAGGGTCATCAGGGAAGGCCTCATGATAAAAAGTAAGTTTCAAATATTTCATAAGTTTTTATCCCTTCATATTAGACGATGTGACTTCTTCTTCTGTGGGCTATCCAATAAGTATTCACACAGTAGATCATTTACACCTATTTGCTCAGTTTATGAAGCAATGGGAAAAGAGAAGACACTTTCCAGGTACCTACTATGTGCCAAGCACTTTACATACTATATATGTTATCTCATTTAATCCTCATCATCAACGTCTAATGTATTATTAAGCTCATTGTATAAATGGGGACACTGAAGTTCAGTGAACATAAGTGAACAACTCAAGGTCATACAGTTGATAACAGTCAGGGGCAGGATTTAAATTCACGTCTCCTGGGATCCAAAGACATGCAGCTAAATTTGGATACCCTAGGTAGCTACCAGAAAGTGTCAATCAGAGGAATTATACTGTCTTGCATATCAAGTGATGTAAATGCACTTTTTATCTAGACATGTCTTAGGGCACACAGAACTTTCTATCTTGTATTTATTTGTATTTATTAATATGTCAATTGTCCCCAAGAGGCTACATAAGATTGCCGAGAATGGGATCTGTGTCTGAATCATCTTTGGTATATGGTAGACTGTCTGACATTTATCAGGAACCCATTAAATACATTCCTAAATACTTTGACCGGATGGAATAAACTCAGAAGTTTAGAACTAAGTCACTAAATATTAAGTCTTTCCTCAGACAACACTGATGTTTTTCAAACAAAAAAACTCAGAGAAAAATCCTTGTGGTAACTAAGAATGTCACCTGCTTCTACCAGGGTAACTAATAAAAAGTTAAATCAGAAGCACTTAAATAAAATTAGAAATAGGATTTGCAGGTGAAATTCACAGTATGGACTAAGCAGGCTTAAGAGTTCTTTGAAGTGAAGTCTTGATTGGTGGTGGTGGCAGTGGTGTTTTTCTAACACAAGGAGCCCCACCTACTACTAGGCACATCTGTTCTACAAAAGCTTTAGAATTAAACCTTGGGTGTTCTCCAGAAGGTGTAGAGTGTTTTATTTTACTTTATATTATATTATTTTATTTTATTTCGGAATATTATGGGGCTACAAATGCTTTGGTTACATATTATATATTGCCTTTGGACCGCCCAAGTCAGAGCAACAAGCGTGCCCATCCCCCAAATAGTGCGTAAATATACCTTTCTTCCAGATTCCATAGTCTTATTCACCCTTTGTAAACCATTGGACTAGGGGACCAAAAAATGCTGTTTGAACCTGTAGCCATTCTTATTCTTCAGAGTGAGAACCCCAAAAGTGCCTCTTTCCTTCTTGGAGACACTAAATTAGGGAGTCTTTGTAGATTACTACACACTCAAGACTGAACTAGTGGAAAAACCATGAATGGATTCTGTAGAATAATATAGAGCAGTGGTTTTGTTATGCCTAGGATCCATTTGGCAAAGCTTACAATGATTGTAAAGAGCTTTTGCTTCCTCTGGTATGGAGGAAAAGAAAGAATTGAGTGTATGAAAAGAATGACTCTTACAGCAGGGGGATAGGAGGACCTCTGCAACATGGCTGCAGGCCAAGAGGTAAGGAGAATGAAGATACTGGGCCACCCTGCAAAGGGACAGGGCCAATAGACTAAAAGCACAATATATCTGATACTAAGTTTAAAATTTCCTTTCTGCATTCTAACTTTCTGATGGTATCCTCAAGCCTTAAACAAGACAGCTTTCTGTTAGCTGGGTTTTAAGAAAGAGGCCCTTGTCCACATTTTGGGGATGAAATGGGTCAGAGAGAGGGAATAGTAGCACGGAGAGTCATTTACTAAGAAGCAGAGATGACTGGGGAAAAAGCTGTTATGTGTGATCAACTGAGGGAGGGGACAAGAGACAATCATGATAACTTTGTGACACATGTAAAAACACCCAGGGCTCCTCAAGCTTACCGGGGGAGGAAATTGACTCTCCACATTCCCAAATAACCATGTTCCTGGCTTACTAAGGGGAGAGATAATGCAGCCCCCTCCACCAATCTCTGAGGGCTGAAGAACTAATGAATTACACTATAGAGGTGCCTTTGTTTTCAAGGGTAATAAAGGCACTGCCAGAAGGTACATGTAAGAACAAATGTGTACATATGGAAAATTCATTCAGTAGTCCCAGGTCACAGCATAAAATGAAAAGAGAATTTGTATTTAAATGCTCCATAAAGTACATTCACATTTTCCCTAGACTAATATTTATTTACTTTATTACTTCAAACTCTTCCCTTTAAAATGGATCATCAACTGTAAGCCCTAATAATTTTGTTCTATTGCTATATGGAATTTTTCCCACTATTTGGACTTTAGAATCACAGAAAATTTAAGCATCTTTGCCTTAGAGGCCCTCCACCCACCATCATTTTAAGAGAGGGGAAGCAACATTGCCACAAATATCTTTGATGTTCATCTCCTCTATAACAACTCCATGCTGAAACCCTCACAGGAAGTACTTTCAAAAGAGAAAGCACATGCCAACATTTTTGCACACCCAATACTTCTGGACAATTTTAGAAATTTGATTTTTGGTGTTTGAGATGGTGATAAGGTGGTAGGGACAGGGAGAGGTTTGGCTAATGTTTTTCATAGAAGATGTCTCAGCTATAAAACTAAAAAGCCAAAAAGGAATTGTTTCTCCAATGAATAAGAAATGAATAGCAACAGGAAATGAGCAACAGTCATAAAATAATAAATTAAATCCTAAATTGGTAGCATTTCATTATCAGAGTGACTCACTCCTTTTCCTTTCAACTCATCCTTCCATTAACAAAGGACACAAAGTCACCCTGACCATCTAGGCTTCTTGAGTACCCATTTTTTTCACTATCCCTGTTCCCTCTTATATTCACAGACATATTTATTGAATCAAATGAGGTGGAGGCAGGCAGCTTCTAATTGATGTAAACACTAGTTACACCGTGCTCTGTTGTAGGGTATATGGCTAAAGGAAACATTGTGGTATAGAAATAATATTAATAGCTGACACTTATTTAGCATTGACTAAGTGCCAGGTAAGAGAGGTAAAGTAACACACCCATATTATAACCAATAAGTGGCAATAGCAGAATTCCAACCACTGCACTTTACATGGTGTGGATTCACATCCTGGCTATGCATTTACTTATAGACCAGATTTGATCTTAATGACATGGATGGTTCCATAATCTGAAGTCCTGTATTTTGTGACCTTGGAGGAGTATCACACTTCATTCCCATCCATTTAGTTCTTCTATCAGGAGGATGTTCTGAGATTCTTGGTGGCATAATGAAAATAACAGAAAAAGTTCCTGAATCTACAATCGCCTCCATTTGCTTAAACTTTTTGACCCATGAAATTCTGAGGTTTTCAGGATCATCTAATGGACACTGTCTAGGAATCAGAAAAGGCAATGCAGAGTAGAGGTTAACGGCACAGAGCTGAGAGCCAGAACGTCTTGGTATGAATCCTGGCTCCTCCACTTAACATATTGGGACATTAGGTTACCAATCTATGGAGGTGGCTTTTCCATGGCCTAAGTCTTGATTCTAGTCTGGCACCTTGGTGAACAGAAGCTTCAAGCTTTGTCACAAGATATTTTTGATAACATAGAAGGAAAACTACTTCAGAAAATAATAATAATGAGTGGCTACCACAAACTCCTACTTATATGAGTGAATTATTATTCCCTATTTAGATTTTCTAACCATACACAAGGGACATTAAATACAATGACAGAATGTACAAAGCCATATGGGCCAAGTAGCCTCTTGACGATATCAGAATATCTTTTGATCCTCCAAGTAAATGTTCTGGTCATGTTGCCACTGTTGGGAATGTTCATAGACCATATGCTTTTCTGAAGCATATATATGTTCCAATGGTTTTCTTCTACTTTAACTTGTAACCAGTCAAGGATCCAGATACTGTATATAAAGCTAAATGTTTAATTTCTCACCCAGATGAATTAAAATTCACCCCTTAAAATATTGCACAAATGTAATCTTTTTCAGTGTTTTTAGTGTTAGCAACAGCATGGTTTTGCCTATTGAATTAAAACACAAAAAGGTCACTAAAATGTTGCAGCAAATATTTAGCTGGAGCAAGGTCTTCAGAAGAATAAAAAAGAGAAAAAATAAAGGTTCCATGTGGCCAATCTCACAACTGGCACTTTACAAATAAATACACCTACACCCAAAGACTTTTCACTTGGTGGAAATGTCTTCTAACAGTTAATGCCATGTGTCCTAGACTAGACACCACAGAGGGCCATTCCAGCTAGTGGTGGGAGTAGGGTTGGAGATCAAGGTGACAATATTGGACTGATCTTTCTAAGCTCAACCTTGATCTCCAACCCCACTCCCCAATGTCTGAGGGTCAATTGGCTGTCAGCTAATCTAATCTAAGATAGCTTCAGCTGGGACAACTGTCATGACTTGGCTCTGTACCATCTCTTTCATCCTCCAGCAGGCTAGCCTTGTTATGTTCTCTTCGAGATGACAGAGGAACAAGAACAGAAGTAGAAATGTCCAAATGCTTTATCAAGCCTCTACATGCTTCATATCCACTAATATCTCATTGACCAAAGCAAGTTACATGGTCGACCTCAGAATCAAGGGACATAAAAATAATCTCCTTTAGTGAGAAAAACTACAAAGTCACATGTCCAAAAAGCATGATTAGGGGTGGGGACAATTGGGACCGTAAACATCATACCACCTAACACCTTCAAATAAATACTGCTTAAACTGGGCAAAGGGGATTCGGTTGTTTTCAACTAAGAAAACAACTGGTACACTCACACTACTTGATAATCCAAGGCTGAAACTCACAGATGTGGGAAAACTCCACCAAAAGAAAATCTTGGGAAAATTAATTGTTTGCCAAGCAAATACAGTGATCAAGTTACAAATTCTATGATTGACCTAATCTGATCTGCTCCTGCTGTCCCCTTTCTTTCTTTCCCTTCATTGCCCTGCTGTCCCTTTCTTGACCCTTTACCTGAGAGTCTGAAGAAGCAGAAAGATAGATACATATTAATATATGCACTGAAAATATTGGGAAAATATCAATAACATTTGACAGGAGCTGCCTCTGAAGAAGGATACAAAAGCATAGGGTGGGAAGTGGTCCTAATTTTCACTGTGTGCTCTTTTATGGCTGATTTTTTTACCATGTTACCAAATTATTCTTTTGGTGAAAAAGTAGACAAAAAATTAGAGCAAATAATGGAAAGATAGATGAATAGACCAATAATGAAACAAATTCTATGTGTACACATTAATTTTACTCTTTTCTGTGCTTAGGAACTATAGGGCTAGCCATAGTTTGTCACAGAAATACATGCCACTGGCCATAAATACGATTGGGATTATTGATTAAAAATGTATTACCATGAATCCATACTAATATAAATATATGATTGAATAAATAAACAAATAAATAAAGGAGGATAGACAAATCTCCAGTGCAGAAAAATTCCAAATAACTTATGTAGATACTTTACCCTCAAGGAGGTGGAACATAATTCCTCACTCCTTAAATTTGGGCAACGCCTAGTGATGTGGTGTATGGAAAGGAAGGGACAAAAAGTGACCTTATAGTGGAGAAACCTGACAACCAATACTTCAGTCAGGTGATCAAGGTCAATATCAACAGTGATCAGTCATGTTGACACTGTGTACTCTTGATATGATATGATAAGAACGGCACTTTACCTCTGTGGTCTTCTCCCCCAAAAACATAATCCCAGTCTAATCATGTAAAAAACATCATACAAACACCAACTGAGGGAACTTCTACGAAATGCCTGACTCCTCAAAACTGTCAAGATCATCATAAACAAGAAAAGTATGGAAATCATTACAGCCAGAAGAGGCCTAAGGAGATATGACAACTAAATGTAATGTGGGATCCTGGATGGGTTCCTGGAATAGACAAAGGATGTTAGGTAAAAATTAAGGAAATCTGAATAAAGCACAGACTTTAGTTAATGATCATGTATAAATATTAATTTGTTAACTGTAACAAATGTACCATACTGATGTAAGATATAAATAATAGAGAAAACTGAACATAGGTATATGTAACTCTCTGTACTATCTTCACAATTTTTCTGTAAACAAAAACTGTTGCAAAATACTTTATTAAAAATCCATTACCAATTCCAGAAAAATAATTAAAATAATAAATCAACCAATAAATCAGTCACTCAGTAGCTATTTTGGAGGATACAAATGACACTCTCGAAACACGTAATCAGGTTCATACAAATAGAAATTTCAAACTGGAGCCAGGTGTTTGCATAGCTCAAGGAACAGCCATTACAAGATCTACAGCTCAGTAATGAGCCCATTTGAAAGGGGCTGTGAGATGAATAAAGAACTATACCTGATCTGCATAATAAGTGTACAGTACTAGCTTCACTATATGCTTGAGCAGTCTTTTAATTTATGGAACAGTCAGGAAAATGCTTTTTTTTCTTTCTGTTTTAAGATTGTGCTATCTCTGAAAATAAGTGTTTTTAGTGGAATGTTTGGAGGGGTGTGTGGGTTCTGCTCACTACTACAACTCACCACAGTGGAAAGGCGTTGAAGGAAATGAGGCTCAGGGAGCCAAAGCCCGCACTACACTGTTGTATGGGAGCTGCTAGAGAGTTATTCTAAAATGGGCGACTCTTAGTGGGAAAATATAGTGGAAAAGGAAGGCTGATGATTCTAAGAATAAGACCAAATGCTCTGAGAAGGAGGCAGGATTTCCTAACAGGAATACAGAAACTTGTCCATAGAAAGTTGAAGAATAAGGTCCTCTCCAAAAAAAGATCTGTGAGGTGAGAATGGGAACTTGGAGGCCTCTCATGTCCTCCATGAAGGGTTAGAGTTAAGTGCTTTTCTTGAGGACTATGGGTTAGACAATATTTGGTATTCACTTTAAAATGATTTCTCTCATCTGTTGCAATTTGCTTTGCTTAGATGAAGGTTTTTGACCTGGGGTCCACGGACCCCCAAGGATATACAGATAGAATTTATAGAGTCCATGAACTTGGATGGGAAAAAATTACATCCTTATGTTCACTAATGTCTAACTAAAATTTACTTATTTTTTATTTTATTGTATTTTTTTATTTCAGCATATTACGGGGGTACAAATGTTTAGGTTACATATATTGCCTTTGTTCCACCTGAGTCAGAGCTACAAGCATGCCCATCCCCCAGATGGTGTGCACCACACCCATTAGGTGTGAATATACCCATCCCCTCCTCCCCCCTTCCACCTGCCCAACACCCAATGAATGTTATTACCATATGTGCACATAAGTGTTGATCAATTAGTACCAGTTTGATGGTGAGTACATGTGGTGCTTGTTTTTCCATTATTGTGATACCTCACTTAGAAGAATGGGCTCCAGTTCCATCCAGGATAGTACAAGAGGTGTTAGTTCACCATTGTTTTTTGTGGCTGAGTAGTGCTCCATGGTATACATATACCACATTTTATTAATACACTCATGCGTTGATGGGCACTTGGGTTGTTTCCACATCTTTGCAATTGTGAATTGTGCTGCTATAAACATTTGAATGCAGATATCTTTATTATAGGATGTCTTTTTTTCCTTTGGGTAGATCCCCAGTAGTGGGATTGCTGGATCAAATGGTAGTTCTACTTTTAGTTCTTTGAGGTATCTCCATATTACTTTCCATAGAGGTTGTACTAGTTTGCAGTCCCACCAGTAGTGTATGAGTGTTCCTATCTCTCAGCATCCATGCCAACATTTGTTGTTTTGGGACTTTTTGATAAAAGCCATTCTCACTGGAGTTAAGTCTAATTGAAATTTAATAATGAATGTAGGCAACAAACCACAATAGTATCAGCAGCACCTGTGACTTTGTCACTAATAGAAATTACAGATATTTTTCATATAACATTACAGTTATTGCAGATATCATGAAATATCCTTTATGCTTGTTACTACTTTAAAATTTGGATGGTCATTACACCCACCACTAGATCTTGTTGTTTACTAAGTTACTAAAGAAGTACATACATTACTATACCACACGTTTGATTTTACTATTCTGATAATGAAGCCAGATGAATGCTGAGAGGTTTCATGGATGCTGAGAGGTTTCATCAAGGGGTCCAGGGCACAAAAAATGTCTTAAAAGTTATAAATCCTGGCCTAGAGTTTAAAATCTAGTACAACTTTACAGCTTTGTATGGTAGCACTGTTAGAGAAAGCAGGGAGTAGGTTTGAAACTAAAAAAAAGAAAGATCATATCAATAGCCTCCTTGCTCACTACCATTACACCACCTCCCAAAACACACAGATGCACACACACACACACACACACACAGAAACAAGGAGGAATGTAGCGCATGAGTGCTGTGCTGAGACCAGCAGTGAAATAGCAGGTGGATTGCGCACAGCAGAGATCACCAGGCAGCCTCAGGATATAGAGGAACCACAGACGAGTGAACACAGGAACAGAGATGACACAACAAACTGCTCCTTTCTAAATATATTACAGGACATGACCCTTAAAAACCATAAGAAAAACTGAATCTTGTGCTCTGTCATTCTAGTCGATAGCAATACACTTGGTGACACAAAGGGGAAAAATACATTACATGATGAGGAACATGGACTCTGAGAGCCATTAGCTCAGAATGAGGGCTCAAGGAGGCTTTCACTAAGGGCATCCTTTGTCAGTACAGCATCTTTTTGGTGGTGGTTTCATTTATTAAAAATTATACTTGATACATACAAAATAATCCATATTACACTTAAGAATATTACCAAATGAGCCTTTTATGTGCCCATACCCAATTCAAAATTTAGAACATTACTAATACCAGCACCTCTACTGTATGTCCTACCATACCCCATCCCTGCCTCCTCAGTACTATTCTGAATTTGGAGTTCACCTTGCTTTATGATTTATCATGTATGTATGATTAGTGACAATGTATTGTTTAGTACTGTTTGTTTTTAAGCTTTATAAAAATGATACCCAACTTCATGAAGTCTTTGGTGATTTAGTTTTTCATTCGATATTTTGCTTAGAATTTGTACCTGTGTTCTTGCATATGACAATGGTTAATTCATTTCTATTCTATTGAAATAATAAATATCAAATTTATCATTTTTCCATCAATGAACAATTAGATTATTTTAGGATTTTTGTATTGTGAACCATATTGCTATGAACATTCCTAAGGAGAGTTCCTGGTTCACATGCAGAAGAATTTCTGTAGGTGTTATACCTAAGAATAAAGTTGCTAGGTCATAGGATATGTAAACATTCTACTTTACAAGATAGTACCAAGTTTTCTTTTCCAAAATAATAACAATTTGTACTCCCATCAACAAGGTATATGAGTTCTTATTGATCCACATCTATACTAATATTTGGAATTACCAGATTTCATAATGCATTGCCATCTTTGTACACCAAAGATTATATGCCACTTTATCATATAAGGGACACAAAAGTGTCAGCAAGTGCCAAAGTTTTGTCAGTGCTGCTTAATTCAAGGTTACACAATGTCTTTACCTGAGTTCTCCCTGAAATACAGAACCTGAGACAAAGGTTTGCAAGTAGGTAGTTTGTTTGGGGAAGTGATTCCAAGGGAATAGAAGTAGGAAATTGGGAAACAGGAAAAGGAAAAGAGATAAAACCAATACAGGAGTGTATTTTTGAGTTGGCCACAGTTGTAGACAACCAGGGCTTAATCCTGCTCTTAGAAGCAAACACTACTAAACTTCTCACAGGCAAACACTACTAAAATGCAGTTGAGAATTATCTGGTTAAGGATGACAGAAGAGAACATTTATCTCTGGTTCCTGTCTCACATTAATCAAGGGTTGACTCTGGGGCCGTGAACTCCCTCACATTCTATAATGTACACTTGTAGATGCCAGGGCATTCCAACTGACCTCAATGTTGAAACATCAAAGAAGTTCTGAGGTGGAAAGGGAGATATTCACTGTGAGGCTAAGGCAAGATGTTATGGTTACACTCACATGAAATTGGTTACTGGAGCAATGGCTTGACTAAAAACTGGACTGTAAAGATTATGCAGTGAGGCACAAGAGATGTCCAACAGATATAGATAGCAAGTGGCGGAGATGAAACTCAAACATATGTATCTATCACAGTTCAAATATGAGGTACTTGGTGCATAGTATGGAAACACTGTCTACTGCCTACCCAGAAGCCACCCCTACCTTTCCTCTCTGCTAGCAAAATGTCAGTTGGTTCCAATAGTAAGCAAAGACCTCTGGAGTAAAGCTAGCACAATAGCTCCATGGTACCATCACAGACCCAGATTTCTTCTTCTACTTTTCTGTTCCAACATCTTCAATGTTAGCTTACATCCAGTAGGTTACTCCATGGTCCAAGATGGCTCCAGCCATCATGCCTGTATTACAGACCAGCAGCAGGAGAAAGCACCGGGGGGATAAAAGGACCTGCCTCCCAGCCATGTCAACTCCCTTGAAGCAGGCTTCCTGCTGCAAGTACCACACAACTCAATTATCTGTCACTGGTAGAACTCAGCCATAGGTTCATATCTTGATGCAAGAGATGCTAAGTAATAGAGACTGTTCACTGAATACATTGCTACCAGGAATAAAACTGGGATTCTGTTACTAAGGGAGAAGGTGAGAATGTGTACTGGAGGGCAACTAGAAGTCTCTGCCACAGTAGTAGCCATTTGATTTAGGTCAAGGTTTTAATCTAGATATCAGTCTTCTTATTTGTAAAATGGAAATAAGAATACTACCTCAAAATTATTATGAGGACAAAATGAGAGAACATAAATAAAATTACACAGTGCCTGGTATGCAGAAAATGCTTAATAAATGCTAGCTGGTATTAATTCACTTTGGTGAGTCAGCAGCATGAAGGCCTGGCATTGAGCCAACCCTCAGATAACTGATCTTATCAGTGTCCCTGCATTTATCAGGCTTGAAGGTGCTGGGTGCTGACTCACACTTACAACACTCATAAGTGTTTAAAGCCAGAGTGGTGACTTAGTAATTTACAATGAGAAATGTAACTGTCAGGCAGACCAGACACCCTGACCAGGTTATTCTCTCCCTGAAGGCAATGAACATGTGGCATCATAAGGTTGATTGCTGAGCATAAAATCAGTAGAAACAGAATTAGTTATACAATTCAAATGTCTAATGACATTGGGCCTGCTGTATTCATCTCCACAACTGAGCTTCTCTTACCCAGTAGGTGAGATGCTCAGGCTAGAAACATGGCAGACAGATAACCTCTTCCCCCGCACAGTGCTGGGAAGTGCACTACCTATTGCTAGCAAAATTCACCAAGATGTGAAAAATGTGGAAAAGCCTTGAGGGTAAACTCAAAACATTCATGGCATCAGTACATGTATTCTGAACAGAGGCCCTATACATCTGGCCTAACTTTGGAAAATTTATAAAAAAGTGGAATAATTTATCAAGACCCATTCTTTTAATAAAAGCCCCAGTGTAAACGCAACAGCAAGAAACCTGATTATATCTTTGTTTAAAATATATATTGGATTATAATTTGAATACATTTTAAAATTTAAAATGGAAATATTTTCATTGTTTCATGTAGAGATATAATACAGAACATTAATAACAAAAATAACATAAAATGCTTTAAATTGAACAAACAGAAAAATATAAATATATGTACATTGTATATACTTATATACATATATACATGTGTGTATATAGCAATGATATATATATATCAAAAGTTTCTAATCATATCCACAGAACATGAATTTTACTGGTTTAACTCTCAAAGAGTAAGCAATATGTTTTCCTAATCTCCAATTATTTTGGAGAGGGGATACTATTTGATGTGGCTCACTATTGGTCTCATGTGGAAACAACAATGTGATTAAATTAGAAATAATTTAAAATTAATGTGTTTTGAGAAATTTGAAATGCCCTTTGAAATTACACTATCTCTAGAATAGTTAATCCTTTAAAAAATCACATGAGAGGTATGTAACCAGTCCCATAAAATCATCTTTGAGCTGGTGGAAGAGCAAACTGCAAGTTAGCTCTGTGATTGGAGAACAAATATGGATAGAGACAAATGGGCTGATGTGTAGCCTCTGTATTCATTCACTTCTATTTGTGTAAGAGATTAAAATAAATTCCAATACAGCATTTTCTCTCATTTCCTCATCCTTTGTCCTATGAGCAGAAAAAGTAATTAAGCTTGGCAAAAGAAAAATGTAATACTATCAGCAATTACAATAGCAAATATCACAGATAAACTTCACAGGCAATGATGTATGTAATGACTTTGACTCATCCAATACCATTAAGTCTCAAAATGTCAGAGATAGGTGGTTTGCAAAGTATCATCTGTAGACCAGCATCATCAACATCAGCTGGGAACTTTTCGGAAACACAAATTCTTGGGCTCTACCCCAAACCTATGGAATCAGAAATTCTGGGGCTGAATCACACCAATCTGCTTTTAACAATTTCTCCATGTATTCTAACGCCTGGTAAAGTTGGAGAACCGCTGATCTAGACAGAACCATGCTGCTTAAAGCATAATCTGTGAACCAGCACCAATGGAATCACTGGGAACTTGTTAGAATTGCAGAATCCCAGGCCCCACCTAGACTTAACTGAATCAGAATCTGAATTTTAACAAGGTCTCCAGGTGACTTGAATGCACATTAAAATTTGAGAAGTACCATACTTGTCCAATGGATTCTGTTATAGTCTGAATTCATATATTAAAGTCCTAACCCTCAGGACCTCAGAATGTGACCATATTTGAAAACAAGGCCTTTAAAGAGGTAATTAAAATTAAAATGAGATCTTTAGACTGGGTCCTAATCCAATATAACCAGTGTCCTTATAAGAAGAGGATATTAGGACACAGACATGCTCAGAGGAAAGACTATGTGATGCGAAGACACAGAGAGAAGATGGTCACATGCAAGCCAAGGAGAGAGACCTCAGAAAAAAATAACCCTACTGACACCTTGATCTTGGACTTCCAGCCTCCAGAACTGTGAGAAGATAAATTTCTGTTGTTTAAGTCACCCAGTCTGTGGTACTTTGTATGGCTGCCCTAGCAAATTCATAGTTTCCAAACTCAGGTGCATGTTGGGAGTTTTTTAAAATATTGATATCTGAGTCCTGTTCCCAGAGGTTACAATGTTTTTGAGGGTTTTTTTCCTTTTTTTTTCACCCCCTCTTCTTTTTTTCTTTTTTGAGGTTTTTAACCTAAATATTTATTTAAAAATATTTTTTTCACATTCTCAATTCTACCTTCTGCCAAGTTTTGTTAAGATCATCCAAAAACCATAGAGGCTTGCAAAAATTGTACTTTCATTATAGTGTTAGCTTTAGCGAAAGTCAAAAGTTATATTTAAAGGCAGAAGAAAATCGAGCCCTGGCCTTTGCCTCCATCATCTGCCTTAAGCTATTTCCCATAATCGAAACGAGAGCTTAATTGTTGATATCTTTTCTCCCCAATAGATGTTTTCAGCCTTTTGATTCTAATATTTTTATCCCAAAGAGGTTCCAATTTAAGTCTGAGAATCATTGCATACATCTGGATTTTAAAAAGCTCTCCTGGCCGGGCGCGGTGGCTCACGCCTGTAATCCTAGCACTCTGGGAGGCCGAGGTGGGCGGATCGTTTGAGCTCAGGAGTTCGAGACCAGCCTGAGCAAGAGCGAGACCCCATCTCTACTAAAAATAGAAAGAAATTATATAGACAGCTAAAAATATATATAGAAAAAATTAGCCGGGCATGGTGGCACATGCCTGTAGTCCCAGCTACTAGGGAGGCTGAGACAGGAGGATCCCTTGAGCTCAGGAGTTTGAGGTTGCTGTGAGCTTGGCTGACGCCACGGCACTCACTCTAGCCTGGGCAACAGAGTGAGACTCTGTCTCAAAAAAAAAAAAAAAAAAGCTCTCCAGGTGATTTTTAATGTGCAATAAAGTTTGAAAACCACAGATAATTTACTCCATTCTTTTGACTGGTAAGAAATCTAAGACAATTGCAATTCTTAAATTTCAATCTCTGGATACTGATCTCCCACCATTATGTCCAAAAACCTGGCTCATTCTTGTAAAAGTTTGAGGGCTCCCACCAGGAAAAAGAGATTCAAGAATCAAAGCTGGACATATTATACACTCATTTCTTTTCATGCATCAACTTTTTAAGTTTTGTGTGTTTGTGTATGTATGTGCCAGGGACTGTTTTGAACATTTTTGTAGTAGTGCTTCTCCCACAGTACAGATAGAGAGAAGGCCCCCAAAGGAAATCTGTTGATCTAAGTTGTCAGTACCATTACCTCTCCCTAGTTTCTTCTTGTCCCTCTTATTAAGTTTTCCTCAAGGCTCCTAGAATCCAGATTAAAGACTCTCCAATTCTGTAAACCAGCATTCCAGGGCATGGGTGCCAAACCACTAATCAGTTTTCTCTTGGTAAACATTTTCTCATGTCCCTGTGAAATTTTGAAGCTCTCAAACTCAACAGTCCACTCAGAAGATAACCATTTACTGAATGTTTACTCTGTTCAAGAAACTTGAGGGTTTGATTCACACTGCATATAATGGAAACCATATGAGATTATACACACACACACACACACACACACACACATATATATACATATATATGTATATATGCTAGCTACAGTCTCTAAAAGTTAACACACTCTACAAAAGTAATTATTTGGCACTCTTAAAATATCATACACCTTAGGATGGCTCTGCTCTAAATGTGCTTTTACTACTCAAATAGACCTATTTTCATGATAGTCTAGTAGATTTTCTTCTGGTGAGCTCCCCAAAGTCATCTTCAGCACCCCTCTCCCAGGCTGCTTTTCCCTTATAGGAGCTGAAAAGCCTGAAACTTTCCCAGCCTCCCTTGCCACTAAAAGCAGCTATGTGCAGCAGATCTGGCCAATGAGATAAAAGGGAGATTCTGTTAGGGAACTTCTAACAGATACTTCTAACAAGATACTTCTTCTCTGATGAAAAAAAAAAAAGTTGCACAAAGAAAAATACTCTGCCCCTTTCTACCTCCTGTTTCCTGTCTTTGAACATGAGCAAAGGAGCTAATGTCTAGAGCTGTTAGAGCCATCTTGAAACAATAAAGGTAAGGCATTGACAGAACCCTGACATTGTTGGGCCACTGAACTGACTCCAGTAATCACCTGCTATCGTACTTGCCTATTTGTTACAGACACTTTCACTTGGCTTATCTGTTACTTTCAGCAAAAAAATAAAAAATAAAAATCCATAATTGATACATATGGAGAACTCTCATTTATTTAGAACATAGTGTAGTCTAAGGATCCATGCTTTGAGTACCATTGAATTTAAAGGATTATTTTCTAGGAGTGAAGAGAAAGCATGCCCAGGTGGTGTTCAAGGAATGGTAAACCCAATCTGGACTGCTAAATTTGTTCATTCATTCATTCTTTCTTTCTTTCAGTAAACCTCTACTTTACTAGGCTCCAGGGATAGCAAGATCAATAAGACATTATCCCTGCCTTCAAAGGCATTTTATTACCTTAAGCAAGACTGATGTGTAAACCAAGAGTCACAAGGTGGCAAGAGCTAAGGTAGAGGTATGTAGAGGAGAGGAGTTATGTTATCAGAGAGGTGGGAAGCCTAACTCAGTTTGGAGAGCTCCCGGGGGAGGACATTGGAAAAGGATCATGGAAGCTTCCATTCAACTCTAAAAAATTATCCCTGTGATCAGACTAAACATCTAAGGCTTTATTAATTTTCTTCCAAGGGGGGGATTGTTTTATATAATCACAGACTGTAAGCTAAATGACAATTCAAGAAAGATCGGGGACAAATGAACAGCCAGAGAAGATTCCCCCCACCCATCTTTCTCTCTCCTGCAAAGCAAGATAAAGACATGGTTTGGTGGGAGGGGTACTTTTTCCTCCCATATCATCAGGAATGTTTTCTAAAACAGAATACTTCTGTGTTGTGAATGAAGACCACCTGTTAACATTGCATCAAACCAAACAATTTGATGATAAAGCAATCAGTTGTCAAGCAACAAATGCATGCATTCCAGGAGATTCTCTCCTCTGCTACTTTTAAGCAAAAATAACAGCAATAATTAGTACCTTTTTAATAGTTACAAAAACACTTTGCTTCGTGATAGAGAAAGGGGGAACCTCCCCCTGGCATTGATTTTTCTAAAAGCGGTTAATAAAACAAACCCCCCCCCCACCTTAGAGGAAAAACTAACGTGTAGCTTTGCATTGTTAAATCCTTATAAGAAACAGAATAAGTCCTCACTGATTTTCCTGCAAAGGAAATAACAGGTTTTGAAGCATATCTGAAAATAGAGAAAATAAGACCAGCAGCAGTCTCTTAAAAATTTCCTGGAATACAATGCATTAAAAATAAAATATTCAATAGAGTCCTTTAGCGAATTGTTTCAATATTATCGTGGCATTCACATTAATTGTGCCTCCGGAACGTTTTGATTCAGTCAATAGTGATCAGATAGATATGCATCAACTGCTGTTACCTTACAGCTCTGGCATGTCCTGGGCTAGGGAGGGTTGTTCCAAGATCCCAACTCAGGCTACAGTAAATCATCTGCCAGCTCGCCGAGAATGAAGCCGCCCTAGCAAAGGATCCCAGCTCAGCCCTCTTGCTCTCCTGTCCCCACCTCTAAGAATCACCCAGGAAGAAAGTGGGGGAGGAGGGAAATGCACGAAACAAATGAAACATTTCCAGCCCCATAAACGCCACATCGGGACACTTGAAGGTACCTGGGAAATTAAGAATATGGCCCCAGAGTTTGGTTTGTCTGGGGTCTGAGCATGGATTTGATATTCTCTGTTGCGTTTGTAAAATCTAACTTTCTGTCTCCAATGGAGAGAACCAGAGGGAGGAAGCAAGGGCAGAGACACGGACTGGAAGACCCCCTCCCCCCAAGTCACCCAAACAGTAGGCATCAAAAGACGAGAAACTTACCTGGCCCTCACCTAGACGGAAAGGCTGCAGGTCCAGCCTCCGAAGGGGATCAGGCTGCTGGGGTGAGTCGCTGAAGCTGGAGCTGAAATGCAGACCCCAGGCGGGAGGCGAAGTCCCGCTCCTAACCCAAGGGAGCCGAGTGACTCACGCGCTTGGCGCCTGCCTCTCTGCGCTGTGCGCCCCTCTCCCTCCCCGCCCCCAGCAGGTACCAGGACCCAGCGCTGGGAGGCGGTCTCCAGGCGCCCCTATCCACGGGGCTCACCGCTGGACGCCCCCAGGCGGCAGCGCCAGAGCCGAGCCAAGCACAGCCCGCGCCTCAAGATAACCGCCAGTAGCCACAGGACAACCGATCTGTGGTGGGTCTGCCTCTCCTCACCCACCCACTCACACCTCCCCACCCCCGCCACCCTAGGACCCGCTGCCCCTGGGCTGTCCACCTGAGCTCAACACACTTTCCACATGTCATCTGGACCCAGAATTGCCAAGGCCATCCCTCAGGCTGTGCCAAGCCAGCTCCAAGATGCACAATCAGCCCCAGGACATACAACCAGCTCTGTACAGCCTTCCACCCCACCACCCTCTGTCTCCACCTTGCAGTGGCGCCAGAACCCACCCAGCCCAGGACAGGAGCAACTGGTTCCTCAGGATCCCAGATGTATCCTTTTCCATAGGTCTTCCCTCTCCCCAGACCCTACCTCACAAGAACCTGCACCCAACACCCCCTTGCTCATCTGACACACTTTCCACCTTCCTGCTGGATGTGGGGATGCCCAGACCCTTCCACAGTTGATGCCTATACCCAGAGCACCCCAACTGCCCACCACAGCCAAGGTACAAGTTACTCCCACCTCCTAGGAGTCCCTTTCCATGCAGAGGAGGCTGTGAGCCTCTCCTTTTTCAGATCCCCCCAGGGTCCTGGAAAAGTAGTGTGGGGAATGATGGGACCCTGGTGCCACAGGGAACCCTCCTAGTCTGACTCAGAGTAGGAAGAGCTCTACCCAAGCTGGCTTTGGTTGTGATGCTTCCTTGAGACAGTCGAGGCACCCTAGGGTGCTAGGACTTATAGAAGAGGTAACACCTCCGGTAAACATGGCTTGGAAGTTCTGCCTTGGACCTGGCATTTTCTGGTAAAGGTCTTCTTGTTCTGCTGTGGGGGAAGAGGGGTGATAAACCCACATTCCTGCCTCTATCATATCAAAACTGTGAGGAAGAGCATGTAGAATGAGAGTACCTTTAGCCTTGGCAAAGGTGAGGGATTATATAATTCAGAGAGAAAGAAACAAGAAGAGGGAGGGGGTGGACAGACTATTTTCCCAACTTGAGGACAGTATTTCAGCTGCCATACTTTCTACAACTCTAGTAAAGGATGGAAGGTTTCGCCTATTCCAAAAAGTGGGCAATATCCACCCAACACACACCTGTTCTCATCATTCCGTTGCTTTCTTGCCACCATTATAAACCTAGATTTCCCCATTAATAGAACTCATAGGGACTATGAGTTGTCATTTCAATGTCCCAATAACCCAGCACACAGCCTGACACACAGTGGAAAATAAAACTTTATTGAAAGCTCAAAAGTCTACTATCCAGGACCTTCCTACCTTGGCCTCTGGCTCCCACCTCTATATTTTTCATCTCTTTCCCTTTGCTTTTCTTCCTTATCTATACCTACTTCCTTGAATAATACCAGCCCTCAGTTTCTCTACCTCTACTCTCTAATTCTACAAGGAAGTGTTTCTTTCCAACCTTATTTGTTCTCTTTTTTCCAAAGTCTCCCTTACTTTGCATTCTCTCTTGTTGCCCTATTTCCAAGTTTAATCTCAGTGAAGTGCTCTGCCACTTTTTTTTTGTTTGTTTTAAGCATGGATCAAAATTCTTACCTATCAAAAATCCTATATTCCCCTTGGGATGTGTGTATATGTGTGTGTTTGTGTGTGTATGTGGGTGTGTGTGTATCCAAACCAATGTGTTCTCTCGTGCAAAGTGATCAACTATATGTATTACCAGAATCATATCTTCATTCATTCAACTCACCTTTACTGTACATTTACTGACTACTAGGCATTGTATTAGGTCCTGGGTTTACAGAGATGAATAAAGCAATGTCACTACCATCAAGAATACCACAGACCAAAGGGTGGAGGAAGGAGAAGAGCAAACAAAAAAAAACAAAGTTACACAATAATGTTGTTAGAGAGAAGTGTACAAGGTGCTGTGGGAATAAGAGGGTAACTCACAGCCCTTCACGAAGGAGGTGGAGGATGATCATGAAACATTTCACCAGAATATGACAATTGAACTGAGTCTTGGAGAACGACTAGGAGCTTTCCAGGAAGACGAGAATGGGAGAAATACACAGATGAGTAATTTACTTTGAATTTGTGTCTCCTTTCCCTTGTAATGGTATTATTTTTTAAGGCAAATAGTGTCTAAGCTCCATAGTTAAGAGAGTTCTTCCTGGTAGCTCCAGGGATAATTCTGATTGGTTCTGCCTGGATCATGCGTCCATCTCTAAAACAATTACCATGGCCAGGTAGGTAATGTATTCTGATTGGCTAGCTAGGGTCATGTTCCCCCTGCCCCCATATTTTTCATAGAGGAAGGGGCATGTGTATCTGATGGGAAAGGTACAGTTCCTAAAGATTAAGATGCCAGGAAAGATGAGAACAAAAGCAACATGTGGATTACATGTATACAAGCATTCCTAATAGAAATGATATACCCAACCCTGAAAAATATCTCATTTTGAAAAATAACACACTAAAACAAATAAGGTTTACAGAAAAAAATAGAGTTGGGGTGGATTACCCAAAGCTTATGCAACTTTATAAGCAGAGCATTAACAAAATTAAAATATTAATACATCAGGTGATGACTTGGACAGCCCAGACACACAGGTTCGTATGGCTAGAGGCCATCTTAGTGGATACTAAAAATACAAGACACCAATAGAGAGGAAATTCGGGCATGAGAGAGCTGAGACAATGCAGATGGAAGTGGAACTCTAGACTGCAAGGCTGCTGTTAAGGTGGGGGCACAGGAAGAAGTGCAATCTGCCTGAGGCAAAAACCATGCAAGGCTGTAGAAACTCACTTTTAATTTTCTTAAAATAAAGCTAAAATGGCTCCTGACTATGCAGCAGCCAAGTCCAAGGAGGACATTTTCTTTTCATGCTGAAGGTTAAAATTCTACTCTGACACAGCTTTCACAGTATATTGACATGGTTCCCCTCTTTGTAATTGTGTATAAGCTGTTTGTTATAGAAAATGTGTTATAGCAGAAGAGATTGTATATATTTATTTATTCCTATCAAATATTTATCAAACACTTCTAATCTAATCAGTGTCATGTTTTAAAATTCCAATTATTTGCAAATGACTCCCAAATTTGTCTATCTTGTCTGGATATTTCCCCTGAAATCGGGACACTTATCCAGCAACTGTTCAACATCCTCACATGAATGACTACTAGGAATCTCAAAATTACTTTATCAAACCATAACTCTTTTTTTTTTTTTCTGGACGTTTCATATAAATAGAATCATACAATATGTAGGCCTTGGTGTTTGGCTTCTTTCACTGAGTGTTTCATTCCTTTTTATGGCTAAATAATACTGGCCTACTTCTTAGAGAAAAACTTCGGTTTGGTGGTAGAGGAGAGGCAGAAAGGCTCCATGAGAAAAGCTGTGGAGTGCAGGCTTGACAGAAGTTGTGTGTTTTCCCCTTAGAGAGCTGTCCCTCACATGCTCACTGTGAATCCTGTGCTTGTCGTGCATCTTGTGAGAGCCCTGGCCCAGCTGCGGGCTTGTCTATTGGTGGGGCTGTGTCTGCAATACTGGCTTTTTGTTTGGTGACAGCTGCTGCATCAATGCCTTTTCCTGCAATTGCTTCTACAACAACAACCACTGCAAGTTAAGACCACTGGGACGCCAGGATTCCTTAAAGGATATTGATGGCAAAGCACCTGGGTTCTAGCTCCATTTCCCAGGTAAGGTGAACTTTGATCCATAGGATATCCCCAGGGGGTCAGCTCAAAGCAGTGGTTACACGGTGGTGGAATCATTCATTCAATATGTGGTTTTTTATGGTCGTCTTTGTTCATACGATAAATCTTTGTGAAACACCCACTTTGGCCTGCTGGGATGCTAGGCTGTGCTGAGGAGTCAACCATCCCATGGTCCTGTGCTAAGTCCTCCTTCCAGTCTCAATATTTCTATAATTCTCTTTTTCCAAAGGAACTTGCAAATCCTAATAGATCAAAAAGAGAGGAGTTACTGTCCTTGCCTCCTCTAATTGATGGTCTCTGGGGAGATGCTACAAAGTAGAAGCTCTGAAGGGGCACAGGCTCTGGACTAGCGCTGTCTGACAGGACTAGCATAGGAGCCACATGTCATATTACATTTCTTTCTAAAGGCACCTTCCTGGGTCCAAGTGGGCAATTTGTGGAGCTGCAGATGGAGTTTGTTTTGTGGAGGAGATGCCACAATGACCAGTCCAGGTGAAGGGTGTCCCAGCCAGGCAGCTGCCACTTCTATCTGCTTGCCCCTGCCAATACCCTCCCATTCCCTTCCCCTGCCATTCTAGGCACCATTACTTGATCATCTATGTACCTCCCAATGGGTAGGAAGCACCTAGCAAGTGGCAGGCCTCCCTTTCTCAGTTCTTGATAGTTCCCTAGATCTGACCTTTTGAGGTCTCCCCTCATCTTGTTTAGTAGCAAATCCATCTATATTGATGATCAAGCTAGAAAAACTTTAAGTCATTTTTTTGCATCTGTTTCTCTCACACCTCACAACCAATCCACTGGCAAATCCTGTCCATTCTATCTTCAGAACACATCTACAACCTGACCACTTCTCACAACCTACACTGCTACCATCCTTATCCAGCTACTATCATCTCTGCTGTGTTATATAATACAAACAGCTCAACTGGTGTCCTTGCTTCTGCCCTTTGTCCCCTAGAGCCTTTTCCCAGATAGTAGCTAGAACTGTCCTTTAAAAACATAATTCCAAACAAATCATTTATCTGTTTAGAACCTTCCATAGTTTCTCTGTCACCCTCAGAGTAAAAATTTAATTCTTACAATGATCAATAGGCTCTATATGATCTAACCCCTGCCAACACTCTAAATCCATTCTTTCACTGTCTCCCTAGTTTATTCCACTCTATTCATACTGACCTCCTTGCTATTCCTTCCCTCTGCCTAAAATTCTCTTTCTCCAGATATTCCCATGGCTCACTCTCTCACTTCCTTTCGGTTTCTCTTCAAAAATAATTTATCACTGATGTTTTCTTTTACTACATTATTTTGTATAGGGACTCTCCCACCTAACCCCATTACACACTAGCTTCCATTTCTGATTTATTTTTCCCTGTAGTTCTTATCACTATTTGACATACTAAATACTGTGTTCATTTATTTCTTTACATTCTATCTCCAATTTGTAGAATATAAACTCCATGAAACTATGGATTTTGGTTTTATTCAATGCTATATCTCCAGTGCCTAGAACACTATCTGGCATGTAGTAGGCACTTGGGAAATATTTGAATGCATATTTGCTTACTATGTACCAGGCACTGTTCTAGGCATTAGGAATATGACGGTAAATAGGAGAAAGTACCCCTCATTGTGTGTGGGTCTCTCTGTGTGTCTTTGTGTGTGTAATTAACTCCCCAAATATTAGCTTATAGAAAGCAAGATCTGTTTCAGTTCTATTCAGTCTATTCTATATAGACAAAGATGTTATACTTAAAAGAACAAATAATGAATGTGATATGATAAAGGTTCTCTTACATAGTTACTGATATTTGCAAATTATATAAAGTCTATATGATGTGCTATTTGACTTTTTTTTTAAATCTGAAAAGCCCAATTTGTTCATTAAGTCCAATTCCACGCAAGCCTTTCTTCATTGGTAGATAGTTCTGTAACATCTTAGCATTAAACAACCACAAGCTGACTGTAAATCTGTTTTGTCATGGAAATGTTCCATTCTTATCAGTATTCAACATTGAAAAAGCCTGAAATGTAAAATTACAATGAAGCCACGGGGCACTGAAATAACACAATCATAATTATAAAGTAGCACACCAGTGTCATGGGGCAGCACATAATTAAACGGCAAATGAAATAGGGAGAGAGAATGTCTTATGAGCTCAGAGGTGGAGCAGTAACTGGTGATTGGATTGTCTGGGTCTAAGTGTTAGGCATTTTGCATTTCTAGTTCACCGAATGTAGCACCCTTGAGGTTGGGAGTTACCATATTAATATAAAGCGCTTAAATTTCTGAGCCTTTAGTTTTCTCATCAGTAAAGTGAGCATGATAATAGCTGCCTATCTTTTAGGGCTAATAGAAGGAATGTCAAAGATACATGTGAAGATCTTCACAAATAAATTGTAGATTAATACTTTATTACTGGGGATAATTGATCTCTCCACAATACTTCTTATATGTTTTTCCTTGGTGTGTTATGGGATTCTTATTTAAAATTCCATGTTGTCTCAAGTGTTCTACTGAAAGACAAAGTTTTAATGCAGGAACAGTGGGTCTCTGGGTACCACTATGGTGGTGGCAGCAACTGACAGAGAGGAACACTTCCTGAACGGAAATGGTTTTCTGTAGTCTGCATGTCATACTAATGACTTGTCACCAATAGTTTGTTTCTAGCATGAAACCTTTCTACCCACAGTGCAGGGATGTTAGGGCAACCCTGCCTGAATGGTGAAGGCTAGCTGATCACCCCAGGAGATGATTTTGTGGATATTTAGTACTTTTCAATGAATCAGTACAAATATTTTTGAATACCTACTACCTGCTGGATTTTGAAAGAATATGGGATCCTGAGTTTGAGTCCTCACTCCACCATTCATTAGCCATGTCACCTCTCTGGCCTCTGCTTCCTCATCTGTAAAATATGGAAATAATCAGGGTAATTATTCACAGAATTATTGTGAAGTTTAATAAGATAATCTAGGCCGGGCGCGGTGGCTCACGCCTGTAATCCTAGCTCTCTGGGAGGCCGAGGTGGGCGGATCGTTTGAGCTCAGGAGTTCGAGACCAGCCTGAGCAAGAGCGAGACCCCATCTCTACTAAAAATAAAAAGAAATTATATGGACAGCTAAAAATATATACAGAAAAAATTAGCCGGGCATGGTGGCGCATGCCTGTAGTCCCAGCTACTCAGGAGGCTGAGACAGGAGGATCGCTTGAGCCCAGGAGTTTGAGGTTGCTGTGAGCTAGGCTGACGCCACGGCACTCACTCTAGCCCGGGCAACAGAGTGAGACTCTGTCTCAAAAAAAAAAAAAAAAAAAAAAAAAAAAAAAAAAAAAAAGATAATCTACATAAGTGCTTAGCACAGTGCTTGACACATTATAGTCATTGAATGAACAGTTGGCTGTTATTATCTTGTCCTATAAGCACAGCTGGGTAGAGGAAGGATACCAAATACATTGAAGGAATTATTCTTGTCTATAAGAAATTAATAATATATTTCAGAAGAGAAGGAATATATTAAAGCATTAGAGCGAAATCACAAGATAATTATATTAGTTAAGGTTTTTTATTCACAAGCAACAGAAATTAACGTTGCCTTATTTAAGACAAAAATTGAGTGTTGGAACAAATTCATAGTAATGATTCCAGAGTGTTCCACAGACTCAAAAAACAAGTTCAACAGTCAAGCCTTAACCAGGACAAGAAGCAAGTCAACTGCTGAAATTCAGCAAGCTGGTTACGAACTCTGGGTCCCTTGAGTTCAGCCAGTGCTAAAGTCTGAATGTTTGTATCTCCCCCAAATGCATCATGTTGAATCCTAATCACCAGTGTGATGGTATTAGGAGAGGGGGCCTTTGGAAAGTGATTAGGCCATGAGGGTGGAGGCCTCATGAATGGGATTAATGCCTTTAAAGAGGCCCCAGAAAGCTGCCTTGTCCCTTCCACCATGTGAGGATACAGCTAGAAGGCATTATCTGTGAGGACAAAGGCCCTTGCCGGACACCAAATCTTTTGGCACCTTGATCTTGGACTTCTCAGCCTCCAGAACTATGAGCAATACATTTCTGTTATTTACAAGCTACCCAGTCTATAGTATTTTTGTTATACCAACCTGAACAGACTGAGAGAGCCAGTAAGGAAATTTCAGCTCCAACACCTCCCAATCTCTGGATCTCTGTGTCCCGTTTCACATTTCCAGGGGGGAGAACATAATTGGTCCAGCTTTTGTCAGTTTCCTACCTCTGGGTTGATTAATTTGCATAGTCTCATATGAGACATGGCAAGCCACTTGAGTACTATCTCCTATATTTTGGAGATCTCTTCCCAAATGTTATTGGAAACTCTGGGAATATTTGAACCCTTGTTACCTCTCTGCCCTCATCTTTTACAGTGCTCCAGCACTCTGACCTCCTTGCTTTTCTTCAAAAAATAGCCAGACATGCTAATGCCCCAGGAACTTTCTACTTGCCATTCTTTTTGCATGGCATGTTCTTCTTATAAATAACCACATGAATAATTTCCTTATCTCCTTCAAATGTTTATTCAAATGTTATTTTATCAATAAAGCTGACAAGGTTATTTAAAATTTCAACACTCCTCCCCCCCAACATACATATGCACATCTGCTTCTCCTACCCCTTTCTCTGCTCTATTTTTCTCTGTGGTAATTATAACCTTCATAACCAGTTAGCTACTGCTGCATAACAAAATGCCACAAGTGTAGTGGCTTAAAATAATAACCATTTTATACAGTCCATG